>NC_088690.1:100240494-100865494 GCF_028017835.1 Emys orbicularis
GGTGGGGACACAGGTCAGGGTCTGCTCTTGGGGGGGGGGCAACCCCCTGCCTAGGGTAGGTGGAGGATCCAGGGTTCTGCACAGAGGGACAGGGTCGCTGGGTGGCTCTTACCACAGCCTGGCTCTGGGAGTGGCCAGGGAGTGGGACCTTAGGAGGAAGAGGAGGAGCAGGGGCAAAGCCTCAGGGGGAGGAGGGGGTTGGGGGCTCCAGGGGAAAGAGAAGCGAGGGGGCAGGGGGTCTTGCATGTGTCCTGCTTTTGCCTTTTGAAAAGGTGGTCTCTTTAGTTGAGAGCACGCAGCTCACAAGGCAACACACAGACCGAGAACATGCTGCGAACAGGACAGTCTGCTTCTCCCAGCCAGACATGGAGTTTGGCTGACCTGAGGGGAACTTATAGAAGCTGTTAGGAAAGATTAAAGTGTAACTAAGACCCATGTATATAGACCTCTTGTTGTTTTTACCCTTTGCTCTATGTGCTTTGTACCTTTTGGGGGAATGAATAAATAATGCTTTGCTTTGAAAAGACATTTTCTGAGTTGCTCTAATCAGCTGACAGGTCCCCAAAGTGAAAGGGCTTACAGGTGCCTAACACAGGTGGGCCTGTTGTGTTAACATGGTTGAGAAACAGAGGGACCTCTTCCCAGAGAGCCAGTCTAAGTGTCTGGACTGCATGGTTCCAGCAGTGAGGTACAGGAAGCCAAGCACCTAAGGGGGTCTAAGGTGCCATTTGCCTAGAACTTTGATTGGGAGGGTGCGTGCATGTGTATGCCTATCTCAGAAGAACATTATGTAGGTTGAAAAGTGAGGCACTGAAAGTTAGGTAATGCCAGAATTAAGGTTGTACCACATACAAAGGCAATCTAATAATTTCATTACAAAACAACTGTTAAATGTGTTAGTAAAAATCCTTGTTTTTCAGCGGGTTCATGACTGATAAGTTCAAGCAGTGACAGATGGCAAACTGTCTTATTCTACAGCCTGTATCACTTTTTCCCTCTTTGAAATAAAAAACACTGTACTTGCTTGTCAGTATCATTTACATTTTGCAGTTACCCTTCAAAAAAAGGATTGATAATTCACTCTCTGGATACATTCAAACGTTGCAAAAATTAAAAGGCAGTGTTTTAAATTGATCAGAGCCTGGTATTATATTTAGCAATCTTAAAGGCATTACCATACACAGTCAATTTTAAAACAAAACTACTCTAGACAAATGACACGTCTTTTCTGCATTCCATTTCCCTTCATCTGTACTGATTACCAAGGTACTGGTCTTGATAAACAAAAGATTTTGCATGTTTATTTATCCTACTCCTCCTTCCCAATACATTCATTGACATCACGATCTGCTAAGGCTCTGAGACACCACACTGAAAGATGTGTAAAATGTTTGTAAATCCAGCTCACATTTTGCCTCAGGTGAAACAATTTCATTCACTATCCAATATGTGATTGTAATGTCACAAGTCCTGTACTGCTACATAAGTGAATGAAGCTGAGAGAAAGGGAATGAGTAGCAAACTTTGACTCATTGGGTTCAATTCCCAGTGTGACCCAGCTTTCTGCTTGTGCCCCTAAGAGCAGGTGGAAGGTTAAAAGGAGGCACTGATGTTTTTCTGGCTTCCAATCCTGGAGGGCAGTTTGGCCAGGGTCGGCTCCAGGCACCAGCCCAGCAAGCAGGTGCTTGGGGCGGCCAAGGGGAAGGGGCGGCACGTCGGGCTGTTCGGCGGCAATTCGGCGGCGGGTCCCTCTCAGAGGGAAGCACCTGGCACCGAATTCCCACCGAAGAAGAAAGCGGCGCGGTGGAGCTGCCGCCAGAGTGGTGCCGATCGCAATTGCGATCACGGCTTTTTTTTTTTTTTTCCTCACCGCTTGGGGCGGCAAAAACCTTGGAGCCAGTCCTGAGTTTGGCCCACAGTGCATATTAGAATAGGCTCATGGCTACTTAACGTGTGTGTACCTCTGACACTGAGGTGAGAGGACTGGGTGGCATAGAACTAGCTACACCAGAGGTAAGCAACCTATGGCACGTGTGCCAAAGTTGGCACACGAGCTGACTTTCAGTGGCACTCACACTGCCCAGGCCCTGGCCAGCGGTCCGGGGGGCTCTTCATTTTCATTTAATTTTAAATGAAGCTTCTTAAACATGTTAAAAACCTTATTTACTTTACATACAACAATAGTTTACTTATATATTATAGACTTATAGAAAGAGACCTTCTAAAAACATTAAAATGTTTTACTGGCACTCGAAACCTTAAATTAGAGTGAATAAATGAAGACTCGGCACACCCCTTCTGAAAGGTTGCCGACCCCTGAGCTACACCAACTCTGTGTCACCTAAGAAAGCTTGTACAGTACACAAGGGGCAGTGCCCAGCTGCCCTTCTAGGGCAGGTTTAAGGTACCTTTGCCCTGCCAGAGTGATGCAAAGGGCAATTAGCATATGTTAAGATCTTGTGTATTTTATAGAATGATTTGTAATTGTTTAAGCAAAAATAAAAGAAGAAATAATGGAAAAACTACAGCTCGGTGCCATGAGTGAAAGCATTCTTTCTGTGCAGGGGGCTAAGGGCCAGCACCAGCTAATTTTTAATTTTCAAAGATAAACTTGTGCAATCCCATGTGTCTAGTTTGCTGAACAAATACTCTGAGTATGGACAAACTGTAAGCAGGTAGAAGCTAACAGCTAATCTGCCTGCACATTCATAATATCATGTGCAAATAAAATATTTGACCATATTTGAAAACCAGACTACAGTGTACTAGTGACAACCATTAAACACACTCAGTCAGGCAGTGTAGCATTTGGCCCTAAGACAGTGACACATACTTAAGCAGGTCTGACATGGCATTCAACAGAGGGCCGTGGTAGTCTTTTTCACACACACACAAGTGGTAGTCTCTTTCTCTCTCTCTCACACACACACATACACACACACATTGTGTGAACAGACCAAAAATGTACATCAAGTACTATTATAATTATTTATTGAACAGTATTAGTGCTCCATGTGCTGAACAAAGTAAATACAAACTCCTGGTTCTTTCACCCAGGTCTCTCATTTTGAGACATATCACTAATTTAATCACAGCTGCCTCAGTTCCACATATTTAGTGTCCCCTTGCTTTTATTACTGAAAATTATTTACATTAGAAATAAAGAATCCTACAGCTTTGGTTACTGAGTTATTTACACTAAAGAAATGAATCCCACAGCACTTTTCAGATTATCCTGCATGAATAATCATAGTAATGTACAGCTGGAAGGAGCTTGAGAAGTCATGAAGTCCAACCTTTGCACTGGGGCAGAGCCAAGTAAACCTAGAGTAGACCATCCCTGACAGGTGTTTGTCCAACCTGTTCTTAAAAACCTCCAGAAATGGGGATTCCACAACCTCCCTTGGAAGCCTGTTCCAGGGCTTAATTACCCATAGAGTTAGAATTTTTTTCCTAATACCTAATTTAAACCTCCCTGGCTGCAGATTAAGCCTCTTGTCCTTCATAATCTTTGTATGGCCTTCATTTGGGATCCTTCTCAAACACTGTGCACCACTAGATGTGGGCTTTGGCAGGGTGAGAGGGATGCCTTTACCAAACTATTCTGTCACAGCCTTTAGGCGTACCATATTGTGGTCTAACCTCACAGCAGAGAAGAATTTTATGCACATCTTTCTTTAGTGGGTTGTTGCTGAAATACTTCATGGGAAAACTGTATTAAAGATGGACTTGAATGCGGTATGGGTGATCACTTGGACATATTTAGTTCTTTCCTCTGTCACTAACTCTTAGCAAAAGGAACCACTGAGCTTCTCCTTTAAAAAAGGGTGAGAATGGATGATGGGCCTCACATTGGGGATATGCATTGTGTAGGCCACTGCCCTGCTCAAACTTCCTGTGTGACAGGGCAGGTGTGGTGGGCCATAAGAGAGGGGCCAGAAAGATCCATAGTGCATCATCATGTGAGACCTCCCTGAGTGGTGAGCACTTTTAGTGGAATATAGGGCTACTTCAGCATTTGGAATGGCTCTGCAGACTCAGGGGGAGCATCCTTCTGCCTTCCTCCAACATATTTGACCAAGGCCTGGCCTGGAGCTAGAGGTTAGGCTAAGATAACAAGGATGCAGAGGGAACTCCAAGTTACAAATGCAGTTATGGCTTTGAATTCTGAACACTCCCAAGTTTAGTCTTCGCTGGTTTGGCCGATTGTAAAGATTTGTACACCTTCCATCAGGGTTTGAATTTTAAATCAACCCAAACTTCAGAGGAGATCAGTTCTGAGGGTTTGGTTTGGGCCCAACTCTATTTATAATATTTATGTCTGAAAACATCTGGATCATCTAAAAATGCTTCTGCCTGCTGCCTTGCGTACCTAGTGAAAACATGGTGTGCCCCACACACCTCCCATTGTGCTGACCCAGAGTTTGAAATCCTACTCATCCTTGATTTTAACTAGCATCAGCTTCCCACCGCTGATAAACACCTGTCTAAAGGGTGACTGAAGAGGCCCTGTGGATTTCTAATTTGATGATGATAAAGAGCTACCAATGCCAGGAATTACCAGCAGCTGTCAAAGGACTGATCTCAAGACCTAGCAACACATACAACCTCAGCTAATGATATTCTTGTCATTTTAGTCCATCAGAACTTATATGATATGAAACATCCCATATAAAAGCAATAACAAAGCATCACCATTTGAGCTGTTAAATGCATTTCATAGACTGGATGGGACACGATCTCCTGTCCACTGTCTCTCTAGAACCGAGTTTTTTCAAACCAAATGATTACAGCATCTCAGGGCTGATTTTATGCCTCGCTATGCAATGTATTTCTCACTAAAGGTAAAGAAACAATGCCAGTATTTATTGATGACCACTACTGTGATTAAAATTTGGTTAATTCTTTTTTTTTTTCTTTTGTATTCTGAAAATCTTGCTTGATCCTCGGAGTCCCAGAAATAGCCAACTGATTATGTTTAAAACAAAATGTACCCAGGCATTTAATGAGATTATAATTACAATGCAAACTCTACAACGTCTATCACTTTGAAAATAATTTCTCCACACTAACCAAATGTGTCTCATCTTTTTTACAATAGATTCACGAGTGATTCATATGAAAACTAAATTAGTCATGGACTCTTAAATCACTTTCGTTCGCCCTTTTAATAATTCATTTCCAGAGACAAGCTGAGAACTTATGCTTCATTAGAATTATTTGTTCTTGGTTTTAAACATGCTTATTGTGACAGATATGGCAATTTCCTACAATATCTTTGAGAGATCTTACTATATTAGCTTTATGTATCATTGTGAGCCAGGGACTGAATGTAATTCCATGGGGGAGGGTAACCACAGACCTCTAGGGACTAAGAACAATGAGGGATGATTAGGCAAATTCACTCTGGTTGTAACATCTCCAGAGAGGTCTCACTACATGGAGAGGCTCATAGACAAACACCTGTCAGGGACAGTGTGATCCAGCAAATGGACAGAACCCTCTGTCCCAGGCAGCTGGGGGACAATCCTTCCAGAAGTGCTGGAAAGACTGATACCTACCAGAGCCTGAGGTTGGATTTGGCAGGGGTGATCTGATAAGCTTATTAGCATGCATATGGTTTCTTTCCTTATTTTTAATATGTTTTCTCTGTCATGCTTTAACCCTAAGAATAAATATGCTTGCTTAGAAACAGCTGTGTGGTAACTCAGAACTGCTGGCAATTACATAGTTCATAGCCTTTGAAGAGTAAGCAAAGTGCAGACGCAGGCCTGTTTAGGCAGTCTGGCTTACTGGGAATAGGTGTAGACAAGGGACTGTGCAGCCTTGAAAAACCCCATGCAGGAGGGAGAGACACGTGGGTCTCTACCCGAGAGAGGAGCTAGGATGGGTGCCCTTGGTGGACCACGGAGCGGAATACAGGTGCACTTGCCCTGAACTGTGACACTTATCATTTCAATCATTTAAATGGGGTTAAATTCAGCCTTTAACAAATGCAAAAAAAGCTACTGCAAAGGCAGCCTGATGGAGAATTTAGTTTTTCTCTTTCTATTATTGTACTAAAAAGTATTTAGTACAACATAAGAGTCTGCTGGTTGGCCCACAGGACATTTTTTTCTGTTAGAAACATATGGAAAGGAGGCATTTTCTGGAGCTTCTTTATTATGCTGTACATAATAACTGACTTCTATATGCTCCCTGAATTTCATACATATTCAAAGTCAATACTATAATAATATCATGGAGCAGACTTCCTGATGAGTTACCTCAGAATGAAGGTGTTACCATATCAATAGTCTTAAGATGTTGTAATGCCTGGTGGCAGAGGGCAGGCGAGGGGGCGTTCCAGAGCAGAAGTCAAGGGTGAGCAAGTGGTCAGGTAGCTGGCAAGTCAATCCGTATCAGAGGCAGTCTGGGGCAATGGTCAGAATTCTCACAGGGGTGAGTAGCCGGAAGATCCAATCCAAGGGGCCCAGTCAGTGGCCGGGGGAGGTGACGTCGGGCAAGCCGGCAAGTCAGCAGGGTAAGGCAGACTAGGCAGCAACCAGCAGGCATTGGTCTGTTGCTTGGACAGCTTCCTCTTCCTGTTAGGGCCTTTATATAATCCAGACACCCAGTGAGAGTGCTGCCTATCCATCCATCAGGGGCCTGAGGTGTGGCTGCTGTGGGCCTGTAGACCTTTAGCACTAAGGCTGTGTGTCAGGATCAGCATTTCTGTGCATCTCCGTGACACAGTGACTAAGGATGCCACCAAAGGACCTGGCAGGACTGGATTCAATGCTGGGGTCCTGACAGATGCCTTTAATAGTTCACTATATCAGGAACTCCAGAAGAAAGCAAATCACCAGTCCCAGATGATGCACTTGGCCAGTTGTGCAATGGTATATCATGGGAGGAGATTTCTTTGTGACTCCAACCAATAATCATCTTATACTCTGAACCATAAGAATTTACAGTCCTTGACATTTTTATTCAAGCTACTGTAACTATCTTTGTTCATTTGTGTGTGAAATCATTGGAGTCCAATGATCTCAATGGGTCAGGATTTCAACCTAAGATCGAATCAATTTTTTAATCTTAATATCCTATTTGCCTCAACACCTTGCAGCAGTGAGTTGCCTCAGTTAATTTCTTTCTCTCTTTTAATTTTAGGAGATCGCTGTTGTGTTCATGGCTCTGCTTCTCTGGTATGTTGTGAAGCTTTAATACGTAATGTTTTCAGATTAATTCAGATTCTCAGATGGAATGAGCTGTAAAAGACCAAACGTGCATGCATTTTGTATACTTACTTGTTTTTACACACACACACACACACACACACACACACACACACACACACACACACACACACACACACACACACACACACACACACACACCAGTGTGTATCTGATCCATCTATACCGGGATTACATCTGACATTCCACATATCTCGGAAACTTCAAACACATGCCATCTGTTTTTTAAACAAACTACAGGCGTAATATTCTCTTCTTCCTCCCCAAATGTGGACTTTTTCTGCCCAAAAATCACATAGATTTGATGTTAAGGACAGGCAATATCCTGTCATTCAATCCTGCAGGTTTAAAGTCTGATATATTGTGACTCTTCTTGGTGAAAAATGTGAGCATTCCAGATTTAGCAGCAAATATCGTATATCCCACTGGAAAGTGGCACTCTTCCCATTTCAATGGCATAAAGCTCTTGGGTGAAATCCTGGCCCTATTAAAGTCAGTGTCAAACTCCAATTAACTTCAATAGGCCCAGATTTTCACCCCTTGTTTCTAGCCCAGATAGGTCATGACATCAGAACCTTCTAGATATTCTATCCCCCTACTTTATCTACCATTTGCCTACCTAATCTAAGTGTCCACATAGCTCTAAGTATTTCTAAAATGCTTATTAGTGATTTATTGTAACCTATATTTTATTACTTTGTTTGTACTGACACACTGAGCTATTTTCTCTGTAATGAATACTGGGATAATTATTTAAAAATGTGTATACAGAAAAGTCTCATGAAGAAGGGAGGGAAGAGCAATCCTAATTCACTACAAAGTTTCTGCTAACACATTCTGCTCCCTGGTTGCACCTTTTGGGAATTACGATCAAATTATTAACGTCTAGATTGTAAAAGGGTTTGGAACAAACAAAGTATTGCTCTTATTTCCTGTAATCAGACAATTCCTAATAATAGTTGTGATGGGAGGACTATGGATGGCAAATGTTCAGGGATAGCAGCAGGAAAAAAGATTTAACATCTGCCCACTAGTGCATTTGAAAAAAGAAAAGAGAAAAATGTAAGTCTCCTGAATAATATAAACAGTTCAGACCTCCTGGAATTGTGATGTTTCAGACTATGCAGAGATAAACCTGCATCAAGTTTACCTTGTCTCAAAGATATATATTTGTTTACCTAATGTAGTCTGGAAAAAGAACATTACTGCTGCACAACATATTCAAACAACGTGACTCACCACCTAAAAGTGCAAAACCCACAGATTCTGTTAGCTGAAATCATTAATTCAAATTGGTATTTGCTTGCCTTGTCTACACTACACATTGTGAACTTTATTCTGACATTTTATACTGACATGTACACACACCTCCCTGCCTCCCCAGCTTTGGAACTCCACAAAGGTCTCCCCACTGAGTTGACTCCAAGTTGCTCCTCATGGGGATGGCAGAGTTTGCCTCTTATCCTAAGGAACAAACTTTTTGTTCACCTTCCAGAACCTATAGATTTCAATGGATGTGTCTGAGGCACAGTGCCATGCTTGAAGAAACCCTTTGCCTTCCCCCTAGCTCTGTGGTCCACTGTCCCCCTATTTTTCTTCCCTTTAAAGGAGGTGTGTGTGTGTGTGGGGGGGTCTTCACTGCAGAGAGAGCTTTATTACCTTTTCTGAGTAATCTCAGGACTATAGAGGGGTAGATGCACATCACACCATGGGCCTAGCCCCATGAGCTACTTACTTAGACTGTAGGCTCTTTGAGATAGGGAATATCATTTTGTGCCCCATCTGTACAGCACCTAGCAGAATGGGGCCCTGGTCAATGATTGGGCTTTTCAGGTGCTACCTCAATTCAAATAATAATATTAATTGATAGCTACCCCCATCCCCCATGCAATTACTGGACTCCACAGAGAACTCCAAAGGACAGAGACAGTGAATGTGGCCGATCCCTATGCCTTTCCATGCAGGACACGGGAGATCCATGCCTAAAGGGGACCTTCTGCAAATGGATTCAGGAGACAGGGATTTCCCCCCCGTGACTATATCAGAGCATTCTTGTAATAAGAATTAGACAGTATTCAGTTACAAGAAGGCTGTTCCGGCCTTTAATATTACTACTTCTATTAAATGACGATGTGCCTATTGAAAGGTAGGGGAACTGCCTGAACCAGTGATGCAATTTAGGTGCCTTTCATTTAGGCTCAGCTCTCATCATGAGAGCTTCTGGAGCCTCTTCTGGAACAGCTGGGGTTCTAATCCTTTGAAATAATTCCAGCACTGGGCTAAACACCTTCGGGGCTAGCCTGTATCTTGTTTTGCATAGACACATGAAGTGGGGATGAGAATGGAAGGCAAGTTCTCCCCTGCCTTGCAGCACTTCAAAGGGTGAGGCACTTCTTAGCCAGGGAGAACAGAAACCCAAAAGGCAAAAGGGGAGTTAAGGCATGTGCCTGTTACCACTCAACAATGACCAGCAGGAGGCGCTGAAGAGGGGAGCTTGACCTGCCCTCTTTCAAAGCAGCAGACACACTCCCAGAGACATTCTAAATCAGGGGTGGGCAAACTATGGCCTGTGGGCCAGATCCGGCCTGTCAGGGCTTTGGATCTGGCCCGCGGGATTGCCACCCCTGTGGCGCCGTGGGCCCACGCCGCTCCTGGAAGTGGCCGGCACCATGTCCCTGTGGCCCCTGGGGGAAGCTGGGGGGCAGAGGGCTCCAAGCGCTGCCCTCGCCTCCAGGTACTGCCCCCGCTAATGGGAGGTTCAGGGGAGCCCGCACCCCGAACCCCTCCTGCACCCCAACACCCTGCCCTGAGCCCCCTCCCGCAGTCCGCACCCCAACCCCCTGCCCGGAGCCCCCTGCCGCACCCTGCACCCTTCCTTCACCCCAACCCCCTGCCCTGAGCCCCCTGCTGCACCCTGCACCCTCCTGTACTCCAACCCCCTGCCCTGAGACCCCTGCACCCTCCTGCACCCCAACCCCCTGCCACACCCCACACCCCTCCTGCACTCCAACCCCCTACCCTAAGCCCCAACCCCCTGCCCTGAGCCCCCTCCCACACTCTGCACCCCTCCCTGCACCCCTGCCCTGAGCCCTCTCCCACACTCTGCACCCCCTCCTCTGCCCCAACCCTTTGCCCTGAGCCCCTTTCTGCACCCCGCATGCCCTCCCACACCCCACCCCCCAACCCCCAGCCCTACATTCATGGCCCTGTATGCAATTTCCCCACCCAGATGTGGCCCTTGGGCCAAAAAGTTTGCCCACCCCTGTTCTAAATAAATAATAAAGCCCCAGATTGTACTGTTCATGGTAAAGACAGAGGATGGTTCAAAACCCCTTATTGATCTAAATTTTCATCATACATGTTGATGTGTTACTGAGAACAAAACGGCCTTACATTCTAAGACTGTGCGCTTCAAAGGACAAAACGAACAGCCAGATGTTTCTCATGTTGGTATTTTTGTGGTTGCACTAACAACCTATTTAATTTTAGCTTCTGAACCAGAACAGAAATATTCCAATGAAGGCACCAAATAGATACAAGATCTGTGAACCTTATTATGATGCCAGTACAAGAGATTATGTATCCTGAAAACATCATAAATATCAATTTTCCATTTAACCTTCACCATCCAGAGCCTAGAAGGACCTAAGTCACTTGCTAGGTATTGTATGACCAATTGCAATTTCTTAATCTTTGACTTTAAAGAAAAAAGCTTCTCTCAAACTGTACAACATCCCATAATTTCCTCACATCACTTGATTACTGTATAATCTAAGATGGCATGAGAGCTTGATCATTTTAATGGCCTGTTCCATCAGCCAGGATGTTCAGAAGGGTTACTCACATGTGACATTTTTATTAGTTAACAATGGAAACTACATTAAGGACAAACAGGACTATTCCTCCTTCATACAGCCTGCTCCTATGAGAAGTTTAACTTAATTATCATATGGGCTGTTAACTCTAGAATGGATTTCAAAATCACACATTTAAGATGGATTTTTAAGAGCAGATTTATTATATATATCCTAAGGGGGTCTATGGATGGATCCGGAATCAGCCAAATTAAGGTGGATGTGCATGGGGGACGGATCTTGCAAAATAGAGGGATATGCATGGATGTGGGAGGAGAAGACACATATCTGAAGTACGATTTCCCATCCTTGTCATCAGCAGCTGACTCAAGTGCAGATCTTTAGTTACTCCAGCAACAGAGTGTGAGCAACTAGTTATATGGGAAGCAGTTCCTATGCACTTGCAACAAGGAATCCAGGTTTTGCCATAAGGAGGCCTGCCCATGCCTACTGCTGGCCTGCAATCACTGCACTCACTCTGGCTCCTTTTAGCCTAATATGTACCAGTACACCAACTTGGGGACAGCGCAGCATGAACGGAAGCCATGTTGTGTGAAGTATTGCTTAGGATTCAGACTGAGTAGGGTATACAACTGTAGTGATGCACAAAACTCCTGTGGGGACTGATGCATGAGTAGTCCCTAAATATGGGGTTTTTTTGGACACATACAAAACCAGAACCTACAAAGTCAATACAAGTTCCTTAAACATTGAACATTTATTCTGCAAAAGGTACCAAGTGTAACTCCAGATAGTTTTCAGGATCTGCCCTCTCAGGACTCAACCTGCAGTCTTAATTCAGACAAAAATCCTACTGACTCCTTGGGAGCCATTCAAACTTCCAGTAAAGTCCATGGAAATAATCCCATTGACTGCAGTTGGATTGTGCTCTTGCTTAGAAATTCACAGGTGTATGAGATGCTGCAATTAATTTTTTTAACTTTCCTTTAGCCAGTTCACCAAAAAATAGTGACCAATTCATCCAAAAATATGATTGGATTCTACACTGTTCAGAAGGTGAAATTGAGGGAAAGTCTGAAGCCAGGTAAAATTGGGAATTTGTCCAACTTGGTAGTTTGCTATTCTGGCAGAGGAAAGAGTTTTCTGTAGTTGGAATGCTGGGAGACCAGGTGCCAGCTCTTGCCAAGCACTGACAAATTCATTGCTGAAAACCAGTCTGTTTCACATATGTCAGGGGCGGGGAACTTATGGCCCATGGGTCAGATCTGGCCCATTGCTTAATTTCATCTGGCAAGTCTCGGCACCCCCCTGTGGGGCTGGAGCCATGAGTGCTGGCTTGCCCTGCCGCGGGTGGGAAGCCCCAAGCCTCCACGCCCGCCATCCCACCGTGGGACTGGAGCCGCGAGTGCCACTCACCCTGCCGTGGGGGGAAGCCCCGAGGTTCCCCCCCCCCACAGGTGAGTTGAACATTTTATATTTCTCTTTCTCAACCCTCCCCCCCCAAATTAAGTTGCTTTTTACTTGTGTGTGGCCCGCGATTGATTTTTTATGTGGGTCAATGGCCCGTGATAGAAAAAAGGTTCCCCACCCCCAATGTATGTGTTACTACAGTTAAGATGGCTATTATCATAGAATATCAGGGTTGGAAGGGACCTCAGGAGGTCATCTAGTCCAACCCCCTGCTCAAAGCAGGACCAATTCCCAACTAAATCATCCCAGCCAGGGCTTTGTCAAGCCTGACCTTAAAAACCTCTAAGGAAGGAGATTCCACCACCTCCCTAGGTAACCCATTCCAGTGCTTCACCACCCTCCTAGTGAAAAAGTTCTTCCTAATATCCAACCTAAACCTCCCCCACTGCAACTTGAGACCATTACTCCTTGTTCTGTCATCAGGTACCACTGAGAACAGTCTAGATCCATCCTCTTTGGAACCCCCTTTCAGGTAGTTGAAAGCAGCTATCAAATCCCCCCTCATTCTTCTCTTCTGCAGACTAAACAATCCCAGTTCCCTCAGCCTCTCCTCATAAGTCATGTGCTCCAGCCCCCTAATCATTTTTGTTGCCCTCCGCTGGACTCTTTCCAATTTTTCCACATCCTTCTTGTAATGTGGGGCCCAAAACTGGACACAGTACTCCAGATGAGGCCTCACCAATGTCGAATAAAGGGGAACGATCACGTCCCTCGATCTGCTGGCAATGCTTATAACAATGTGTTTACTCTTTATGAAATCCTTGTAAATTAATGCATGTATTAATCTCAACTGTACTACCTTTATCACATGCTATAAAGTAATATTTAAGTTTTTGCTTTATGACTGTAAAAAAATGTTTGCTCTGAAACTGTGAACCCAGTCAGGAGGGATCTTCTTCCAATCATCAAGAAGCCTATCAAAACCAAATAGGCCTTTGTGGGACATCACAATACACAGATGGAGAGGATACATGCAAAAGGGCTTGTCCCATCAGCTTGAATTCTGGAAGAAGGAAATAAAAAATAGCTGACAAGAAAATGTTTCATCTGTCTTTTGCTGTTTGGACTCTCACAGGGCTGGAGCTACAAAACAGAAGCACAGATCCCCAGGATCAACATGGTCAGCCCTAGGGTGACCAGATGTCCCAATTTTATAGGGACAGTCCTGATATTTGGGGCTTTGTCTGATATACGCACCTATTACCCCCGTCCCGATTTTTCACACTTGCTGTCTGGTTACCCTAGTTCAGTAGTTCTCAAACTTTTGCACTGGTGACCCCTTTCACATAGCAAGCCCCTGAGTGCGACCCCTCCTTATAAATTAAAAACACTTTTTTATATATTTAACACCATTATAAATGCTGGAGGCAAAGCAGGGTTTGGGGTGGAGGCTGACAGCTTGTGACCCCCAATGTAATAACCTCGTGACCCCCTGAGGGGTCCCAACCCCCAGTTTGAGAACCACTGCCCTAGTTAGCCCTGAAAGACATTCAGAGCTGATAGAGGACTACAAGTCTGTCACCTTTTAAAACCATAGATTGCAACTCATTTATGCATATATGCTTACTGCTTTAACTTTGGAATAACTCTTTAGTTAGCCTATTACAGGATTGGCTACAAGCATTGTCTTTGGTGAGAAATCTAAAGTACAATTTGACCTGGGGTATAGGACTGGTTTTCTTAGGACTGGGAGCAACCTGAGTATTTTGAGATCTTTGGTGTATAACAACCGACTGTCACTAAGTTGAGCTTGCCTGGTGGCAAGATAGACTGGAATGTCCAAAGAGAGTGTCTGTGACTCCATGGCAAGACTGTTATAGTGCTTCAGAAGTTCACCTTTGTTACTAGGTTGGTAAAATCTAATTATTGAGGTCTCTGCCCTGCTTCTTGACAATCTGTCCTGAGGGTTGGCACTCACGGTCGTGAACCACTCCAGACAGCATGACAGTAGCTAAATGATGGTTTTCAATCTGCAAAAGCTTGCCTTTTTTGTTTTCATCAAGAAGGTAAGAACTAAAATATTTTACTTCATTGTGAAGCAGTGGAAATGTGATTTCTTTTTGCTGGTTTTGCTGGCAGTGTGACTCTGACTATTTTTTAATCCGTTCAGTGCTGTGCTTTGCTCAGAACTGATGTTTCTTTAAATGGGATTATTATTAAACCATATTCACAGCTGATGAGCATGATAGCCTGTGTTAGTCATATCACATGGCAGCATGTAATCGGAAGTGTCTTGAGTTTCTGAAGCGAAGTACTGTACCGTCTCATGATTGAATCATTAGGTGCAAACACTGACCATCATTTTTAAAACTGGGTGACTAAAATTGGGCATATATTTAAGCACCTAAAACATGGCCTGATTTTCAGAGGTGCTGAGCCCACTCACTCCCAATGCAGCTGTGGGGCCATGTAAAAATCATGCCACTTATTTATGTTCCAAATTGTGGATTTAGGTGCCTTACTGTAGGTGAAAATATATGTCTCTGTTCTCAAAATTGTAGTGAAAGGTATGAGAGCTGAAGAAAGTTTGGAGAAAAGATCAGTTGTCTAATAGATGTTACATAAAAATAATATTGTATATAAAAATCTTTGAGGCTTCTGGGTCCTCTCAACATGAACTGTTTGACCAAGTACCACTGTAGCTATTCTAATATCTGTTTTACGGGGAGGGTGGCTAGAGGCTGTACTGAAGGTCCACAAATTGGATCTCTGAAGAGCTATTTTGCAAGTGACTAACCAGTGAGCTGGCTGCAGCTCAACTCAGACAAGATGGAGGTGATGCTGGTGGAAAAGGGGAAACAAAGAATTGTTCTATCTTTTGAGAGTGGTGCCTTCCCTTTGTGAAGGGGCTTCTCAGTCTTCTCAATAGCTACTGGATCTCCAGGTAGCAGTATTTTTTTCACTTTGCCTGCTCAAGAGATTGAAGACTTTCCTTTCTGATCCAGACTTCATAACAACTACAGTGGTAACTGGCACTCCAGTAGCTAGCAGGAATCCAAAAATTCCCAGACTGATAACCTCCTTGAGGAAGTTTAAACTACTGCAGTACACTCTATATGGGGCTACTGCTGAAGACAACTTAGAAAGTGCACTTATTTGATACCTCTTATTTGTCTCCTTTCTAAGGTAAACAATCCCAATCTTTTAATCTCTCTTCACATGAGAGTTATTTTCCATTATATTCCTCACTCTGCTCTAAACCTGCTCATATTCTGTAACCTCTGTTCTGAGGTGAAGTGACCAGTACCGCACATAGTACTCAAGATGAGAGAATGCCATCAGTTTATATAATAGCCTTATAATCTCACACCTTTTCAGGGTAAGAAAATCAAAAAGAGTGAAAAGTGTTGAATGAAGCATTTTTTTCTTTTAAGAAAAATTCCAATTAATAAAAAATAAAAAAGCATAACGCTAGAGTGAATGTGTAGAATTGCTAGTGGACAGCTCTATAAAAGGGGAAAACTGGAGACACAATGGAGAATTTAGCCCTTCTGTACTTGTCACAAGATAAATGAATTGATACACACAGGCTAAAGAAGTAAGCAAATTATATTCTGCATTTTGTTAACTCCTGGGAGCATATTCTTTAAGGGAAATTATTGATTTTTCATCAAACAAGTAGAAAGACGAGCCATAAACTAGCTACTAAGTACTCCTGCTTCCATGCATTTAATTCCCTTGTGTGTCTTCAACAAGGAAGCAATTGACTTTTGGGGTTTGCGTTTGTCTCTAATCAAATCTTTAGACAGCACGTAACTTTCATTCTATCCAGCATCAGCATCAAACCTATATCTTAATGATATGTAATAAAAAAACCATATTTTTGGACTAATGACCTAATGGAGATTTAAATGAAACTGTACAGATTAATGTGAAATGTGTAATGAAAGGCAGAGATGAATTTATGTATTAGCTACTATGAGACTCTTGGCAAGCCAACCAGTTCTTGTTTTCTTGGATTCTGCAGTCCAATTGTTATGGTTAAATTGTAAGCCCAATTGTTCACATATCTTTTGTTTCCATATTTCTGGAGGAGGCACTCAGTTATTTTATAAATTTAGATAAATTCCAACATCTCTGGTGAAACATACGAGTTTAAAACCATTCTACGTGCCAGTTCTTTACACAGACCAATATGAAACAGCTCTGCAGATATTATAAATGCAGTGGGATCTATAATTTGATTTATTATATTTTGGACTTAGGAGTGGTTTCCTAATTAAATATATTAGCAAACGCTCCAATTGTTCTTGGAGAGCAAAATGATACACTTTAGAAAGAAAACAATTTAATCATTTAACTCTTTATAATTAGATAACCCGTTATTACTAGCTAAAGCATCTACATCTCAACTAAGGGTCAAATATAAAAAATAAATTTTCTTTGTAAGAAAACTGATGTGGCTTCTACTTCATAGTCACAAAGGCTTTCCTTATGATTAAATATTATTTTGGTGTTTAAGGCAATCCTAAATATTTTCATGGGGGAAAAAAACATTTAATTACATGTGTCATTAGGATGGCATTTTGTAATAGCGATGTGACTGAATTCATTAACAGGGCTCTTAATAGATCAGACAAGACAAATTATTATTGTGCTACTCATGAAAGCTTCTCCTTAAATAAGCAGCGAAAAGTGATTAATATTTTGTTGCCAATCAAAATGTCTCAAAATATTATAAAGAAAAAAGGCATATAAATAACAAGGTTTTTTAATCTTCTAGTTTTAGTGTCTATGTAAATTCAGGATTAATCCAGTCTTTTGTTGTCCGTCTTTGTCAATTCCTATTTTAATTTAGATCATATTTCTGTCTTCTGACAGTACATTTATCAAGAGGCTGAACAGAGCAGTAAAATACAGCTAAATCACTTAGTCGTAGAGTATTCCTAGTTCTGTACCACAGCTTGCTGGAAGGATTCTGATTACCACTCACGGTCGGGTTTATATTTTGATCTGGTTTCCTGTATAACCATTAGCGTTTAGAGGAGGGAGAGTCTAATTGAAGTATAATATGTGGGTTTTTCTGAGTGCATGAAGATCCAGTAGGTTTGTGTGTGATTGCAACTGTGCCAGAAGCAGGGAGGATTTCCCTGAAGTTAAAAAGGTACAATTAATCTCCTGCTGCACTTCCAATTAGCCAAATTGCTAACCTTATTGTGAAAAGCAGAAATGCAATTGAGTTTCTGCTTGAGGCGTACTAAAAAAAAAAACTGAAGTAATTTAATTAACTGACTTCAAGTATATTAAGAAGCATACTGTCTTTGCTTTCTTTCCCCCAATGCCTTTAAATAGAACATTGAATAATGTGAATTTCAGTACTCACAAGAGACACTGCAAAGCATCACAGTCAACCTTTAAATTATCTAATGTAGCTTATATCCAACTGGAGCAATGGTGCACAAATCTCAGAGTTGACACCCACATTGCAAACCTGAATGGCAAAAATTACTAGCCTTTCCAGTCCCGTGTGCTCAGTCACCCAAGAAATGCCTATGCATACATACCAAGATGCAACATCATCATCTCAAATGCAACTTCATGTTGCATGGAATGCAATGTTGTGAGATTGTGACAAAAGGGAATGACCTTGGAAAGTGGTGTCAATGCCAATATACCATGTTTTTGGTCCACGGTACTGAGGAGGTAAGGAAGTGATGCTTAATTCTGGAATCACCTGCAGAGACTGGTGCCTCATTTTCAGAACTGAGCAGCACTGACACACTGCTGCTTCATATATTCACATCCCAGTTCCATACGTGAAGAATGGGTTGAGAAAGGCAATTGTATGGACATGAGATTCCCCCACTCAGAGGACGCTGATTTAATGATGTTTAGGGAGGGCGTGAGACATGCAGTCAGTTTCCGCAGATGTTCCCTACACTTAGACCATAGTTACTGAGAGGTATCTAGTGGGTAAATGATGACTTTCTAGTGGCAACCACTGTATTCATCCCTCAAATCTCCTCCTCCTGAGCAATGCTTAAAACACACAGCCTCTCCCCACCTGCTAGATGATGTATGTGAACCCACAGAGTCCTTTAGATTATTTTGATAAAGGGCTGGAGGGGAAAGATCGTAATTCCAAAACCTACTGTGTGACATCACTAATAACAAGAAGGAATAATACAGATGCCTGTGGAGTGTAAGTAGTAGTAAAAGTCTTTGGAGATTAGCTAAAGGAAAAGATGTCAAGGTGTTTCATGGCTGCAAAAGCTATTTACTGTAATACCATGTGTTAGATGACAAGATGAAAAAGATAGTAAACTGTAATGTGAAACATTAAAATGGAAAAACAGATATTGCTTCTCCTCCATGTAAGTCTTTGCAAGTGCCATTTTGATAAACTTTCCAGTGATATCCCCTTAGAAAGAGGCCTAGCCAGCATGAATAACTGAGAGCAGAGACAGGTTTAAAAAGTGAATGATTGGTTGAAGTCAGGTCCAAAGTGAATACTAGTCAAAGGAGTGATGAGATTGTGCAGAAATGATTCCATTTACGCTTTAGGACATATTTCCTCTTAACATTCAAATACAAGTCTTGTTTATAATCAACTAACCAATACCAGGCACAGTTGTAAATCATGTAAACCAGAGTCCACTTGTTCCAATGCTAAATTTATGTGATTTAAAAAGGAATAAAAGTGTACTTGATTTTGAAAGTTTTCTCTTAAAAATTCTAATTAATATAACAAAAGTTAGATATGATCTGAAACCTCAAACCAAGCACCTTCTAATTTAAAATAGGGTTACCATATTTCCACAATCAAAAAAGAGGACACTGGGGGGGGGGGGAAGCCCCGCCCTAGCCCCGCCCCATCCACTCCCTCCCACTTCCCACCCCCTGACTTCCCCCCTCAGAACCCCAACCCCCCCTGCTTCTTGTCCCCTGACTGCCCCCTGCTGAGAACCCCCCACCCTAACTGCCCCCCCCGGACCCTATCTGTCCCCTGACTGTCCCGACCCTTATCCACTCGCATGGGTGGCAGGGTTGTAGAAATTTTGGTGGTGCCCAGAACCCACCCCCCACATGCCTAAGGCTCTGGGAGGGGGGTTGGGTGGGGGGAGGAGGTCTGGGGTGCAGGTCCTGGGCTGGGGATTAGGGTGCAGGAGGGGTGCAGGGTGCAGGCTCTGGGATAGAGTTTGGGTGCTGGGTGCAGGCTCCGGGCTGGGGCACGGGGTGGGTGTGCAGGAGGGGGCGAGGGGTGCAGGCTCTGGGATGGAGTTTGGGGGTGGGAGCCGGTGCAAAGGGAGGGGGTGCAGGCTTTGGGAGGCAGTTTGAAGACAGGAGGGTGTGTGTGGGAAGGAGGGAGGGGGTTTGGGAGGGAGTTTGGGGATAGGAGGGGATGCAGGGGTGAGGGCTGTGGGTCTGAGGATGAGGGGTTCATGATGCAGGAGGGCGCTCAGGGATGGAGCAGAGGATTAGGGTGTGAGGGGATGAGGGCTCTGGCTGGGGCTGGGGCTGAGGGGTTCATGATGCAGGAGGAGGCTCAGGGCTGGGGCAAAGGATTAGGGTGCGGGGGGATGAGGGCTGGGGCTGAGGGGTTTGGGGCATTGGAGAGGCTCAGGGCTAGGGTGGAAGGGCAGGGTAAGGGCAGCCTGTCTTCCCATTAGTGGATGGGGGACGCTAGGACCCGGGGGCAGCAGACAGCAGTTGCTGCTGGCTCTGGCAGTACAAGCAGGCAAGGGAGAGGCAGGCAGGAAGGGGAGGCCCCACGGGGGGAGGGGGGGGGACACGCGGGGTGGTGGCAGGTGGAGGCCGGGGACCCATCCAACACTCCCCCGCTCCCTGACTGCCCCCCCCTCCGGACTCCCCTTACCATTCTGGCTCCACGTGTAGGCAAAACACGCTGCCCGGTGGGTCAGTTTGTGTGTTACACAGGGCTGGGGGAAGGGAGGGGGAAGCAGGGGAGGGCTCTGGCTGCTGGAGGCCAATGGGAGTGGGTCAATCGGCCCAGCCGCCCAATCAGCAGCCACACTCTGCATGGAAGGGAGAGAGGGAGGCGAGGGAGAAAAAAACCCTGGACATTTTAACCTTGTTACCAATTCCTCCCGGACGGCTATTTAGAGACGCAAAAGCCGGACATGTCCAGGGAAATATGGACGGATGGTAACCCTATTTAAAAGTATGTTGGAATTTAAATTCCTGGACTTTGGTTTTGGTTCCAGGTCACAAAAGGGGCCTCCAGTGTGGATGTGGACAGTATCTCCTAAGAACACCTGATCTCATGGATTTCCCCTATTTTTAGCTGAAATCTTGTAAAAACCTACTTTTGAGTGTGAAGATTCAAAACAGTTAAACCTGAACCCTAGCCCTACTTTAACCTTGAGCTTGACCACCAAATCCTGGCTTAAACCTAATCCAGAGCAGGATACTAAAACAGTCTTCTCAGACCATATCTAGTGAAAATTATAGCCAAAAAAGTCTGTTCTTGGACTCCTGATTAACATGACGCTGACTGACTTATGATTAGCTAAACTAAACATTTTGGTGAGATATGCAGCCTTCACCACCTACAAATAACAAACCTAGTCTAGACCAGAAAGAGTCTAATTCCAGAAGAATATCTGTACCAAATAGTAAACACATAGTTATTTATTAACAAAACCACACAATGCATTTTATGTCATGTCACTTTCCTGCTATAATTTTGAAAGCCACAATCCTGCACTTAGTATCTTGGCAAGATTCCATACAATTGTACTGCCAATGACCCAAAAGTGGTTATTCACATCATACCGTTGAAGGATATTTATAAGAAATCAGGTCAGGTATACTGGCTTCTGGCTAGCTTTGCTACCCTGCCTGTCTTCATTAAAGTTTCTCTACATTCCTATGTTAATATTATAGCAATATGTTGCTGGTTTCAAGTTGCATTTCAATGTCATGTTCCAGATGGCAACAAGAATTACACTTGAAAAGGGTAGCATTTGCTTTGATGGAAAGAACAGAATGTTTAGAAAGGTGAACATAGCCAATTTGTGCTTGCAATAAAATAGTTTTTAGGCATACAGATTCCCTGCATCGAGGACACAGGTGCACGCATGCACACACACAAAATTTTCGTACAGTGGCAAAGAAAAATGCAATACCAAGGTGCAGTGTTCACTTATATCCCGTACTTTGTAGTTTTCATTTTTTAATGCAGACAGTAAAACAATGGCTTCTCTACATTTCAGCAATCCAGATTCCACAACAATTTAGTGGGATATAATACTATATGTATCAGCTCTTAACCTAAATTAATAAATATTAGAATTAACAAGAGCTGAAAAAAATATAAATCAACTAATATTGTTCTGTAATTAAAATAAACCTGATTTACTGCATATTTTAATGCTGAAAGAAAAGAAATAGGCACCATATTTTCTGTACACTATTTCCCATCCTCTCTAAAATGAAATGTTATTAATTATATGAATAAGCTTTTAACATTATTCAAGTATTTTCTTTAATATAGTCTATAACTCGCCAAGTTGATGTAAAAAAGCACAAAGAAAGAAAGCAGCTAGCCCACGTATTCATAATTAGGCATCAACATAGGGCAGTAGGATGAGTTAATAGATACACAGGTTCCTTCCTGGATGGGCATTGTCATGCCCTATAGAATGAGCTGAAACTTCAAACTTCCCAACAACCAACCAGTAGCTCATGAAAGGTTTAGCCCTGATCATCCCAAAATATAAGTGGAGAGTGGGAGAAAAGGGGGTAAAATGTATATTATTTTACTGGCTGTATAGGAGAAATTTCAGTCAACTACAGACTTGTGGTTTCTCATGATGGATAAATATGTTTCTTCTCACTGGGAATAAGATGGCTGGGAGATTCATGGCTTATGTAGCCAGTTTGCCCATGATTTTTAGGGTTGGCACCCATGGGCCCTCGGTCTCACTGGACTGTCATGAACCATGAGGGATGAAATGTTGATGGTAGGTGTTATTGTACTACGTTACCTATGCTCCAGCTGTTTACTTTGTCTGACTCAGTTTCCTTTTCCTCCCTAGTCATAGTCCATACTGAAACAAAATATCCATCTTCCAATATTCCATTATAATAAAACAGATCACTTAAAGGTATCATCTTTTAAATGAACAGTCATACGCAATCCACTAGAAAGCAAATTCAAATCACAATTCGAAACTTACGTTGATATCTTCCAAATCTAAGAAGTTCAGTATGATTCCATTGCGTTTCCAGATAATTGGGGGCTTAAGAGTTCCATGGATGGCACAGGTCAATACAGCGCTCAGTCCAACTGTTACTGTGGTAACGCTAATCTTCTGTTCCTCCGGAAGCGTGAGTTGAACCACCTCTGGAAAAAGGAAGGGAAAAAAGGGAGAAATTATCAATACCGAAACGAAGCCATTATTTTCCCATTGATTCTTTGGGAAGATTTCAGCTTTGACAAAGATATACACAGTAAAAAGGATCAGCCTAAGCAACAAACCAAAATAGGATACATTGCAATGAAATCTTCTATTATGACTAGCTCATGCTCTTTGGATGTCAGACAGCTTCCTTGCTAATTTAAGAAGAGCAGTGATATCAGACATGCTCATTTCCGCCACGAAGAAGCAGAATTAAAATTACATATACTGCATCAACAACATATTTTAACTGCATTTTTGAGTAAACCTATCTGGTTTGAATGTTTAAAGTAAAATATGGAGGCTACCAGTAAGAAAAAAATCGACATTTGCCAAATATTACGTGGCATGTGAGGTACCACTTTTTTCCTCTATTAAGAAATTGCAACATCTTTCCTATATTTTAAATTTAAAATTTTAATTTATTTTGATTTGCACCTACATCTAAAATACATGCCTAGTTCAGGCTCTAGGCACCTTTAATATTTCTTTAAAACCAAAGAATGTCATACTGTTTTCCTGGCCAATGGTTATAAAGATGTGTTCGCATCTTTTGCCATATATGGCTGTATGTATAGGTAAGACATTTGATGTCAGAATTACTGCCAATGAAGATAGCAAGCAGCAGGGCAATCAAGCTGCTCTGTCATCAAAACCGCAACCTTCACAATTTTATCTTTCCTATGTTATTTTTTTTTTCTTGGCCCTATTCACAAGGCTCCTACAAGAAAAACTCTTGAAGCTATGTCGCATTTAAATGCTCAAAACTGGGCTTTCAAGTTAATAACCCATTAAGATGAATGTGGAAAGTTCAACATCACTTTTGGTGCTATATTGCTTCAGTCTCTGGCTGCAGAACAAACAAGACAGCAGTGAATTGATTTAGAGAGCCCCTACATCTATGGAATTCAGACATCTTCTATTCCTGTGGATTTCTATTGCTTAATAGTTGCTGTATAATGCTAACTGAAAGGCAGCTGCCATGAGGGAAACAGCAAAACAAGATTTTTATTTTAAGCACAAACACTGACATTATGGAAATAAAAACTTGTGAAGAAACAGCAGGAGTCTCATCACGATTAAGTAATGAGAGTTATCAGAACTGGAATTTGATTCAGATAACAGCACTTCCCCCTCACTTCTCTGGAGACAATTTCAGGAGTATGGAAACATTAAGTACTTTTCTTCATTTTGATAGCGATGGGGATGCTTTAAGTGAGACTGTTAAAATGGGTACACCAGACATATGACATGGGCCTGTCACTAGGCAGTTGAGTGGCCATGAAAAACCAGCAACAATATTACAGCCACGCGTTACTGTGGTTCCAGACAATCTGGAATTTGTAAGGAAGACAATAGCAGGAAAATACCCGCTTCACCTAGGGCTGATTAGCTTTTGTCAGAAACTCTGAATCACTGGATCATTTGATTGCATACCCTCTGCTGTCTGAGTGTCTTTCTCCTTTATTCGTATCCACAGAAATTAACTAGCTGGTGTGAGACAAAGATCAAAGGAACTGATACTGCCTAGGCCACACATTTTAGGAAAAACTTACTTTGACCAATGCCCAAGTTGGAATATGAAATGCTGGGGTGGGCCAATTTATTTTCCCCCAACCCTTAATTTTAATTGGCAGCATAAACATCTATCCCTCTTTCCCTTTCCAATTAGCTAAATGGACCCCAGTGCAGAGGGCCAGCACAAGTCATCTAATAGAATTAAATGAAACTTAAGTGATGCATATGCCCTCTTCTGGCCCTCTGAAGAGAGATGAACTTCATCTAATCTGAACACTCATTTGTTCACACAACCATATTGACTGATGTCCTAGAAAAATACAGGGAAGACATGGTTGTGATTTCCCCTACTTGTGAAAATCTTTATAAGGAAAATCTTTTGCACTGCTTGTATTAAAGGCCTGGTCTACACTACGAGTTTAGGTCGACTTTAGCCGCGTTAAATCGAATTAAGCCTGGACACGTTCACACGACGAAGCCCTTTCTTTCAACTTAAAGGGCCCTTTAAACCGGTTTCTTTACTCCACCTCCGACGAGGGGATTAGCGATAAAATCGGCCTTAGGGGGTCGGAATTGGGGTAGTGTGGACGGAATTCGACGTTATTGGCCTCCGGGAGCTATCCCACAGTGCTTCATTGTGACCGCTCTGGACAGCACTCTCAACTCAGATGCACTGGCCAGGTAGACAGGAAAAGCCCCGCGAACGTTTGAATTTCATTTCCTGTTTGCTCAGCGTGGAGAGCACAGGTGACCACGCAGAGCTCATCAGCACAGGTAACCGTGATGGAGTCCCAGGATCGCAAAAGAGCTCCAGCATGGACAGAACGGGAGGTACGGGATCTGCTCGCCATATGGGGAGATGAATCAGTGCTGGCTGAACTCCGAAGCAGTAAACGAAATGGCAAAATATTAGAAAAGGTCTCCAAGGCCATGAAGGACAGGCCATAACAGGGACGCACAGCAGTGCCGCGTGAAAATTAAGGAGCTAAGGCAAGCCTACCACAAAGCCAGAGAAGCAAACGGAAGGTCCGGGGCTGAGCCGCAAACATGCCGCTTCTACGCGGAGCTGCATGCCATTCTAGGGGGTGCAGCCACCACTACCCCAACCGTGTGCTATGACTCCCTCACTGGAGGGACACACAGGGAAGAGGGTTCGGAAGAGGAGGATGGAGAAAATGTAGATAGCTCACAGCCGCAAGGAAGCGGAGAAACTGGTTTCCCCAACAGCCAGGATATGTTTGTCACCCTGGACCTGGAACCAGTAACCCCCGAACTCACCGAAGACCCTGAGGGCACACAGGGGACCTCTGGTGAGTGTACCTTTGTGAATATTACACATGGTTTAAAAGCAAGCGTGTTTAATGATTAATGATTAATTTGCCCTGGCAATCGCGGCCAGTACAGCTACTGGAAAAGTCTGTTAACGTGTATGGGGATGGAGCGGAAATCCTCCAGGGACATCTCCAGAAAGCTCTCCTTCATGTACTCCCAAAGCCTTTGCAAAAGGTTTCTGGGGAGGGCTGCCTTATCCCGTCCGCCATGGTAGGACACTTTACCACGCCAGGCCAGTAGCACGTAGTCTGGAATCATTGCATAACAAAGCATGGCAGCGTATGGTCCCGGTGTTTGCTGGCATGCAGACAACATCCATTCCTTATCGCTCTTTGTTATCCTCAGGAGAGTGATATCATTCACGGTCACCTGGTTGAAATGGGGCAATTTTATTAAGGGGAAGGGACATTCAGAGGTGCCCGTTCCTGCTCTGCTGAACAGAAATATTCCCCGCTGTTAGCCACGCGGTGGGGGGGAGGGGTGAAGTGATCATCCCAGAGAATTGGGTGTGTGGGGGAGGGGAGTTAGTTGTGTTTGTGCTGCATGTTAACACTGAAACCGCAGCCCCTCCTTTTACATTGCAAACCCATTTTAAATGGCCGACCCAACGGGTGCTTGGTATGGGAAATGAGAGCACTACTGTTTGAAACCATTCCCACATGTTAAGAAGGTTAAAAAAGCCAAAAGACTGTGTCTTACCATGGCTGCCTGCAAGCTGAAATCTGTGGCCTGGCACTGCGTGAGTGATCTCTCACACCAAATCGGCAGGCCCTCAATATAAGAGGAAAAATGCGACCTTGTAACGAAAGCACATGTGCTGTGTAATGTGAACAGCAAAATTTAACATGAAAGAGTGTACCCATTGTTCTCTAAAATGTGTCTTTTTTAACCACCTCTCCCTTCTCCTCCACCAGCTGCAAATGTTTCTCCTTCACAGAGGCTAGTGAAGATTAGAAAGAGAAAGCGTAGGACGCGTGATGACATGTTTACAGAACTACAGATGTCCTCCCACGCTGACAGAGCACAGCAGAATGCGTGGAGGCAGTCAATGACTGATTTCAGAAAAGCACAATATGAACGAGAGGAGAGGTGGCGTGCTGAATCGCGGGATGAACAGAGCAAGTTGCGGGCTGAAGATGATAGGTGGCGTCAGCTTGCACACAGAAGGCAAGAGTCGATGCTCCGGCTGCTGGAGCATCAAACTGATATGCTCCAGCGTATGGTTGAGCTGCAGGAAAGGCAGCAGGAGCTGAGACCGCCGCTACAGCCCCTGTGTAACCAACAGCCCTCCTCCCCAAGTTCCATAGCCTCCTCACCCAGACGCCCAAGAACACGGTGGGGGGGACTCCGGCCACCCAGTCACTCCACCCCAGATGATTGCCCTAGCATCAGAAGGCTGGCCTTCAATAAGAGTTAAAGTTTTAAACTGCAGTGTGTCCTTTTCCTTCCCTCCTCCCACACCCATCCCGGGCTACCTTTGCAATTATCCCCCTAGTTGTGTGATGAATTAATAAAGAATGCATGAATGTGAAGTAACAATGACTTTATTGCCTCTGCAAGTGGTGCTCGAAGGGGGGAGGGTAGGGGAGGGTGGGGTGGTTGGTTTACAGGGAAGTAGAGTTAACCGGGTGGGTGGGGGGCGGAGGGTTCATCAAGGAGAAACAAACAGAAGTTTCACACCGTAGCCTGGCCAGTCACAAAACTCGTTTTCAAAGCTTCTCTGATGCGCACCGCGCCCTGCTGTGCTCCTCTAACCGCCCTGGTGTCTGGCTGCGCGTAATCAGCAGCCAGGCGATTTGCCTCTACCTCCCACCACGCCATAAATGTCTCCCCCTTACTCTCACAGATATTGTGGAGTGCACAGCAAGTAGCAATAACAATGGGGATATTCTTTTCGCTAAGGTCTGAGCGAGTCAGTAAGCTGCGCCAGCGCGCTTTTAAACGTCCAAATGCACATTCCACCACCATTCGGCACTTGCTCAGCCTGTAGTTGAACAGGTCCTGACTCCTATCCAGCTGCCTGTGTACGGCTTCATGAGCCATGGCATTAAGGGGTAGGCTGGGTCCCCAAGGATCACGATAGGCATTTCAACATCCCCAACGGTTATTTTCTGGTCCGGGAAGAAAGTCCCTTCCTCCAGCTTTCGAAACAGAGCAGAGTGCCTGAAGACGCGAGCATCATGTACCTTTCCCGGCCATCCCACGTTGATGTTGGTGAAACGTCCCTTATGATCCACCAGGGCTTGCAGCAGCATTGAAAAGTACCCCTTGCGATTTATGTACTCGGTGGCTTGGTGGTCCGGTGACAAGATAGGGATATGGGTTCCGTCTATCGCCCCACCACAGTTTGGGAATCCCATTGCAGCAAAGCCATCCACTATGGCCTGCACGTTTCCCAGAGTCACTACCCTTGATATCACCAGGTCTTTCATTGCCCTGGCAACTTGGATCACAGCAGCCCCCACAGTAGATTTGCCCACTCCAAATTGATTCCCGACTGACCGGTAGCTGTCTGGCGTTGCAAGCTTCCACAGGGCTATCGCCACTCGCTTCTCAACTGTGAGGGCTGCTCTCATCCTGGTATTCTGGTGCTTCAGGGCAGGGGAAAGCAAGTCACAAAGTTCCATGAAAGTGCCCTTATGCATGCGAAAGTTTCGCAGCCACTGGGAATCGTCCCACACCTGCAGCACGATGCGGTCCCACCAGTCTGTGCTTGTTTCCCGGGCCCAGAATCGGCGTTCCACGGCATGAACCTGCCCCAGGAACACCATGATTTCCACATTGCTGGGGCCTGTGCCTTGTGAGAGGTCTATGTCCATGTCAATTTCCTCATCACTCTCGTGGCCGCACTGCAATCGCCTCCTCGGCTGGTCCTGGTTTTGCTTTGGCATGTCCTGGCTCTCCATATACTCCAGGACAATGCGCGTGGTGTTCATAGTGCTCATAATTGCCGCGGTGATCTGAGCGGGCTCCATGATCCCAGTGCTAGCTATGGCGTCTGGTCTGAAAAAAGGCGCGAAACTAGTATCTGACGGACCAGGGGAGGGAGGGAGGGGCGAGTGACGACATGGCGTACAGGTACAGGGAATTAAAATCAACAAAGGTGGCTGTGCATCAGGGAGAAACACAAACAACTGTCACACAGAATGGCCCCCCCCAAAGATTGAACTCAAAAGCCTGGGTTTAGCAGGCCGTTGATTTGACGGAGGGAGGGGGAAGCAAATGAATACAGAACAAATCTATTTTTTACATCTTAAGACGACGGTGCAGCATGACTGATAGCCCTCGGCATCTTCTGGGTGCTTGGCAGCAAATACTGGGCGCTTGGCAGTTATAGCCACATTTTTTCTGTATGATGACGATGGCCTTCAGGCCTATTGCACGATCTGCTGCTCAGGGAAGACTCTGCTAATGTGCGATGGGCGCTTGGCAGAAAATGGCATACTACGACTGATAGCCATCATCGTCATTGTGAAGGCAGCAGAATATGACTGGGGGGATGGGGGACTGGGGGACATACGGAGTTCCAGCCACTGCTGTACGACGATGACGGTTACCAGTCGTAATAAACCATCTACTGCCAAAAGGCAAAAGGCAAGGGCTGGTGCAATGCAGCCCCATGGCTGCCAGCACCCAGATCGCCGATGAAGGCTACCAGTCATGCTGCACCGTCTACCGCCAAAAGGCAGTTAGCTGCTGCTGCTGTGTAGCAATGCAGTCCCACGTCTGCCGGCACCCAGATGACATATGGTGACGGTGAGCTGAGCTGAGCGGGCTCCATGCTTGCCGTGGTATGTTGTCTGCACAGGTAACCCAGGTAAAAAGGCGCGAATCTATTGTCTGCCGTTG
Organism: Emys orbicularis; assembly: GCF_028017835.1. Lineage (NCBI taxonomy): Eukaryota > Metazoa > Chordata > Testudines > Emydidae > Emys > Emys orbicularis. The sequence continues at coordinate 100,270,081 of NC_088690.1, forward strand.
CTCTGACGGAGGGGGAGGGGCCTGACGACATGTACCCAGAACCCCCCGCGACACTGTTTTGCATCATTCGGGCATTGGGATCTCAACCCAGAATTCCAATGGGCGGCGGAGACTGCGGGAACTCTGGGATAGCTACCCATAGTGCAATGCTCCGGAAGTCGACGCTAGCCTCGGTACTGTGGACGCGGTCCGCCGACTAGAGCACTTAGAGCATTTTATGTGGGGACACACACAATCGGCTGTATACAACCGATTTCTATAAAACCGGCTTCTATTAATTCGACCTAATTTCGTAGAGTAGACATACCCAAAGATACAATGTTCTCCTTTACCTTGACTTATGCCATATGCAATGTGCTAAATTAAAAGGAAAACAGCATCTATCGTTGCAACCTATGTATGAACATAAAGACTATTTTCCACATCTTTTAATTTCTTTTGACTTTTTCATTTGCATTGGCTCCTTTTGAGTAATTAACTTGGTGACTTTTCTGGTTTAGTGGGTTTTCTCCCTCTGGTTGTATTGGGAAGACTAAAAGGATTTACTTCATATGCTCCCACTGCTTGTCAATCTATCAAATGATTGTGAACATTTGTGTGCAAAGGCCTTTCATGTGGCTGGCATGTAGCATGAAACAATCATCAGCATCAAAGTAGACAGGCAGCTCAGAAAAGATGACTGCTGAATCCTTCTTGTCCATATTCCCCCCAACTAAGTCACAAGGTAATTACTGCCTAATGTGCTGCAAATTGTGTCCACTACTGGAGGTCTTAGGCTGATTCAGGACTGTAAAAAAATCAATATAACATTCCCTGTGCAGTGTGCAAGAGATCAGACCTTCTCCCACTTCATATTCCTAGGGCTACTTTAGAAAGACCACAAATTGTGGGCTCGAAAGAGTAGCTATAAAAATTATACAGTAACTCCTCACTTTAAGTCATCCCGGTTAACGTTGTTTCGTTGTTACGTTACTGATCAATTAGGGAACATGCTCATTTAAAGTTGTGCAATGCTCCACTCTCACGTTGTTTGGCTGCTTGCTTTCTCCACAGCTAGCAGCCTCCCTAGGCCCCCTCCTCCCCATAGCGCCTCCCACTCGCCGGTAGACCCCGGGGATCAGTGCCTTCCCCCTCCTCCTCCCCCCTCCTGCCCACGGCAATCAGCTGGCTTGCAGCGTTTCGGGGGGAGGAGCGAAGACTCGGCGCACAGGCTCCCCCTCCTTGCCCTGCCTCCCCAACACCGCAAACCAGCTGATTGCCCTGGGTAGGAGGCGGGGGAGGAGGGAGGGGGAGCCTGCGGGCCGAGTCCTCGCTCCTCCCCCCTCCCTCCTGCCCCCTAAACACTGCAAGCCAGCTGCTTTGCAGCATTTAGAAGGGAGGGGAGGAAGGGGGGAGGAGCGAGGACGCAGCTTGGGAAGTAATGGGGGAGGAGGGGGGGAGAAGAGGCAGGTCAAGGGTGGGGGCTTGGGAGGAGGAGGGGAGTAGGCGGGCTGAGGGTTGAGCCCGCCCACCCCCACCCCTGGTGCTTGCAGAGTAGGGGAAGCTGCCGCTGCCGCACAAGGTGCTTCTCCTAGCCTACAGCACCTTCAGCCTCCTTGCCTGTCTCATCTCCAGTGCCAGTGGGCTGTGCCTGTGTGGGGTAAGGCAGGGGCACCTCCCAACTATAGTACTGTACTGTATGTACAGTATGTTTGTAAAACACAGAATGTGCACACTACTCCCTCTCCCCCCCCCCCCCCCCCCGCATAGTATTCAATTGCTTGTTTAAAATGTATATAATGCCTTTTGTCTGGCAAAAAAAAATTTCCCTGGAACCTAACCCCCCCATTTACATTAATTCTTATGGGGAAATTGGATTCGCTTAACATCGTTTCACTTAAAGTCGCATTTTTCAGGAACATAACTACAACGTTAAGTGAGGAGTTCCTGTATTAGGCTGAATTATTATTGTTATTTTCATTATGGTAGTGCCTAGAGACCTCAACCGGGATCAGGGCCTCATTGTGCTAAGTTCTGTACAGATACATAGTAAGCAAACAATAAATAAGTAGAGTGAAGTAAGTAAGAAAAGAGATACAAGTTCCTGCCCCCAAGCAGGAGAGAGAAAGAGTAAGAGGAGAAACAGAGTTACAGACAGGTGGAGTGACTTGCCCAATGTCACACAGTAGGTCAGTGGCAGAGCTAGGAATAGACCTCCTGAGTGAGTCCCAGTTCAGATGAGTTCCCTACCCGCTGGATCACATTGCTTCTAAACTCCTTTTGTCCTTGTTCATGCAAAACTCCAACTGATGTCATCATCTTAGGTGCAATACGTAGCCATAGTTACTAATTATGACACCATATTCTATCATCATTTCCTCACTTTCTGACCTGAGAATGCATACTAGTTACATGTTTTAGTATTGTAGCTGTTTTTGCATAAAGTACAGAGTTCCTTTTTATGAATACAGTATTCTGAATGTACTTGACAGGATAACAACGGTTAATTAATATAATATGTAGCATGCAGTACGGCTAATCAGGACCATCTTCCTTTAAAGAGAAATGAAATAGAGGATCATTCACTAGAGAATTGGGTTTTATTTCTTATTACATTTTTTCCTTTATCTCATGCGCTGTTTTTCACACTGCATTAAATTCTACAGAACACTCCTAAAACCTATCAACACCCTCTTCAGCAGGATTTTGTTTGAGTGATTTGCTGCAATAAAAATTAGATTTCTTTGCAAATGATAGCCAAACAGGCTTTAGTTTTGCATGTTAGAAGTGCACTAGTGGAAAACAGATCTACTTTCTAGTAAAGGAGAAAACTGAATAATTGCCATACTTTAGTGAAATAATATCCATGAAGTCACTTTGAGATTACAACACATAATAAGTACAGATCAACTGAAAAACAAAAACACAAATCCATTTTTGTTTTCTCACCGAGTATGTTAGTAGCACATTACGTTCTAAATACTTTTATATTAAAACAGTTATAATTATTTATCACGCCCTTAATCATTGCTTTATCAAAGATCTTTGTCATTATCCAAGATATGCTTATACAACCAGGTTTATTCAGATGCAGCCCTATGTTAAATGGACATAATCAATTTAAAAACCACACTTCTCTGTTAATGTATTTGTTTTTAGCTATTGCTGTTACAAGCAACAAATGGAGTAGAGAGAAAAATTGCCATTTGTTTGTTTGTTGATTTTGTATATTTGACAATACTTTGAGTATACTCAGTTTTACTGTATCCCCTGCTTAGGCACTTTATCTTTAAGAAAGGGAGTAGTCCCAGTGAGTATTCATGTCCACAGGACTATTCATATGCCTAAAGTTAAGCATGTGCTTAACTTAGCTTTGTTGGAACAGGGCAATAGTGAGTTTCCCATGTTATTTGTGGATCTTTCACACAACTGCCGGGGAGAAGAAAGACTTAAAAAGATAGGAACGTATGATTGTAATCCCACAGAAAGTAGATGAAGGGTCTGTGTGCCCTCTAAAATTGGTTTCTGTTCTCTCTTAAATCACTGGAATTAGTTAATACAGTGCCAGTAAATCAGTGCAGATTAATTTTGACTTGCCTTTTCTTTTAATTGGGTAATTTGTATTCAAAGCAAGAGTAGGATTGTTGCATATAATCGTTTTGAGCTGTGATTTCTATTTGCATGGTTTTGAGTGAAACTCCTGTGCATTCTGGGAAATCTGGGCACTTTCAGCACATAACCAGTATGTTTCACCACTCTTCCTTTGCCAGAGATATAATAGGTTTCAGAGTGGTAGCCGTGTTAGTTATAATAATGTCTCTAAAAGACTGTAAGAAATAAGGAGAATTGGCACAAAAAGGAGGTAAAAGGCTTTAATAGTTGAGGAGAATAGTTTATGTCTACTTAAGTCACAGGCATTAAAAAAACAACAACAACAAAACTCAGCACCAATTGCATTGCTGTAAGAAGAACAGATTGAAAATTCAGCCTACGTACAAGATAGGATGTTGTGATAGGATGACCTGCCAGCTGACACCCAAACTTGCTTCACTGAGTCATGCAAGTCTAGGATCCATTGTGGGCAATACAATGCAGCAAAGATGGGCCGTCATTACTTTTTAGACTTACCTTTAGTACTTAACTAATGAAACCTGAGCTATTGGAGTGGCTTTGGATATTGATGTGGGTTTGGAAATACACTGGGTGTCTTAACAGATCAATACATTAAAAAGGAAGATAATTTTTTTTCTTTAATGGAGTAAGCCAAAGTATACAGTGTGGGTCCATTTCCAAAATATTCTAGTTAGTAGACAGTGATATTCTAGATGTTTAATATTGTTAGAGAAAAATCAACAACTGCTTTAAGTATTGATATATCAGTACAAACATTTTTTTTTTAAATTCCATGAGTGCTTTTTAAAAAAACTACACTTCCCCAATTTTAAAAATCTGAAACCTGTTACATCTATGTATAAATAAGCGACTCAAATAGCAATAGCTTTTCTCTAGCATAATCTCTTCTATAAATTCCCCATGTTAAGTTTTGAAGTGATCCCATTATTTTTCAAAACTATTAGAAGACTAGGGATTTTCAACATGCTTGAAGAAAAGGAAATTGAAACCGTTCAAAGAGTGCCTATTTCTATAGCACAGAAATGAACTCTGCACAGTAAGGGCCAATTCTCAAATGGAGTTAGGCCAGCAGAGAATTTAGCCCCAAGATTGAGCAATTGTGTGCATGCTATAAAGCATAAAAATTAGTACAGGGTGTTTGGTTTACAATGACATTGTAGGAAGGAGAGAGAGAAGAGATGCGTACACTGAGGAAAGAGGGAGGAAATGGGTAGGGTTACCATCCGTCCGTATTTCCCTGGACATGTCCGGCTTTTGCATCTCTAAATAGCCGTCCGGGAGGAATTGGTAACAAGGTTAAAATGTCCGGGGTTTTTTTCTCCCTCGCCTCCCTCCCTCCCTTCCATGCAGAGTGCGGCTGCTGATTGGGCGGCTGGGCCGATTGAGCCGCTCCCATTGGCCTCCAGCAGCCAGAGCCCTCCCCTGCTCCCCCCTCCCTCTGTCTGCAGCCCTGTGTAACACACAAACCGACCCACCGGGCAACCTGTTTTGCAAACACGTGGAGCCAGAATGGTAAGGGGAGTCCGGGGGGGGGGGGGGAGTCGGGGAGTGTTGGATGGGTCCCCGGCCTCCACCTGCCGCCACCCCCCCCCTCCACGCGTCCCTCCCCGTGCCCCCCCCCCCACCTGCTTGTACTGCCAGAGCCAGCAGCAACTGCTGTCTGCTGCCCCCAGGTCCTAGCGTCCCCCATCCACTAATGGGAAGACAGGCTGCCCTTACCCTGCCCTTCCACCCTAGCCCTGAGCCTCTCCAATGCCCCAAACCTCTCAGCCCCAGCCCCAGCCCTCATCCCCCCCACACCCTAATCCTCTGCCCCAGCCCTGAGCCTCCTCCTGCATCATGAACCCCCCATCCTCAGACCCACAGCCCTCACCTCTGCATCCCCTCCTATCCCCAAACTCCCTCCCAAACCCCCTCCCCCCTTCCCACACACCCCCTCCTGCCCTAAAACTCCCTCCCAAAGCCTGCACCCCCTCTCTTTGCACCACCTCCCACCCCCAATCTCCATCCCAGAGCCTGCACCCCTCACCCCCTCCTGCACACCCACCCCCTGCCCCAGCCCGGAGCCTGCACCCAGCACCCAAACTCTATCCCAGAGCCTGCACCCTGCACCCCTCCTGCACCCTAATCCCCAGCCCAGGACCTGCACCCCAGACCTCCTCTCCCCGCCCTCCCAGAGCCTTAGGCGGGGGGGGGGGGGGTGGGTTCTGGGCACCACCAAAATTTCTACAACCCTGCCACCCATGCGAGTGGATAAGGGTCGGGGCAGTCGGGGACAGGTAGGGTCCTAGGGGTGGGGGGTTCTCAGCAGGGGGCAGTCAGGGGACAATAAGCAGGGGAGGTTGGGGTTCTGAGGGGGGCAGTCAGGGGGTGGGAAGTGGGAGGGAGTGGATGGGGTGGGGCGGGGCTAGGGCGGGGCTTCCCCCCCCCCCCCAGTGTCCTCTTTTTTGATTGTGGAAATATGGTAACCCTAGAAATGGGGCATAGTAAGATGGAACAGAGAGTGAAGTTGGCAGCAGCAGAATGAAAAAAAGTGGAGCAAAAAGCATATTGGGGTGAGAAAGTGTGTCCTAAGTTCAAACTGAAGCAAGCAGAGTCTACTGTTCATTGCCAGTGCCTGAGGGTCATGAACTTGTGCTGCTTCCATGAAGAAGTTCTTTGCTCCCTGAGGCTGGCTCAGCAGCTTTCAGGTTCCTGTTTCCTTCCCAGTTGTTTGTAAATATGGTCCAGACTTTTAAATCTGGTTCCAGGCTGCCAAAAACTGCTTGTTTGCGGGAGTAGTTCATTTTTGAGAAATGGTATGGAGTGGCTTCTAGAAGTCAACTGTACAGTACTGTCAACTCCAAGCATTGAAAAAAACACGAGTCTGCTCCCCCAAAATCACAAGACTGGTTTAAATATCATGAGATTTTATATAAACAATACATATTAGAGATGTTTTATTTGCCTTCTGGTTTTTGAGCCTGGGGGGGGGGGGCAGTTGGATCAGATTTTCAAGCTTTTCTCTACAACAATGCAAATAGCATGAGGCTTGTGGTAAAATTGTTAGTGCTGGCAACAATAGAAGGGCAAAACAAATCCCCAAATTACTATAAAATATGCCCTGGAGTGGGAGGACCCACTGTAGCTCAGCAGTCGGTGTCTTTGTGTGCTCACACTCCACTTGTAAGACATAAAAAATTCCTTACAAATACAGATCCCGATCTGACATATTTCTAAAATATGCTATCTTGTTAAGTTATTTATTATTATTAATATCAAGATACCTTTTCACATTTTTTCCCTATCCCTTCTCCTCTCTCCTATTTTATTTCTTAGATTGTTAAACAGGAGTTGTATTGACTTACACATCAAGCTATGCATGCTAATGTGAGCAGGTATTACTTGTTGTGCTGTTTTATCATGGAAATCTTTCCTCTGCTGTCATTTGCAGCCCGCCAAAGGCAATCATAATTTCACAATGAAGACATGTATAATTGAGGTCATTATAGGGAGCAACCTGGAATGAGCATCTATAGAGCAAAACTCATTGATTTAGCATGGTTTAGACATAATTTACATAGTAAATGTGGGTTGCCAGCCCTCCTTTTCTCATGTGACAGTCTATACAGAAGTTGATTCTATATTTTAAAAATACTTTGTATCTTTAATTAGATCTTTTCAGTTTAAACCCTGTAAATAAATTGTTACTGCCTTTCATCATTGTTACATTTGTTCACAGATACCTTTTCAGTGCTTAGAAAAATGAAATAATCCACTTTATTGCTTAAGCTCTGCTTAAAGGACAAACCAATTTTTATCCTATAAGTGTTCTTAATTAAGATAGGACGAGGGAAAACTTAATTCTCACCTGAATGTAGGGATGGATGAACTGTTTTCTATGAGATAAGAATCAAATATAAACCTTCACCCAAAACCTCAGAATGAGTTAGAACAAAAACATGTATTTTGGGATGGTGATGGAACAATTGTTTGTGCAGCCCACAGGTGTATGCCATTGTTACTCCTGTCCTGGGGGAGTTTAACATGTACTTCATGGGACACAAAGTTATGCCTCTATGTACTTCACCAGTACCAGAAAGTCTGTTCACTACCTTAGGGCCTGATACTGCATTCCGGAACTCCATGAATATTTTGCCATTGACTTCAATGGGAGCAGAATCTGGTCTTCTCTGTCTGAACAAGGCTCAGTTTAACAGCTACTGTCAGAAGGGAATACTAACCCAAGAAAACAAGAACATTAGCTGGGGAACGGGCAGGAGATGCTGAAAATTATAGTAAGCCTTTTAACATGATTTTTCATTTTCACATGACTTCAATGGAATTAGTCTCTGTTTCCACAGAGTTACCCAAGGGAAAAAATGGCCCTTAGTTACATCTGGGCTGAATTTGGCTCATGGACTTAAAGATGGCAGTGGGATGCCTGACTAGGAAGAGCTGCCTGAGGGTAATTGTAAACATGAGACTGAAGAAGAGGAAAAGCATGAATCTACTGCCTAGAGAGACATTGGGTGAGATGCTGAGGGAAGATGTGGTTATCTAATTAGACAATGTAGAGGGAGAGGAGAAGATAACCAAGGACAGATTCCTGTGTGTATATGCATGATGTGCTCTAGAGACAATAACTATAACTAACATAATATCTAGGGTACTTGGAATATATATTTGATTTTGTTCCCAGCCCCAGTGGACAGACCATGTCACTGTGATGAGAAAAACTTTCACACATGATCAGTTTTACGTTAGAAATTATTTGCATGGCTTCATAAAGCTGTAGAACAGACACTTTAACAATATAGATTACAAGGAACATGGCCTTGCTGTCACAGGTTCTGCAGGTTATTGAGGGTCAACAAACCAATCTTATGTAGAGGTGTTTTATCACCTTCTCAGCTGTAGACATGTCCAGAGTCAATGGAGTATCATCCATCAAACAAAAACAAACAAAACATTTCCTGAATAACAGCCTGGAAACACAGAAAAACCAGCCTTCTATTGAACATCACCATGGACCTGTTTTGCTTTCTCTTTCCCCCTCCATCAATATCAGGTAAAGGACGAGCTGAAATCAGGATTCGCCAAAAAGCTGCCTTATGGAAAAACAAGAGTACTGAGCATCCATAATCCCCGTTCTGACTGGGGGCGGGGGGAAGGGACCTCAATAAGCCACTATATCTTCAAAAGTAGGTGCCACTAACTGAGAGGATATCTGGCTTGGGAATCTGCACTAAATCAGTGCATCTCTGAGGCAGCCGCTACTAGTGGGGATCCTATGTTTTCCCCTAGAGGAATCCTGGAGGGGGAAAGCAGTTCAAACACTACCACCCTCCCCCAGCAAAATTCCCTCTTTGGTTTAGCTGCCCCATCTGGCATTAGGAGTTATTGTTCCCACCCTCTGGGGCAGCCAGGGAGAATCAAGTTCCTTAGCAACGATCAACCATTGTCTATTTTATTGCAACGATATATTTTCAGAGTTTGATTTCTATGGAAAGAAAATGCAGCAATGCAGTATTGAGATAAGACTTGTAAGCTGAATTAATATATATAATAAAATGATTTCTATAGCCAAGTGAAAATATACACACCTCAGCTTTATTTTGTAACTGCAATAATTCAAATTATTAATGTAATTTATAAATCCTCAGTACCTTGGGTATGCTACCTCAAGGAGTATTTTATTGTAAATCCTCCATTAAATTAGTAATGCTGTTTTCAGAGTCATAAAAAGGCATAGCCATATTTCTAGAGGTATGAAAGAATTTAGTACCTTAAACCTTTTCTGTCATTACTCATGAAGTCCACGAGCTATGACTCTCTACGATAGCTTTCTAATCTTGTACTGAAAATATAAAATGTATCCTGATGTGGCATTCAAAATATGAGTGGGGACATAATCACCATTTTACAGAAGTGATTCTATGTACTGTTATTCCTAGAGAAGACAACTCCCTCTCTCACGCCAATCAAGTTTGGACAATTCCTCACAGTCCAGATGATGATGTATTTTAGATTAGACAAAATATGAGAATAGGGGAAATTTTAAAAAAATAAACTGAACATTAAAATCCCATTTAACTGTTCTTCAGTAACTGACATAATAGATGAACCCCACTTGCCCATCCATCGTGATGTGTATTAAAGTCAATTATATGGACAACAAGAATAACCAGAGTTATAGCAGTTAGTACAAACAAAGAGTTTTGAAAGGGATAAAATCCTCATGCTTCAGAGTTTAAATCAAATTCTACCTATGAGGGATACAGATGAGCTTTGATGGGGCAGATTATCCCATAATTGCCTACTATCGGGTTTTTGCACCTTCCTCTGAAACAGCTGGTGCTGCCCACTGTCAGAGGCAGGATACTGGACAAGCTGGACCACAGTCTGAGACAGTATGACAAGCCCTATATTTATTTCCATGTTCATGATTTTTATGCTTACTGGCAGATTAACAATATTCCAACTAGTGAACATGGATATCTAGAAGAGCAGTGAAAGAGGAAAGTGAAGAAGAATCACAACAAAGGTGATGAGAGGTCCCTCAACACATATTCCCATTAGCTTCAATGGGTGTTAGATTCAGAGATTTTCAGGCCAGAAGGGACCATTCATTTCAAAGGACATTGAGGCACCTAACTCCCTTGGGAGTTAGGCACCTAAATATCTTCAAGGTTCTGGGTTTGAATAACTACTTAGATATTTATACACTTTCTTAATCATATACAAATTCCTTTAAAACCATATTTTACCATTTGAATTTGGACTGAGACACTTTATAACTCTCCAGTTATTCACATAGTATATACATTTGTAGATATCAATTATATTAAAGTTTAACCAAGCAAACATTCTGTACACACATTTTTTTGAAAGCTAGGTTCCCTTTTCTGTTAAAGGAATAAGCATAACATATTTTCTATTGTAAAATCCTATCCATCCATGTTACTAATCAGAGGGAAAATATTAAGTGTATGCAGGAAGAGATCATTCATTCATTCTTGAAAGTACATGAATAAATATAAGTTGTTCACTGCTTACTTATCTAATCTCCTAAGGGTGATAAGTGAGGGATTCGTTATGTAAATAGGTGTAAGTAGACTATTTTAGAGAATAGTTTACATAAATATATTTGTTTTTATATTAAATTCCTATTTACCGCAGATTCGAAGAGTGATGTTGATATGATTAATTTTTGATGAAACGTTCCCATGTTGTGTCAACAGTTCCCTGCATAGACTATAATGTCCTTACATTTTTCTAGTCAATTTATTAATTTAAAAGGTAAAATTGCTAATGGACTAATGGCTTCTCCTAATTACTTCTAACAGTCCTCATGCCATTAAAACACTTGACTCACATTTTAAAAGCAGAGACATACTGTAATTTCCAACTCTGTCCTGCTCATAGAATAACATGGAGAAAGTAATTTTAAAGCTATCCTTTGAACCCAAAACCAGGGGATTTATTTCTAAGTTTTGACACTGATGAATGAGTGTTTAGTTGCTCTCCTCCAATTAATGTCAATGACAGTTGCACTCCTAAATCTTTGAATATTATTTTGGTAATGTAGAGGGTTAACATTAATGCTTTCTCTGTGTTCTTAATTCACCATGTTCTACCAGAATATTGTTGTAGGAGTCTGTTATCTGTATATGATGTTATCTACAACTGTGTAAACTGCACGATCTCAAATAAGTCCCTTCAAGAACCAGCAACAGGCCGTATTACTTTAAGCCTGTGGCTGCAATCATAGCAAATATTATTAGACACATGAATGTATCTGTGTTATCTCCTGATACTGGGAGTCTAAATGTAAGTCACTGATTTCGGTATAATCCATGTATTTCAGATACTGTGCTGCACAATAGGAAAGTGTACTAAAAAGAAATATGAAAACCTATTATACAGTTGCTAATTTTAAACCTTAGAATTTTCACTGTAATATTTTTGCTTTGAATTCAATATTTTCATGGTTCTTACAATGACATTAGCCCTGTCTCTGAGTCTAAGACAGTAAACTGAACATGCACAGAAAGTCAGCTGCAAAAGTAGCTTATTAGCTCTCCCATAAACTGTTTTCCAACCCATTCTTGCCTTTCCAGTTAAAAGCTGGTACTGTAAAATATACAGCAACAAAATAAAATGAGTAGTTTCAATTGTCCCTGTGCTTCTGTAACTCTAGAATAGCTTAGTTCAAATATATACACTTGAAACATCCACTGGCTTTAAAGCTTCTACTAGTCTTTCAGATATGCCCTATCTTTAAAATGGGAATGGAATTCAATTAGCATGGGCAGTCTTTCAAACTAATGGAACTTTTTAAGGGCAATCACTGTATATATTTGAACTATGTTGTTTTTGAGTTATAGAAGCACCGAAAACATCTGAAACTACTAAACTTTTTTTAAAAACTCCTATAAGTTACAGTGGCTGAACAGATTTATACCTGATTTGAGGGGGGGGGGGGGGAAATAGCTTCTGGTGTAGGACTTGGCATGCCAAGTTCTCCATGGAGTGAATTTTTATGGCTGCTCTGTAAACCCCTAGGGTTTATCGTGGAAACATTGACAGACCATTAACTATAGCAGCACTTGTGGGAATTGCTATAATATGTAAGTAAATTACTTTGAAAATAGAGACAAGTCAGGCCATAGGGTATTGGGGGTTCAGAAAGCATTCAGAAATAGTTTAAAACTACTCAGATTTCACAAATAGCTCTATCAAAATGCTTCGATCCGATGCCCTCCATTCCAATTTATGTTGTGACTTCTGAAAGGTTGCATCATGCAAGTAAAATAATGCATGTATGCAGAATAAAGACTACTAATAAATGATCCATGATGTTTCTAAGATTGCTGGAAAAATTCCAGGCATTTACGTTTATATTTACACACTGCTTTCAGCATCTCTCAGCATACAATGTTAGTAAATAACCAATCCGGGATATCATATTTTTTGTGTTTGTAAATGAGCATTTCTGATATTATTCCTGGAACTTTCACTGCTGTTTCCAGGGTTGATTGTGAATTTAGCCTTGATGCTTACGCTGGGTTTTGCATCCTTTCTGACTGTAACCATGCTTAGGATACTTAGTAAATACATAAAAAGCAACAAAGAGTCCTGTGCAGGGCTGCCCAGAGGGGGGGGGGGGGCAAGTGGGGCAATTTGCCCCAGGCCCTGGGCCCTGCAGGGGCCCCCACAAGAGTTTTTCGGGGCCCCTGGAGCGGGGTCCTTCACTTCCGGGCCCAGGGCCTGGAGCTAGTTCCGCTCCGGGTCTTCGGTGGCAATTCGGCGGCGGGGGGTCCTTCCGCCCCGGGACCCGCTGCCGAAGTGCCGGGTCTTCAGGTCTTCCCCTGAATCCTCTGGGCAGCCCTGGTCCTGTGGCACTTTATAGACTAACAGATGTATTGGAGCATAACCTTTAGTGGGTGAATACCTACTTCATCAGACCCACTTCGTCATGCGTCTGTCGAAGTGGGTATTCATCCACAAAAGCTTATGCTCCAATACATCTGTTAGTCTATAAGGTGCCACAGGACTCTTTGTTGCTTTTTACAGATCCAGACTAACACGGCTACCCCTCTGATACTTAATAAATACTGTGCTTCAGCTCTCTCCATGCCCACACTGACCAAAGGCAAAGCTTGAGCCCTTTCATCATTCTCCTATATGCTTCAACTTCTACTCAAGCTGTTACCCACATCAGATTCTGCCCTCACTGAAGTCAGTATTTAGTTTCTCTCTAAGGCACTACTCAGTGATTGTCCCCACTAACCGTTTCCAAGGCCCCAGTCTAGGTGATTAAAATAAAAACAGATTTTCTTGGAAAATTACAGGTATGTACAGAAAAAATAGAAAATAAATGATTACTGAACACAAACACATATAGCTAGATACTTATGAAATGCACCCCTGGGCAGGCATAGAGCTTGCATTACAATATATAGAAATATTACCTACAGAATTGCAACAAAATCTCTCATTTTAAAGGCTCTCAGAGTCTCAGTCCGCCATATGTCTCTAGGAAGCAGCTCTCTCCATGTCCCATGGTGCAGTTCATTTTATAATCTTCCCCTTGGCTGACAAGTGTTTAATCAAAATTAACATATGGTGTTAAGTTATATCCCTGGATCTGGACCAGAATGATACAAATGGTTTGAATTCAGTTTGGATGGCTACATATCTGCCACTGTCATCAAAACAAAAATCATTTGATGTTATCTGAACAAAATGGGTATAGATCTGCATACATTTGCATTACATTTACATAAATCTGCATAGTATGTCCTGGGCTCATGCTTTAGAGGAGGGAAGAGAAACACACACACACAGATGGTAGTGGAAGGATTGGAGTGGCAAAATTGAAAGCACTGAGGTAGAATGGGGCAAGATGGGAGAAGAGATTAGATGTTTTGTGGGTGACTAGAAATAAATCACTAGAGGGCCGTTATAGCCTCTCCACTCTGTCTTGCTTTTGCTCTTTCCATCCCATCCTCTGCCTCTCTGTCTCATGCCATTTCCAATCCCCTCCCACCTTTCTCATTCTTTTTCTCCCTCCACCACTTCACTTTCTGTCCTTCCAACATTTCACTCTCTCTCTCCAACCAACCCCCCCCCCCAGCATTCATCTCTCTAATTACCTGTTACTTTCACTGAGCACCAAGTTCTCCACCCACCTCCCAGACATGTAGTTTGGGGCAGCAGAACTTCACATCCCCTCCCAGACACTAGTGGGAGCTGCAGCTGATTTAAAGCATAACTGCTATACGTTCCTGTGACTATGGTCCCAGCTCCTGGAATATAGTGATCATGAATCTCAGCTTTCAGTTAAAGAAAAAGTGTCAAGCTAACATTGTTGCAAAGAAAAACTTGAAAATGTGATGTCTGTCTGAGTCTGCAGAGAGCCTGAAACAATAGCTAAGAGAGGTGTGAATTGCTCCATAAATATCAATGAGGTATTAATGCCAATACTCCACTCTGGGGGGGGGGCCCTGCAAACACCACTTCAGCAGACTTGTGTGTGGCAAGAGAAGAGTGTGTGTGTGGGGGGGTGTCTGGCCTATGCACACATCCAGCTGATACACTTGGTTGTTGGGGTAAGTACCAGGGGCTCCCCTCCCTGCTGCCACCCCATTTCTCCAGGTGGGAAAGGGAGACCCTGTAGTCAGGATTTGGGGGAAAATATGGCGACTTTCCCTTTCTCTCTTTAGGAAGAAGGGTCTCCTGCCATTGCTACTTCAAGTGGCGGATGGGAGTGGGCATCTCAATTTTGGATGTCCACTTTTGCTAATGTATTTTCCTGTTTCCAAACATACATGAGTACTTAGATAGTATTTTCCTTAAGCACTCATTATAAACATTGCTTTCATAGATTTTATAGGCTTTTGTTTAAATAACGACTCCAACAAAACAGGCCAAAGGCAAGTCTGGGAGCTCCCTAGCCAGTTAGACTCCAAGTTACTGCACAGCAACAGTACAGTTTTATTCAGATAACACACATCTTGCATATTTTAAGAACATATTGGCTCATAATATCATAACTTATGCATCAGCTATTTCACACATGATCTTACCATGTTCTAAACCCAACCTGTATCTTAACAAAAACTCAGAAGAAAGCAAAAATACACAGACAAAATAAAAGTAATATTACAAAGAAATATATTACAAAACAAAACAAAACAAAATACTGGAGTCAACTGAAACAAACGAAAAAAAGAATAGTAATCCCCCCAAAAGCCGCATGATTCATTTTATCAGCACATCTATTGTTGTGACCAGGTTTTCTTGTGGTTAAATCCTTTAAAATTAGAACCCCTGCAGTTAAGAACCTTTTAACAATACCACATAAACCGAACAGATAATTCATCAGAGCTCATATTTGATTCTTGGCAGGCACTGACAGCTTTTTACAAAATTTTGAATCAGCATTTCAAAGACATATGGCTCGGAGTTTCAGTGGGTTTAATCTCCACAGGGAGTTCTAGTACTGACAAGCAAATTCTTGGAAGGGACCAATGGGTAAATGGTAAGTACAGGTTTTATGTAGCTAGTGAGGCAGTTTATCCCACCGGAGTGGAAATCTCTACAGAGAATGTTTCAAAGATCAGGGGAGGGAGGTTAGATGAAAAGAAATCACATTGTAGTTTTTGTGTGATAGATGATTGTTGTGAGTATACCCTCAAAATGGCAGTGTTGTCAACACCCATGATTTATTCATAAATGTCATATGTTCTGTTTTTTTCTTTAAAGCCCTAGCTCCTGGAATCATGATTACATGAGAATTTCAGCTTTCATTTTAAAGACGTTTTCCAGCCTCCATGGCTGCAGAAAAAGGCTGACAAGCATGAACCTAAAAGACCCAAACATTTTTTTTTAAATCTTATGATTTTTAAGTCAATCTCACTATTTTTGAACAGTTGGCATTTAGAAATACAGAAATGTCTCTAAAGATTACACTGCTAGAAAGTTTTAGTTGAAGCTATACTTACACAGATTGAAAATAAATATTATGGGCCAAATTGTGCATGTGCATTTTGTAAGCTCATGGGATTTACATGTGCATATCTAAGAAAAAAAATGGTCTTTTTAAAAGAAGAGTTGTAGTGGAGAAGAGAGAATAAATGATACTTAAAGCCATCTCACATTTAATTCATATAATAGCTTTTGGACAATGTGCTTATGGCTTTACCATAATTGCAATAGTTGCAATATCCACTGGGAGAAGATTGATTTAAATTGGAGATATGGTTGTGACTCCAACAGCTTTCCTCTGATAACTCTGATTTTCACCATTTTAAACAAAACCACCTCCTTTCCATCTCAATTTTTCATGTGTTGCTTCTAGCCAGAGAATAATTTATAGAGTACGGTAGGTTCTAAATTCTGAGGTTATGAATTTTGCCAAAATCTGGCAGTATTTATACACTTCTTGTAAGGTCTGGTGGAATTTAGAAGTTCTGCCAACAAAAAGCTGCACTAGCAGAGTTTCAAAACTATGTCAAATGACCCATCTGAATTCAAAGAGTTTATAATTTTCATTAGCTGAAGAGGAAAGCTATACACTCTGCTGGTATAGCTGGCAGGGTTTGTATATTCCATCAGTAGAACCAATCAGGTTCAAGAAGATTACAAAATGCTGCCAGTAAAATGTTGGATCCAAATCTGATATTTCATTGAATGTTAGAGATTGTCTTTATACCACAAATATACCTAGAACAAAATATAATGCATTAGAAGAAAATGAGTGGTAATAATTTGCAGCAAGTTTTTGCATGCCAATGTTTTAAAAAACTCTCTTAAAAAAGCTATAAGGGAATTCCCAGACCAAAATATTGCAGTTAAGCTTGTAATAGTGAGTAGACATGAATGTACTAAAATCACTAATTATGAAAAACCAGATATTTTAAAGCCTGAAAATTTGTATTTTTGTCTTTAATTCTGGACCTGTATTAATGTTGATCCTTGACCTATCTACCTACATCTGCATGACCCCAATCACTATCTAGCCACAACCTTCATAACAAATCCAGATTTACAATATGGAGCACAAAACCACTGTGCCTTGAATACAGGAAAGACAAAGAATCAGAGCCACTGATGTTACCACAATATGGAAGTCATATGCTTTTGACTAAATTTCATACTGAAAATACCTAAAACAATCATATACATTTATAATACACCCATTATATGTGGGATCCATTAGTACAGAGAGTTTCCTACACTGCAACTCCCCATTGATAGTAAAAAAAACCCGTTAACATCTGATTTCTTATCCCTCTATATACTATCTACTTCATGGGTTATCAGTAGGGTTGCCAACTTTCTAATTGCACAAAACCAAACACCCTTACCCCTTCCCCGAGGCCCTGCCCCCGGCTCGCTTCATCCCCCCTCCCTCCGTCGCTCGCTCTCCCCCACTCTCACTCACTTTCACCAGGCTGGAGCAGAGGGTTGAGGTGCGGAAGAGGGCTCTGGGGCAGGGGGATGGAGTGCAGGGGGGTATGCATTCTGTGCTGGGGGGTATGGGTTTTGGGGTGGGGCCAGAAATGCAGGGTTTGGGGTGCAGGAGGGGGACTCTGGGCTGGGGCAGAGGGTTGGGGTGCATGGGAGGTGCAGGCTCCAGCTGGGGGTGTGGGCTCTGGGGTGGGGCCTGCGATGAGGGGCTTGGGGTGCAGGAGGGGACTCTGGGCTGGGACAGAGGGTTGGGTGCAGGGGAGGTGCGGGCTCCAGCTAGGGGTGTGAGCTCTGGGGTGGGGCCTGGGATGAAGGGTTTGGGATGCAGGAGGGGGGTCAGTGCTGGGGCAGGGTGTGTGGGAGGGGTTGCAGGGTGCGGGCTCCAGGAGGGAGTTTGCATTTGGGAGGGGACTCCGGGCTGGGGCAGGAGGTTGGGGTGTGGGAGTGGGAGTGGGGTCCCGACGGTGCTTACCGTGGCTCCTGGAAGCGGCCTCTGCATTCCTGCGGCCCCTAGGTGGAAGCGCGGCCAGGGGGCTCCGTGTGCTGGCCTTGCGTCTGCAGGCGCCACCTCCACAGCTCCCATTGGTTGCAGTTCCCGGCCAATGGGAGCTGCTTAGCTGGCACTTGGTGGAGGCAGCACGCGGAACCTCCCTGGCTGCCTGCACGCCTAGGGGCCACAGGGACCCAGTGGTTGGTTTCAGGAGCTGCGTGGAGCTAGGGCAGGCAGGGAGCCTGCCTTAGCCCCGGGCCCCCGCTGCTCCACTGACTGGACTTTTAACGGCCCGGTCGGCTGTGTGGACTGGAGCTCCCAGGGTCCCTTTTGACCAGGCATTCCAGTTGAAAACCGGACGCCTGGCAACCCTAGTTGTCAGAGATCTACAAAAGTTCAAATCCTTATATAGTCTGCTACTTAGTAATGACCATTACAAGCTTCTGCTACATGAGCTAATGGAGTAAAACCTACAACAGTAACAACAATGAACCCCATTACTTTTACCATTTCTCCTTCATTCACCTCCAGAATTGATTAAAAAGTTGGTTATAGAGAGAAGTTTCTAGGCAGTCACACATCTCTCCTCCACTCCACCAAAAATAACTAAAGCAGGTGGAAACACAGGTACTTTCAGAGCCCTAGCATTATACTGAAATATGTGAAAAATGTTACAGTGGGTTTTCTTATGTATTTGTAAGACATAAAGGAATAAGAAACCCCTATGTTAGGTAGATGATAATTCATTCCACATGCAGCCTTAGGAAGGAAGATAAGTCGTAAGCCCTGGTGTGGTCACTGGTAAATTCTCAAAGCTGAGGTTGAGTGATTAGGGCACCTAGTTTAGAACTTGGGAATCTTGGGCTCAAGTCCCCTCTCCAGCTAAGACTTTAGGCCAAAACACAACTGCAGTTGCAGCTAGCAAGGGATGTGGTAACAAGAAGGGTTTCTACAGGTATGTTAGCAACAAGAAAAAGGTCAGGGAAAGTGTGGGACCCTTAATGAATGGGGGAGGCAACCTAGTGGCAGATGATGTGGAAAAAGCTGAAGTACTCAATGCTTTTTTTGCCTCGGTCTTCACAGACAAGGTCAGCTCCCACACTGCTGTCCTGGGCAACACAGTATGGGGAGCAAGTGAGCAGCCCTCAGTGGTGAAAGAACAGGTTAAGGACTATTTAGAAAAGCTGGACATGCACAAGTCCATGGGTCCAGATCTAATGCAGCCGAGGGTGCTGAGGGAATTGGCTGATGTGATTGCAGAGCTTTTGGCCATTACCTTTGAAAACTCGTGGTGATCGGGGAAGGTCCCGGATGATTGGAAAAAAGCAAATATAGTGCCCATCTTTAAAAAAGGGAAGAAGGAGAACCTGGGGAACTACAGACCAGTCAGCCTCACCTCAGTCCCTGGAAAAATCATGGAGCAGATCCTCAAGGAAACCATTTTGAAGCACTTGGAGGAGAGGAAGGTGATCAGGAACAGTCAACATGGATTCACCAAGGGCAAATCATGCCTGAACAACAAGATTGCCTTCTATGATGAGATAACTGGCTCTGTGGATATGGGGAAAGCGGTGGATGTGATATATCTTGACTTTAGCAAAGCTTTTGATACGGTCTTCCACAGTATTCTTGCCAGCAAGTAAAAAAGGATGGATTGGATGAATGGATTATAAGGTGGACAGAAAGCAGGCTAGATTGTCGCGCTCAACGGATAGCGATCAATGGCTAGTTGGCAGCCGGTATCAAGCAGAGTGCCCCAGCCCAGAGGTCGGTCTTGGGGCTGGTTTTGTTCAACATCTTTATTAATGATGTGGATGATGGGATTAATTGCACCCTCAGCAAGTTCGCGGATGACACTAAGGTGGGGGGGAGAGGTAGATACGCTGGATGGTAGGGATAGGATCCAGAGTGACCTACAAAAATTGGAGGATTGGGCAAAAAGAAATCTGATGAGGTTCAAGAAGGACAAGTGCAGAGTCCTGCACTTAGGAAGGAAGACTCCCATGTACTGCTACAGGCTGGGGACCGACTGGCTAAGCAGCAGTTCTGCAGAAAAGGACCTTGGGATTACAGTGGATGAGAAGCTGGATATGAGTCAGCAGTGTGCCCTTGTTGCCAAGAAGGCTCACGGCATATTGGGCTGCATTAGTAGGAGCATTGCCAGCAGATCGAGGGAAGTGATTATTCCCCTCTGGCACTGGTGAGGCCACATATGGAGTATTGTGTCCAGTTTTGGGCCCCCCACGACAGAAAGGATGTGGACAAATTGGAGAGAGTCCAGCGGTGGGCAACAAAAATTATCAGGGGGCTGGGGCAAATGACTTACAAGGAGAGGCTGAGGGAACTGGGCTTGTTTAGTCTGCAGAAGAGAAGAGTGAGGGGGGATTTGATAGCAGCCTTCAACTACCTGAAGGGAGGTTCCAAAGAGGATGGAGCTCAGCTGTTCTCAGTGGTGGCAGATGACAGAACAAGGAGCAATGGTCTCAAGTTGCAGTGGGGGAGGTCTAGGTTGGATATTAGGAAAAACTATTTCACTAGGAGGGTGATGAAGCACTGAAATGGGACACCTAGGGAGGTGGTGGAATCTCCTTCCTTGGAGGTTTTTAAGGCCCAGCTTGACAAAGCCCTGGCTGGGATGATTTAGTTTGTTTTGGTTCTGGTTTGAGCAGGGGGTTGGACTAGATGACCTCCTGAGGTCTCTTCCAACCCTAATCTTCTATGATTCTAAGTCACTTAACCTCAGTTCCCCATCTGTAAAATGGGGATAATAGGACTCCTCTGCCTCACAGGAGTACTGTGGTGATAAATACATTTAAAAAGATGGCTCAGATACTAAACTCAGCTAAGGTGATAAGATAGTTCAGGTATCTCAGTAATGGGGGCCATATAAGTACCTAAGGTAGACAGAAACCACGTCACTAAATTTTAGCTTATGTGGATTCCCATTAAAGACCATAAGGTTTTCACAGATAAAACCAAGTGTCACATTGAAATTTAATTATGTAGAAATGCTTTTAAGGGGAGATTCCAGGCAACTGATTTGAGAAACTTGAGCTTCAGGTATTTGAAGAAGATAAAGTTTTAAACAGCGCATCCTCAAAAATAATAGGAAAAGCAGATAATCTAGTATATCATATTAAAAGATACGTTAGAAACCAAAATGTGCAACTAGTAAAATACTATTCATTCAGTGATATATGCATACAACCTGACGTAAGTTTCTTGAGATTAATAAAACCTTGTAGCAAAATGATTTACTAAAGCCACCATGGATTTCTTTTATATTACACACACACAAATTACATTAAAAGAACATTATTAAGGTTGCAAAGTCAAAAAGTCCAAAGTTAGGAAGTGCCAGAATTACAGTTGCCTTTGCAACATTAATTCAGCCCCTTTGTGAGTATGCATTGTGATAGGGTCTTTAATTACATGATCAAATATTCTTTGCACATTAATTTTGCATAGGACCCCTGCCTTATACAATGCACAGAATGGATGATGCACATTTAAGGAGCAGCTATTCAATATTTTTTTTCTCACTGTTGTTCAAGACATTGCCTCATGTTCTATTCACTGCATGCTATTCAATCCCTACTCTGAAAACAGAATTATCATTTTCCTCATGGGCTTTTCTATGGTGCTTATCTATATAGTTTCTGGGTGCTTCGCAAATATTAATTAATTTATTTTCACAACATCTCTGTGTAGTGAGGGGTGGTATTATCCTCATTTTACAGAGGGAAACAGAGTTAGAGTGTTTAAAGTCAAAAGTGTCTATTACGCTTGGGCATCAAATCTGAGATGCCTAGGACCTGATTTTTCAGAATACTTAGAATTATATGACACTTTATATGTTCGAATCACAGCTCCCATTGACTTCAATTGTATCTGTAAGTGCTCAGAACCTGGTTCTCAGGTCAGGCACCCAGAGAATGAGGCACACACAATTAGTGAAAAGTTTGGTTTAAGTGACTTGACTAGCATCAGATAAGAACACTGACGCATAGGCAGAAACCGAATACAATTATTCAAGGTAGTAGGCGTCCTTGCTCCAATTGGCTCCCAGTCTCCCTCCTATTCCCACTCCCAATCTTCTCCCACCTTTGGCCTCCAGCCTTCTGTCCCATGGCTCTTTGTCCCAAAACACTCCCCTCAACTCCTACACGGTCCTTCTCCCCATGTGCATTCGAGTCAGGCAGCTTCCTCCTCCATGTTACGTGGGCACCCGAAACATTATGCTCTCATATGATTTGATCAAAAATGAAACATTCAACAAAAGCCATTAAAAATCAACATTTGCCAATTGCTACTTTACAGTTAGTACACATACACTGCACGTTACACATATTTTAAAGCCAGAAGGGACCATCTAGGCAGCCTTCCTCCAGAAGAACTTCACCCAGTAACTCCTGCATCGAACCCAACAACTTGTGATTGAGCTAGAGCATATCTTTTAGAAAGACATTCAATCTAAACACATCACATTATGGAGAATCTACCACCAGGGCCGTAGCAACAAAGAACGTGGCCCCCTCCGAACGGTGGCCCCCTCCGAACATATGTCCGGGCGGGGCCACTTACAATGCAGAAACTGGAATGCGGTATTTATTTTGCCACTTTTAGGGGCCCCCTTCCTTGCGGGGCCCCCTCCGGTCGGAGGGTACGGAGGGCGCTCGCTACGCCTCTGTCTACCACATCCTGGGTAATCTGTTTCAAAGGTTAATCCACACTATTAAAAATTCTATCTGGCACTGTTCCCAATTAGAAACCTCACTGCTAAAAAGGTATCTCCATGTTTAATTTTTCTAGCTTCAACTTCCAGCACCTGCATCTTGTCATCTATTTGTACGTGAGATTAAATAGCTTTGCAGTTTCAGATGTTTCCTCCCTCTATAAGTCCTTACAGATAATGATACAGAGATTTCTCCTGTTCTAATTCTAGGAGAAAGTATAGGTCCCTCAGTTACCTCACTGTATGGTAACTGATGACAAATGTTGACATTTAGGGTGATCACTGTACATACATGTATTGTTTATATTTAATGACAGAAAATTAAAACCAACTAAATAAAATGCACATCCGATTAACACAATGACATGCATATTATACATTAAATAATCAGTTATTGCTAAGTCTATGTTTTGGCATGGAAATTTTAGTAAATTTCACAGCAGAGGTGCGGGAAAAATATATAATGGAAAAGTCACCAAACAATGGGGGATGGAGGGGATGGAGAGTGAGCCCACTCTGCACTCACCTCACAGAGGTGGCTCCTGTCCTGTGGGGCTGGGTCCAGCTCCACACTCTAGCGGTTGCAATCTTGCACGTGGGGTCGCAGCTCCACTCGGGTTTGCCCTGTCCGACCCTCCATAGATGGAGGCAGAAAATCAGACGGACCAAACCTGAGTGGTTTTGGAACCCAATAAACTAGGTCGCAGTGCCCCTCAGTTTCACGGACTTTATTTAAATTCTCAATTTCCATGACCACGATTTCCATGACAAAATCAGAGCCCTCGTTATTGCCAATTTAGTCTGGAACATATTTTTAGAGATAATTTTTATATTAATTTACTGAAGCTGGGGCCACACTGAGTGGATGGCCAAACAAATGAAAGCTGGTTTAACACTGAATTATTTACCAGTACAGTACCATATGCAAAATGTCACAAAGAACAATAATATTAATCAAATCAAGAGTCTAGCAGCAATTGTTTCATCACATAAATATTTTCAACCAGATGGTTTGTTTTTTCAAGAAACCATTTTCACTCTTAATGTGGAGAAAAAACAAATAGTAAATACTTGAAGTGTGATTCTTTTCTGAAAGATTAAAGTAAAAATGTCACATTATAAATCAACAGATCAGCCCCTATGAGAATTCTGAACTTTATTTGCTGATAAACAAATGTTGTAAGGCTTTACAGGTTCATTAGCCTTGCAGAGCCACCATAGCTATAAGAAAGTGAGTTGGATTCATTTCCAGGTAATGCATCAACTGAATTATTAACTAAGTTGAGACTGCTATTGTTGGCAATGGGCAGTCTAGAAAGAACTCAGCTTGACATTCAGACTGCAGACAGAATCTCAGATCCTGGCAGTCAGGGGGCAAAAATCTTTTACTGTAAAATCTGTAAACTGGGCTCATTTAGGCCGCGATCCCTGCAACTAATTACACATATGCTTAATTTTATGCATAAAGTTAAACATGTGAACAAATGTTTGCAGGTTTGGAGCCTTGATCTGTATGTCATTGAAAGAGAATAAATATGGAGGATTAGATCCTGGCCCCATTGAAGTCAATGGAATTTTTAACACTGACTTTAACTGGGCCTGGATTTCACCCTCAGTCTCTTCTAGTCTTACAAAATTAATGACTTGGATAAAGGAGTAGAGAGTAGGCTTATAAAATCTGTGGATGACTCCACGCTGGGAGGGTTTGCAAGCACTTTGGAGGACAGGGTTAGAATTCCAGATGACCATGACAAACTGGAGAATTGGTCTGAAATCAGCAAGATTCAATTCAATAAAGATAAGTGCAAAGTACTGCACTTAGGAAGAAAAAAATCAAATGCACAACTACAAAATGGGGGAAAACTGGCTAGGTAGTGGTACTGCTGACAAGGATCTGGAAGTTATTGTGGATCACAAATTGCATATGAGTCAACAATCTGATGCAGTTGCAAAAAAGGCTAATATTATTCTGGGGTGTATTAACCTAAGAGATGGGAGGTATTTATCCTGCTGTACTCTGCACTGGTGAGGCCTCAGCTAGAATATTGTGTCCGGTTCCAGGCTCCACATTTCAAGAAAGATATGGACAAATAGGAGAGAGTCCAGAGGAGAGCAACAAAAATGATAAAAGGTTTAAAAAACCTGACCTATGAGAAAAGGTTAAAAAAACTCGGGCATGTGTAGTCTTGAAAAAAGAAGGCTGAGAGGGGGAACTTGGCAGGGCTGGCTCCAGCTTTTTTGCTGCCCCAAGCGGCCAAAAAGTAAAAATAAAAAAAATAAAAAGAAGGAAAAGCCAATGGAGCTCCCGCCGAAGTGCCGCCAAAGAGGAAGAGACGGACTGCAGGACCCACTCCCGAATTGCTGCCGAATTCCAAAGTGGAGCGGTAGAGCAGCCGCTGAAGTGCCGCCGAAGACCCAGACGTGTGGCCCCAATACCGGACAGAGTGCTGCCCCTTTCTATTGGCTGCCCCAGGCACCTGCTTCCTTCACTGGTGCCTGGAGCCGGCCCTGGAACTTGGTAACAGTCTTCAAATATGTTAAGGGCTATTATAAAGAGGACAGTCATCAATTATTTTCCACGTCCACTGAAGGTAGGACAAGAAATAATGGGCTTAATCTGAAGCCAGGGAGATTTAGGTAAGATATTAGGAAAACTTTCTACTATAAGGATAGTTAAGCACTAAATAGGCTTCCAAGGGAGGTTGTGGAATCCCCATCATGGGAGGTTTTTAAGAACTGGTTAGACAAACCTGTCAGGGATGGTCTAGGTATCCTTGGTCCTGCCTGAGCACAGGGTTCTGGACAATATGACTTCTCAAGGTCCCTTACTTTTCAGAGAATTACCTTTTAAAAAGTTAACTGCTTCAGAGACTGTGCTTGAAATACAAACTTCAGCTGAAAGAAAGTCCAGAGGTGGGTTATTTTTTTCCAAGAAAATAGTTTTCCTCTGAAATGGGACTCTCTCAAGAAACGGAGAATCAGAGACACAAAAATCTTGATGCCTACAGAAGTAATACATACACCCATATTTTCTCTCTCTCTCTCACACACATATCATACTACTTTTTGTGTGCCATTTGCATTCTTTGACATTTTAATTTTTAAATATAACTTTCATATGTCAGTTTTGCTTCAAACTGCAACTCAGGTACTGAAAGTGTATTATATTCAATGTCTCTGCAATGCTAAACCTTTTGTAATTCCATTTCACTCTCCTTTTCTTACCAAACCATTTTCAGATTGACTTTTACAAAGCTATCCAAATTGTCTATAGTTTACATGGTCACATAGATTATGGAAATCTGTTTGAATAAACTTATGAATTCAATGAGAGTATTGTAAAAGAGTTGCATAATGAAGTGAAGAGATAGTCTAGACACAGTATTGATAAAAGGTCTGCACAGAAGACAGAATATTTTTCTCACACTTGCAAGTTTCCCTTTTGAGACGCTTTCTTTTGTATCATAGAAGAAAATCAGCAGCTTTATAAATGCTTTTTAAGTTCCTTTGGTAGGAATATTTTTTGTTTGTTTGTTTAAGTTAGAAAAAAGAAAGCTATACGTACAAGGAGAAGACATTCTTTCTTGATATCATGGAATTCTTCAGGATATAACTTCAACAAATTGAGAAGTAATCTATTATTTCACAGTGGTTCTCAATCTTTTCACCATCACACTAACACTTTTATCTTCACATGACAACATTCAAATACATCAGCTACCAATGAAACAGCAGGAAGGATAAACCATTATACAAGCTTTGCCATGATATGCTTCAATGAGATGGGGAGCTTGCTTCTGGGCACAGAACTTATCCAACTGGGCAAAGATTTACCCACATTGAAACTGGAGACTGATCTGTGAGTCTTCAAAGGGAGGTCCCTGGGGAACATGATGGGGGAAACAGGGGCTCAAGCGGAATGCTTCTTCCTTCAATCTATCCTCTGCCCTCCCCTTGGGTCAATCCTCCCAGCTTGTTTCCCCTTGAACGTCAGCCCCCTTAGCCTATTCCTCCATTCTCCCACCTTCCAATCATCTGTCATGCCATTACCTACTGAGGGCCCCTGTCATCCCAATTCCTTCCCTCTCACCTCTCTGCTAACAAGAATCAAAATCTGCTGCCACAACCTGCACCTCCTCCTCCTCCTTAGGAGTCTGTATGCTGACTGGTCACCAGGAGAGTGAGAGGAGTCAGGGTGGCACTGAGAGTGGAGGAGCAGTGCTTAGTGCTGGTGCCTCAGTGACTCCACTGAAGAGACGTGATGCATTGCAAGGTGCATGAAAGACTAGCTGCATCTGGATAAGAATCTTACCAGAAAAGCATGTTTTTGAGATTGCAAATAAAACAAGCAGAGTTGCAGGCCCCACAGTTTCAGAGTCGAGTTTACATCTGGAAATATAGTTGGAGAATCAATACATCCCAGATTACAAAATTTATGTTGATTGGCCAGGTATGTTAAACCATTTCATAGATTTATTATCCTGAATTAAAGAATTGGTCTTTGTGAAGAGGACAGTTCACTAGAAGTTTCACTCTCAATTTCCTAAAGACAATACAGTCTTTTTTTAAAGCTTTGTGCTTGCTCTCCCGGAGAAACACATGTAGCGCCAAATTGTGAAAAAAATGTGGAGCATGAGTAAAGAAACCCCCATCCCACCACTCTGGGAGAAGAGCCACAACACAGTAACACTTAGAACTGAAGCGTTCTCCCCTGAAGAGTGGAGGGGAAGGGCAGGGCCGGCGCTTCCACTAGGCGACCCTAGGCGGTTGCCTAGGGTGGCAGGATTTGGGGGGCGGCATTTTGCCGTCCTTGGCGGAAATTCGGCGGCGGGGGATCCTTCCGCTCCTGGTCTTCGGCGGAAATTCGGAGGCAGGTCCTTCACTCGCTCCGGGACCCGCTGCCGAAGTGCCCCGAAGACGCGTAGCGGAAGGACCCCCGCCGCCTAATGCTCAGAGGAGGAGCGCTGCCGCCTAGGGCGGCAAAAACCCTGGCGCCGCTCCTGGGGAAGGGATACGCCCAGGATCAGATTGCAGGTCAGAACTCCACCCCTCCTGACTCCCAGTCCTGTGACCTACCCACAAGACCACATTGCTTTCTGGTTTGTTCTGAGCCATAATACTACTAAGTGGCAACAGAAGGCATTTGTTGACATAGATACACACACATTCTGAAATGCAGTTGGTGTATCTGCATTTAGTAGCTTTGTTTAAATGATTGCTTCACAACATGCTATAGCTATCAAAAGTAAGATTACCATTCTGAGAGACCCAAATGACAGGCACATTTATATAAAAATTAGTACGCAACAACAAGCCATAATTCTGTACAGAGCATAAGCATTTATGGCTCAATTGCTTCTGACTGCAGCTTGACGACATAATGCTCATGTACTAGGAAACCCCCCACAGATAACTGTATTTGTTCTACATCATCAAACTATATCTACTGAACACAACTTTAGCATAAAAGTTAAAAGCATTTCCATATAAAACCTGCAACCCAACATTCAATATTAATAATAGCAATAGTCAGTTTGTAAACGCCAGCATATATTATCTATTGCTTAAACGATAGCTTTGAGAATGAAAAGGCTTTTCAGAAACCTAACATGACATTGATTCACTAAGGCATAATACATAACTGTAGGGCACCCACTGACAAGCTTTCTGCAAGCTTTGATGCATACTCCTTTGTGATTTATAGCCATTCAAAGCAATCTCAAATCCTATATTTTTAATTGGCTCAACTATTCATTATTATTAATTTGTGTAAATAATTAATAGTGATTTATTGAGACATTATTTAACCAATTCTAACACTGCAGTTGTAGTACTAGAGTTAAGTTCTGCAAAGGTTTTGTTCAGATATTATGTAAAGCTGGGCCTCATTATTATTATTATAGCATCTAGAGCAGTGTTTCCCAAACTAGGGACGCCGCTTGTTTGGGAAAGCCCCTGGCGGGCCGGGCCGGTTTGTTTACCTGCCGCGTCCGCAGGTCCGGCCGATCGCGGCTCCCACTGGCTGCGGTTCTCTGCTCCAGGCCAATGGGAGCTGCTGGAAGCGGCGCGGGCCGAGGGACATACTGGCCGCCACTTCCAAGCGGTATCCCAAGTTTGGGAAACACTGATCTAGAGGACCCAATCAAGATCAGAACTTCATTATGCTCGGCTCTGTACAAACACACAGTAAGTTACAGTTCCTGCCCTGAAGAGTTGCAATCTACACAGAGAAAACAGACCAAACGGGGGGATGGGAAACAGAGGTATTGTGAAATGACTTGCTGAGCCAGAAGTAGAACCCAGGATTCCTGACTCCCACTTAAGTGCCTAGACATGGCCTCCCATCTCCTGAATTTTATTGCAGAAACCAGAAGCAGCATCTGTACTGATCTGTGCTGTAAACTTACAGATACAAGGCAGTCACTAATGCCATTTATACCTAACTGTATGACACTAGCATATTCTTCTAAAGAAGCTTGGCTGTGTTTCCCAAGATCTTACATTTTTAAAAAGCCCTGGGAGGGTGCACGCTTGCTTCTTGGTCTTTTGAGACAAAGCATATTTCTATTTACAAACTCTATCGACAGAGAAGATTTTTCCCCCCCTGATAAAAAAAAAAAACTCTGAGTACATTTCTCCAAGTTTGTGGGGTACTCATTCACATTGCTATGCTGTGGTACATGATACTCATCATATGGTAGGGGTGGCAATTGTGATAATTCCACGCACTGCTTGTTTTTACCATTTCCTTCAAGCGCCATCAGCCTGTAGCCTCTCTGATTTTTGCATACTGGAAATATGGCCTGTCTTTTTGCCATTGATCACTCTTTGAGCTTCTCATTGAAAGACTTAGTATTTGGCCCCTGTGTGGTTGCTCAGGAATGGGAGAGTGGGCAAGTAAGCAGATCCCTTCTACTCCCCGTGCTTCCAGAATGCAGGGATCACTCACTACTGCTCCCCACTACTGTGAGCAGCACGGCCATAACTCCCACCACCAGAGTGCAGCCTGCACACTAGTGGAGCAATCCAGTTGCTAGCCTCATGTCTGTAATGAGCAGCACGGGGATTCTATGTCTCTGATGCACAATCTCTCCAGTGCTTCTCCTCAGGTGATGTGCTTCCACTCCACCCTCTGCATTGAGCTGTGACTTAAAAAACACAGTCTAGCCCTTAAATGATGACTGGCTCTAAGTAAATAGAGAGAGACTGGCAATTTTATAGCATCATATAACCAAACAACCCCCAAAAGCTTATCTGTTTATACTACCTGATTGTACAGATGACCTGCAATTATGGGCTGAATTGTGCTCATGCTGTCATACGCACCTATGTTATGCACTTATTTTTTCAGTGTACATGCAATTCTTGGCTATCAGACAGCTAGGTGGACATTTAAATGGCATGGGTGTAAGCAAATAACCAACATGCACATTCATGCTGGGTATCTCGTCACATAACATATTTATTTAATTATCAACAGAGAGTCCTGTGGCACCTTTAAGACTAACAGATGTATTGGAGCATAAGCTTTCGTGGGTGAATGCCCACTTCGTCGGATGCATGCCACAGGACTCTCTGTTGCTTTTTACAGATCCAGAATGACACGGCTACCCCTCTGTTATTTAATTATGTGGCTTTTTCAAAAAGTTGGTCTCTGGGTGCACCAAATCTTACAAATAAATCAATAACTAATCATGAATTCTCTTCATTCCAGATGCATATAAGGAGTAACAAAAACAAAAACAAACTCAACAACACACTCCCTTACACTCATTCCTAATCCATTTCCTTTCAACGCATGGGAAAGTAGTCTGCCTGAAGGTCAACAGATTCCATCTCTGTCTGAGAAAGTGGGAATGTAAGTTGCAAAGGTGAGACTTCTTAGCTGAAAATGACCTTTGTGGGTAAACAAGGAGCTGTCAGCTTAAGAGCTTCCACCTATCTGTCAAAATATCAGGTAGAGAGGACCCAAACCACTTATGTGCATGTAACTGTAGGCTTACAATTGTGTGCATTTATATTTGAAAATCTGGACCCATACAGACAGGAAGAAGTTTACCCACCACTGGGGTGCACCTACAACTTGGGTGAAATACATCAAATGTCCAACAGCATACAACAACCCTACACAACAGAGGAGGAAGTGAAGAATTTAGGTAGATTGAATATGATATAATTACAGAAACTGGAATTTTGCCAGGACACCAAGGTTAACAACATCCCTATTTTGCAAAATAGTGCCATGGAATCTTTAATGACGACAAATGGTCAGGAAGTTGATTTCAATTGTCCTTTGAAAGACGGCACTGTCAGCAACAAAGTGCCATCTAACAACTTGCTGGAATTCAATGCTTTTTCAGAGGGTTGTGACTGACTCACCAACTTTGACTGACTCACTAGCTCTCTTCTAGTTTTCTTCTAGAGGTTTCCTATTCAAGAACTGATCTATCTGTGGCCCCATCACCACAGTATCTGAGCACCTCACAAACATTAGCAAATTTCTCCTCACAACATCCCTGTGAGGCAGGGATGTAATATAATCTCCCTTTCACACATGGGAACTGAGGTACAAAAAAGAAGAAGTCATAAGTGATTTGACCAAAGTCACACAGGATGTCTGCAGCAGAGCGAGAACCGAATCCAAATCTCCTGAGTCCCAGACTCATGCCTTACAAGACCATTTCTCCAGCTTAACCCTGGTTAGTTTACAATCCTGTTGTGACACGCTTCACCAGGTGATGATGTTACACAGAGTCTTGAAAGTTCTTTTTCTTAATGTGCAAGCAAGTTTTGACTCTTGGGAGGACGTGCTGTGTTGTTAACTTTGGGTTATACTAGGTTTTGCATAGAGGCAGATTTGGGAAAGAGAAGTTGCTTTGGGAGTAGCCAGAGAGCTTGCTCACTCCCTTCAGAACAAGGACTGAGAGGTCAAATACAGAGCAAACACTTTGTGGAAAGCGTTTACCTATCATTTTTCTGCATGAGTTCATTTGAGAGTGTCGTGATTGTGTCGTTTCACCCACATAATTGTTATTGGGGTATTTAATGCACTGGATGAAGTGCACCACATGTTGTGACAGGTATCTGTAGAACCTATGTATTGTGAAAGGTGTATTGTGCAGGGTGTTGATTGTTGTAGCAGTGGAGATACGTCTGCAGGTTTTCCATTGGTTGTTATGGCAGAGTATGATACCACTTTGAGTTGCTGGTCCTGGTCTATGGGGAGCTTGCTTCTGATGACGAGCTTACGGAGGCTGGGGGGTTGTTTGAAGGCCAGAAGATGGAGTTTGGGAAAGACTCCTTTCAGGAAGTGGTCCCTATCGAGTATGGGTTGGAATTGTTTAATGATATCCCGTAGGGGTCCCAGTGTATGTTGGGTAGGTTACAACTAGGAATGTGCGGTTGGAAGGTGTGGGGCAGTTTCTCTTGGGGTATTTGTGCGGTCCATTGCATGCTGCGATAGGCTTCTCTGGTGGAATGTCCTCATTTGGTGAAGGTGGTTTTAAGTGTGTTGAAGTGTGTACCCCAGTCTTTCTCCTCAGAGCATATTATCTGAGTGCTTGGCTGCAGATAACAAATTTCCTGTGTGTTTGGTGTGGTTACTGAATCCATGAAGGTAAGCATGATGATCCGTGGGTTTATTGTATATAGTAGTCTGTAGGGTTCCATTGCTGAAGCTGATCATGGGGCGCAGGAAGTTGCTGCTGGTGTAGGAGTGTTCTAGAGGTAGTTTGATGGATGGGTGGTGGTGGTTCAAGTTGTGGTGGAAATCTCTGTGGGAGTTTAGGTTATCAGTCCAGAGAATGAAAATATCATCATGTATCTCAGATATTTTACACCAAAAACTGATAAAATGACAAAAACACCATATCACCCATGGGCAAGCACTTTTCACAAAATGATTTCTCCATATTTGACTACTCAGCCCACTTCCTCAAAGAAAACCTGCATAACACCTTCAAAAGATGAGTGTGGGAGTTTAAATTCAAAACTTTGTCAAACGTTAAAAATCATGGACTTACTAAAGACACTGGATTTATGGGTCATTACAACAATCTATTACCTACTAAGGCTTTGTCTTCACTACCCGCTGATCCGGCGGGTAGCAATCGGTCTATCGGGGATCGACTTACCGCGTCTAGTGAAGACGCGGTAAAATCGATCCCTGATCGCTCTGCCGTCGACTCCGGAAATCCACCTCGGCAGGAGGCGGCAGCGGAGTCGGCGGCAGCGCGGCAGCGGTCGACTTTCCCGCGTCCTCACCGCTAGGTAAGCCGACCTAAAATACGCAACTTCAGCTACGTAGCTGAAGTTGCGTATCTTAGGTCGGACCCCCGCTGCAGTGTAGACCTAGCCTATCCCTCCTTTGTCCTACCTCTACAGAGGTGTTAGCTGCCCACTTCACCTTGAATGGTTTTAAACAACATGTTAATGTCTCCTGCTAAACAATTTGTTCCACCTTGTCTATAGCTGTGACATTTTGAGAGCTTGTCTATACTTAAAATGCTGCAGCCGCAAAGCTGCGCTGCTGTAGTGCTTCAGTGAAGACACTACATAAACCAATGGGAGAGTTTCTTCCATTGATGTAGGTAATCCACCTTCCCAAGAGGCGGTAGCTAGGTTGACAGGAGATTTCTTCCATTGACCTAATGCTGTCTACACCAAGGGTTAGGTTTGTTTAACTGCATTGTCCAGGGGGTGTGGATTTTTCACATCCCCGAGCGACGTAGTTATACCAACTTAATTTCCTGGTATAGACCAGGCCTATGTACCTTTCCCAGACCTGAAGAAGAGCTCTGTGTAAGCTTGAAAGCATGTCTCTTTCACCAATAAAAGATATTATCTCACCAACCTCGTGATGAGGTCACAGTTTGAGTTCAAGGCACTTTACCTTTATACTAACATACAAGTGTTGAACTAACAGCTTAACATCACAAGAAATATTATCTAAATACTTCTTGCATCATCATGCTGTTATACTGTAAATCCATCACTAAAGTGGCTATTACTGGAATATTTTGATCCTTTCCTGGCTTTCCCGGGGGTCTGAAGCCTCTTCAGATAATAAAATAGGCAGTGCTATCTCACCATACTGCTTCCTTTAGGAATAGAAGCAATGAACCACATCCTCTGTAATACTAACATCTCTCCTGGCTTCTCACATTTCTACTTGAGCAATAAGTAACAATCTCCCTGCCCGTTTCTGAATGAAGAAGCAATATTCTTGTTGTAGAATTCCAACCCACACGGGTGTATTCTGGTAGATGAAGCTGAATATTTCTGACCTATGAAGGCTCCTTGTCAAAGTAGAGACTAAGAGCTACATTGACTCCTGACTGTCTAGATCCATACAAAGTTCCCTTTCAATCTCTTCAACATGTCATTTTCAACCACATTTATCATCAAGCACTGTGCATAGATAGGAAACACAACAGACTTATTCTGGATACATCATTTATTTCCACTTGTTATTGATGACCTTTCATAATTCCTCTTTGCTCTACCACTCATGAGTTATGAGGTCATCAATAAATCTAGGAAATGAATGGAGTACCCAGAGTCAGCCTATTGTATATCCTCATGTAGAGTGCCTTTTTATTATCAACCTCAAATAATTTATCTTCTGGTATCTTGTTTTTTGGTAGAATAATAGATACAAACACGGGGGCACATAAGAGATAGATCAAACAGTTTCAGCTCATTTTAGGTTTCATTGAACCAAATTGGTATTCAGAGGTTTGTGGATAAGAGTTTAAAATATATTAGGAAGAAGAAGTTACTCCCTTGTGCAGGACCTGTGGTTCTTTGGGATGTGTCCCCCTATGGGTGCTCCACTTCAGGTGTGCATACGCCCCTCGAGCCCTTGATTGTAGATTTACTATTATCAATGTCCGTTCAGTCTGAGCATGTGCTGTATACAACCTTGTGCCACTCTCTGAGGGCATACAGGGCTGTGCGGGCAAACCGCCCTCAGTTCCTTCTCTATCTGAACGTCCAGCAAAGAACAGTCTGAAGCAGAGGGGAAGAAGGGCTGATAGTAGAGCACCCATAGGGACCCTACTCGAAGCAGCAGCAGCAAAAATTATTGAGCCATCGGGTGAAAAGTGAATCAAATGCCCCTTAAGTTCTACAGCTACCAAAATTCTGCAACTCCACTTAGGCCTGGTCTACACTACGACTTTAATTCGGATTTAGCTGCCTTAATTCGAATTAACGCTTGACCCGTCCACACAACGAAGCCATTTAATTCGAATTAAAGAGCCCTTTAATTCGATTTCTGTACTCCACCCCGACGAGCGGAGTAGCGCCAAAATCGAATTTGTCAATTCGAATTAGCGTTAGTGTGGCCGCAATTCGATGTTATTGGCCTCCAGGAGCTATCCCACAGTGCACCATTGTGACCGCTCTGGCCAGCAATCTGAACTCGCATGCACTGGCCAGGTGGACAGGAAAAGACCCGGGAACATTTGAATTTCATTTCCTGTTTGCACAGCGTGGAGAGCACAGGTGACCACAGAGAGCTCATCAGCACAGGTAACCATGCAGGCTGATAATCGAAAAAGAGCACCAGCATGGACCGTACAGGAGGTACTGGATTTGATCTCTATATGGGGAGAGGATTCAGTGCTAGCTGAACTGCGTTCGAAAAGACGAAATGCCAAAACTTATGAAAAAATTTCCAAGGGCATGATGGAGAGAGGCCACAATAGGGACACAGATCAGTGCCGCGTGAAAGTCAAGGAGCTCAGACAAGCCTATCAAAAAGCAAAGGAGGCAAACGGTCGCTCCGGGTCAGAGCCGCGGACATGCCGCTTCTACGCTGAGCTAAATGCATTTCTAGGGGGGGCCGCCACCACTACCCCACCTCTGACTGTGGATTCCGAGCTGGGGATAATCTCATCAGGTACACCTGATGATTCCGTGGAAGGGGAAGAGGAGGAGGAGGAGGAGGAGGAGGACGAGCTGGCAGAGAGCACCCAGCTCTCCGTTCTCCCCAACAGCCAGGAACTGTTTCTCACCCTGACTGAAGTACCCTCCCAAGCCTCCCAAGCCAGCACCCAAGACCATGACCCCATGGAAGGGACCTCAGGTGAGTTTACCTTTTAAAATAGAAAACATGGTTTAAAAGCAAGCATTTTTAATGATTAATTTGCCCTGAGCACTTGGGATGCATTCGCAGCCAGTACAGCTACTGGAAAAGTCTGTTAACATGTCTGGGGATGGAGCGGAAATCCTCCAGGGACATCTCCATGAAGCTCTCCTGGAGGTACTCCAAAAGCCTTGCCACAAGGTTTCTGGGCAGTGCAGCCTTATTCCGTCCTCCATGGTAGGACACTTGACCACGCCATGCTAGTAGCAAGTAATCTGGTATCATTGCCTGACACAGCCTGGCAGCGTATGGTCCCGGTGTTTGCTGGCATTCAAGCAACATCCGTTCTTTATCTTGCTGTGTAATCCTCAGGAGAGTGATATCGCTTAGGGTAACCTGGTTGAAATAAGGGAATTTAATTAAGGGGACTGAGGTGGCCGTTCCTACTGGGCTGTTTGCCTGTGGCTGAAAAGAAATCCTTCCCTGCCTTTAGCCAAGTGCAAGGGGGGGGGGGGGGAGGATTGGCCCAGAGCTTTTCGCGTTTTGCTAGCAGGGATCTTCCCTGATACCAGCCACGCGGTGGGGGGAGGGAGAAAGCAATCATCCCAGAGAATTCATGGCGGGTGGGGGTGGGGGGGTGTTAGTTTGGTTCCTGCAGGGATCTTCCCTGATACCAGCCACGCGGTGGGGGGAGGGAGAAAGCAATCATCCCAGAGAATTCATGGCGGGTGGGGGGGGGGTGGTGGTGTTAGTTTGGTTCCTGCAGGGATCTTCCCTGATACCAGCCACGCGGTGGGGGGAGGGAGAAAGCAATCATCCCAGAGAATTCATGGCGGGTGTGTGTGGGGGGTGGTGTTAGTTTGGTTCCTGCAGGGATCTTCCCTGATACCAGCCACGCGGTGGGGGGAGGGAGAAAGCAATCATCCCAGAGAATTGGATGGGGGGGGGGTGTTAACCTTCAGCAGCAGAAAACAAGCTAACAGGAAAACTGCAGCACAACGGGCTTTGCTTGGTATGTGGGAAAGCAGGGCGCAGAAGCCTAAAGACAGTGGCTTACCATGGCAGCATGCAAGGTGAATTCTGTTGCCCCGACCTGCGTCTGTGATCTCTAGCAGCAAAGCCACAGGCACTCAATATTAAGAGGCAAAATGCGACCTTGCACAGAAATCACATGTGCTATGTAATGTGAATAGTATACACCGTGAAAGAGTATAAGCATTGTTCTGAAAAATGTATCTTTTAAAAAAATTCTCTCCTTTTTTCACTCCCTCCAGCAGGTGCAAATGTTTCAAGCCTCCCTCCTCCTTCCCGAAGGCTATCCCAGATAAGGCGTCGTAAAAAAAAGACGAGAGAAGAGATGTTTTCCGAAATCATGCAATCCACCAGGAATGAAAGAGCTCATCTGAATGAGTGGAAGGAGACGGTTTGCAAGTATAGGAAAGAAGCCAGTGACCGTGAGGACAGAAGGGACCAACGTGAGGAGAGGAGAGACGCTCGAGATGAGAGGTGGCGGCAGGAAGATCAGAGGAGTCGGGAAGCAACGCTGGGGCTGCTGCGTGAGCAAACAGACATGCTCCGGCGTCTGGTGGAGCTTCAGGAACGGCTGCTGGAGAACAGAGTGCCGCTACAGCCCCTGTATAACCCCCCTACCTCCTCACCATGTCCCATAGCCTCCACACCCAGACGTGTAAGAACACGGGGGGGGGAGGCTCCGTACACCCTCCCATTCCACCCCAGTGGACAGCCCAAGCAAAAGGCTGCCATTTTTTTAACCTTTTTTTACTGGGCTTTTCCTTCCCGCAGATCCTCCTCCCAAACCCCACTCAGGTTCTGTGCCGCTACAGCCCCTGTATAACCCCCCTACCTCCTCACCATGTTCCATAGCCTCCACACCCAGACGTGTAAGAACACGGGGGGGAAGGCTCCGTACACCCTCCCATTCCACCCCAGTGGACAGCCCAAGCAAAAGGCTGCCATTTTCTTAACCTTTTTTTACTGGGCTTTTCCTTCCCGCTGATCCTCCTCCCAAACCCCACTCAGGTTCTCTCCCTCTTTTTATAATCAATTAATAAAGAATAAATGATTTTTAAACAATGGTGACTTTATTTCCTTTGAAAGCAAGCTGGGGGAAGGGGGAGGGTGGGTTCCTTACAGAGAATGAGTCAATAAAGGGAGCGGGTTTTCAGGAAGGATAAACAAACATAAATTTCACACTGTAGCCTGGCCAGTCATGAAACTGGTTTTCAAAGCTTCCCTAATGCGCAGCGCTTCATCGTGTGCTCTTCTAATCGCCCTGGTGTCTGGCTGCGAGTAATCAGCAGCCAGGCGATTTGCCTCAGCCTCCCACCCTGCCATAAAGGTCTCCCCCTTGCTCTCACAGAGATTGTGAAGCACACAGCAAGCAGTAATAACAATGGGGATATTGGTTTGGCTGAGGTCTGAGCGAGTCAATAAGGATCGCCAGCGACCTTTTAAACGGCCAAATGCACATTCTACCACCATTCTGCACTTGCTCAGCCTGTAGTTGAACAACTCCTGACTCCTGTCCAGGCTGCCTGTGTATGGCTTCATGAGCCATGGCATTAAGGGGTAGGCTGGGTCCCCAAGAATAACAATTGGCATTTCAACATCCCCCACGGTTATTTTCTGGTCCGGAAAGTAAGTCCCTTGCTGCAGCCGTTTAAACAGATTGGTGTTCCTGAAGACGCGAGCGTCATGAACCCTTCCCGGCCAGCCCACATGGATGTTGGTGAAACGTCCCTTGTGATCCACAAGTGCTTGCAGCACCATTGAGAAGTACCCCTTGCGGTTTATGTACTGGGTACCCTGGTGCTCCGGTGCCAAGATAGGAATATGGGTTCCATCTATTGCCCCACCACAGTTAGGGAATCCCATTGCAGCAAAGCCATCCACTATGACCTGCACATTTCCCAGAGTCACTACCTTTCGTAGCAGCACCTCCGTGATTGCTTTGGCTACTTGCATCACAGCAGCCCCCACAGTAGATTTGCCCACTCCAAATTGATTCCCGACTGACCGGTAGCTGTCTGGCGTTGCAAGCTTCCACAGGGCTATCGCCACTCGCTTCTCAACTGTGAGGGCTGCTCTCATCTTGGTATTCTGGCGCTTCAGGGCAGGGGAAAGCAAGTCACAAAGTTCCATGAAAGTGCCCTTACGCATGCGAAAGTTTCTCAGCCACTGGGAATCGTCCCACACCTGCAACACTATGCGGTCCCACCAGTCTGTGCTTGTTTCCCGGGCCCAGAATCGGCGTTCAAAGCCTATAACCTGGCCCATTAACATCATAATCTCCAAAGCACCGGGGCCCGCGGTCTCAGAGAATTCTGTGTCCGTGTCCATGTCCTCATCACGCTGGTCGCTGCGCTGCAATCGCCGCCTCCTCCTCGCCTCTTTTTTCTGGTCCTGTGTAAGCATAAACTCCACGAGAAAGCGCGAGGTGTTTATAATGTTCGAGACTGCGTTCTGGAGCACAACGGGATCCATGCTTGATGCAGAATGGAGTCTGCAGAGTTCACTCAGGAAAAAAGGCGCGAAATGGTTGTCTGCCGTTGCTTTCAGGGAGGGAGGGGGAGGCTGTACCCAGAACTACCTGCGACAATGTTTTTTGCCCCATCATGCACTGGGGTCTCAACCCAGAATTCCAAGGGGGGTGGAGACTGCGGGAACTATGGGATAGCTATGTAAAAGCTACCCACAATGCAACGCTCTGGAAATCGATGCTACTATGGTAGCTTGGACGCAAACCACCGAATTAATGGTGCCTAGTGTGGCCGAATACATTCGAATTTATAAAATCGGTTTCCTAAATTCGAATTATATAAATTCGAATTAATCCTGTAGTGTAG
Organism: Emys orbicularis; assembly: GCF_028017835.1. Lineage (NCBI taxonomy): Eukaryota > Metazoa > Chordata > Testudines > Emydidae > Emys > Emys orbicularis. Next base: position 100,309,833 of record NC_088690.1, read on the forward strand.
ACATACCCTTAGGATCTCACCATTTGTACTGAGGGAACCCTATGCTCTGTAATAAATGAAACAATAAGATTGCTGGATGTTATGAGCATTCTTGGAAGTAGGTTTGCCATAGAAATGACAACAAAATATACAATGTAAATCAGTACAAGGATCCAGAGCAGGTTTTTGAGAGCTACACACAGAAAGTGCTATTTTATCCTTGGTCCACAATTGTTATACAATAGGTACAGATAATGACCCTTTAAAAACACGAGGTTGGCAACATTTCTCTAAAAGTTAAGTCCTCCTTTAAAAAATCATATTTGTCTTTGACCGATCAGTAAAACAATGGTCTGAAATGCCAGAAGATTTAAATCACATGGTAGAATAATCCTGAAGATAATACTTAAATTCTTCAGTTGTTTTTGTCTCAGAAATCACTGTGTCCCAATATGCTTTAATGACCAGTTTTAGACTCATATTAGTCTTTATTTTTCATATTTATTTCTCCCCCGCCAAAGTCTTCAGTTCAGCAGGGATTTTTTGCCACCAAGAAAACTGATGTGAAACAATACTCACTAAGGATCCTTCATTTTACAATTCGTGAAACGATGACAAATATTTGGTCCTCATTCTAGCTGTCAGTCAGCATTTCCATTCCAAATCCGGATTTGGAGAAGTCCTGAATTAGGCCATCTAAAGTCACGCTAGTTTGAATCTTGCTACACAGCTGCTAGTCCAAAAGAAAACTCTGGGCCAAATACTGCTATTAGATATGTATGCACAACTTGAAGTCAGGCAGAATTTGGTTCTTTGTTTTTATATTATAAAAATATTTAATTTTATACTCTAAAAATACATTGCAAATCAGGTAAGATATTTTTATGTAAAAATGACTTAAATTATTTAGTTTTCAAAATCCAGAGGCAGAGTAAATAATGAGGGGAAATGGACCCATTTTCAAGACATTTTGGATTTTATAAGTGATTTGAGTTGCAAAAGGCTGATCAATGTAGACAAATGTAAAATAATTAGTCTCTGAGCAAAGAACCTGTCTGGTGCTAACTACAACAACCATGCAACATACTGATCAGGATTTGATTTGTTTTTGTAGAAGCCTTTGAAACCATCATATCTCAATGCACAGCAACAAGAAAGAAAAGTAAACTGATACTATTACTGACTGAACAGAATGCAAAAGAACAGGTTGACTCTTGCTTCAGCAAAAGGCACTTGGGTAGATCTTCACTGGGAATATTACATCACTGTAGTATAGGAAAGCTATTGCCTTGGTGAAGGTGCAGAGTGGGGAAACAAAGAAGACCCAAAGAATAAAGATTTGAAATGATGAGGAAAGTTTAAAGGACATAACTTAATTCTCATAAAGAAGAGGGAAGGTCAACGTTACCTAATAAAAGTTTTCAAAAGCGTAAAAAGGTTGGAGAACTGTGATGATATTGGTATACTGTCACATAATTTTTTTTAAATTTTCTGCAAATTGGAAAGTTGAAAATAATTTAGTTTAGGGTCATCTGAAACATTTGTTTGGCCCAAAAGTAAATGCTTTGTTTTGATTTTGAGCTTTGAAAAATGTTTTTAAATGTTTTAAAATGTATTTTGAAGGAAATTTCTAAACAAAGTCATTTTGAACTGAAAAATCGAAATGTTCCCTTTTGAAAATGTCAAAAGGGAATGTTTTGACTTTTGGGGAAATTTTTTTTGTTCGCTTTTGGAACAAACAATTCAGTGAAATCAATGTGAACTTGCAAAACATTTTGGTGTTGTCAAATTTGCATTGTTTGCCAAAAAAATATTTGGCCAAAAAATGTACCCAGCTATAGTAGGAATTAGAAAGGTGGGCTATACCTAAGATAGATAATTAATGATCAATATGTGTTCTCTATTGGCTTCTGTTTGTGAAGATGCCTGAAATTCCCCATAACTTGATGGCACAATTTCTGTTGTTTTTTAATTTTTAAATTTAGAATGGCCATCACTGGAAGCCTAATAGGCATATGCTGGACTTATGATGATGAATGAACCTGGCTGAAGGGTAGGAAGCTCACAAACTGTAACTTTGACGGGTTTATTCAGCAAAGCTCCCAACTCTGACAAGCATTTTGCAGCAGCTCCACAGTAATTACATTTCTGAAGCTCGTGAGGCCCTGGGTGGTCTGCGGATAAGTATGTTTAAACCATATATTGGAGGGATTTGTGCTGAATGAACAACTAAACCAAATCCATCCTCTCTGAACTGAAACAGCTAGAAAATCAATCCACTAACCCTTTTTGTTATGAAACAATTAATAATGCTTTGTTGCTTATATGGCACGTACGAGGATCTGAAAGCATTACACAAACATTTACTAAGACTCCAAACATTTCTGCCCCCATTTTACAGATGGATAAAACTGAGGCCAAACAGTTTCTCTTTTGGTTAATAAAAAAGGTTAAATACTGAAATAAATGGTATTGTGAAATTGTGTTTACTTTATTGCACCAAAGCATAGCAATTCAGAGCAAAGAACAGTGTGGACTTGTGTCAATATTGGGAGAGGATCTCCTTACAGGCACAATCATCCTATTGAACCTTACTGTGCTAGGTTACTGCAGCTTGTATGTTCCCTATCATAGGGATCCTAGAAGAATGGGTTATCTAATATACTATACATGCATCGGCGATGAAAATAAGTGATGAGAAGATGTTACCACACACTCGGCATCAAGCAAAGATGATTGCCATTTGTAAGCTGGACAAGGACCCCTAAAACGTGTTACATTACTGCCAAAAATTCTTGCTGTCAGTGTGTTTCAAGGTGTTTGAGCGTTTGATCCTCCAACGAATCACTCCGGATTTGGACGATGTCTTGCAGGTCGAGCAGGCAAGGTTCAGGAAAGAATGCAGCACCTGTGATCAAGTCCTGGCCTTGACCACCTTTATGAAAATGGTTTTCAACTAAATCTGAAGACTGGAGCCATCTTCTTGGATTTGACCACCACTTATGACATGGTTTGGCACAGAGACCTTTTGTTCAAACTCTCTCGAGTTGGCTCATGTTGGGGGGTTGAAGTAGTAGAACTCTTTCTCCAAAACAGGTGGTTTAGCGTACACATGGGCAACCACTGTAACTCTTGGAAGTATCAGATCAATGGCCTTCTTCAAGGCTCAGTTCTTTCACTGATACTCTTCAATGTGCACACTCGATCCTTCTCAGAAATTGATGAGGTCTTGAATGATATGAAGTTCATGGCAAACTATTGTAATCGATGGTGCCTGCAGCTGAGCTTTTCCAAGACGGTTGCTAGTGTATTTCATTTGCATAATGCAAGCGCAAGCCATGAATTAAATGCTTTCATCAACAGCCAACGTCTGCAGCATGATCCAAACCCGGGTTATCTCGGTGTGACATTAGATAGGTCATTAACGTACTGCAACTACTTGAAGAAGATAGCAGCCAAAGTCAGCACTCGGAACAACCTACTCAGAAAATTGGCTGGTTCAACCTGGGGTTTGAGCACCTAGATGCTTAGAACATCAGCCCTTGCCCTCTGCTATTCAACAGTGCTACTGCCTGGTGTCACTCATCTCACAAAAGGCTGGTCGATGTAGAGATTAACAAAGCTGTGTGTATTGTTACTGGGACTTTACATGCAACTCCATTGCCATGGCTGCCAATACGTAGTAACATAACACTGCCTCATATTCACTGTGAGAAGGCCTCTGTCATGCTGCTGGCCAAGATCCACGAGAACAGCAACCTGCCTTTGTACACAGATCTCTTCAACCACCTGCCAGCTTGCCTGTCTTCATATGGCACCACAGGTCATGATGGTGGAATCTGCTTGGCGCACAAAGTGGTCAGCGGTGACCATTGTCAATCACTCTCTCTCCTCACTGACCCAACCATCTGTCCACCAGGTTTTGATCTGCCAAGGTACCTGTGGTCATCATTGAACTGGTTTTGAACAGGACAGGGCAACTGTGTGGCCAATCTCTTTAAATGGGGCTTTTCTAATGATCTGCGATGCAGCTGTGGTCAACTTCAGACTTTGGCTAATCTACACTAGCACTTTTGTCGGTAAAACTTTTGTCAGTCAGGGGTGTGAAAAAACACCCTCCAGTCAGGGGTGTGAAAAAACACCCCCCCCCCCCTCGACTGATAAAAGTTTCACCAACAAAAGTGCCAGTGTGGACAATGCTATGTCGGCAGGAGAGCATCTCCTGCCAACAAAGCTACCGCCACTCGTTGGGGGTGGTTTAATCATGCCAGTGGGAGAGCTCTCTCCTGTCAGCATAGAGTGGCGCTATACAGTAGACCTTACAGCAGCACTGCTGCATTTGCACAGCAGAGCCGCTGTAAGGTTCGTAGTGTAGTCATAGCCTATGTTGCCTATCCTCAAAGAGGGCCCACTGACGTATTTCAATGGCAGTCTAAAGGCTCTCCACCTGGCTGATGATGATGCCATCAAATGGCTGGGTGCACTGCGCATAGGCTGAGAGAATGATGAAAGAAATGCAGAGGTCTCTTGGATCACTGCATGCTTAAATTTGCATTTCTCTCAGGTGTAAAAATGAGGTGTATGACCTTGTAGAGCCTCTAAAAATAGGCTGTTCTGTGCGCAATCGTTTCATGTTCCAGATGTGGTCTGTTATAGCCCCCTAACAGGCAAAGCCTTTACTTTGCTGCCATTACTTTCACCTCCTTGTTATGTGAATCAGCAACTTTTGAATCAATGCCTCCTTTCAAGCACTGACAGGAGGACTGGGGTCTAGAAAAGCTGATTTGCAGAGTGTGTAACCCGCAGAGCAGTTTATTGGCAGCAGGGTAGCAGATTTTTACAATCTTTTACAGTTGAATGGGGAAAACTCAATGCCATTCACTGTCATAATCAAGTATAGTTATTTGCTTCGAACATTTTTTAAAATAAGCCTGTCATTGAGACAAATGCCTTGTTATTGGTAGGAATTTCCCAACTGAAGCATTGAAAAACTAAATCATTAGCCACCTCTTAAAGCCTTTACCCAAGCTTTACCCCATCATGGTAATTGCCATCTTCTGCAGGTGTGTTTTCGTGTGCATTTGGGTTGCTGAGCTGATACCATCCCTCCTGATTCCACAGACCCATATAAATAGGTTTATATTCACATTGTTTCCTACTTGATGTTGATTGAAGCAGTTTCCATCATATACAGGGTTTACAGTTTGGTTCAATGGCTCTCAGTACCCCCACTATGCAAATTGTTCCAGCACCCCTGCTTCTTGTGCCATTCATAAGAACGGCCATACTGGGTCAGACCAATGGTCCATCTAGCCCAGTATCCTGTCTTCCAACAGTGGCCAATGCCAAGTGCTTCCATCCCCTGTTGTCCTCTCCCAGTTTCTGGCAGTCAGAGGCTAAGGGCACCCAGGGCATGGGGTTGCATTCATTTTTAGTTATACTTACAGCTAAGGAAGAGTTCAAATTATCTGGGGGAAAATAGGGGTTCCTCCATATAATGTATAGACACATACATTATTGACCACCCTAACATAGCAGGAAATCACTATTTTGTAGAGATTGGTTCAAAGGCATTTTTTTTCATTGATGTCATGCAAAACCCACCACCACTGCATCGTGTTTTGTAATATTTTATTATTATTTACAATATACCAAAAGAGTGATCAGCACTGTCCAAACAAATGGAAGAAGACAACCCCTGAGCTAAGGCGGCTATGGTCTAAATGTGTGTGAAGGGTTGGGCACAGGCCGTGACATAGCTGCATTGATATTCTGTAACTGAAAGCCGTTCTATCCATAAAAAGCCATGGTGAAGGGAAATAACCATTTATATTAGCCTAAAGAACACAATGTGTTATCCTCTCCTAATGTGGATGATAACTCATACAACACTGTAATCATGGTTTCATAACAAAGTATCGGTGGGTTAATATTTCTCTTGCCTTGGATACCAATAAATATTGCCGAAAGGGATTATTGGTAGGATTATATTTTTGATGGTATCTTTCCTCAGGACATTTAAATATTTTAAAGTTTTCTATTATTAAGTTCTGATTCATGTCCTGTGAGGTCTGATTTCAATCTGAAATTGCTGGTCAAAGTTTTAACAAAGAGTTAGGTACCTCTGAGCCCCTCGGCCATTAATAGCATTTGGAGCAAGCAATAATAGTCTTGCACTTGAAATGACCTTCGCCGAGTGAGGTCTACTGACATAACTGGTTTACCAAGGTTCTCCTTGAAATAAGAGAAATACATCTTCTATAATGTAATTTAAGAACTACTACACTGATGGCAGTTTTGATTTTATTGATATTAGTTTAGTGAGTCCTGTATATTGTAAAACTGATAGAGTGGGGAATGACTTCACTACATATCAAATTTGATGGAGCTGGTAGCTTACTGCAAACATAAGCATGGGAGCTATCACCTAAAGAAGTACTCTGTATTTCTTTGTGTGGTTTTTTTTAATGTTTCATTTTCAGAATAACCTAAAACAGTGGCCCTGAAAACAATAAAATATGCTTGTGTAATGCTGCCATTTATGTGCAGTTACACTTCATTATCCCTATAATCTAACACGGTGGCTCAGAAAGAAGAACATGAACATTTTCGGAGTGATTTAACAGGATGCTTTAATGATGTATTGAAAACGAACATTGACCCTATGTAATAGGTGCCAAACTGACACTTGAAAGCGCTCCATCCATTTCACTCAGACGGACTATCTTTCTTAAATCACTGGTGTGTCATTTTTATGATGCAGATCCATCTATTGAAGCTATGGGACTGTGAAATGTCATAAAAAAAAGACAATAAGAAAAAATAAAATTAAGTTGCAGGTGGCGTGCATTAGCATTTCAAAAACGTTCCATTGTATTACACTATTATTCCCTCTCTGTCAAGGGGCAACAAGATTCAATTCTCACCTTAAAGAGTCTGTGCTGCTGAATGTATTAACTCAGTGTGTGAGGAACACTTGGTGCCAGCTGAAGGGCATTTTACAATAATGGTAAAATATATTTAGGACTAAATTTGATAGGACACTAGGGCTGGCCTCCTCCTCAAATGACAAAGCCATGATTGCTTCTTTTCTTCTTTGTTATGTTGTGTAGCTTCCAGGCTTTTGACAAATTAATGTTTTCAAAGTTTCTACCCGCAGGAAAAGATGGAAATAAAACACACCAAGGCAAGGGAGTTAATTGTAACCCTAAAACGCCAGAGTCTTTCACTGCCCAGTTGGCAAGGTTCACGTAAGAATTTATGTGGCGCATACTAAAGCACATTCCATTGTGGAAAAAACACAAAAGTGGCTCCCTTAGCTTATTTCCAACTCCATGGCCACTAAATGGAGGTGAAATTGTAAAGGGTCTTAAATCGCCTGAAATCACCACAAGGCAGAGAAACCTCCTGTGCAGGAGATTGCGGTTTTAGAATACTATTTAAGGGCATATGTGAGACTCTTAGCAGCACTATAATTAAAATTTTAATTATTCATTATGATTTCCTGGAGGGAAGCAGGCCGGCAGCTCAATGGTAAGAATCCTTCAGATGTTCCTATTTGCTATGTGTAATGGAATCATTTGAGAGAAACTAGTCACACCAGTGAGTTTTTAGAGTTAGAGACCCTCAAAATGACTAATAGAAATACATAAATAATTAAACAGACCTGGATATTTATATCTATCTATCTTTGGTACTTATATGGCCCTCATTGCCATAGTATCTGAGTGCCTACTGATCTGTAATGGATTTATCCTCACACCTCTGTGAGGTTAAGTGGGCGGAAGTACTGTTATCCTGCTTGTACAGATGGAGAACTGACACACACAGCAGCTAAGTGACTTACCCAGGTTCACACAGGAAGTCTGTGCCAGAGCAGGGACTTGAACCCAGGTTTCCCAAGTATACTTAAATTAAATTCACTCTTAGAAACTACTCTACGTCAAATACATAGGCTAAAAATTCCAAAGCCACCTCAGGGAATTAGGAGTCCAAATCCTTTAAGTGGCTTTGCAAATCTCAGCCATAATTGTCATGAATGGTGGACTAAAGTTGTTTTTTTTTCTTTTGGTCATAATAAAACCTTCATATTTCTCCACATCATTGTGGATTCTATACATGGCACTGATCTGACAGAAAACAATTTGTAGAAATATTTTAGATTCTGCACTCCTCTTGTCCTTCCTCTGTCTCCTCCTTCTAGCTCCTGCTCCCAATCCCTTGCTCCTCAGGCTCCTATCCCCCACCCTGACATCTCTTGAATCTTACCTTGAATTTCTTATCCCACTTCTCCCGTCTCTGAACCCTCTGCATTCAGATCAGGCAACTTCCTCCTCCTCTATACTGCCTGGCTGTCAGCAGGGAGAGCATTGACCATGCAAAAGAGACAATCTCACGCCCTTAATTCTGGTGCTAGGCACCATGGTGGCCCCCAGCTGACGAGAAAAGAGCAATCATAGGGAAAATGCTCAGTCTTTGCATGTTTAATCGCCCAGTGAAAATGGTGCATGTACAATCCAGTCACTTGTAGGAGCTGTGAGGGACTGAAACATGCTCAGTGCAGACAGAATCTCTAGAGAATTTAGCTGTCAAACTCTAACAACCTATTGGGCATAGAGGAAATGAGTTTTTTCAAAGACTCATAGCTTGGCCAAATTTGGGTGAATTTTCACAGGGATGACTAAAAGTGATACCAATGTGACTCCCTTGCCAAATTGCAATTCCCTGCTCCAAAGCAAGAGGGCACTAGAGCTTCTCAGTGAAACTGTTGTAAGAACTTTTTTAACCCGGGCAAAACAATGTATTTTTCCCTAATCTTATTCCTGGAAACAGATGAACCATTTTAGCTGAAATTTTCAAAAAAAAAAAAAAAAAAAAAAAATTTCAGGCAAACACTTGGCATGGAAAAGTTCAGGTTGAAATGTTTAAGTCTAGCAGTTATAAGCAACTGACAACAGGGTCTTATAATGAAAAGTGCTGATCAACCTTAACTACATATGTTGGGCACTATTGCTACATAAATAACAACATAGTACAGAATATTTTTAGAAAGATTGATACACATACACTTACACACTACAGGGAGAGCTTGTAGTGACCCTAGATTTTGGTTGCCTAACAACTTTCCATTACTAAGGTTTCTTGCAAAAAAATTTTTTTTTGGAGACGCTCTCACACCACCATTGTTTGCATCAAGCCTTTGATATCTGGCAGCAGGAATCACCTCAGGCTATGGAACTGCCTTTTCTTTGTCCGACAAAATTCCATTAAAATTTAGCTCAGATACCGAGTTTTAAAAGTTGCTATTTCCTTTCTCTCACGTGTTCCTCAGTAAAAATGTTGGCAGACTGCCAAAGTCACTAAACATTCTCAGGCTGGGCTCATGTCATTCCCCAAGCAGCAGGAGCACACCTGGCACCGGAGACACCCGGGAGATGCCTAAGCTCTGTAGTGAGGGGGAGGGAGGGAGGAAAGGGAGCCAGGCTGGGATCCCTCCAACCTGAGGAGGGAACCGCGGCCAATGGGAGCTGCGGGGATGGCACCTGTGAGGGAGGGGGGCACGTCTGTGGGGGGGGCAGTGTGCTAAGCTGCCTGGCCTCGCCTAGGAACCGGAGGGACATGCCAGCCGCTTCCCAGGAACCGCCTGAGGTAAGCGCCATCTGGAGCCCACACCCCTCATCCACAGCCAGAGTCCTCACCTCCTCCCGCACTCCAACCACTGCCCCAGCCCAGTGAAAATGAGCGAGTGAGTGGTGGTGGGGGAGAGCAAGCGACGGAGGGACGGGGTATGGAGTGACCAGGGATGGAGCCTCGGAGAAGGGGCAGGGAAGAGGCGGGGCCTCATGGAGGGGCAGGGCAAGCGTGGGGCAAGGGTGTTTGGTTTTGTGCGATTAGAAAGTTGGCAACCCTAATCCCCACCCTTTCTGGAAAAAACAACCTCTGCCTGCTGCCATCTTACTCCTTTTAGCTGGAGTAGTACAGCAGTCTGTGCCTCAGTGCTGAAGGTTCAGGTTTCAAAGTTTGCGGATGATGGGGGGAGGGGGAGTTGTACAAAATAATCTTTGTTTTTCTTCACCATAAATCTGGCATTTCTTAACTTCTGAGTGCTTGACTTTGCAACCTCAATAACATTATTTGAACAGTTTTTGTGTGTAATATGTATATAAGTGTGTGCATGTATATATGCATGCACAAACCCCAACACAGATACTTTCCAAGGGCAAATCCATGGGAAATATTTTTCTTTGAAAAATCATATACTTTTGCCAGTAACTGATTTGGGAGCGATTCACTCCTATAGTAATGAATGTGCAAAATTGCGGTACAAGGTAAAATGTATTGTAACAGTTTATTATTTCATGCAGTTTACATTATGGCTGCATTTTATCATTTGGTTCAAAGGAAGCTGACTTTTCCTTTGGTAGGCATACACCTAAGGGGATTCTGGCTATATTACTTTCCCCTGTGACAGGTAGCAAATGTCTACAGCCAGCAGTTTTGTTCTTGGAATAGGTTTGCATTTCAGTGGGTTTCAGAGTATGCATTGTACAGTGATAAATAAATCCTAACCCAGCTATATCAATTAGAAATCAGTTAAGCATATTACATTTTCTAATAGATTGTGGCCGTATGGGCTGGTTTTGTTCAGTCGGGGCTTCTCACTTTGGGGGTTGTATACCTCAGGGGTTCACAAAAGCTGTCAGGTGGCTGCAAGCACCCTGCCTATTCTATACTGCTAAATGGAGGAAGATCTCAGCTAGATCCGTGCTACGTAGAAGAGGGAGGAGGGGCCAGTACAGAAAAGGGTTGAGATCCACTGTACTGTGTTATTTGTAGGGCAGAGCCAGAATTTGCATTTGTTTATGGATATTCTAATCAATGCATAATTAAGCTCTATTAGTTTATGTTTATATTCTGCTCCTACTGAAGTCAGTTGCAAAACTCCTGTTGTAATAAATGGGGAAATGATTTGGCTCCTAGTCTAGTCTATAAGGAAACATTTGACTCCTCGGGCCATATTTTATCCTCCTTTATACCCATGTGTATAGAGTCAAGTTCAAGGTCTTGTCTTTTTAGTCCAGGTGCTCAATGGCCCGAGGCCAGGATATCTAAAAGAGCTGAAAGCTTCAGCAAGATGTCTGCGATCAGCAACCGACTGGGCTTCTCTGGCACAACGGAACTTTCTACCATAAGAGTGAAACTCAGCTGCGTAGGGGACTGAGCTTTCTTAGGGACCAGCCAGAGACCATGGAACCAACTCCCCCAGGAATTAAGGACCATCACAAACCTCACCACCTTTCGCTCCAAGTGCAAGGTGGACTTCTCCAACTTGCCTTCTCTGACATAAGAGAAGCAGCATGTAATTTAAAGAAAACAAAAACAAAGACCCTATCAGGACAAGACATGGCACTGTACATACGATTCTCCCTTCGGGGAGAGGATCAGAAAAAGAACAAACCACAGAGATAGATGCAGTCTTGCTGTAGTCATGTCAGTCCCAGGATATTAGAGAGACAAGGTGGGGGAGGCAATATATTTTATTGAACCAACTTCTGTTGGTGAGAGAGCAAGCTTTTGAGCTGCTACATAGCACTCTTCTTCAAGACCTGAAGGACAGCTCTTTGAAGTTGGTCCAATAAAAAATATTACCTCCCCCACCTTGTCTTTTACAGTGAGAGATGTCATTCACGCTGCTTAATTTACGACTGAAAGGCATCAGACACTATGGTGATGAGGGCAGTGTAAGAACCTATACAGAATATGTTCACAATAGACAAATCCCCCACCCCCTTCCATCCTAGCAGGCAGTATGAAAATATACAAACTCTTTTTAAAAAAAGAAAAATCCAACAAGCCAGCACAATCACAAACCCTACAATACAGGCATTTTCAAATATTTCCTGATCATTTGGATAGCAAATACTTTAGCAAATACTTTACCTGCAATTAATTAATGTAGTGGCATGGGCATGAAATTACATGTGGTATAAAGAGGTGTGGGAAGAGCCTGTTTAGGCAATTCATCAAATCTCTAGGTCAAACAAAAGACATTTACATCACACTGCCAGAGCATAATATTAGCATACACAATATGTCAGGAACGGCCCTGTTCTCAAAGCAGGTATCCTTCTCTCTTTTTCCTAGCCATTACAGAATGTTTAGCAATACAGTTTTAACAAGTATAGTTAGATTACAGCTAGTATACTGATAGATAATTGGCCAATACTTCATAAATAATATTACTATTAATAATTATGTATTTACAGTATTCAAAAGTGCCTGTCATCTGAGGATCTCAAAGCTCTTTACAATGACTAGTCTTCCCAATATTCCTGTGAGGTATAATCTTCAAGTGTTATGCCCCTTTTACAAATGAAAGCATAAAGATATTAAGAGACTTGCTCAAGGTCATAAAGCTAGTTAGTGGCAGAGTTGAAAACAGAACCAAAGAGACCTGAGTCCCAGTCTTGTGACCTGATCACTACATCAGCCTCCCTCCATCCCACTTCCACTTGCAGGATCATTCCAGTGTAGGACATTCAGAGTAAAACTACCCCTCCAAAGAAGGGAAAAAAGTAAATCTAATATTTGTACCTCTCTATACTGTTGATCCATTGTGCACCTGTACCAAATGCATAAATAATTGTACTAGAAGATGAATGCAAAAGATGATATACTTTATAATCACATTTACTATAACCTCCAGTATTACTGGTGTTGAGATGAACTAGTTAACACTATATAGTAGTGAATAGACTTCACTCACATGTAAGGGCAGAGCCTTATGTTAGTGTGCAGTGTTAAACAACAGCTAGTTACTTGCCCATTTACCAAAATCAATTTCAGATTAACCTATATACCATGCATCCCTTTACCTGGTGCTATGTTTAATCATTTAATTTTATTAGAATTTTAAATATATTTAATCATCTTAAATATTCTTATTATTGCAATATGTTACTGGAATGTTAGATTGCATTTTAATTTTAAAAATATCATCCACAGATAATTTATTCCATGTTCATTCTACTGTAGTCTTTTTGGCATTTTCATGTAATAATATAACTCATTTTATTACTCCAGGAATGCCTAAATTATAAGAACATAAGAATGGCCATGCTGTGTCAGTCCAATGGTCCGTCTAGCCCAGTATCCTGTCTTCTGACAGTGGCTGGTGTCAGATGCTTCAAAGGGAAAGAACAGAACAGGGCAATTATTGAGTGATCCATCCCCTACTGTTTAGCTCTGGCTTCTGGCAGTTGGAGGTTTAGCATGCGGTTGGTTCCCTGAACTTCTTGGCTAATAGCCATTGATGGACCTGTCCTCCATGAACTTATCTAATTCTTTTTTGAACAGTTATATTTTGGCCTTCACAACATCCCCTGGCAATGAATTCCGCAGGTTCACTGTGCATTGTGTGAAGAAGTATTTCCTTTTGTTTTAAACCTTCTGTCTATTAATTTCATTGGGTGACCCTTGGTTCTTGTGTTATGTAAAGGGTTAAATAACACTTCCTTATTCACTTTTGCCACACCATTCATTATTTTATAGACCTCTATCATATCCCCCTTTAGTCGTCTCTTTTGTATCTGAACAGTCCTAGTCTTGTTAATCTCTCTTCATATGAAAACTGTTCATACCCCTAATCATTTTTCTTGCCCTTCTTTGTACTTTTCCCAATTTTAATATATCCTTTTTGAGATGGGGAACCAGAACTGCACACAGTGTGGGTATACCAGGGATTTATATAGTGGCATTATGATATTTCCTGTCTTCTTATCTATCCCTTTCCTAATGGTTCCTAACATTTTGTTCGCTTTTTTGACTGCTGCTGCACATTGAGATCTTTTCAGGGAATTATCCATGATGACAGTCTTCACTGTGAAAACTGATAATTTATTCCTACTCCTTGTCTCCTATCTTTTAATCAGTTACTGATCCTTGAGAGGACCTTCCTTCTTGTCCCATGACTGCTTAGTTTTATTCCTGGGGACATTCTGTGCCAAAAAATTAAAAATTCTATGCCAAAAAAATTAAAAATATCGCAAAATTCTGCAAATTTTATTTGTCAAAATAACACTACATAATCACCCCAGTTTTAATTATTTTGGTAATTTATTTCAAAATACCTGTCAGCAAGTATGTCTGTAACAACACAGACACACACATAATTCCCCCCAGGAATAGAGAGTTAAAAAAAAAACCTATGACAACCCAGTTCCTGTTTCTCTGCCTCCTTTCCTCCCCCAGAGCCCACCCTGGAGGTCAGACACCCACAACCCCTCCCCCCAGAGCCCAGCCACGCCCCCCGCACCAATACACCTGAACCTCCTTCTCCACCCCAGAGTCCAGTCACAGGACCCCCCGGCCCAGTTACCAACCCCGCACCCCCACGAACCCAGCCGCAGGGCCCCTCCTTGCCCAGATACCCACATGCCCTCCCCCCCCGAGCTCAGGGACACAGAGGGGAAAACAGCTTGATGCTCGGTCCTAGGCTTGCATGGACTTTCCTACGCACCACCGTCTCCTTCCCTGAAGGCATGCTGGGAACTGCAGCTGCCAGGAACCCTCTAACTCCCTTCCACTCCCCCTGGTATGTCTTCTATGTGTGAGCTGGGCTCCGCCGGGTCCAGAAGCCCCTAGTGGCGGCTAGCAGCACTACAGCCCATTTCTTTGATGGAAAGGAAATTCTGCGCACCCGTTAATTTCTGCAAAATTCTGCATTGCTCAGTGGTGCAGAATTCCCCCAGGAGTATTAATTTGCTTAAGAGCCTTTGGTGAGGGACCTTGTCAAAGGCTTTCTGAAAGTCCAATACACTATATCCACTGGATCACCCATGTTTGTTAACACCCTCAAAAAATTCTAAGGGCTTCGTAAGGCAGGATTTCCTTTACAAAAGCCATGTTGACTCTTCTCCAACATCCCCAACATCTTCCCCAACATATCGTATTCATCCACCTGTCTGATAATTCTGTTCCTTACGATAATTTTGACCAATTTGCCTGGTACTGAAATTACTGACGTGCAGCCTTTTAAAAAAATTTGGCACTACATTAGCTATCCTCCAGTCGTATAGTACTGAGGCTGATTTCAGCGATAGGTTTCATACCACAGTTAGAAGTTCTGCAATTTCATATTTGAGTTCCTTCAGAACTTTTGGGTGAATACCATCTGGTTCTGGTGACTTATTATTGTTTAATTTATCAATTTGTTCCAAAACCTCCTCTATTGACACTTCAATCTGGGACAGTTCCTCACCTAAAAAGACTGGCTCAGGTGTGGGAATCCCCTTCAGATCCTCTGCAGTGAAAACCGATGCAAAGAATTCATTTAGCTTATCCAAAATAGCCTCGTCTTCCTTGAGTGCTTCTTTAGCATCTTGGTCATCCAGTGGCCCCATTGATTGTTCTGATGTACTTTTAAAAAATTGTGGTCAGTTTTTGTGTCTTTTGCTAGTTGTTCTTCAAAGTATTTTTTGCCCTGCCTAATTATACTTTTGCATTTGAGTTGGCAGAGTTTATGCTCCTTTTTGTTTTCCTCACTAGGATTTGACTTCCAATTTTTAAAGGTTGTCTTTTTGTCTCTAAGCACCTCTCTTACTCTGTTTAGCCATGGGGGCAATTTTTGGTCCTCTGTCTTTTTATTTGGGGTATACATTTAATTTGAGCCTCTATTATGCTATTTTTAAAAAGTTTCCATGAAGCTTGTCGACATTTCACTCTGTGACTTTTCCTTTTAATTTCCATTGAACTAGCTTCCTCATTTTTGTGTTGTTCCCCTTTATGAAGTTAAATGCTACTGTAGTGGGCTTCTTTGGTATTTTCCAACTACAAAGATGTTATAGTTAATGACATTATGGTTGCTATTACTCAGCGGTGCAGCTATATTCACCTCTTGGACCAGATCCTGTGCACCTATTAGGACTTTAAATTAAGAATTGCCTCTCCCCTTGCGAGTTCCAGGACTAGCTGCTCCAAGAATCAGGCATAAATGGTGTCTAGAAATTTTCTCTCTGCATCCTATCCTGAGCTGACCTGTATTTAGTCAATATGGGGATAGTTGAAATCCCCCAATATTACTGAGTCTTCTGTTTTTGTTGTCTCTCTAATCTTCCTGAGGATTTCACAGTCACCATCACCATCCTGGTCTGGTGTTCAATATTATATTCCTATTGCTATCCTCTTATGATTCAAGCATGGAATTTCTAACCATAGAGATTCTATGGTACAGTTTGATTCATTTAAGATTTTTGCTATATTTGACTCTACACTTTCTTTCACATATAGTGCCACTCCTCCACCAGCATGACCTATTCTTCATTTATATATATTTTGTACCCTGATATAACAGTGTCCCATTGGTTATCATCATTCCACCAAGTTTCTATCATGCCTATTATATCAATATCCTCATCTAATACCAGGCACTCAAGTTCACTCATCTAAGTATTTAGACTTCTAGCATTTGTATGCAAATACTTATAAAATGTGTCAGTATTTATTTGTCTATCTTCATGTGAGTTAACTGAATGGGACTCTCTTTAATTTGACTGTTTCTCTTCAGTTCCTATCTGTACTTTATAAACTTCTATCCTCTCCCCTTTACTAGGATATAGAGTATCCCCTTTAATAAATCCACCCCAAGGGATGTCTCTGTCTGAACGATGTGCTCCTCTGCACCTGTTAGTTTCCCCCCCATCCCTTAGTTTAAAAACTCCTCTATGACCTTTTTAATTTTACATGCCAGAAATCTGGTTCTGTTTTAGTTTAGGTGGAGCTCATCCTAAAGGAGTATAGGCTCCTCCTTTCCCAAAAGGTTCCCCAGTTCCTAATAAGCCTAAATACCTCCTCCATGCACTGTCGTCTTATCCATACATTGAGATCCTGCAGTTCTGCCTGTCTAACTGGCCCTCTGCGTGGAACTGGAAGTGTTTCAGAGAATGCGAGAATGCTACCATGGAGGTCCTGAACTTTAATCTCTAACCTAGCAGCCTAAATTTGGCCTCCAGGACCTCCCTCCCACCTTTTCCTGTCATTGGCACCTACATGTACCACAAACACCAGCTCCTCCCCAGCACTGCACATAAGTCTATCTAGATGTCTCCAGAGGTCTGCAACCTTTGCCCTCAGCAGGCAATTCACCACGGGATATTTTATCCCTTTTCAGCCCTCAGAGCAGAAAGATAAATGCAGCCCTAGCCATAACTTGTCCTGCACTCTACCCACCCTCTGCAGTGGGGATACTCTTAAACAGGAAGTAACCTGGCTCAGCTGCTGGCTCAGAGCCCTGTCAGCATGATTCTGTTGGATGGGGGATGCCAGAGACTTACAGCTAGTGTGGAAGCAGAGGGTCACCTGTTGTCCTTCTGCTGATTCCACTATATTTGTGCAGACCACAGAGGGCTTCAGAGTTTGTGGGCTGGCACCTCATCCTGTTCTGCAGGAAGACAAACCCAAACCCCCAATGGAACAAGATGGGAAAACAACTTGTAAGGAGAACCCCATGGAGATTTCTTCCACATTCCCATGAGGTGGGCCAACCAAGCCCTTTATTAAAAGCAATTTAAATCCTATTCATTTTGGCCAGTCACTCATTTGTGAGGCCTTGAACGAGTCAGTTAGGCCAAGATTTTAAAAAGTAGCCAGTGACGTTGGGTTCCCAATTTTAAACACCTTACAGGGGCCTGATTTTCAGAAGGTGGGCACTCAGCACTTTCTGAAAATGAGGCCCCTTAAATGGATCCCAAAAATTCAGGCACCCAAAATTACTAGTCATTTTTTTAAACCTTAGACTTCTCCTCTTTGCGCTCGGTTTCTCTCTCAGTAAAATTACAATAATGTATACAGCAAGTGCCCTTAAAAAGTTCCTTTCATTTGTTTAACATTAGGTAAGGTATGAGTAGGTACTCCCTCTATTTAGAACAAGGAAACTAGTAGCCCCTCTAATTCCTTACTGTAGTGACCCTTACTATACTTACTTTCCTTAGTAGTGTTGTTGAGGGGATAATTTGGTGGTAAGGTGTTTTGAAAACATACGGAGGACAGAGTTACACAGATGGTATTTATATAGAGAAATGTGAAAAAAAAAATCTCACTGTGAATAACCAATCAGCTAAACATCACATATGTGCAGGTTTTTAAAAAAAAAATCAAAAGTTTTTTTTCCCATTTACACTTCATCTTTTTCATGGAAACAAAAGTTAATTTTCACAGGTGGGAGGCTGACGTTTTAATACATTTGAACCCCCAAAATTCCAGGTCTGATAGAACTGCTGAGATCTGTACACAGAAGGGACCCATCTTTGCACGTATCTCTTCATTCCACATAGAAGAGTGGGGTTTCAGTTACTTATATGGTAGCATCCTTCCTTTGACTGGAGAGAAGGGTGGAGAGAGGAAGGGTAGCCAGGAAATGTGGGGATGTGGTTGTCAGCAGGTGCCCTATCAGCCGGCACTGGATTAAGGCACAGGACTGTAGCCAATACCTAGGGACGCCAGCTCCTGCAGACGCGTGGTTACAGCAGAATCTCAGTTTTCATTTTTTTAAAAAGTCAGTTTCTAGCCTTCAGGGGTGCAAAGAAATGTTTGAAAAAGTGAACCCAGGGCAATTGATCCTGTATTATCTGTCTGTGTCTGCACAGAGCCTGAAACAATAGCTCTGAGAGGAGTGAATGTCATGAATCTCAGTGAAGTGTTGACTTCAGGACCCTGCTCGGGGACACACTACAAACACCACCCAAAGAGCTCTGTGTATGTCAGGAGGAGGAACTTGCAGTGGACCCCTCCTGCATAAACACAAGCAGATATCCCCCAGCTGCTGGGAGTACTGGGGGACGCCCTGTTGACATACTTGGCTGTCCACAGGGAAGAGGGGACCCCTGCCACTGCTCATGGGGAGAGAAGGTGCTCTCTGCTGTTGCCCTGCCTCTTTAGTAGAGGAGGAGGTTCCCCTGACACTGCTGCTTCAAGTAGGGTTCATGGTCATGGTGCAAAGATGGGGCTCACATCATAGTGCACCTAGGGTCCCAGACTCTCTTAAATCCAGCCTTGCGGCAATGTGGCTTCATTGCTGTGCTCTACTGATTCTTCTAAAACATTTCCTACCCATGAGTCACAGGGATGAGGTCAGCAAGGTCAACAGCACATCACTCACACTTCACAAGTGTTCTCCTCTGAAATGTGTCTGTGAAAAGCCTTTTCAGAGCAGAATCACATTGTATAGAGTTCACAGCCAGATGCCTAGTGAACAAAGCTCTCACACCTGGCTAGGCACTGAAATACCAGTGAGTATGGGTACAGGAATGGTAGAGAGGTAGAAAAAGACATAGGGTAAGATTTTCAAAGGAACAAATTGGAGTTATTTGCCCAACTCCATTGACTTTCAGTGGGATCTGGGTACTCAACAGCAAAATTCTGTGCTGACTTAGAATGAGGTGTGGTGTAATTCAGTGCTAAATTTTGCTTAGCGAATACTGGAAATTCATATATTTTAAAACAAAAAATACCCACCTCAGAATACAAGGGGGAGATTTTCAAAGGCACAAGGGCGCTGACTTATATCTTATCCAGAACAAGGAGCAATGGTCTCAAGTTGCAGTGGGGGAGGTCTAGGTTGGATATTAGGAAAAACTATTTCACTAGGAGGGTGGTGAAGCACTGGAATGGGTTACCTAGGGAGGTGGTGGAATCTCCATCCTTAGAGGTTTTTAAGGCCTGGCTTGACAAAGCCCTGGCTGGGATGATTTAGTTGAGGTTGGTCCTGCTTTGAGCAGGGGGTTGGACTAGATGACCTCCTGAGGTCTCTTCCAACCCTAATATTCTATGATTCTATGATTTTAGGGATAATTGGCACAGCCCAGCTTGTTCCAGAAGGGAGTCTGTAAATTCCCACACATCTCAGCTGAGGAGCAAACTTAGGCCAGGTCTATACTAGAAAATGCTGCTATAGATATCCCAGCAAATCCTAGAGTACACACAGCTTATACTGGCAGAAATGTGCTTTTTCTGGTATAGTTTAATCAAAGCTATATCAGCAATGCAAGAATTATGTCTACACTAGGGCTTTGGCTGGTATAAAAATGTTTTTAAAAAATCACTCCCCCTAACTGACATTATTATACCGCTAAAAGTTTCTAGCATAAATCTTGGCTTAGAGTGAAGCTGCAGTGGGATTGATAATAATTACATTCTGCTTTACAAAGCTGTGAAGAAAACATTCAACAAATGCCTGCCATGTAGGGTAACATTTTAAATATCAGGCAGTTTTCGGCTACCGCCTGTTTCCTTTAAACCATAGGCAAAGCAGGTCTGATAGTGTTGTGTAAATGACAGATGATTCTGCAGAGGCTGGGTAACTACAGTATCTAGTTGTGAGCATTCTGATTCATGCCATGGTATTAAATCAATAGGGTGTTGCTGCTAAACAACTGTTTATTCCGCTGTGGTGTAGAAACATTTGGTATAATTTCTGCTGACAGCAGAAAATTAGTTACATATTTTTTCCATTTTGTAGTTTATGGGTCCACAAAAGGTGGTTGTGTCACTACTGTTATCTAATGAAGGGAATATAGCTAAGAGTCAACCACATGTACAAATGTCTTTTTTTTTTTTTTTATTCTAGGTGTCAAATTTTGTTTTAATTTTCTATCCCACTTTACACATTGCAGATAAGTGGGACAGCTGACCAAAGAAATCACAATCAAACCACAAATGCAGTGGCTCGCTTATTGTGTTGGGAGTATATAACTCTAGTGCTATGGGATCTGCATTGTTTGCCTGCTGATTTCCAGGCAGAGATTAAGGCATTGTCTATGACTTATAAAGCCGTAAATAGCCGACACTGCCCTACCCTGGGACCACCTCTTTCTCCATCACTATGCTGCCACCTCTGTGGTCTGCAGGGACACTTGAGCTGGACCCCCTGTGAGAGCTCCAGGATTCTGGAACTTGCTCTCCTCCCTTGAGCTGGAATAGCCTGAAATTTGTGACTTTCTTGGAACGCTGCAGAAGATATCCGTTTGAGAGGGGGGATTGCAAAGGCTGAGGGTATGCTTCCCATAACCCCGAAAAGGCAGAAAGGAGTTTCTGTAGGTGGATAGATGTCTGAATGCCGATTGAATTGATTATTCTAATGCTGCTGAGATTTAAATTGCATTGTTAATAGTATGTTAGTTATGGCTCTGGATAGGCGTCTTTTTAGTTCCACAAACATCTATGGAAATGTTTAAGGGCCTAATCATTCCTCTTCACCATTTCTACTCAGAACACCAGTTAAGCCCACAGGTACTGGAACTAGGGGTGCTACTGCACCCCCTGCCTTGAATCATTAAATCATAGGACTGGAAGGGACCTTGAAAGGTCATCTAGTCTAGTCCCCTGCACTCATGGCAGGACTAAGTATTATCTAGACCATTCCTGACAGGTGTTTGTCTAACTTGTTCTTAAAAATCTCCAATGATGGAGATTCCACAACCTCCCTAGGCAATTTATTCCAGTGCTTAACCACCCTGACAGTTACGAAGTGTTTCCTAATGTCCAACCTAAACCTCCCTTGCTGCAATTTAATTCTACTGCTTCTTGTCCTATCCTCAGAGGTTAAGAACAATAATTCCCCCCCCTCCTCCTTGTAACAATCTTTTATGTACTTGAAAACTATTATGTCCCCTCTCAGTTTTCTCTTCTCCAGAATAAACAAACCCAATTTTTTCAATCTTCCCTCATAGGTCATGTTTTCTAGACCTTTAATAATTTTTGTTGCTCTTCTCCAGACTTTCTCCAATTTGTCCACATCCTTCCTGAAATGTGGCACCCAGAACTGGACACAACACTTCAGTTGAGGCCTAATCAGCACAGAGTAGAGTGGAAGAATTACTTCTCATGTCTTGTTTACAACACTCCTGCTAATACGTCCCAGAATTATGTTTCCTTTTTTTGCAACAGTGTTACACGGTTGACTCATATTTAGCGTTCCTTCCTAAGAGGAGTAGTTTTCATTTGTCCTTATTGAATTTCATCCTATTTACTTCAGACCATTTCTCCAGTTTGTCCAGAACATTTTGAATTTTAATCCTATCCTCCAAAGTATTGCAACCCCTCGCAGCTTGGTATTAGCCGCAAACTTTATAAGTGTACTCTCTATGCCATTATCTAAATCATTGATGAAGCTATTGAACAGAACCAGACCCAGGACTGATCCCTGCGGGACCCCCACTCGTTATGCCCTTCCAGCATGACTGTGAACCACTGATAACTACTCTCTGGGAACAGTTTTCCAACCAGTTATGTACCCACCATATAGTAGCTCAATCTATGTTGCATTTCCCTAGTTTGTTTATGAGGGCATGTGAGACAGTATCAAAAGCTTTACTAAAGTCAAGATATACCACATCTACTGCTTCCCCCCTATCCATAAGGCTTGTTATCCTTTCAAAGAAAGCTATCAGGTTGGTTTGACATGATTTGTTCTTGACAATCCATACTGACACTTACTTATCACCTTCTTATCTTCTAGATGCTTGCAAATTGATTGCTTAATTATTTGCTCCATTATCTTTCTGGGTACAGAAGTTAAGCTGAGGGGTCTGTAATTCCCTGGGTTGTCCTTATTTCCCTTTTCTATAGATTGGCACTATATTTACCCTTTTCCAGTCTTCTGGAATCTCTCCCATCTTCTAGGATTTTTCAAAGATAATCGCTAATGGCTCAGATAGCCCCTCAGACAGCTCCTTGAGTATTCTAGGATGCATTTTATCAGGCCCTGGTGACTTGAAGACATCTAACTTGTCTAAGTAATTTTTAATTTGTTCTTTCCCTATTTTAACCTCTGATCCTCTCTCATTTTCACTGGCATTCACTACGTTAGATGTCCATTTCCACATTTTTGTTATTGTTTTTTCCCCCTCATTGAGTAATGGGCCTACCCTGTCCTTGGTCTTGCTCTTGCTTCTAAAGTATCCATATGAGGTGAGATTAATAAGACTGGGACTTTTCAGCTTGGAAAAGATGCGACTAAGGGGGGATATGATAGAGGTTTATAAAATCATGAGTGGTATAGAGAAAGTAAATAAGGAAGTGTTATTTACTCCTTCTCATAATACAGGAACAAGGGGCCACCAAATGAAATTAATAGGTAGCAGGTTTAAAACAAATACAAGAAAGTATTTTTTTATGCAATGCACTGTCATCCTCTGGAACTCCTTGCCAGAGGATGCTGTGAAGGCCAATACTATAATGGGGTTCAAAAGGGAGCTAGATAGATTCATGGAAGATAGCCACCGCTGGACCTATTAGCCAGTATGGGCAGGAATGGTGTCCCTAGCCTCTGTTTGCCGGAAGCTGGGATTGGGTGACAGGGCATGGATCACTTTATGATAACCTGTCTGTTAATTCCCTTTGGGGCATCTGCCATTGGCCACTGTCAGAGGACAGGATACTGGGCTTGATGGACCTTTGGTCTGACCCAGTATGGCTGTTCTTATGTTCTCTAGCTAGTTCGATCTAGTTTTGTGCCTTGGCCTTTCTAATTTTGTCCCTACATACTTGTGTTATTTGTTTATATTCATCCTTTGTAATTTGACCTCGTTTCCACTTTTTGTAGGACTCTTTTTTGATTTTTAGATAATTGAAGATCTCCTGGTTAAGCAGGGTGTCTCTTGCCATATTTCCTATCTTTCCTATGCAGTGGGATAGTTTGCTCTTGTGCCCTTAATAATGTCACTTTGAAAAATTGCCAACTGTCTTCAATTGTTTTTCCCTGTAGACTTGATTCCCATGGGATCTTACTTACCAACTCCCTGAGTTTGCTAAAGTCTGCCTTCTTGAAATCCATTGCCTGTATTTTGCTGTTCTCCCTGCTACCATTCTTTTGAATCATGAACTCTACCATTTCATGATCACTTTCACCCAAGTTGCCTTCCACTTTCAGATTCCTCCCTATTTGTCAAAATCAAATCTAGAACAGCCTTCCCCCCAATAGCTTCCTCCACCTTCTGAAATAAAAAATTGTCTCCAATACATTCCAAGAACGTGCTGGATAATCTGTGCCCTGCTGTGTTATTTTCCTAACAGATATCTGAGTAGTTGAAATCCCCCATCACCACCAAGTCCTGTGCTTTGGATGATTTTGTTAGTTGTTTAAAAAGAGACTCATCCACCACTTCTTCCAGGTTAGGTGGTCTGTAGTAGACCCCTACCATGACATCACCCCCCCCTTTTTTTTTACCCCTTTTTTTTTTTACCCCTTTTATCCTTACCCAGAGACTTTCAACAAGTCTCTCTCCTATTTCCACCTCAACCGCAATCCATTATATACAGGGTTTACAGTTTGGCTCAATGGCTCTCAGCTCCCCCACTATAAAAATTGTTCCAGTGCCCCGGGTTAAGACCACGTATTCTATTCTATTCTATTCTATTCTATTCTATATAAGGTCTTATCCCATGCTCATCATGACAGTATCTAAGCACCTGTTTCATTAAGCAAATGACTAACATCAGTCACATGTTTGTTCTCTCATACTCTCCCCTGGGTGACTGAGAAGTGTGTGTAAGGAATGTTTTGGTTTGAATTTTTTTTTTTTGTATTTTAACCACATGCTTAACTGCTGTCTTGAACAGGGATGGATTTAAGCACAGGCTTTAATGCTTTTCTGAATCAGGACCTAAGGCCATTTTCTTTCATTGTGCCCCCCAAAACCCTTCTTTTAAAAAAATAGTTGTTGAAACTTCTGAAACAAACTCATGACAGAATCTATAACAACATTTTTCCTCTTTTCTAAAGCTAGAACTTCACACTTCCTCCTATGCAGGGATATTAGCACTGCTGGGGCTTCACCCCACGAAACAAAATGGTTTGGCAGTGAGCCAAACAACTGCACTGAAAGCCTCTCTATGCATGCATTAAGCCCCAGGGCACACTTGCAATGCATTAAACCACAAGACACGCATGCAATGAGAAACTGCATCAAGCACAAGATGCACTGGCAATGAGGCACATTCCCTTATTAATATTCTCACTCTTCACAACAACAGAACAGAAAATATTCTAGTGCTTAAATAGCTGTACATAAGTTGTGTGGGGTGTGTGGAAATCAAATAAATGAAGCATGCTGGTTCCAATTAATAAGTGACTGACACAATGCTATGAGCTAAATTTTGGCTAGTCGTTTGTAGATGTGCTGAGGCGGGGACAGGAAGGAGGCAAGAAATGTCTCTTCACCCAGCCCAGTACCTAGGGTGAAGTGCTTCCTGAGTGTCATGTATCTGCACCCTCTAAGGGAGCTAGAGGTGTGGTAGGGGTGAGGCCACCCTCCTACATCATTCCTAATAGCTGCAAAAAAGACTCTAAGGATACTTCACACTGCTCCTTTATGGGCCAGGGTCACTGCCCCCAAACCTCTGATCTATTCTGCCTGCAGTTGCAAGGTACAGGCAGATTCTCAAATCACCTCAGCTTGCCCTCTACAGCTGCACACTCATAAAAGCAATCCAGAGATACTGATAATGGTAAACACAGAAGGTTCAGTGTAACAATGTTTAGAGACAAGGGGTCAAATCTGAAAACGCATGCATGTATTTTGGTGCGAGCCAGCCAGTCAGGTTTGCCAGTACCCTGGAGCAATCATTCTTATCTTGGTTTGCGCACATGCGCCATGTGTGTAAGCAAATCCTAACCTACATGTATGCATCAGTATATTTACATGCCTATTTACATATTTACAGGTAGCCGCACATATACTACTCCTGGGGGAATTTCTGTGCCAAAAAATTAAAAATTCTGCGCACAATATTTTAAAGTTCTGCAATTTTATTTGTTAAAAATAACACAATATAATCATGCCAGTTTCAATTAGTTTGGTAATTTATTTCAAAATACCTCTCCGCAGTTATGTCTCTAGCATGACAGACAACAAAAAAGATTCCCCCCGGAGTCAAGTGTTAAAGAAACCCCTACGACAACCCAGCTCTTGTTTCTCTGTTGTGTCGGGTGTCTCAGTCTGGGTCTGTCACATGTGCCAGCTGGGCACATCTTGGGGGAAAACTCTGCCCCTTCAATCTCTTAGTTGATGCTTGGTTTTTAGCCCTGTCCCTGTAGGGTTACCATATTTCAAGTTCCCAAATAGAGGACACTGCCAGGGGGGTGGGGAGGGGGAAGGGGAGCTGGGGGGATACAGTTGGGGGGCTGCCAGATGGGGTATTTGGGAGGTGCTGGAGTGGTGTGTGCGTGCACTGGGAGAGGGTATTTGGGGGGTGATGGAAGAGGTATTTGGGGGTGCTGGAGGTGTGTGTGTGTGTACTGGGATGGGGTATTTGTGGGGTGCTGGAAGGGGTTACACAGCCCCCCCCAGCCCAGACACCTGCACCTCTTGTCCCCCAGAGCCCAGCCACGGGTAACCCCCTGACCCAGACACCCACACCCCCTTCCCTATCAGAGCTCAGCCACAGGCTCCCAGGGGCGGCTCTATGTATTTTGCCGCCCCAAGCACGGCAGCTTTCGGTAGTGCACCTGCGGGTGGTTCGCTGGTCCTGCGGATTTGGCGGCATGCCTGCGGGAGGTCCGCCGGTCCCGCGCCTGTGGCGTACCTGCCGCCGAACTGCGGCCGAAACCGCGGGACCAGCGGACTTCCTTGCAGGCATGCCGCCAAAGGCAGCCTGACTGCCACCCTCACGGCGACCGGCAGGCCACCCCCCGCGGCTTGCCGCCCCAGGGACGCGCTTGGTGCGCTGGTGCCTGGAGCTGCACCTGCAGGCTCCACTCCATACAGCTTCGTTACTGTCCCACCGGGCAGAGACGACCGCTGACAGTGGGGGAGGGGGGGAGCACAATTTAAAGGTTTGGCCACCCCCAGAACAGCTCGAGTCATGCCCTCCCCCTGCTAGGCTTCCCCGCTTACTCTCAGAAAGCAGCGGCCCCTCCCTGCAGCTCCCAGCTGTTGCTCCTGCCTCTCTGCTATGACAGGTGCTGCGCAGGGAGAGGGCCTGGCCACACCATATGACTGAGCAGGGCTGGAAAAACCCAGGAATCACAGCCCACCTGCAACTCCCATGCAGGCGCACTGTGAGCTGCATTCTGCTGGGTCCAGTGACCCCTAGCAGTGGCCAGCAATTCTGGAGCGCCAATTCTGCGAGAAAAAGTGAAAATCTGTGCAGAACATTAATTCCGTGCAAATTCTGCATTGTGTAGTGGTGCAGAATTCACCCAGGAGTATGATATGCATGCTCCATTTTGGACTATGGGCATTTGAAAACTTGGCCCAAACTTTTTAGCTATAGCAATGGCAAAGCACGCCACTTCACCTTCTTCAGTGTGACTGCCTAATGCAATGAGATATTATACTGCCACCAAAAAGCTGTAAACCTTCCATTGACCTGGGGGGGGGGGGGGATTTACTTTCTATCCCTTTACATACAAAACTTCAGGGGGATACTATTTAGTGTAAATAATCTTAAATACTCAGTGCATGTTTTAATGTTTTCTGCACTTTTCTTAAGGTCTGGTTGACTGCTCATGTGGCCTTTTTGTGCTCTCTGATGATTATTTCAAAGAAATGATATACTGGAGGAATATTGCCTGGTACCAAAAATGAAGAACAAAAAAATGCAGACCCTTCCCCATCCACCCTGGATAATATTGATGAATCAAATCAAATGTATAAAGAAAACTTGGCACTTTGTGCTCAGTATCACCTTCAATATGTGGTCACTGATTCATGGGTCTGTGAGACCCATGCACCCAGTGCAGAAGCTCACCACAATGTGTGAGAATAAGATGTACAATTTCTTAGATGTCTTTTGCAGCGTGAAACTGTTTGCACAGCTTACGTTTCAGGATAAATATTTTAAGTGATGAAACATTCTTCATTATGACAATTTGTGCCAAGATATTTTTAAAAAAGTATTTTAATGAGTTTTCTTTAGCGTGGCTCTTGCAGGTGTCAAGAGAGAGCCACATGGATTTATCATAAAAGCATTATTTCTGTTGGTATTTTTTTAAACAGAAGGTTAACTAGCTCCTTTCAATGTTGCAGTGTCTGAGGGTTGATAGATTTCTTAGCTTCTTTCTAATTAGAGGCAGATAATCATGGTGACAGTGATAAATGTTATTGCACATAGTAAATTTAATATTACAAATACCACAGTCTGATTTTTACTGCATTGTCAGAGCTCTTTGGATCAAACACAAATTAGGACGGCAGGTTTTTAAACATTTCTTTGTAAAAACCTATAAAAAACCACCCAAGGTTATTTCAAGGGATACCGATCTAATTAGCAGGCTGCTGCTTAAGTGTAGCATCTAACTTTCTGGTAATGGATCTCACATATGGTTTAAACTTTCAGTCTGTTCTGGTATCAGTACATGTAAACCGGGAATTCAGCATTATTAATGCAATGCAAGATCTATTGGCTATTACTGTTTTATTATAGTTTATTTTAGTTTGTGTGAATTCACAGAAATACCAAAAACAGAGGAAATATTGGGCATTCTTTGGTATGTAAATAAATGGTCTCTGTGGTTTTTTTTTCAATTGCACAAACAAACAGGAGGGCTTTATACAGAAATGAATGCATAATTTCATAAATTAAAGAATGGCACTGACACAATGTATTTGCATTTCACTTGCCATAGGGAAATGGTTTGGCACAACTCTATAGGCTCCAGCACCTAAAAATATTGTAAGACAATTACTTTCCTATATGACCTGATTGCCCCTCACCCTTAAGTGGGTAGACAAAGGAGACGGCACAATATGCTTTTACTCGCCTTGTGTTCACCTCACAAAGGTTAGGGACAATTGAAATCTGTGCTAGCAGAAGCATTGGGACTTCTCTCTCTGTTTACACCAGATGCAAATTGACCCCTAGTTGATGGGGTAATGCTCCAGCCCTCTAACAACACCAGCCCACAGACCTGACCAACCACACTAGGGAAACAGCTTGCACCATCCTTTGCACAATGGGGACACCCTGAAGCATAACATCTTCTGGAGCTTCCCTTGGAGGTTGCAGCTCCACACCATTCCTCTGATAGAGGACATCGTCTGGCCCTCCACAAGCTCACAGGTGGTGCTATATGTTCACTGTTAATAAATCATTCCAGTTTCCCTTTCTCTTTACTTTTGTATGGATAAATTACATGGCCATTACCTTAAACACGGCCTAGAAATGCAGCACTCCCTACACACAAACCCAAAGACAGCCATGTTCAGGGGCAGGGTGCCAGGCTCACACATTCAGGAGAAGACTGGCTACATGAACAATGAGAAAAAATAAACCAAACTCCCAAGTCTGCAGGAGAAAAGCTGCTGAGGGGCAAGGAGTGTGGGAAGGTTATGGTCTTCTGGTGAGTGCAGGATTGCAGTATTGGTGGGAGACTAGCTAAACAGGTGAAGCTCCTTTAGCATGATACCCAGCATCCAGGAGACACTATGGCTGAGAAGAAGCATTTAACATCTCCCTAATTTTGCAGCTGATCCTGCAATGAGCTCCAGATGGACAGACCCCTGCACCAATGTCTACAGATTTCACTAGGGTTCTATGCAGGTTCCAGGATCCATCAGCATGGAGCAATGAGGCCATAGTTTGCTGTACTTTCTCTATGTTTCCATCTTTCTATATATAACACTCACAACATGCACACAAATATCTATTATAAATATGAACAATATTTCGCTTATTAAACACATGTAATCAGACTTTTCATATTATTATTCTGCCTAAGTTCCTACTTCAAGTTTGGGCAGCTTGTATGATATTAAAACACAAAGCTTCACAGAATTTAGAATTTGTGTGATTAATGCCTGCACTTTAGAGGCATAAATGTTCACTTTATTAATATAATTATTAAATTATACCAGTGCTCTGATCAAGGGACCGATTTATCTCTTTACATAGGATATGCTACTAGGTCATGTACTAGTCCACTGAGAAGACAGAGGAAAGTTTGCTCAGGTTTCCCTTAGATTTTACAGATGCTAAATGCAATTTCAATTTCATAGAACTTTGAGCAGTTAATTTCCTGTGTTCATAACTTCCATCTGTGTTAGCAGCAGACCCTTGAAAATGTCTAATGAAGGATTAATAGAAAAACCACATAAAATCTTAATGCTAATTTCCTTCCTCACTGTAGTTATATTATTAATGTCACACTTCTTGGAAAAGATCACACATGCTTCTTTAATGGACAAGCAATAAAATAATTAAATTAAATGAGCAGATCTGTATGTGGCTCTGATATATTAGGGTGCCCTATTTTTCATAATCTGTTAATTTAAACTGTGATTGTTTCATCCAAATGACAAACACACACCTCCTGGAGATTAACAATATTTTATAGGTACCACTTTTAAGTTACTAAAGAACTATCGCAAACAGATGTTACATGTAACTTGAAATTTAAGGAAAAAATGATACTGCAGCAGCTGTATGTAACATCTACAGAAAATGTGAAGAACATTGCGACGTTGTGTAAATACCATGACTCAGATGACTATACACGTATAGCTTGTGTAAATATACATTGCGTTTCTAACTGGAAATTTCATAATTTACTCCAAGTACAGGACAAATACAATTACTTTCGGAACACAGGCTGTACATTTTCTATGAAATAATATAAAGATAAAACTGTATCTATTTAAAAATGTCAATAGTCAATTATATTAAATATTTAACTGGAAGGTTTTGTTTCCTCAGTAAAGGCACTGAGTATGTACAGTGTTATTTCTGTCTAAAGATCTGTCTCAGGGGAATAAAAAGAACTCCTCTGGTTCTTTCAAAAATTAATCCTAATGTTGGGCTGAACAAGAAATCAGATGACTGGAAAAGTATACAGTGCCCCTAGTGGCTGTACACATATGATACCTCCAACTGGTCATCACTGTATAAAATCCATTCATATTGTAAGCAGGGATGGTAGTGCTGCCTGTTATTAAGGTTGCCCAACATTTTCAATTATAAGACTCTGTTTTCAGTTGCTTATAACTTTGCCCAATCTTTAATCACTGGGGCTGAAATTTTGCCTATCGGGTATCTGCTTCAGACAGAATTTTGTGGAAAATTTCAGAAAAACAGTTCAGCCATTTCTGAGATTGAGGGTAGGGAAAAATACATTGTTTTGCCTATTAAAACAATTCTGATTACCTTTTTCTTTGAAAAACTCTTACTGCCCCCATGCTTTGAAATAGGTACTTGCAATTGCCAGGGTGGGTGGGGAAGGGGACTGGCCTTTGTATTGGGATATGACTTTTGCTGTCCCTGTGAAAATCCATCCAATTTTGACCAAGTTATAAGCCTTCAAAAAAATCTCATCTCCCTCTTGTGGTGGTCCACAAAGAGAATGGCATCCTACTACTGCTGTCATTTATTCTGTTAGCTTAAGTGGCAGAGCTGTGTGTGGTGGATCTAAAGGTTCCAATTCTGCTGATAATCCATGTGGGTATCAATATGATGCAACATGATATAATTTCTGGGGGTTTTTTCAGTTTGCTTCTTTAAAAACCTAAGAAATTATACACACGCACACACACACACACACGTGTTAAAATAACATTATTTAGGTTGCAAAGTCAAGCACTCGACAGGTAAGAAATGCCAAAATAAAAATTGCTTGTGCAAACTTAATTCTTACATATATGTTATGATAGTCTTTAATTACATGATCATATGCTATTTTTTCCATTGAATGAGCCCCTGCCTCATTCAATGCAGAAGATGGAGCTGCTCTGGGGACGAATCGGTGTTGAGGAATAAAGAAGACTCTTGTCCGTAGGACCCTTACTTCATTTGTTGCAGAAATTGGAAGGTGTGTTGTGTATGAGGCAGAGGACGGTAGGAAGAGAAAAAGATGGTCTCATTGTTAAAGCAGTTGACAGAATCCAGTTCTCCAGGACAACAATCTCTGCTTCTGCCATAGACTTCCTATGTGATGCTACTCAAGTCACATAAACCATACTTTTCACAGGTATTCACTAATGTTTCTTATTTTCTGGGTTCCTGCCTTGAGACTCTGGAGTCTGATGTACAGAACTGCGGAGCACTCACAGCTGTAAGGGAAGTCACCGGGAATAACATCTTAGAAGCAAAGTTTCTATTACTAAACTTAGATTAAATATTCCACTTTTTATCTCAGGGAAATTATCTTAATTCCGCCTCTCTTGCACAGGCATAAACTGCTGGAAAAAGTCAGGCTGCACCTTTAACCGACGGTATTGCACTTGCATAAACAGTTTATTGGAAAATGTTAAAAAAAATTGTTCTTGATCTCTGCAGTGAGCTTCCATTTTTAGTCTCTGTGTATATTCTTCTGTTAATTTAATTCATTCGCTTTAGCAAAAAATTTCTTGTAGTGATCCTACCTGTGTTACAGTGATCAAATCCATATTATTATATTGCTTTAAATACTCAGCAGTTATACTGTTCTACAGAGGACCTGAGACTGATTGCAATACACTAGTACAAATCAGGAATAGGTCAAGTGAAGTCAATGGAGATACGTTGGGACTGAAGCCAGATTAAGTTCAGAATCAGGCCCATCATGGTTTATTTTTGGTAGTTTAGTATTTATAACAGTGGCATCTTAACTCCCCCCCCCCCACACACACACACTGAATCCCCTTTTATGCCATTAATGGAGGTGACCTTTCTAGTGCATTCATTCGGCAGTCTTACTGGCTTATTCTCTCTAGTACAATAAATACATTTAAAACACTATTTCATGGTTAGTTGTACAGCGTCCCATATGAAATCAATAGCATTTAGAAATGAACTAAGTAATGCAATCTGTAACAATGAACACAATCTGAACTTGCCAAAAAGCACATACAATTATTAGAATTATAGTTTGTATTTAAAGATCTAGCAAATTTCCCAGTTAAATTATGCACATATAAAACATAGCATAAGTATTGTTACACCTTAGGCACAGAACAGTCAGTGCAAATACAGGCACACAGCTTTTACTTATGAATACAGCTGCAGAGTGATTACGTGGCAAGAAAGCTAATGTAATTAAAAATAATGCAATATAAAGTAGTGTGGAAATTTAATATTTTATGCTGTCTCTTTCCCTTGGTTTACTGGAAATGTGTTTTTTTTCTGGTCCAGGTGACAAGAGTATTGCAAATAAGCCAGAATACATAACCACAGTGTTTCATTAATGGGGTAATGCAGAAATATTGTTCCTGGACTGTTAATACCGTTGAAACAATCTTTTTATGTTGTTAACATTAAAAATTTCCTGACTGTATTAACAATTTCAGGATTGTCTGTGGGTTCTTTTTGAGGCTAATGTATATGTGCATTTACCATACAAACCCTGGCAAAGTGATTCCCACACACAAGACTCTTCTGCAGAATTTCCTTATAACGTAAAGATTAAATTTTGCTTAGCTTGGTTAAAGAAATAGGGTCAGATAGAGCAGGGCACTGTCGGCCTCGCCTACACTTAAAAGTTTTACCAGTATAATGATATGGGTTTGGAGTGTGATTTTTTTTATTGAAATAGTTATATTGGTATAACCAATAGAGTGGATACAGTTATACTGGTTATAAGGGTGATTTACACTGGTATAGCTTATTCCTCCTTCCCAAACCAGCATAAACTATCTGGATAGAAGTACTTTTATACTCTTGTAACTGCATCCACATGAGGGAGCGGGGTGGCTGCTTTCACTATAAAGGTATAGTCATAGTGGCAAAACTTTCTAGTGCAGACAAGGTCACAGAGTGAAGACCCAATCATGTAACTTTTACTCTTTTCTTCGGACACTTTCATGTCAATGAGAGTTTTTCTTGAGTGCAAAATTCAGGACTGGGCCCTTGATTTTCCCTATTTTCTCTTTTTTGTCAGCAAAATATAAAATAATTTCGGCCATAAATCCCTTGCGGAGATTGTCCTCCATTGACCTTTCAGAGGAGTGGGATTTCCTTCCCTCTGGAGAGGCAGCTTCCAGACCTGGAGAGTTCCAGGAAATTCATGGGAGACAACAGCTATCATTGGAAGCCCCTATACCTCACATAGTGCCTCTGGCCATTGGCGATTCTTCCAACTTTCTGCCACGGTGGCTTCCACACACAGTCCCACACACCCTGACCCCTCCATTTGCTCCCTACCCACGGACTCTGTACCACATAAGGCGCATCAGGGGTCCAGGGAAGGGTAGATGCTGACACTGAGGTGTCTGATCCCTATTTCCATGCAGAGGAAGGGTTCTCCGTGAATAGAACATGGTGAAAATGAACCATGCCTCTGGGAGTAGAAAGAGCACAGCTTTGCAAAAGCCATGGTAATTTGGATGCAGAAACACATTTTTGGATCTTGATTTATCCAAATGAAGGGCAGATATTTTTTGTTTTACAAATTTTAAACCAATGTTACTGTGTGTAAACCTTGCTGGAGCCCTAGGCATAACTAGCAGTCTGAACCAGCGGCTATGCATTCCTAAGAGATGGTACAGGAACACGCTGACCCCTCCTAAGGTAAGGATGGATAACAGGGTGTTTTGTTCGAACTAGCAGGTACAGGGAGAAGGGTGGTAACTAGGAATATCTGGAGTGTAATACATAACTTGTTTGTATCAGTGTAAAAAAGGAGAAGTCATAGGAGGGGCAACTTTGTACTTGTAGAAGGACCACATTCTGGAGTGCTAACTGAGCAGGCACCATTGTTGCGGGCATACATGTAATAGTGTGCCTGTAGCTCCTATGGGGTGTGAGTACCGTGGTTTGTCGACAATAAACCTGGCTGAGCTCCTTCGACACTGAACCGAGCTTGTGATCTTTCTTACGAATAATATTGAGGTCTGCTGAATGAACACGCTGCACTGTCTGAGAGTGCAGCTGGCATCACCACTCCGAGAACAGCAACACTGGCAGCAGGAACAATGCTTTGGAGGGGAATGGGCTGATCCTGCTCCCAGTGTAGTCAATGGCTCTCAAAGACAGTGACAGAAGGATCGGGGTCTAAATTAGGCACTAATTTAGATTCACAAGTCAAGGATCTCTTAGACAATAACAAATTTAAACCCACTATCTAGTTATGATTCCGTAAAATACTTTGATGAGAGTTTTGCCTGAAAAGGGACATCAGGATTGGGTCCCTTAATTTAGTGACATGACTGAAAGCTCAATGAAATCATCAGAGCTTTCTCACAGTTCCCAGGTCATCATCACAGTTTCCCTTTACTAAATCCCCTCTCTTTAAATGCACGAGAAGGAAGTTTTCTCTTACCAGTTCCCAATACTGCAATGGAGCCAATTCTACCCTCAGATTATTCTTTATTACTCACAGGTATGCACAGTGCTTTACAACCCCTGGGCACTACCTGGGTCCAAGACCATGAGTTTATAATCTCATTTGGCTAAAACCAGCACACACATTTAAAGCATCAGTCACAACAGCAGGAGCAGACAGGATCACAGGAAACCATCAATCATACCAGGCAAGCCTAAAATAGTGGGCCATAAAGGGAGATTTGAAGAAGGAGATGGAGAATTCTGAGCATATGTGGGGGTGAAAGAAATTTCAGACAAAGGTGTGCTGCTCCACTGACTCCAAAGTGAACATCCAAGGTTAGGATTCTATTTGTCTGTTAAAATGAGAAGCACAGCATGCAGCTAAGAGCAGAACTTCCCATGCAGGGGCGCCAAGGGCAGCATGAATGGCCAAGATAGAACATCATACTAAAAATTAAGGGGAATGATAGGTCTTATTTGAGGTTTGTGAAATCCATCTCTACAAAGAGGACTTAAAGATGAAGCAAAAGATGGTTTTGAATTCTTATGGGAAGTCTGAGTTTTATAACAGCAACCGGGTGAAGGAAGGACTGCTGTTTGTAAGGAGGGCTTAGTGAGCCAGAAGGGAGCAGGAGAAGAAATCATTATTTCCATTAATAAAAATAAAGTTATGTTGAGGATATTTCACAAATAATAGGAGCTCTATGTTATGCTGGGAAAATTGAGATTTGGATCCAGATTCAAAATTTACAAATTCAGATGGGTTGGGGACCCCCAGGTGTTGTTCAGTCCATTAGAGTGATATGAAGCTAGGGGTCTGATGTCCAATTTGGTCCAATCTGGACCATTGTCTAGTTGGTAGAAAACTTCCCCAAACTTTTTTTTCATACCCAATTTGATATTTATTTCATGATAGTTTTCTAAATTTATAGACATTTGGTGCATTTGATATCAAGGTTACTTGCTAAAAATGTTACGATCTGTTCAGATAAACCAGGTCAGCTTCTTCGTACTTGCCCATACTGAACCTTTGGAGGTTCACCGGTGAATAGGGATAAAACATTTTTTAGGAGTAGCTTATCAAGCAACAGCTTTCTACAAAAGGCACATTGTGTGGAGAATAGAAGTTTTTTCATGTGTTTTGCAGGGAAAAAACAGACTGCAAGTTGATTAGAAATGAGTGAGCAAAGGTTCCAACAACATTATCAATGTATAGAAATGCTATTCAATAAAAATCGTAGAAAGCGTTTGTTAAAATTCCAAGCTATCCCAGGTCTGTCACTGACCTGCTGTGTGGCCTTGAGCAAGTCACCTCATCTCTCTGTGCCTTTAGCCTTGTCTGCTATAAAAACAAGTTAGCTTTTTACCTTGGGGTAATGAACGAATGTGAGCTATCCAGAGGTGAAAACACAGTGAAGACAAGGCCTTTTTGTTTTACTTAGGTAAACTAAGTGACGTTAACCCCAGGCAGTTGTATGATACTGACACCTTGTCTAGTTTACCTAAGCAAAACTGAAGTGTCTTGGCTTCACAGTGTTTTTACCTTAGGATAGCTCATGCACATTAGCTACTCTGGGGTAAAAAAAATGCACCTTTTTTTAGCAGCAAAGACAAGGCCTTTCATTTCCCTCTCACCTTGTCTGTTTCATTTACTTGGATAGTAAGATCTTTGGGCAGGGACTGTCTCTCACTACGGTGTTCCTCTGGCATGTGCTTAGTTTTACACATCATTAGCAGTCGCAATGATACCAATGGGAAGGTTCAAGGTGTGTAAAGTTAAACACGTGCATAAGCCTTTGCAGGATGTGTCAGTGTCTAGTTCAACGGGACCCCCAATCTCATTTGGAACCTCTGGGCACCACCAAAGCAGAAATAATTAATAATCATAATGGATGCAATCACTTTTTTTGTTAAGTGATATAATTGAATGGGATCATGATCTGTGCCAAAAGCTGTGAATATTTTAGTCAGTATGTGTAAAATTGCTATTGTTTTTTCCCTTATATTAAGAGTTGCTGGAGATTTTCTAGCATTGTTTCTCTTTGACTTGACAATAAGGAGAAAAAAAGCTTATTGTACGACTTATTACACGTGCTGTGTGTGTATATATCTTTATGTATCTATATTATAGTGAATTAATTAAATTGTAAATTAAATAATAAATTACTTGTAGGTTTTCCCATAAGTTTCATACTATAAGAATTACTTGCAGGTCTGAACATGTTCAGAGGTATTTCAAACTCTTTCAGAGTCTATCTGATAAAAATGCAAAAAATAAAATAAAAAAACCATTACCAATCAGCACACCCTAGCTGAATGACAAATCACAATCAACATGCCCTCTGTACTATCACACTACCATTAAAGACTTCACATTTATACCCTAAATATTACTAGCACTTAAAACCTACATTCTCAACATATTAGGGAAAACTTTTCAATTAAATTGCAGGCTTTCTAGTAATTTTGTGTGTATGATATTCTCAGATAGGTTTGACTTGTGTACATGGGATGTAAGCACAATAAAACAGAGCAAGCTTTAAATTACAGACGTGCATGTCATACCAATGATGAATCAGTGCAAGGCATAAATAGCCACAGAAAAAAAATGCTTAAAGTTGTACTCTGACAAAGTTGAATCATTAAGAGCCAGATTGTTTCCCAAAACCCATGGGAAGTGATTAGAGAGGCTAGGAAATTTTGTAAGGTTCACCTTGTGGTATTTAATTCATATTGTTCCCTCACAGGGAAAGATTGGAGAGGGAGTGAATCTTCGAAGGAGGTGGGGGTGCAGTCTCTCAACCTTGTGCAGTCACGATCTGAAGGAAAAGGGGGAAGAGAACCTATAGCTCTGCAGAGAGTTAGGAGCTTTGACTTCCCTCCTGTCTGACCAGGCACCATATGCTGTACACATCTCTGTGGCACTTCAAGCAGCTTTAGCTCAGGTATGAATATCTGGGTGGACATCAACCAGCTTTGAGGGGTGGAATGTTCCTATTCCTACATATGGCGTTGACTCAAACCTTATAGGGTCTTCCATTGTATCAAACCAGATGGGTTGAAAAACCAGATGGGTTGACATCTGCTGTTTTGTTTGAATTTCCAGAAAGTATATTTGGAAATTGAAACAGAGGACATATATATCTGTATGTCTTTGTGCGTTTCTGATAATGCATTAAATTTCACTCCAATGACTTCATCCTTCTTTCACTTGCCATGTAGCTGTTGTGGATTGTTTACAGATAAATGAGGATAAATGATAAACTCACTTCAGATGAGTAAGAGGTACAGTCACAGAATGTATGGAAAACTTGACTCTGCTATTTTGTGATGACCTTTATCCCTGACTGATACAGAAGCATCATTACAGTTGGGATTGTTCATAAAGTATGGGGGTTTTATTTCAAATGCTCCAGTCTCATTTCAGTGATGTACACATGAGTATGTCAATTCCTCTAGGGATGCAGTATGATTCTGATGATAGTATGTTCCCTTAAATAGAGATTCCAAAGAAACAATTTCCATTATTTTCATTTCTGCAGAATTGGTAACGTACATTTTATTCTTGTGATGTGAATCATTCAGCTGAGTTGGTGCATGTTACTGACTGGAGAATCAGAGAAGAAAAACAAAATATGTATCATCCATCTTATCCATTACTATGAGGGTACTCTATTTCCATGATCTCCGATAGCTATAGTTGGTGAAACAACTCCAATTTTGAAGCAGAAAAATAAAAACAAAATGAAAATAAAATTCTAT
This sequence comes from Emys orbicularis, assembly GCF_028017835.1. Lineage (NCBI taxonomy): Eukaryota > Metazoa > Chordata > Testudines > Emydidae > Emys > Emys orbicularis. Next base: position 100,348,800 of record NC_088690.1, read on the forward strand.
TTTGAACCACTTATCTGTATTTTAATAAAACTGATTTTTAAAAAAAGTTAGCTACAACTCATTGTATGTGTTATTTATGTACCACTATATACAGTACACATTGACCTAAATATGGGGTATCTCGCTTATTGTGGTGTTAACTGGGTAAATATTTTGTCTAATTTGACCTTTTCAGTAATGGCTGACACCATCTCAGAGGTATCATTTCTGCAGTCAGGTTTGGTTTTGGGCTCAACTGATGTTAGGTAATTAGAAATATGAAGGCTAGTCTCAGCTTTCCTTTAAAAAAACCAGAAAACATAAGTCCACTCATTTAAACACTTAACTTTAGGTGCCTAACTTTAGGTTCTCAAGCTTGAAAATTTTGGCCTAATTTTTTCCTTGCAGATATAATCTTGGAAGGGTAAATCAACCATAATGAAGAGGGATGAGAATTTGTCCATGTGATTTTTCCTAAAGACCATGGATTATTTATAGTCCCCTTTCGAAATGTCCACAAAACCTGGAACCACAGCCTTGCAATATTGAGAGGGGGGAATGCAAGACAAGTTTGCAGCTGTGTGGTGCACTATTACCTGAACTACTGCTGACAGTGCCACCAAAAGCCTCCTCCCATCTGCTTGGAGATAATCTGTCTTGTCTTGTCTTCTCTTCTGAGTTGATGTGGTCAGTGGCCACAGGAAAGGATACCTTGAGAGCTAATGGACTGCATGTGGGACTCAGAGCTGGAAATCCCTGTGCTCTAATTCCAGTTTTACCCTACATCTCTCTGTGGTTGCAGTCAAGACACTGAACTTCTCTGTCTCAATATCTCTATGGCTTGGTCTACACTAAACCCCCAAATCGAACTAAGGTACGCAACTTCAGCTACGTGAATAACGTAGCTGAAGTTCGAAGTACCTTAGTTCGAACTTACCTCGGTCCACACGCGGCAGGCAGGCTCCCCCGTCGACTCCGCGGTATCCTCTCGTCCAGCTGGAGTACCGCAGTCGACGGCGAGCACTTCCTGGTTCGACTTATCGCGTCCAGACAAGACGCGATAAGTCGAACCCAGAACTTCGATTGCCAGCCGCCGAACTAGCGGCTGGGTGTAGACATACCCTATGTGTAACAAGCAGGCAAGACTTACCTACCTATCTCACAGTATGGGGTTGTGAGGATGTTAATTAGGGACAGACTAACACCCATAACTCCACTTAAAGTAAATGAGAAAAGTGGGTGCTTGACTTCTCTGAAAATCAGATGTTTTGTGACTGGATCATATGACCACATCAGTGCTGAAATTCACTAGAATTCACATAAAATCATCTAGTTAGTGGGGCTCAGGCTGCCCTGAGATCCCCTGTTATCTGGATAACTGTCCTGTGGAAAACTTTTCTATATGTTGGCAACCAGTCACAGTGCCAGCAGCTGGGTGCCTCTTCCTCATCAGCAGAAAGCTGGCAATGCCATGAAGATCTACTTTCCTCCCTTTTCAGATAAAATGATTCAGGTAAGCAAAGAATCATCTCAGTGATCTTCACAAAAGTCTGGTGCTACCACTGTCTAATGGCTTGAGCACAATGGAAAGAAGAAGATTTGGAGATGAGACAAAAATTGTTCTGCAGGTCCACTCGAAGTCGCGCAGGTTCTGCCTTCCTCCCCCAGCCAAGACACTTGTATTGCCTTGAACATTACAGCTTCTGTCAATGCTGACTGACCATACAAGTGACAGGATTATTGGACATGATGCCTTTAAAAAGTAACACTTTTGGAAATGACCTGAACATACAGCAGCTCAGTGTTCTGCTCAGAGTTCCAAAGTAGGCAGGTACCAAGTGAGTACCTTTTTTCACTTCTCCCACTGCAGATTGAGAGCTTTGTCACTGACTTACACTGGCAGTTCCATTAGCAGGATTAAAAAAGTCAGTTATAAATTTTACCCAAATGTTTAGACATGATATCCATGACCTTTATGACAGGTAATTTTGCTTTAAAGGACTTCAAGGAAAGACCTTATAAATCAACTTGCTTTTTCTTTTTAAATGTAAAACTGTCAGCTCTAGGTGATCCTGGTTCAGTAAAGGTGACTTAAATTATCTTTCTTTACTATATATTTTAGAACAAGGTAGGAACCACAGGTTGAAAAGTGGATGAGGAATTTTCTGGTACATGAAACTGTCAGTGGAATAGTCAAGCCTTGTGCTTCCACTTGGCCAATTTCTATTAATCATGAAAGGATATTTGAAACAATTAGGCCTGTAATATGCTTCTATCAAGCATTTGTTCCTGTTTGATCCTATACGCATAAATAAAAACAAAGATGTGAATGCATTTTTACGACATTCAAATTTTTTATTTTCTCAGTGTCCAACAAAGAATTCCAATTTAGTTTTTTAGTCTGTGGAATAAAAAACCTCTGAACACCAAGATTTCACATTTTAAGACTTAACCATGCCCTACTACATGCAGGGACCAATACCTGTAATATTGCTGATGACAATCTCAAGATTTGTACTCCCAGGACCTACATTTGGTCTGCAAATTCAATCAGTTCAGCAGTGTTCTTACATCTACAGCTACAGGCCTGGCTCAAAGTGTAATAGTGCAGTACGTGTTCATATTAAGGTCCCAAATCAGCAAGGTACTTGAGCATGTGCCTAACTTTCAGGATGCAAATAATCCTGTTCACTTTAATGGGATTACTTTCATGCTTAAATCACGTGCTTGAATACCTAGCTGAATGGGGTCTAAATCACACAGTGTAGTGTACTGTAGGTCAGACTGTGTCTGAGCCTCACTCAGGTGTACAGGAGAGGGGCAGGAAGAAGCCTACACAAGGGCCAATCAAAACTGCAGTCCCTTCACCCACAAGGAGTGCTAGTCCTGCTCCCTCTGAGCATTCCTGGGGACTTGCATTGCCTCCAAGGGATTGGGGAGGAGCAGGGCATACAGATGAGTGAAGCAAATTCTCGCCAGTAGGAAAACCAATGAAAAAAATCATGGGGTTGATTTTTGCAGATGGAGACACCTGACTACATGTGAAGCATCTTGCACAATTCAAAATGGACATTAAACATGGACATTAAGAAGAGAATATTTTCCAACATCTCTATTTGCTTGAGCTCACTATGGAGAATTGTGCTATTTGGTTCCATATCACAATGATTTGCCCTTGTGACAATTGCCTATAGTTATTAAGGACACACACACAGGGAACTGCATAAGTCAGCCTGCTCATATGTTGCAGATCTTATGCTGTTCACTTTCGTGTTAGTGAATTTGCAAAAAGGGACATGTTTGGACAAAAAAATTAATGGAATTAGTAAAACCCTGAAATTCTTCATTAGCTATGGCTTTCTCGAGTGGATTTGGATTTAACTGTGGACGAGTATTATTATTATTGGATTTTAATTTACTCCTTTGAAATGTTGACGACTCTGGCTATATGTGAAAAGTTTCTCACACTTAATCTGCTAGAACTGGAAATGTGTGCATGGGATTTTGTCTGTGTTTATTCACTGGAGAATCATAAACCCAGAATTACCTGGTGTTGGTTCTATTTCAAGTTTGATTAGTTATGCACATGGGGCCAGATTTTCAAAGGCATTCAGATGCCTAAAAATGCAAGCAGATACTTACTGGGATTTTTCAAAAGCACCCAAACAGATTAGGCACCTAATTCCCATTGAAATCAATAGGATTTTGGTGCCTAGGCACCTTTGAAAATCCCAATAGGTGCCTATCTGCATTTTTAGGCAATTAAATACCTTTTGAAAACCTGGCCCATAATGTCCAAGATTCGCCATTCAATAATGGTCTTTAGGACTAGCAGCCTAGGATCTCGGAGTTTCATCAGCATTGATTGTTCTTCAAAATGCTATGCATATTTAGTAAGATGGACAAAAATGGGTTAAAAAAGCAGGACTGTAATTAGTGCCTATAGCAGGGAGCACAGAGAAAAGAAACCCTATCCATTAAAAAGGAGCCTTCTGAAAAGTAAGGGCAGAAGACCAAGTTTGTCAGTAACAATAAAACTGTGTATTTGTATTCAAAAGAAAAGCACTCATTATGAAAGAACCTTCTTCAACTGCTGGTAATCCTTTTTACTTTTCTTTAAAGGTTGATTTGCATAACAAATGCAGAATGGTGTTTAATTGGAGTTGATGAAGTAACAATTGTGAACTAAGTTGCGAAAAGCTTGTTTTAAATGTTGCACTTTTAACATATGGATTATAACACAAACTGCAGGATTCTATAAACTGCCTTAGGCTTTGCAGAGCTCCATATGCTCTATCAGCAATTATACTAGGCCTAGAATGTTTATCATGCCAAACTCTTGCACTGGCAGAATAATAGAAGCCTTCAGTTAGCATAAAATTGCCAAAAGCAAATTTATACTGATTCCATTTTCACAAGACTGCTGTTGGTGGTGGTGAAGATATCATTCAAGCCACCTGCGCAGAACCATTTTTACAAAGGATTCAGAGCTTCGATATTCACCTTTTGACTTGCCAGGAGTATATTCATGGTATGGTGCAGTGAAATGTTGGAATTGTATTGCATGACTGATGTCAATTAAAAACAAGGCTTGTTGAACCAAAAAGTTTTGCAAATAATGAAGCATACTCAAAATGCAGATGCATTTTCTGTGGTTTATACTAATGATGTGCAAGTGCTCGGGTGGGGGTAGCTAAATTATGTAAAAGAAGATCATTGGATATTGAACCTTTCTGCCATCCGAACTTTATGGAAAATGTAATACAAATTAGACCATGCAAGAAGCAAAGAGTGTGCAATAACCAGAGAGCCATCCTCCTCCTCCTCCATGCTCAACCACCACAATACAGTTTACAGATTATCAAATATTAAATTCATTGATTACTTTAAGTTACAGACAGATGTTTAATATTTAAATTAACAGAGAAGGACTGGCAGGGAATGGATCAGGTATTACTTGATTGTGATTCAGCACTATTGCCAAGGCAGGAAGGAGAAAAGAAACTAAGAACTATGAGAAGGGGAGATGCTAAAAGAAGACTAATATAAGAAAAAGGTAACTGCACTGTGGACTTTCTCACTCTGACCAATCAACCTCATAACCCACCAATTATAAATCAAACTATACCATAGAGAACATGAGGAGGGTTCTTATTTAAGATATGCTAGGTAGCAGTGAGTGATGTCCTGGAACACTGGAGAAGGCCTAACGTGCTGCCCATCTTTAAAAAGGGGGGAAAGGAGGAGCCAGAGAACCATAGACCAGTCAGCCTGACCGCAATACCTGGGAAGCTACTAGAGCAATGTATAAAACATTCTATTTGTGAATACCTGGAGGATGAAGGGGCAGCAGCCAGCATGGATTTATTAAGAACAAATCATGCCAAACCAGGTTGATTTCCTTCTTGAACAGGGTAACTGGTTTGGTGGATGGGGGAAGGCAGTGGACGTAATATACCTGGACTTTAGCAAGGCTTTTGACACAGTCCTGCCTGACATTCTGATAAATAAAAAATGTGGGGCTCAGCAGAACTACTATTAAGTGGATATTTAGTTGTTTAAACAACCACTAACAATGAGTAACTATTAATGGAATGATGTCAGATTGGAAGGGGGTTTCGAATTGGGTTCCACAGGGATCCACAGCATAGTTCTTGGTCCAGTGTTATTTAACATCTTTATTAACAACCTGCATATAGGTATAGAAAACATACTGATCAAATTTGCAGATGACACAAAGCAGGGGGAGGAGTACAAACACTTAGGAGGATATAGCTACAGTTCCAAGGGATCTTGATAAATTGGAAAACTGGGCTATAGGCAATAAAATTTAATTCAACAAAGATGAATGCAAGGTGCTACACTTAGGGAAGAAAAATGAAATGGGGAATAACTGACTTGGAATTTGGGAGTAGTGGTGGGTCGCAACCTCAACATAAGTCAACAGTGTGATGCTGTTGCAAAAAAAGCAAATGCAATGTTAGGTTGCATTAACAGAGGCATTGCATGCAAGTCACGGGAGGTACTGCTCTAATCGCTGCTGGTTAGGCCTCAGCTGGAGTATTGTGTCCAATTTTGGTCACCACTGTATAGAAAGGATGTAGAGAAACTGTAAAGGATCCAGAGGTGAGTGACAAAGATGATCAAAGGGATGGAAGGCAAGCCATATGAGCACAGGCCGAAGGAACTGGGTATGTTTAGTTTGGAAAAGAGGAGATTAAGGGGGGCATGATAGCAGTCTTCAAATACTTGAAAGGCTGCCATAAGAAGATGGAGAAAAGTTGTTCTGTCTTACCACAGAGAGCAGTACAAGATGCAATGGACTCAAAGTACAACATAGCCAATTTAGATTAAATCTCAGGAAAAAACTTCCTAACTGTTAGAACAGCAGGACAATGGAGCAGACTGCCTAGGGAGGTTGTGGAAACTCCTTCAATGGATAGCCATCTGTCTTGGATGGGTTAAAAATGACAAATCCTGCATCTTGGCAGGGGGTTAGACTAGATGACTCTTGCAGTCCCTTCTAACCCTATGATTCTATGTCCTAAAAGGATGTTTCACACTGCTGGGGAGTTCTCTGTGAAGGCCAAGTTTATACAGTTGCTAACCACGGTTTCGGAAATGGTGTTGAATGTGGTATATCCTTGGCTTCATTTGCAGTTAAATCACAGTCACCACTGGTACAGCTGCATCTCTTGGTAACACACCTTGCTGGCAACATACAATTTTGCTAAAGTAGACACGGCTGAAGAAAATGTTAGTGTGTTTTTTTAAATTCTTCAAGTGCTATAAATGGTTATTTCGATTAGTGAAAACCCAAACCTCATGTAGTAGAAGCAGTATGGCAGAAATAACGGCATACATTCGATTCCATCTCAGATTCAATTAATTGCTCAAGCAACATATTCCTGCCTTTCCATAATAATGACAATTGTGTCAATTACCACCTAATGCCAGCGTAGTATGTTTTAAAAACAGATCAGTACTTGGTGCATCTTCTTTTTCTGCTACATGAAAAGATGGCTTGCAACATGATATGGAACACAAGATCAATTCAAACCCCACCCCTAAGGCATTTCATGGCAAATGAGAATGAGTTACATTGTAATAATTGATACCACATATTTAAATACAGAAATTAAACAGTGAAACCTGTTTTCTGGGTGAATGCCAACTAACATTTTTGCTCTACATAATTTCATTTGACATTCATAGAATAAGTGAAATATGTAATTGGAAAACTTGAAATGAATTTAAGTCAGTAAGCACTGGAACAATGTTTTCCCAAAATTTTTGCATCTCTCTTGAGATAAAATAAATGCACGGGGTTCTAGAGCATGTGTGCTGCCCTAGAATGAATTGCCAGTAACAAAAATGTTTTATATTACAGCATGCACAGTAATCAGCAAGGCTAGGATAAAAAGAGGATAACAGCTTGTAATCCATACTTGGCAAGTAGTAAATTCATGCAAACTTTTGTTGCAAGGTCCACAGCTTTAACTTATAAAACAATAACACGACCCGACACCTACAGAGAGTGGTTTTGTGCAGTTATTTAATTTACATTATATATATACACATTACATTATATATATACAAACATTCATTACATTAATACAGATATTGCCCACATTCTTCACAGATACTATACTTAAATCTTCTACAGAAATATTGGAACATTCATTTCCCAATGTAGTACATGGTCAGTTAAAAACTTGTAATGATGAAGAAGCAAATTAAATAACAGCACCAAAAAAACCACAACCCCATTCTGTGTAGCTGACTGGTGCAATTGTTTTATACATTAAATGTTGTGGACCTTGCAACTAAAGTTTGTCGGATACACATAACTATGGACTTGGTGGTTATTGTGATGTGTCTGGCTTTATGGAACCCATGAGTTAATCCAAGCTGGGTATCCGCAGGTATCCAGGACCTCAGCACTGATTTCCATTCAATTGCCTGGTGCTTGAATGGACAGTACAGTGAATCGACTGCTGACAGTCTGCCTCTGACCCACCTGCATTAAGAAATCTGGCCAGAGGACAGGAGCCCTACTCAAAACCTCAGAGGTCTTTGGGAAGGGACTCTTAAACAAAGTACCTTTGAAATAGATAAAAGACAGTCTCTGACCTGAGGGAGCCACCCACTGAGTGGGGAGGTCAGACTAACAGAGATGCAGATGTTGCAGAATGTTTGGGGATGCCCAGGTCAAGTGGGACCTACTTAAACGGGCAAGGAAAGGCTAAGTTTAAGTTAGACAATGTTCATTAAGTCTTTTGGCTTTTTAAGCCTTTTCTCTCTATCGGTTCTGTTCCTATGGATTCACAAAAAATACTTGTTTCAAAAGCTGTCCTTAGTTATTGCAATTTCATACAGGTCATTAGCTCCCGAAATCTATAGAAGAGCCAAACCTAGTTGGGCCAGCTGATGTGATACAGTTGGTAAGCAGGGGATATAAACTGGATCACCAGACTACAGTAAGTGGGGTGAATCACAGAGTTCCACTCAGAGAAGCACTGGTGTAGGCCTGTCACTTGGAAATGATTCCCATGGAGAAACAGAGCAGGGGCAAAGTTACAGCTCATCCTTGAACCATCATGCCCAATATGTCTAGAAATGGGATTCAATCTATATAGGTGTGATTTCTAATCAAGGCATATGTGTTGTGTCCAAGAGATACAAAATTTATAACAGGAGTCAGTCAATCACAATGTAATCCATTAACAGAGGTATCTATAAAATGATTGCATGTTTGTATTCTGCTAGAGTTGCCCACAACTGAATTTTGCTCAGTGAAGTGGTTTCTCCCTGGTTTGTACTGGCAGAAAAGGTGAAGTCAAACTGATTTCAAACAAAAAAGGCTTTAAATTTTACTACAAAACTGCTTTCTTCAACCTGGGACCCAGCTCCGCAGCCCTAATTCATGTGATTATCCCTTTGTAATCACTGGATACAACTGGAAATTACTAGGGCTGTCAAGCAATTAAAAAAATAATCATGATTAATCGCATGATTAAAAAATTAATATGATTAATCGCACTGTTAAACAATAATAGAATACCATTTATTTAAATATTTTTCATGTTTTCTACATTTTCAAATATATTGACTTCAGCAACACAGAATACAGTGTACAGTGCTCACTTTAAATTTATTTTTTACAAATATTTGCACTATAAAATGATAAAAGAAATAGTATTTTTCAATTCCCCCATAACAAGTACTGTAGTGCAACCTCTTTATCATGAAAGTTGAACGTACAAATGTAGAATTATGTACAAAAATAACTGCATTCAAAAACAAAACAATGTAAAACTGTAGAACCTACAAGTCCACTCAGTCCTACTTCTTGTTCAGCCAATTGCTCAGACAAAAAAGTGTGTTCACCTTTGCAGGAGATAATCTGCCCACTTCTTGTTTACAATGTCACCTGAAAGTCAGAACAGGCATTTGCATGGTACTGTTGTAGCCGGCGTCGCAAGATATTTACGCGCCAGATGCGCTAAAGATTCATATGTCCCTTCATGCTTCAACCACCATTCCAGAGGATATGTGTCCATGCTGATGACAGGCTCTGCTCGATAACGATCCAAAGCAGTGTGGACTGATGCATGTTCATTTTCATTATCTTAGTGAGATGCCACCAGCAGAAGGTTAATTTTCTTTTTTGGTGGTTCGGGTTCTGTAGTTTCCGCATCAGAGTGTTGCTCTTTTAAGACTTCTGAAAGCATACTCCACACCTCGTTCCTCTCAGATTTTGGAAGGCACTTCAGATTCTTAAACCTGGGGTTGGGTGCTGTAGCTATCTTTAGAAATCTAACATTGGTACCTTCTTTGTGTTTTGTCAAATCTGCAGCAAAAGTGTTCTTTAAATGAACATGTGCTGGGTCATCCTCTGAGACTGCTATAACATGAAATATATGGCAGAATGAGGGTAAAAGAGCAGGGGATATACAATTCTCCCCCAAGGAGTTCAGTTACAAATTTAGTTGACGCATTATTTTTTAACGAGCACTATCAGCATGGAAGCATGTCCTCTGGAATGGTGGCTGAAGCATGAAGGGGCGTACAAACGTATAGCATATCTGGCACGTAAATACCTTGCAATGCCGGCTACAAAAGTGCCATGCAAATGCCTGTTCTCACTTTCTGGTGACATTGTAAACCTGTAAATGTAAACAAACTTGTTTGTCTGAGCAATTGGCTGAACAAGAAGTAGGACTGAGTGGACTTGTAGGCTCTAAAGTTTTTAATTGTTTTGTTTTTGAGTGGAGTTGTGTAACAAAAAAAATCTACATTTGTAAGTTGCACTTTCATGACAAAAAGATTGCACTACAGTACTTGTATGAGGTGAATTGAAAAATACTATTTCTTTTGTTTATAATTTTTACTGTGCAAATATTTATAATAAAAATATATACTTTGATTTCAATTACAACACAGAATACAATATATATATGAAAATGTAGAAAAACATCCAAAATATTTAATAAATTTCAATTGGTGTTCTATTGTTTAATGGTGCGATTAAAGTTGCGATTAATCACAATTTATTTTTTTAATCGCGATTAATTTTTTTGAGTTAATCATGTGAGTTAACTGGGATTAATCGACAGCCCTAAATTATATTTGCAATTGTGGACAGTGGGACTAATTGCATAACTAAGGATGATTCACATGCGTGTGGGTAAGTTGGAAGATGGAGTTTCTTGTTTTGAAATTTGCCTTGAGCTACTAGGTTATGTTGTCTGCTAACCTCTGTTCTTCAACCTCTGACAACTATAGGGAGTATAGGTATTTTACTTCAAGATTTTGACTTGAATTTCAGATTTTTGGAGGGGTCTCAGGCCCTGAGGGCTGCCGTCAAAATCTCAGGACTTTCAGCAATGCTGCTGCTTCAGGTGTCTCAGGGTGTCTATACGCAACTGGAAGGTGTAATTCCCAGCTCAGGTTGACATACACACACTAGCTCTGCTCAAACTAGCACACTAAAAATAGCAGTGAGGAAGCAGCTCAGGCTGGCCTACAACCCAGTCCAAGATCCTAGGTGCGTACTCAGGTGGCTAGCCCAAGCTGTCGACCGTGTTGACGCAGCCATGCTGCTATTGTTAGAGACTAGCTCAAGCACAGCTAGTGCATGTATGTCTACCTGAGCTGGGTATTACAGCTCCCAGCTGCTGTGTAGACATATCTCAGATATCATGGCCACCGACATTACAACCATGAAAGTTATGGTGAATGGACTGAAGGGAGAAACTGAGAGTCTAGACCAGGGGTCGGCAACCTTTCAGAAGTGGTGTGCCAAGTCTTCATTTATTCAGTCTAATTTAAGCTTTTGCGTGCCAGTAATACATTTTAACGTTTTTAGAAGGTCTCTTTCTATAAGTCTACAATATATAGCTAAACTATTATTGTATGTAAAGTAAATAAGGTTTTTAAAATGTGTAAGAAGCTTCATTTAAAATTAAATTCAAATGCAGAGCCCCCCCGGACCGGTGGCCAGGCCCCGGGCAGTGTGAGTGCCACTGAAAATCAGCTCGCGTGCCGCCTTCGGCACGCATGCCATAGGTTGCCTACCTCTAGTCTAGACAGACTAAAAAGACATCTCCAGAGTTCTTGAATCCCACTATTGTCCAGATTCCCCAACAATAATGAATATTATTTTTCTCATTTAATAAAAATAATATTTGATGTCTGCTTCCCCTTGAAACAGTGCCAGGAGGGGGAGAAAGAAATCAGGCAATTTCTGATTGTAGGCAGGAACAAGGGAGCTTTCTTTACAATGCCCCTGGTAACTTTGAATTTCTGACTGAGTCCTCAATCACGAGATGCACTTCTTTACCACAGTGCTTTCCACTTGTACAGGTGTGGGATGGAGCAGAGGGTAGCTTAGTAAGCATGTATTTCCTGCCTGCTGAATCTAGAGTCAGTTCTACACCCTGATACTGTGTGATGTTAAGATGCTGAACTGTCAACTGAAATTTATAGACAACAGGTATTCAAACTTGCAAATTTCTGAGAGCGAGAATTGTTATTCACCTCTAGGCAAGCACCATTTCTAGCTGAATGCCTGCTGCTAGACATCTGAAAAGGAAGAAATTCTATTGTGCTTTACATTCCATCTCTTCATTGCTTTGTATAGGGCCACTGTAAGACTGAAGACATTGCAACACAATTTAACATATTCCAAACAATACAAGAAGCCACATTTAGAAGAAGCAAGGCATGGGTTAGTCTCAAAATACCCTGAACAATTAAAATTTTTATTAGAGAATATTTAAAAATAAACGGTACAAAAGATTTGAAGAGTCAGTTGTCGATCACTGGGGGAACATACAGAGTATGGGGGGGATGTTGTTATGTCGGGGTTGGTAGCACACATAATACATACAGACTGTGATGTCTCCAATGGGGGGGGGGTAAGCGGTGGGCGAGATCAAGACACAGTTGGTAAGCGGTGAGGGTCAATCATCCACATAGGGGGTACAAATAGTCATGGGTACAAGTAGGTGGGCTGGGTAATGGTGATGGGGCGACCCTCACGTGGTGGGATTCAGTTAGGTTGGGTAGGTTCGGGGTTCAGGGAAAAAGGCCCAGCGGGGGATGGGGGGGTTAATAGGTCCCTTCCCCCTTGCGGGTGGGCGAGGTCTCCCCGGCTCACTCTTGGCATTGGCGGTGGCCGGTGAGGTTGGGTGGGTTCAGGGCTCAAGGGATAAGGCCCATCGGGGGGGGGGGGATATAGGCCCCTTTCCCCTTGCGGGTGGGCGAGGTCCCATCGGCTCACTCTCGTTATCGGCGGTGGCCGGTGGGGTTGGGCTGGTTCAGGGCTCGGGGGGGGGGGGGGGATATGGGTCCCTTCCCCCTTGCGGGTGGGCGAGGTCTCCCCAGCTCACTCACTGAGTTGGCGGTGGCCGGTGAGGTTGGGTGGGTTCGGGGCTCCGGGGGTAAGGTCCCGTAGGAGGGGGTTTAAAGGTCCCTTCCCCCTTGCGGGTGGGTGAAGTCTCCCTGGCTCATTCTCGGCATTGGAACTGGCCGGTGGGGTTGGGGCTCAGGGGGTAAGGTCCCTTCCCCCTTGTAGGTGGGTGAGGTCTCCCCGGCTCGCTCTCGGAATTGGCGGCGGCCGGTGAGGTTGGGTGGGTTCGGGGTTCAGGCCCAGTGGGGGGGGAGGAGGGTTAGTGAGTCCCTTCTCCCTTGCAGGTGGGCGAGGTCTGATCGGCTCACTCCTGGTATTGGCGGTGGCCGGTGATGTGTTCCGTGTAGATGTCCCGGGACCAACGGATAGTGTCTGAGACCATTAGGCATCTCATGAGCCGTGCGTAGTGACGGCCCACTCCACAGGTCTTCAGCACTCGCTCGTTGCACGGGTCCCAGGCACCCAGGGCCCCGACAAGCAGAGCGTCTGTGTGTACCTCGTAGCCCTTTGACCGCATCTACTTCTCAAACTTATTTATCCTGCTTACCATTACATTTCTTTATCTCCAGCACAGCATTGTATTAGATGGTACTACATTACTTTTATGTAAAATATTTACAGCAAAAATCACATATTGCTTACTTCAATATTGCCTTTCACTGAACCCCAGCCTTTTGTTAAGTTTTGTAGTGTGTATTCAAGGCCTTTGAGATCACTCAGCTTTAAAACAGTTTCTATTGATCTAGTCAATAAAAGGAATTAACAGTCCCCTGAAAGTTAGGTAATTTGTTTTAAACCCTAAACACTCTACAGTTGTGGTGTTTCATCTAATAGCTTTGTACCGAATTTTCTTCCAGTGTAAATAAGAAGTAACACTTTTGAAGTAAACAGATTCACACCAATATAAAACTGGTGTAAGACAGGAGAAAGAGGAGTTGACAGCAGTTGAACCTCATCAAACTGTGTGAAATAATTGATTATGAATGTGCTAAAAATGCCTTCTAGAGGGCTGGTGGCAGTGTACCACATTTGAAGTTCACAAGTTCAAAAAAGGCACGATTTGTCGCTTGTCGTGAAACATGAATCACTATTTTCTCAACAGAATAATCACACGTTACCTCTCAGGCAAATTCTCATCAATTACCTGGATTTTGAATTTTTAGTTAACGTGTAATTGCTAAAGATTGCTCCCCTCCGAGTTGTTGCTACAATGCATTAAAAAAGTCTGGCATTATTGCAGAGTGAAATATCATAAGCAGGTTGTTTTTGAAAGAGAGTGGACATCTGATTCTGGCTTTGTCTTCACTAAGAAAAAGGGTGTAGTTTAACGCTAGTTAATATCTGTTAAAATCTTAGTGGAGAAAAGCAGGTTGTTGTTTTAATATGTGTTAGCTAGTTAGAGGGTTCAACCTTTTTCCTAGTGTTGGCATGACCTTTATGAAAGGATTTAGGGACACAGTTTGATTTCAATTATGGCAGTGTAAATCCAGAGAACCCCAGTCAGCATTTATCTACATCTGGTCCTTAATCTCCTACCAAGGCTCCCAGAGAATCACTATATGTATATATCTATGAGTTTCAATACCCAGGTGGTAACCCAAAGCTAAATCCTGGCCCCTGTTCAGACTCCCATAAAATGTGAGAGCGTAGTATCAGACCCATCAGTATCAAAATAGGGGTGAATTACTCTGATTTTACACTCATTCAGGGACTAATCTATATAAGTGCACTGCACTCAATTCATAGGCAATGCACAAATTACATCATTATTTAGGTTCCTCTCGATTTTGGCCCATGGGTTTCTAATTCAAATTCAGAATACATTACGTACTACATCAACACCGAGCATGCTTCCAGCCTGTGGCCTCATTAATAATTAATATTATGGTTTCTATTTTATTTGAGTCAGTCAAATTCAGATAACAATACATGTCAATCTGTTTCTTTATGTTTGACATGCGATGTTCCAGGCTTCGCACTTGATTTTGATCTCTCTTACACCAGTGACTCTATTAATATCAATAGAGTTACACTGGTGTTTGTAAGTCAGATCAGACTCAAACACCTTCTCACTAAAAATTTACTGACCTTTGAGATGAGGAAGATTCCATTGGGTAGGACACAATGTATAAAAAGAGAAGATACAAACCCATATCTTCCTTTTGGCCTTTTAGACTTTGTATGATAGGAATGAGAGATGACCAACTCAGGAGAGCATACAGCAAAGGTCAAGCTCAGGGCTAGGTGAATAATGGACTTTTTGGTGTGCAGGCAATTTTGAAAAATAATAATAAAAAAAAGTTCCAGGTCAGATTAAAAATGAAAATTTTTGAAATTTTCAATGCACCAGAAAGTTTAAAAAAATCATTTAGGGTCAATGAAAGTTTCATTTGACCTGAAATGAAACATTTTGTTTCAATTTCAAACATTTTAAAATATTTTTGGAATATTTTAAAATAAAATTAAAGGAAATTTTAAAAATGAAATTTTTTCAAACAAAATTTTTTGAAATTTTCATTTGAAAATATCAAAACAAAACATTTCAATTGTTTCTGAATTTTTATAAACAGATAATTTGGCCAAATTGACAAGAATTGGCAAAACATTTGAGTGTCACTGAATTTACCCCCCCCCCCCAATCAAATATTTGGTCAAAAAAGTTCACCTAGCTTATTCAAGATACATATACAGATTAAATGAAAAGGCATTTATGTAAAATGTATGATTGTTCTCAGTTTTAAATGAAACACACACTATATAGGTGACATACAGGATTGTGTTGTGCCTTCGTTTTGTTAATATAACAATTTCTCTAATATGTTAAACATAAAGGAAAACTTCTTCTGCTTTAGGGTTATAATTGGATTTTAAAATATCTGGACTAAATCAATTATGTGATTAAAGCTACAAGTCCCTTCCTGTAGAGAGAAGTGTTCTGGTGAGCATGGCTAACATGTTTAGTGATTCAGTTTCTTCTAGATTCAATAAACAATAACCTAAAGGGTAAAATCCCTGCTGCTGAAAGGTGACAATAGTAATTGTATTTATTAAAGATACAGTAGAAGCAATGCATTCGTATTCATCAGGAGCTAGATGAAATATGCTAACAGGTTTAGAATTTATTTTTTGTTGATACCAGGAGTATTATTTTAATTCCTTTTTGTAGTAAGTTGTAAAATGACCCTTCTGTTGATAATAATGTGCTGCTGTGCATAATAGATGTTATTTTGATTGCAGGAGAATGACTTGGATAGGCCAGATTTAAAGCTGACAGACTGAAAAAACAAGGGTTTCTATTTAGATAATCCCATTCAAGTCCGGGGTTTTATTTATTGATTGATTTATTTGTCTAATAATATTTTGATATACTTTAGTATATTAATAGTGATGGAATACTACATCTCCTTCTTCCCCTTAAAATAAAATGAGAACAACCCAGAGCCCTACCCCAAGGAGAACATTCTATAACCTAAAAAAGGAGGAGAGCCGGAAACCCCAGAAAGTCAGCTATTACCAACCTATTTGAGATGGAAGATACTCAGATACTACAGTGTTACACAAAAGTCTTAGATTGCTGGAAAGACTCAGAGCTGGGAGATTTTATAGCAAATTATCTTTTAGACAAATGACATGTTTTTTTGTTCACAAATTGTTGGCAAAAAGATCATTGTTTTTTCACATATATTCATTTGTTGAAGTTATTCAGTGAATCATTTTTGGCATATAGATTGTTCACAAGGAGATTATTGTGTCTACTGGATATCTGAAATTAGAAAGGTGCTGGTCAGTTTTGATGGAACACGTAAGTTGATCCCCTCATTGAAAATGGATCAAATCTACTTATGACTGACACTGGTATAAATCCAGATCAACTCTAGTAGAGTTACTCTGAATTTACAATGGTATAAATGAGAGCAGATTATAACCAAATATCTTCATACTTTCTTGCACGTGAATTACTGTCCTGTATAACTAATTTGTCTGACCTAAATGGTAAGGAAACAAAAGATAGCTGGGATTTTATTTTTTTAAAATATGTTGTAAAGCAAGGTGCATTCTTCTGGTTCTGTAAATAATAGGCAACAAGAAGTTTTTTTTAACTATTCTTCTCACCTCTAAGTAGAATGGAATTTTTTTTTAACATCACAGTTCTTGAGCAAGGATTGTTTTCCTGCAGTGATTTAAAAACAAATAAACATCCTTCTTTTAAAGAAACTAATATAGTTCTTGGAAATTGGCATTTTACTTTTTTACTCACAATATTTCTGAACACCTGGAAGTTATTAGGTATAATAATCATCTCTTCTTTGCCTTCAGCCTACATTTCTCCTCAGGGTTCTCATGAAACATTTTTTAATCCAATAAAAGGAAAACCTTATTCAAAAAGTATTGATTCTAGATACCTTTTAATCTTTCTCACTTAGACACTCTTTTGACTGTAGATAGATGGCTGCGCATACAACTCCAGTGTCTATGCAACCTAACCGCATATTCTAAACTGGACATTGCTAACCATTACCTTTTTATTTTTACAACAAGAAGAAACACACTTGGCTTAAATGTCATCCTCATAAAGATATGTGTACAGCAATGTGTCATAGAAATGGCAGTATTTCAAAAGAGATAAATATTGACAGTGTGAGTTGTGAATAAGAGCAGAAGTCCATTCTGCCACATTAGTAAAGACTGTGATGCTGTAAATGACAAAGAGGGTCCTGTGTATCAGTGCTTCTGGAAAGGCAAGACATGGCTTTCCTTTAACTAACACCAGTCTTAACTCCATTGGGTTCAGTGGATGAGAGGAGAAGATATAAAACTAAGGTCTTGACTACTTGTAGTTATTAAAGATCCCAGGGCACTTCCACAAGTGTTAGGGCCAAATTCCAGTTTGGGTAATTGTAGTCTACTTTAAAATAATATCTTATATAATTTAATTGGATACTATGTAATGGGTTATTTATAGCCTTTGGAAGTTCTTACTTCTGGAATAAGAATAGACAGAGACAGTAATCTGACCTTAGCTGTTTATATACTTAGGACCCATCTGAAAATTTTCCCTGTAAATGTATGTTATTAAAATAATTGATAAGGTTTGGGTATTTTTATAGTGATTATCAGTCTTACGCAATGTTCCCTCTAATTTTTTCCATCCATGTGCGGAATAAATTTTGTTATGTGCACCGAGGTGTGTACGGATGTGCGCCGCCAGTAGAAACAAAAAACCTGGATATAATATATATTTTTTAAAAGTTACCATAGGGATAATTACTCTAGCCAGGACAGGTTAGGCATTTTAGAACTCATTACTCAAATAATAAATTTAAGTGTAAGAGAAATAAAAATTATGAAATGGATAGACCAGTCAAAACACTAAAATAACACACTTGGGAGGAATAAAATTACAGAGAATATATGTGCATTGCAGGAAATATCAAGAAGTAACAACAACAATAATAAAACAAGTATGTGTTGGGAGGTGAGTGTGAAAGAGACAGAGTGTATGTGTGTAACCCAGAGACAGTGTGTGTGTGAGAGAGAGACACGGAATGTGAGCTGGCTGCTGGGGAAATCTCAAAAACAGTGCACCGTCTCTTTAAGAAAGGCACTCAGTCACTCACCATTCACCACAGAAACTCTGAGTCCTGAGCCAGGCTGTGTCCCCTCTCCCCTGCTTTGCAGAGATGGGGTACAGGGGTAGGGGGACACCCTGACATCAGCTTCCTCCTACCCCCACCCCCGCACAGCCAGCAGGAGGGTCCCATTGCAGGATGGAGCAATGCGGGGGGCGGGGCATCTGAACACATGCTGCCAGCTGTGCTCTGCTAATCAGCTGGGCAGCATTTGAATCTCTCCTGGGCGGCCACCCAAGCGCACAGCTTACAGGGAACACAGGTTTTAGGGTTTTATATTGCTGCCTGTCACCAGGGCTGGCTCTGGCTTTTTTGCCACCCCAAGCAAAAAAAAACAACTGCGGGGGGGGGGGGGGGGGGGCGGAGCGGCGAAGCAAAAAAAAAAAAAAAACCACCTGTGGGGTGGCCAGAGCGGCAAAGCACACACACACACACACACACAAAAACACCTGCGGGGCGGCCGGAGCGACAAAGCAGGAAGAAAAAACAACAACAACCCACGCGGCGGCCGGAGCGGCAAAGCAGAAAAAGAACAAAAACAAAAAAAACCCGCAGGGCAGCCGGAGCCAGGGTGCAGGGGGACTCCCTGTGCTGCAGACGTGCAGCGGAGTGTGCGTCCGGTCTAGCGGGGGGGATGGGGAGGGAGCGGGGGGGGGAGAGAAACAAGGGGGGCGGCCAGGGCTTCAGCAAGGCGCTCACCACGCGGCCCCTCCCGCCGCGCCGCCTGCCGAGAGGGCTCTGCGCCGCTCTGGTCGGCTGGGAGGGAAGGACGCGAGCTGCCCTGCCGAGTTTGCTGCAGGGCGTTCCCCTCCTCCGTGCCGCCACCCCCTACAGGGCGGCCGGAGCGGCAAACCAAAAAGAAAAAGAAAAAAAAAGGGCGGCCAGAATGCTGCCCCTTGAAATCTGCCACCCCAAGCACGAGCTTGCTTGGCTGGTGCCGGCTCTGCCTGTCACTGTAGTGTTTGAGCACCTTTGACAATTACAAAATCCCTGGTGGACTTCATAATGAACTTACTAAAATTACAGTATGATTTGACATTTTATTTCAACTCAGACCCTTAAAAAAACACCATCTCGTCACCTCTCCCACATTGTAATTTTTATTTGACTTTCTTTTTTTTAAAACAATGCAAACACTGGGGAAAAAAAGCTTACTCTGTCTGAAGTCTGATCTTACATCAGCAAAGCCAAAGGGAGTTTTGCCACTGACTTCAATGACAGCAGAATCAAGCCCTTGGGGATCAATCAAATCAGCAATGGGGCATAACCACAAAGGCCAGAAATGGAGGTAGATGGAGTCCAAAAGGTTAATGGAGAGAAGTGAGTAAGTATTGACAATGTGATGCTGGAAATCAGTTAGCAAAAGGAGGAAAACCCTGAGAGAAGCCACGCTTCACCATCATATTACACAGCTGCAATGGGGGTTTTCCATCTATTGCTAAAGCCGGATGCAGCAGGCCTGATTCTGCTCTCTCTTATGCTGGTTTTACACTAATGTAGCTCCACTGACTTCAAGTGACACAATTGACTTCAGTTATGTTTTTCCTGATTTACACTGTTATAATCACAAGCAAACTCGGGCCCAATGATTTTGTGAACAAAGCACAGGGCAACAGGAGCAACAACAAATAGTAGGAGGCTACGTCTGAGAAAGGTGAAATCAATCCAGGAATGGCCAGGGACGGAGGCCATATGTATTCCTGCCTCCATCCTCGAAGGGATTACCATTCCCAATCTCTGTGGCTGGGTGCGGGGACAGCTCCCCAGGACTGCAGGAGAGAGTTCATCTTAATATGGGCACCCTCTGATTGGTGGTTTGTTCTCCCTAAGCTCTCGGACTGAATGTCCTGGGGGGAGCTGGGTGGAAAGGAGGCAAGCTAGGGCCGCAAGAGTAGAGGAGATTGACTGGGGCACGTAGACAGAGAGAGAGAAAGAGGGAAGTATAGGGAATAACAAGACTATACCACACATCACAGCTAACATTTTGCTTTTGTGTTGTTTGTCTGACTAGCTTATCTATTGAGATTCCTTTAGGGCAGGAAACTGTCTCCCCCTAAGCCATTTTGCACAGCACCTAGCATAATTTGGGCACCATCACAATGTCAGTATAATACGACTATAAAGGGACCATCCTCTTCTATTCATAGAATGGGTCTGTTTTATTTCCTGATGTGCAAAGTACACCTTTGTGCATATAGTAGCCACCTATGGTACTAACGAACATGCAACGTATGAGTGGCCTTCATCGGTGCAAAATAAATCAGGTGCACTGTATCCATGGCTACATCTAGTTTCATAATGTGCTCATGCAGCAAAAGTCACACAGAGACCATTCCATAAGCCAGCCACTTTCATGGAGCAGTGCAAACACAATGGCACTTAATGGGCAATCATACTTCCAAGAGATCAATAATAGCAACGTAACCCAAAGCAAAGGGTGTCAGAGCTAGTGCAGTGAAGGCAGTGCTATGAAAGAGTTAATCTGAGGAGGATAGGGGGAGTAATTTAATCAGATACTGTAGTTTGTGTAGTTTAAACAATTACCTTTGCTTTCCTTTCTTCTTCTCCACAACCCCAGCTAAGAGGATTTAGACCAATTACAACATCAATTAATTGCACCAGCATGAATATTGCCCTTCCATCTCAATCATATGCCTCAGGTAGCAGTTTGCTCTAAATCACTGCACCACCCTTGACAAAGTCAACAAGATGTGAACAATACAGCCAAA
Organism: Emys orbicularis; assembly: GCF_028017835.1. NCBI lineage: Eukaryota > Metazoa > Chordata > Testudines > Emydidae > Emys > Emys orbicularis. The sequence goes on from NC_088690.1 coordinate 100,370,054, forward strand.
CAGAAAAGTGAAAGGAAGATTCTTAGAGCAGCCGAGATTTTAAAAAGGAGGATTGTGAATATGGAAGTGTAACTATAAAACTAAAACAGTAACAATGAAACAAACTGCTAATTGCACCCAGTGGGGTATATAATGCAACCTGTGGGATTCCCAAACCATCGGGTCTGGGTATTTTTGCCCTGCCTCTTGTGGTTTCTAGATAGCTGCAAATAGTATCTAAGTGAACCATGAAAGCTGAATCCATCATGGAGTCAGAGTCCTAGAGTTGAAGGGACCACAAGATCGTCCAGTCTGGCCTCTTGTATAACACAGGCCACAACACCCGCCAGCGCCCACACGCTAAACCCAGCCACCAAAATTAGACCAAAGCATTACAGCCGACGGTCCTTTGAGAGGAGCAACAACATAAACTTGGTAAATGCCTGCGTAGGCCAACAAGTAGCTTGTTATTTGTTCTTTTAACTTGGCATCTCTTATAGGATCCGTGATGGATGATCTGGCAAAAGAATCCTGACTAAATCTCTGAACACTGGTTATAGTCTTAGTGCCAGTAATGCACTTCCCATACTCTACCTCTGACTTGTTTGTCTTTGCAGCACTCCTTGGAAGGAGAAGGTAATGTTCTCTTCCTGCTAAATACTGCTGGCTCATCTGCGGCTGGCTCAGAAGGGACTCCGTGTAGCATATGAACTATAGGGAAGGGGGTGAGGGTGGGCAGTAGGGTCTGCCTGTGGGGATTGGAGAGGCAGCAGTAGGGACAGGTCTGAAAACTGTTCCATGAATCAGTTCCAAACCTAAATTTTGCCTCCTTAGTTTTAAAGTCTTCACTGACTTCCATTAATCTAGCATAAAATTCCCAGGCTTAACAAACAAGAATATATTTTGTTTTATTAAGAGACCTATTTATCTTGCTTGATGGGCAGACTCCACAAAGTTCAGTGTGCCCTACTAGATTATTTAAAGGGATACCATCAATTTAATAATCACACAAATAGTCTCATTTTTATCTACTATTGTTATAGGTAATGCCTAAGGCCCATCTAACTCAAAGAGAATAGGGAAAATATTTCCCAATGTATTTTTAGTTTCTTTGTGCATTTGACAAGATTTTGGGTAAGTCCAGTTTCATTATTTCACCTGTATAATTCCCCCCACCCTACCCATTTGTGTATGTGTGGCAGGCGGGGCGGGGAATACACTTTTAAAAAAAATTCAAGCAATGAATCATAAAACCACTTGGGGGCAAGAGTCCTACTTGAAACTACTTTTAACTTCATTTAGCTTATTGTTTTAAAGAGAATAATTTCACGTCAATGGCACCTCTTTAACCTGCTCATTTAAACTTCATATCAAACACCGCAAACAGCAAATGGGAATAACTAGGACACAGTCCTGCTACTCAAGAAAGCCAGGACAAAAGTGAACCTCTGCAATTGCCTTCGGGATCCAGGAAAAGTTCATACTTTAAGTCTAAATTTCAGTTCACACTTTAAAGCCTTTTCTACACAAAGCAAAATGGAAACATGTAGTAATTATTGTACTATATAAATGCATTACAAATTAAGGACCCATTCAGTCAAAATTCCCATTGACTTCAAAGGGTGAAAGACTGATTCCTAATTGTAGTATATTAATATTATTGATTCCTATTATGGTAGTGCCCAAAGTCCCCAATTTGGATAGGAGTCCAAGGGTTCTATGCATTACACAAACATATCAAGAGACAGCTTCTGCCCTTAGGAGCCGACAGTCTAAAAAAGCATATGCCATGAAATCGAGAAAGGCTCACTTAATCTGGCGGGAAGAAAGTTTGATTTTGTTTGTTCAGATTATTCTGCTGTAGTTTTTGATGAGAGAGGAAAATATGGGAAATGGCTCTTGAAAACAAAGTATTTACCTTCAATTGCATTTGTATTCAAATGGAGTAAAGATAAATTCCATATTCTGTCCTAATATGCTGCCATTTGCCTGCATATGCAGTATATTGAAGCCTATAGAAAGCTTTTAATCCCTCCAAGAAAAAAGTCAAGATGAAAAATGAGTACTCTAAACAAATCTTCAGCAGTCAATTTGTTAAGCAACCATGCAAGTTCCTTGTGTTTGAAGCAACTGAGTAATACCAACAAGATTTGTGTACTACTACAAAAGCTGCATGAGGATTAATTATTTTATATTATAGCATATGAATGTAAGGATAGCAAATGAATGAAACAGAATTTTATTTTAGTATTTGGCCAATGAAGAGCAGTTCAGGCTATTGGTTGCTCTAAATGAAGAAAGCATTTAAAGTCTAAACAATCAAAAAGCTTCTCACCTTGCTCACACAACGATTTAACCTCTTCAAAACTGAAGGCTGGGTGATAAGCAAAGCAAGGATGAATGGTTTGAAATGGAGTCGTGAAGTGACATGCATAGGCCTGTTTGCATGAATTATATGCATTGCAAACACTTTGCGCCTGGAATACAAATAAAAGCTCCAACAAGCATAAATAAATCAGGTTTTTTCCTTTCTCATTTTCCACCATTGTACCCAGACAATGTACTCCATTGTGACAATACAGTCACGCCAGGCCAGACTCTGATCTCAATTTCATCAGTGAAAATCCTGAGTAAGTCCCCTGAAGTCAAGTGTTTACACCATTCTAACTGAGGGCAGAATCCAGCCCTCAGTGCTGAATATATGGCTGTAAAACTAAGAACAATTATTTTTCGAGAGATTTATGGAGCTTACAGTTTGACAAGATTTCCTTTTTAACGTGACTGAATTGCACAATAATGTGTTTAAGGATGCAGAATGCATAGAAGTCTATTTATAAGAAGCCTTTCATAAAAGTGTTTCATAAAAATGCACTTAAATGATCAGTAAATGTTCTGTAATTAACTAGTAACGTTCTGTGAGGTGATACAAAAAGCAGTTCATGGTATAAACCATTGGGCAGCAATCTCTTTGGCAACTAAATACCGTAAACTCAATAATTGATTAATATAAACAAATACGAGTAGAAAGAACTAAAGATTTACTAATTCTCCTTGGCTAGATCAACCAGTCCCCCTTGGTTTTCTACAGATAAGTCTTTCTTTCACTACAGCTAGGGTCCTATATCTGTCTCTGTCTCTTTTAAGACTTAGGCCTAGTCTACACTTACAAGTTACGTTGACATAGCTATGGCGCTCCAGGATATGGAAAATCCACACCCATGAGCAGTACAGTTAAACTGACCTAATCCCCAGTGCAGATGTGGCTAGAATTTCATTGACCTAGCTACTGCAACAGAAAACACCCTGTCCCCTTCTGTCACTCTGAGAAGCATCTGCACTATGGCACAACAGCATAGCTAAAGCACTGCACCGCAGCTGTGCCACTGTAGTGCCCAAAGGGTAGACATGGTCTTAGGCTTGGTCTACACTAAACCCCCAAATTGAACTAAGGTACGCAACTTCAGCTACGTGAATAACGTAGCTGAAGTTCGAAGTACCTTAGTTCGAACTTACCTCGGTCCACACGCGGCAGGCAGGCTCCCCCGTCGACTCCGCGGTACTCCTCTCGTCTAGCTGGAGTACCGCAGTCGACGGCGAGCACTTCCTGGTTCGACTTATCGCGTCCAGACAAGACGCGATAAGTCGAACCCAGAACTTCGATTCCCAGCCGCCGAACTAGCGGCTGGGTGTAGACATACCCTCAGGGTCTCATTTAGTCCTAACGTAAGTGAGGGCAACCCCCACTGACTTCCATTAGAGTTGTACCTTTATATCAAGGCTATATTTTGTGACTCTCATTGCTGCTTCCAGGGAGCATACTACACCCCCCGTTTTGATTTGCTTTAAAAGCCCCTCTGTATTTGGCTACTTGAAGTATTCTTCATCTTTCTCTTTTTCACTCATTTCCTGTTCTCTTTCTCCATTTCCAAATCATGTTTCTCTTTTGTGCTTTAATACTTCCATGACTATATTAGTTTCTAATTCTAGTTCCCAAGTCCAGACCCTTTCCATCTAGGGCCCTCTTTTGGGGCCAAATAGCTGACTTCAGTGAAGCTACACCAATTTACACCAGCTGACGTTTTGGCCCTCTGCTTCTGTAAAATATTTTATCTAAGACCAGGTCTACACTAAAAAGTTAGGTCCACCCAATTTCGTCACTCAGGGATGTGAAAAATCCACCCCCGTGTGACATAGTTAATCCAACCTAACTCCCAACTAAGGCTAGGTCTACACTACGTGGGGGGGTCGACCTAAGATACGCAACTTCAGCTACGTGAATAGCGTAGCTGAAGTTGCGTATTTTAGGTCGACTTACCTGGCTGCCGCGCCGCCGTCGACTCCGCTTCTGCCTCTTGCCGCGGTGGTTTTCCGGAGTCGACGGCAGAGCCATCGGGGATCGATTTTATCGCGTCTTCACTAGACGCGGTAAGTCGATCCCCAATAGATCGATTGCTACCCGCCGATCCGGCGGGTAGTGAAGAAAAGCCCATAGACAGAGCTAGTTACCACCTCTCGAGGATGTGGCTTAATTACAGTGACAGGAAAACCCCTCCCGTTGCTGTAGTGAGTGTCTACAACTGAAGTGCTACTGAGATGCTGCTGCAGTGCTTCTAGTGAAGAAATAGCCTTATTTCCATGCCCAAAAATGATGATCTGAAACCTCAGAAGTGTGAATACCAGATGCACACATGGGAGAACAATAAACCTCTCAAAATACAGATAAAAATGATTAACAGTTAAATATGCTAGCCAGATAGTGGACTAAACTGCCTGGAACAACCTTGCAGTGTTGTTAAAATAAGTGTTAAGTAGCAAATGGCACACAGCTTCTCATATGTGTGGTAGCTTGAGTTCCTGTACGTGAGCATTCCTATTCCCAAACTGCCTGCACAAAACCTCTCTGTTATGATTTTCTGTTTCTTGCAAGGTGAAAGGCAAGGGAAAAAAACAACATAGATTTTAGAGCAGCAACTGGGGTTGGTGATATAAAGGAACATTGTCTCTCTTAAAACACTTTTTCCACAAGGGAATCCACCTCTATAATTTCAGATTCATTGATTTAATGACAAAGCCTTGGTGCTTTGACCAAACTGCATTTCTCTTTTCATAGTTTCATACAGTCTGTTGTTTTTCTAGGCGCCATTGAGGCTGGATAATAGTTCCCTTCAAGAGTGTCCCTTCAAGTTTTTGCAACCTGAAAGCTCTGGACATAGTCGGATGAGAACTGGTTAAAGGGGACTGTGCTGAAGAATGAACTGTTGGACTGGAGGGGAGTTACAAATGGAGTTCCTCAAGGATTGGTCTTCAAAACAATCCTAGTCAATATTTTTATTAATGACCTTGGCACAAAAAGTAGGAGTGTGCTAATGACATTTGCTGATAACACAAAGTTGGGAGGTATTGTCAATAAAAAGAAGGTTAGGAATATTATACAGGAAAATCTGCATGACCTTGAAGGCTGGAGTAACAGAAATAGGATGAAATTCAGTAGTACAAAGTACTAGGCATGCATGTAGGGTCAAATCATAAGAGTTTCTGCTCTAAACTGAGGGCTTATCAGTTGGAAGTGGCGGAGCAGAAAGACCTGTGTGTGTTGGTCAATCACAGGATGACAATGACCCACCAATATGATGCGGCTGTGAAAAGGGCAAGTGTGATCTTTGGATGTATCAGGCAAGCATTTCCAGCAGAGGTAGAGAAGTGTTAATGCCATTGTTACAAGGCACTGGTAAGACCTCATTTGGAATGCTGCGTACAATTTTGCTCACCCATGTTCAAGAAAGATGAATTCAGACTGGAAAAGGTGGGGAGAAGAGCTTCTAGGATGATCAGGGAAATGTAGATTCTATCTTATGAAAGGACATTGGAAGCACTTGGTTTGTTTAGCCTACTGTAACAAACCCTGAGAGGGGATATGATTGATCTCAATAAATACATCTGGGGGTAAACAGCAGAGGGTGAAGAGTTATTTAAGCTCAAGGACAATGCTGGCTCAAAAACGAATGGGTATAAACTGACTATGAATATTAGCCTGGATATTAGAAGACGGTGTCTAACCATCAGAGGGGTAAGGTTCTGGAACAGCCTCCCAATAAGAATAGTAGTGGAAAACAACTTACTAGTTTTAAGAGAGAGCTGGACACATTTATGAGTGGGACTGTATGATGGGGGATGGGGATTGGCAGCCCTGAGGGTCCCTTCAAGTTTATGTTTTGTGCTTCAAGGCTTCAGACGGTCACCTGAAGGGGTCAGGAAGGGTTTTTTTCCCCTCCTTCCTCTAAAGCATAAGAGATGGCCACAGCTGAAGATGGGACACTGGAGAGGGCCAGCGCTCTGATTTGGCACCAAGCATTCTCTCTTTCAGGTGCTTACCTGGCTGGGTCTTGCCCACATGCTGAAAGTCTAACGGATCGTTATGTGGGGTATTTTCCCCCAGGTCACATTGGCAGTGACCTGAGGATGTTTTCACCTTCCTCTGTAGTGTGGGGGTGCAGGTCACTTGCCAGGATTATGTGGGTCTCTCTCATTTAATCATTTCTCTGTCATCGAAGGGGCCTCAGGTACTGGTGCACCTCGGTTCCTCCTGTTCTCTGTGGCACATAATAGTTGTGTCTCCTGTGGGCTGTAACACTTTTGTCTAATTTCGGGGCTTGGGGTGCAGGTTCTGGGTGTTAGTGATTTACAGGAGGTCAGACTGGATGTTCTGGTGGCCCCTTCTGTCCTTATATTTTATGACAAGAAGGGCAGAATGCAGGCTGGGAACATAGGCCTCAATCAACCTCTCCTTTCCCGGTGTTGTATTTCTCCTCCTTGGCCAGTCATCTCCTGTTTTCTCTTGCTACCTTTACATTAGGTCTAGACATGAGAGGAGGATAATTAATTTATTCCAAAATCATCATAAATGCCACTCCATAGTAGGCCATTGGTGGTTAGTCAGCATCTTTGTAATGTCTTTAACCAACCAGGAGAGTCCTCAAACCAGATTATGTTATTCATCATAAACCCCACATTCCCCATCACCACGGAAATGTTCTTTTAAGGTATATGTGGGAAATCATTAGTCTGTTTATGGAGATATTGGGAGGAAAAGGATCTTATCATCTGGAATGTATTTTCAAAAATTGTATGACTTTCCTTTGGCAATTTGCAATTCAATCATCAGAGGGAGGAATTCACATCTCCTATTTCTTACAGATGAGCTTCTTGAGATGAAAACATTAATAGGATAACAATTATTTGCTGGGATAAAATATATTGGATTTGAGATTTATCATCTATATCTATCTTGCACTCAGCTCAGAAAAGCAAATATTTGTACAATGCAATGCTAGTCTGATAACTGAGGGTTCTGATGACCACGGGAGCAGGGCTATTGCCTTTTCCACAGTGAATGCCTTCTATACAGCTCCTCTGTCTCCCCTCCTATCTGCTTTCTAGCTCGCTGGTCTTGCCTGCTCCTCCTTCCTCCATTAGAAGGATCACTGCAATGTGCAGATGTTTGAAACTGCAAGTCACAATGGCCTTAGGGTGACCAGACAGCAAGTGTGAAAAATTGGGGGGGAGGGGAGAAATAGGTGCCTTTATAAGACAAAGCCCCAAATATCAGGATTGTACCTATAAAATCAGGACATCTGGTCACCCTAAATGGCCTCTAGAACCCCTCTGAGCCTTCCTAAATTGAGAAGACAGATTCTGAATTTGCCACACTTCAGAAGCAGACATCAATCATCTTCCAAGCTGTTCAAGAGAGTAGGCCTACTTTATTCATTCCCTACCTACCATCAGAACTGTTGCTACTTGCAGCTGGATAGCTCCAGTAGCTTCTCTCCCCTCTTCATCTGGTAGACTAGGGGAAGCATGGCAGGGCATGCAGCAAACCTCAGTGGCCATAGCTTGCCTTCTGACAGCTGACAGTGGCTGTGCAATGGGAGTACAATAATTAAAGTTTAACATGTCAAACTTGGTATACACCTGAAACAGACTAAAAGAGTTTTCCAAAAGACTAAATAGACCATTGACTGATTTGAATGAGTAAGGAAGCAGTTAAGTATGGTATGGAATAAGCCCTCTATTACCTATACAACAATTAACCAAATAAGTAGTGGAAAATCAAATATGTCCTTTGAGATTTGCTTCACTGTGAGCAAGTGGAGGAAGGCAGTGAGAGGAGTTCTCTAAATTTCCCCAATCCAATCAGCTAAACAGAAAAGGAGAGGGACACTTCCTATCTTCCCCAAGTCCAGAGAAGGAGGAAAAAAGTAGATAAATCACACAAATAAAGATACAAACCTCTTTATGCTCAGAATTCACTTCATCTTATTCTCTCCTTGTTAGAAAGAAATGGTGGGTGAGGTAATATCTTTTTATTGGACCAACTTCTGTTGGAGGGAGAGACAAGCTTTGGAACTTATACAGAGCTCTTCTCCCTGTCTCTCTAATATCCTGGGACCATCTCTCCTTTTCAGGCAGCTGCCCTTGTGAAGCTGGACAGCACAAGCAGCTCTTCTGGCCATCAGGCCCTCTTCTTATGTAGAAGTTTTTGGATGGCACCTGACACTTTTGAGTTATCAGCAACCTTCTATATTAATAAAGTATCAATTATTGTGTTTCAATTATCTTATAATTATACTTCAATTTTAATGATCTAATTTACAAAAAGTGTCCTGGCATTGCTTTAGGATTTTTACAAACCACAGAAAACTATATAAATGAAATAATCTGCTGTTTTGGGAGTTATAGCTTGAACTCAAGTAGTAGAAGCTCATGCTTTTAAGTCTGGATGGCTCGGGTTCAATCTTTGGTGACTAGTTATGATGGAGGTTGCTACACTTATAATCTCTTTAATCAGAGGTTCTGAATATACTTTGTTGTAGGCAGAACTAGCCTATAGTTAAGCAACCGAAAATTTAGAATGGGAAGTGTTGAAATGTTGGGAAGCCTTATAATTTTGCCAATCTGGAACGAACATCCCATCTGAGGGATGGGGGCGGGGAGAGAGGAGAGTGAGACAGGACCAGGAAACTGGGACAAGGAATCCAGAGCGGTAGTGGGGGGCAGTTGAAATCAGATGAGGAGCTGGGGCGGGTTAGACAGCAATAGGATAGACATAGACTGGAGGGGACGGGGAAGAAGGGTCTTTGACTACTAGAGACCACTCCGTTCTCTGAACATTTGATTCGCGGGAAGCAGGGGGGGGGGGAAGCGTTCAGGGGAGGGGGCGGAGTCGGGGTAGGGACTTTGGGGAAGGGGCGGAGTTGGGGCGGGGAAGGGGCAGAGTTGGGGCAGGGCCGGGGGCGGAGTTGGGGCGGAGCCGGGGCCCCTTGGAGTGTCCTCTTTTTCCAGGACTGCAATATGGTAACCCTAATCCTTTCACCCTGTAGTTGTTACATTTCAGACAATGATGAATACTGGCTGGTGGCAGTGATTTTACTGCACCCCAGGCTAAAATAACAAGCACATCAGGTGGTGACGAGCAAGCCACAACCGCAAGGTCACCCTTCTGGGGAAAAGTCATCCTGTGATATTCAAAAGTTTCCAGTTGAACTAGAAGCAAATGGGCTTTTTTGGAGAGGAAAAAAAATGAAATGCACGCTATGAAAAAACGTTTGCAGCATTAAGCAACAATTTCAGTGTAATGGAATCTGCGCATTGTCAGTGGTAACAATCAACATTTCAGAATCTCTTGGCATAAAGGGAACAACTTGAATCAGGCAGACAAAGACTTGCCGAATCATGCTGAAAGCTATCAGGTACCTTCAGGCACCATCATTGCTACAGCTCTAGAGGGACCTTAATAGCCACACATGCTGACACCGGCTGCAGGAAGTGACTCTTGAAAGAAGGAAGGTAAATAGGGAGTCTCACTCAGCCCTAAGAAGCAGAAAACTGACTAGTGATAAGCAGAGTTTTCAGGAGAAGCAAGAGAAGCTTATTTGCTGCAGGGAGCTACTCTGTGGTCTGTGCACCAAAACAAAACATTTGTATTCACAGACACTATGTCTGCTAGCCCTCTGCTGCAAAGCAAAATAAAATAAGGAAGGGGGGGAGGGAAGCCAGCAGAAATCTCTGAGAGGAAGAGAATTCTGTTTAACTTTTTCTGGCAAGCTGTTCAGAATTCAGCCAGTTCTTTGTACTTTATCTGGCACTTTAATTTCTAATTGCTGTTTTATTGAAGAGTGGAACCAATTTATTCACATATAATTTATTAGAAAATTGAAAAGAAAAAGTTGGTCAAATAAACTCTACTGATGTGTACATTTTAAATAGACAGAAAAACAGGAGACTGACTGGTTAAAGACTATTGTAAAAGAGATAAAGATAACTCTAAGACCCTGATTTGGGAAAGCATTTAGGAAAGCACATAAGCATACGTTTAACTTTAAGTATGGACTTAAGTGCCTTTGGTTCTGAAGCGCATGTTTAAAGGTTTTCCTAAACAGGGATCTGATTAAGCACAGGCTGAAGTATTTTCTCTAATTGCAGCCTAAGTCACCTATTCAAATTTAGAGCTGGTTGGATGCTGTGACCAACAGTCCTCACCTTCTGATGGCAGTTTGGTGGCACAAGGGATTGATATCAGTTCAGTTCCTAGTGGACAGGTGTCAATATCACAACAACCACTACTGCATTTGGAACCCTCATTGGCAATCTTAGCAATGGAGAAAGACTAAATGGATGTAGCGAATAACCAAGCCATTCATTTTGAGAAGTAGCCCCTGCAGATCAGGGATGTGGCACAAGGCTCGGGCAATGCAGAGAGGCTAGCACTAGCGTGTAAATAAAGAGAGGACTTCATTTATTGGAAATTTCAGCTAAGCACCATTCATGAGCCCTAAATCTACTTAAAAATATAAAGGATGAATCCTGTTTAAGTAAATACTAAAGGAAAGCTATTAATTTCTTCACTGCATGCAGGGAAGTAAATACAAGGAGCAAAGTGTGAACGGGAGGATGAGAAACAACAAATTTCTCATAGGTAATAAAAGAAAAGATTTCAAGGCATAATTTACAGGCAATTTTGAAAATAAAATATATTAATAGGAAAAATCTTAGGAAATATATTTTTGTACACCGTTATTTCAAACATTCCTCAGAAACTCATTTTAATATGTCTGGCTCTTAAGCAAAATCTAACTCATTAAATAAACTTCTTTGGCTGGGGAGAGGGTTTTCAAATCCAATAAAATTTCCTGTCAATCTGATTTAACTAAAAAACAGAAGTTTTAAAAGGTTGTATGATTAAATTGTATTTTTGTTCAAAATCTATGCTTGAAATACCTATTATTTTAAATTATCCATGGTTCTCTCCCTGGATTTGTAAAAAACTATGGATCAAATTCTGCTCCATTTCACCAGGGTTAATCCAGAGTAACTGGACTTCAATGGAGCTACTCCCGATTAACACTTGTGTAATCGAGATTAGAATTTCACCCTTGGTCTACATACCATCTGGGGCCAGGTATTTCAATTCCTCCAATACATCTCCAGTTTCAATAATACTAGACTTGTTACATATTTAATGGGTAATTGCAGAAGAGCTGATCTGAACCTGGATAAGGACATTAAGTGACTATCATATGAAATCAATGTCTGTTCCTGAATTTACTGAAGAACAGAAGCAGAGAAAATGGACAGGAACTGTGTTCTCTGTCCATCAGATGATTCAGAAGCCTACATTGATAACCCTCTTTCTTCCTCTTAATCAGACCAAGCTCTGGAGCACATGATTCTCAGCTACAAATCCTATGGGCCATTTCCATGCCCCCTGGTTCTATTTGATATCAGGAACCAATGAACCTTCTTATCAATTCTAGTAACCCTACTTATTCTTGTGTTACAATCTTATGGTGGTTGTACTTTCCCTTTTTTAGTATTAATGCATTTCTTTCTGCTGGTACTGCTGGAGATAAGACAGGAACAGCAGACATAATTCAGAGTGTCATGCCTGAAGAAGTAGGAGATAGCAAGTCTGTTGAGCTGTGAGAATGGAGAGACTTTGCCTAACAGATTTGAAATGACTGACATTCCATAGTACCCTGGATTTCTTCCTGTTGTGGAAATGGTTAAGGAGCATCTCTGTGGTGAGGAAGCAGCCTCTTTTAGAAAGATTGCTGTGAGATATGAGATTTAAATTACTCATGAAAGTTCAAGATTTCCAGTGTTTGCAGGATGAGGAGAAGTGCAGTGAACCAGGGCAGCTGAGGCCCTGGGCATGTCCATCTGCTACGGAGATGCAACCATTTCTAAGCAGAAGAAACTCAAACTTCTCTCAGACATTTGCAGTCTTGTTTTTAAAGCAGCATACTGGAGTTTATAAACCCCTTAATTTGTTAAAATGGGAATTGTGAATGTTCCTCCTGAGCTTTCATTTGAAAATGTTCTTTCCTATTATTTCTGTAAGAGTAGCAAGAGGCTGGTGTAAAGAATTAGTTCACTGAGAAGAGAAAGTCAGTCAAGTGAAGTATCTCTATGAGGAAACAAGTTGTAACTGCAGGCATGAGTGGAACCCCTCCTCCAAAGCATCGCTCAAGCCTCCTTCGTGATGCATGCAAATCAGAGTGGCTTCTTGCCCCTCCTCACCTGGGTTGGGTCCTAGGTTCTTAATTTTTTCAGCACTTGGTGCCTCTACCCAGAGTGTCTCCTCTCTGTGCCTGATACACTGCGTCCTACTACTCTGTTCACAAGGAATATAACCCAGTACACAAACACCACAATACATGAATACGAGTTCCAAAACATGAAATGCCACACATGGAATGACCAATATAACACAGGGGACTTTATTGGGGACAGGAAACAAAGGGTCTAGGGAGGGAAAAGGTTACGATTAACTAAAATACTGAAAAACAACAATGTAACAAATCCTCCCTGCATTCACCACTGCACACAGCCTCCCAGCTTCCTCCCTAGCACCTTTCCAGGCAGGTGTTATGCTGAAGATAAGATCTGTGACGAGTGTTGGCCGGCTCAAATCAAAAAGAAAGGTGTCTTCACCCCTGAGTGGGGTAGGGCCCTCTCCTTAGCTCCCTGTTCTGGACTCGTGTGGAGGTCTTGCATTGCTTAATTTGAAATGAAAGTGCTACGGCTCAAGCAAGTAGGTGCTGGCGTTCAAGCATTTCTTTTATTTTTATAACTGATGCAGCAAGACCAAAGGTGCTGGGGCTCTAAACAGCCAAGCCTAGAGGTGCCAGGGCTCAGCTCTGGTACAAATTAAGCACTGAGGTCTTGGCTGATTCTATGTAGCCAGCGCCAGGTTGTTTCTCTGCCCCAGATTGCTGGTATCTGCAAAGCTGGCACTTCCTGATCACATACTAAATCCCACCATAGTTAAAGTCCCCCTGTGTGTGGGGAGCGGGAGTTGATTAGAGACTACCTAGGCTGTGCTGTTCCTCTCCTCTCTCGGCTCCAAACTCAAACAATCCAAAAGTGAAACTCAAACTAATCCCTTTGTCTCCAAGACAGCCTGTCTCCTCCCACTGAGGGACTGAGCAATCCTGGCTCCTCACAGACCCAGCAAACTGATGATACAAATCACTTGCTCGCCACTGGCTTTTTTAAGAGTTTCCAAGGCCAGGTCTACACCCAGCCGCTAGTTCGGCGGCTGGGAATCGAAGTTCTGGGTTCGATTTATCGCGTCTGGTCTGGACGCGATAAATCGATCCCGGAAGCACTCGCCGTCGATTGCGGTACTCCAGCTCGGCGAGAGGAGTACCGCAGAGTCGACGGGGAGCCTGCCTGCCGCGTGTGGACCGCGTCTGAACCGCGGTAAGTTCGAACTAAGGTATGTCGACTTCAGCTACGTTATTCACGTAGCTGAAGTTGCGTACCTTAGTTCGAATTTGGGGGTTAGTGTAGACCAGGCCTAAGTCTATTCCATCCCTGCCCCTGACCCTGTGCTGGCAGGGAAATGGTTTCTGGAGGCTTTGGAGCCATTGTTGCTGTAGTCCAGAGGGTGGTACCCATAGAACAGAGGTGGGAAAACTATGACCCGCGGGCCACATCGCCCGCGGGGCCCTCCTGCCCAGCCCCTGAGCTCCCGGCTGGCCCCGGCCCTGCTGTCCCCCTTCCCCCACAGCCTCAGCTTGCCGGGCCGGCAGCGCGGTGGCGTGGCTGGCTCCAGCTGGGCAGCGCCGCTCAGGGGCAGATTTACAAGTGAACACAGGGTGCCCTGGCACAGGGCCCCCCAACAACAGGGGGCCCCAGGGCCGGGCACTCGGGCAGCTCAGCACCGGCGCACCCCCCGCGGGGGGGAGGGGCTGCACTTCGGGGGCAGGAGAGCAGGCGGGCCGTGCGGGTGGCGGGAGCGCGGGGAATGCGGCCGGAGGACTCAGGAGGACACCGGGCGGCGCACAGCCGGCCGGAGAGAAGCAGCGCTTTGAAGGGGAAACCACCGCTTCTCTCTGGCTGCGCGGCTGCCCCTGCTCCTCCTGAGTCCTCCGCCCGTGTTCGCAGGGCCACATTCCGAAAGGGGCTTGGGGGGAGGGGTGGAAAGGGGGTAGGGTCCCAGGGGGGTGGCTAGAGGCAGGGGGTCCCGGGAGCGGGCGGTCAGGGGACAAGGAGCAGGGGGGGTTGGATGGGTCAGGGGTTTTGAGGGGGGCAGTCAGTGGGCGGAAAGTGGGAGGGGGCAGGCTGTTTGGGGAGGCACAGTCTTCCCTACCCAGCCCTCCATACTGTTTCACAACCCTGATGTGGCCCTTGGGCCAAAAAAAGTTAGCCCACCCCTGCCCTAGAGGCTCAGTTCAGTGTTCCAGAAGCTAGCAAACATCAAAAGGGGTTACATAAGCAACCTACCTTTCTCTCTCTCCTCTGATAATAATTTGGGGATTTGGAATGTTAGCTGTGACCCGTACAGTAGGTTTGTTGTGTAAATTGAGTAATCTAGAATCAGTGCTCAAAGTGTGAGCATTATGGCATGAAATGGCATTTAGGGTATGCAACATAAGCTTATATTTGAGCCTGGGCTCAAATCTAAGGCCTTGCATCTACACTGAAACTGCACTAGCCCAGGGCTTAGACCCAGAATCGCAGGGCTCAGACCTACGGTCCCAGGACTCTAGGGGGCTGGAAGGTCTGAGCTTGAGTTAAGTTGGGACTCCGTGTCTGAGCCCCACTGCTTTGCAGTGTAGATGCAGCCCTGCTTGATTTGGGTCCCAGGTGTCAGCCGGAAGTATCCCATACTTCCGTGGGACAACTTCCTTAGTCCTCTCTATCCCAACAATCAGCAATCCACTTTATTGAAAACGGAAGCCACACCCCTCCTTTGCAAACAGCAGCTGCTCAGGTCAGTGTTAACCCATTCTCTTCTGATCACCGATCTACAAGCCTCCTGGGTTTGCAATGGAGAGCTCCTTCCTGGTAACAAGCAGAGTGGGCAGTAAAATTTTCCCACAGTGCACCATAGTCCTAGAGCTAGAGTAGCCACATTTCGGGGGCGGGGGAGGGGGGAGGAGTGTGCTAGGAATTCTGGGACATGGTTACTTTGACTCAGATCTGCAAACTGCAGTGTGGACACCGGGGCCCTGGGTTTGAGCACAGGTTAGAAAAGTCTTAACATAGGGTTAAAATACAATGTAGACGCTCAAGTCCAGGGTTCCCTAACATGGAATAATGGGTTTATGTTGACATGTAGACATACCCACAGGCACCGATACATTTTGCTTTATCGATCTATCGATGGCAGGGAGATGAAACAGCAGCTTCTATTGCTAACTGATTCTAGTCTAATCCCAACAATGTTCTCACTGATTTATTTTACCTAACTCTAGCCGCTCTGTCAAGAATCCCACTGGAAAATGCATGTATTGGTAGGAAAAATGGAGCTCAAGATTTCCTAGCACCTGATCTGCAAATACCTTTCCACATATGAGTAGTCCCATTGAAGTTCAGTGGGCCTATTCAGATGACTCAGGTTATATACATGCATAAATGCAGACAGGATTAGACACTCAAGAGTCCATATTATATTTAAAACCTGCAAGAGAGACAGTACCAGAGTACTCAGAGTCTGAGGAAATGACATATTTAAAATACTTTGGGGATGCAAGGGACACAAGACTTGGCATATCTGAATGGTCCCTGTAGTACAGCATCCTGTCTGACACTGGGCTATTATCAGATGTTTCAAAAGAAGATGAAACAACCCTAGAATACTCAAGGAGCTAATAGAGGAGGTATCTGAGCCTCTAGCTATTATCTTTGGAAAATCATGGGAGACGGGAGAGATTCCAGAAGACTGGAAAAGGGCAAATATAGTGCCCATCTATAAAAAGGGAAATAAAAACAACCCAGGAAACTACAGACCAGTTAGTTTAACTTCTGTGCCAGGGAAGATAATGGAGCAAGTAATTAAGGAAATCATCTGCAAACACTTGGAAGGGGGTAAGGTGATAGGGAACAGCCAGCATGGATTTGTAAAGAACAAATCATGTCAAACCAATCTGATAGCTTTCTTTGATAGGATAACGAGCCTTGTGGATAAGGGTGAAGCTGTGGATGTGGTATACCTAAACTTTAGTAAGGCATTTGATACGGTCTCGCATGATATTCTTATCGATAAACTAGGCAAATACAATTTAGATGGGGCTACTATAAGGTGGGTGCATAACTGGCTGGATAACCATACTCAGAGAGTTGTTATTAATGGTTCCCAATCCTGCTGGAAAGGCATAACGAGTGGGGTACCGCAGGGGTCTGTTTTCGGACCGGCTCTGTTCAATATCTTCATCAACGACTTAGATATTGGCATAGAAAGTACACTTATTAAGTTTGCGGATGATACCAAACTGGGAGGGATTGCAACTGCTTTGGAGGACAGGGTCATAATTCAAAATGATCTAGACAAATTGGAGAAATGGTCTGAGTTAAACAGGATGAAGTTTAACAAAGACAAATGCAAAGTGCTCCACTTAGGAAGAAAAAATCAGTTTCACACATACAGAATGGGAAGAGACTGTCTAGGAAGGAGTACGGCAGAAAGGGATCTAGGGGTTATAGTGGACCACAAGCTAAATATGAGTCAACAGTGTGATGCTGTTGCAAAAAAAGCAAACATGATTCTGGGATGTATTAACAGGTGTGTTGTGAGCAAGACACGAGCAGTCATTCTTCCGCTCTACTCTGCTCTGGTTAGGCCTCAGCTGGAGTATTGTGTCCAGTTCTGGGCACCGCATTTCAAAAAAGATGTGGAGAAATTGGAAAGGGTCCAGAGAAGAGCAACAAGAATGATTAAAGGTCTTGAGAACATGACCTATGAAGGAAGGCTGAAAGAATTGGGTTTGTTTAGTTTGGAAAAGAGAAGACTGAGAGGGGACATGATAGCAGTTTTCAGGTATTTAAAAGGGTGTCATAAGGAGGAGGGAGAAAACTTGTTCACCTTAGCCTCTAAGAATAGAACAAGAAGCAATGGGTTTAAACTGCAGCAAGGGAGGTCTAGGTTGGACATTAGGAAAAAGTTCCTAACTGTCAGGGTGGTTAAACACTGGAATAAATTGCCTAGGGAGGTTGTGGAATCTCCGTCTCTGGAGATATTTAAGAGTAGGTTAGATAAATGTTTATCAGGGATGGTCTAGACAGTATTTGGTCCTGCCATGCGGGCAGGGGACTGGACTCGATGACCTCTCGAGGTCCCTTCCAGTCCTAGAATCTATGAATCTATGAATCGTACAAATGAGTAATTGTACAATGCTCTGACATGGGCAGAAATCTCTTCCTTACCGTTCATTACCAGCATGAGGGTTCCAAGTGAGACATTAGCACTCAGATATCAGTTCCACTGTCTTAATCATTATGATGCTATCTGTCACAGGTTCTAAGATGGAGCAGGGCCAGTACCTCTGTGCCACATCAGCTGATCCAGATTAGGTTTTAAAAAGAGGGCACCTGGGCCTGGGGAAGAAGGAGGAGACTCAATGAGGGAGACCTGATGAGTCAGAAAGCAGGGCTGACAAAGTCTCCTGGCAGGGGAGGCAGTGAGATCCTGAGATGTAAAGGGTGAACAGAGGAACTGTTTGTTTGTTTAAGTTTGGGTAATAAAACCACCTCAAAGAGACTGTGGGTGTGGCAGTGAAGTCCTTAGCAAACCGGGGAGGAGTCATACCTTGTGACACTATTCTAATAGGGAACAATAAAGTTTAGCAGGCTAGAAGTAGGATATAAAGCCATTTTTCTCTGGACCAGTGAACTGAATCTTAATGGCTGGAGTGACCCACCGTCATTATCATTTGACAGCTCTTGAAACTAATGCAAACTGATCTCAGCCTAGTTCTTAGTAGACAAGCCCCCACATAAAAACAAAAATCTCTTCCCATATCAACTGGCATCTTTGCTCTTCCTTTCAGCTGAGGTTTAACAGTCTGAGTGGGCAGGATGGCTGGACCATTCTCTCATTCCTAGAGGTAAGGAGTAAAGCACATTGGCACAGCAGTATGAGGACGCTTGAATCACAACTGCATATGCTGGACTTTTCCAGGGATTAAATGAAGGACTTCAGTTGCCTGTGTCCTAGAAGATTAGTGGCTCAAGTAAGATTTACTGAAATACCTTTGTTCAGAAGAAAGGAAGACTAGAAAGCTTATAAAGCAGGGATATTATGCTCAATTAACTGTTAGTTACCACATGAGGAGAAATGGTTAAATAAGATATACCACCCAAGTCCCTTAATTTCTCTCTTTGCTTGAAGAAAATTATACCTGCCAATTCATCCCCTGCCTAATGTTTAACAAAGGGAAATGTGATCAATGATTGCTAGGAGCTGTTGGTCTTATCCCTGGACATAAAGGGTGAAACTAACCCACCATTCTTCTCTCACCTCTTAAAAGCCTTGGAAGCATGATGTTTATAGATAGCTGAGGAGAAAAGGAGAATTTTTCTATTCCCTAAAGGCTGCTTTTAAATAGCTTTTGCAGGGAGAGAATCCAGTAGCTCATTACTTCTATATCCTGAGCATCCTCTGGACATAATTGTATTAGCACTTAGTGGCAGGGCCCGGGTCGAACTGAGCGAAAGCTCAGGGCACCGTTATAAATGGGGCACCTCCGGAGCAGGGGTGACCCTCCCCCGACTGCTCTGTTAGTGTCTGCAGCCCTGCAGTTCCTGCCCCCCTGCCTTAGAGCCACCCCTGGCCAACTGCTCCCAGGAGCTTCCTGTTTTCTGTATAGGGGAGGGGGATCGCGGGGAGAGGAAGGGTGCTGCTGTCAGGCTGTCCCCTGCCTTCCTCCACCCATGTGCTCCATCTCCACAGAGTGGGGTGGGGTGAGGGGACAGGGCTCACCAAGAGTGGATGGAGCTGCTGCGTCTAAAGGAGCTTTCCTTCAGACTGGTGAGTGCCACTCGCTTAAAGGGGCAGCGCACAATCTCTCTCACACTTCCCCAGCTCACACACTGTGTCTCTTTCACACTAACCCCTCAACACACTTATATTGTTGTTGTTACTTGTTGGTACTTCCTGCAATGCACATATATTCTCTGTAATTTTATTCTTTTAGTTTTTTATCTTGTCTATGCATTTCATAATTTTATTTCTCTCCTACGCTTAAATTTAATTCTTTAAGTAGTGAGTTATAAAATGCCTAACCTGTCCTGGCTGGAGTAATTATTATCACTTTTATCATCATATTGTGCTTTGTCATTCATTATTTAAAGTGGTACTATCAAATAATAGTATCCTTCTAGAATGCAACTTTAGCTTGTACTAACCTTAGCAGTGCCAGTTTAAAAAACATTAGCTAAACACATAACTTTAGACACTGGGCAAATGAAGGTTGCTTATTTTCAAATTGTATTTTTAGTTATATCTGTAAAATAACTTGCATGAAAATAAATGCAGTTCCAACTATGATACTAATACCAATGATAGAGTCAAATGTTAGTGAGTCACATACATGATTGTGATCAGTAAGCATAAATGCCAAAATAATTAGAAAAATTAATTCCCTTGCTTAATAAAAGAGAAAAAAACCTTAATCACATATGTTAAAATTATGTTTTTAGTGAAAAACAATTGACTAAAATAGAATAGATAATGGCAGTAACACAGAGTGTGTCTGTTAGATAAAGTAAGCAGATTTTATTTATCTCTACTAAAGATAGTGTACGAAGTATCAAATGTGTGTTTCTAATATCTGTTAAAGCTCCAGAACGGATACCTCAAGGCTTGGGATTGGGAATATATTGCTGTATTATCTCCTGATTTGTTCTAAATTTACATATAAACTTTAAACATGGCTTTAATTGGAGTTTGTACATATTTTTTTTTCTTTAGAATGCTCCTGTCAGCAAATTCCTAAGTTATTATCTGCAAAAACCCTAGAGTTTTCAGGTGCCCAAGTAGTCCCTGGAATCATGGTTAAAGTTTCCTCCCACCTCCCAAAATCTGAAATAATGCCCCGGGTGAGCCAGGAGTTGCCAGAGGGCTGCAGGAAGGTCTGTGAGCTCTGGCAAAAGGCAGCCCCCGTGCGACAGTGCGAAGCCCACCTTGAGCCTCATGCCAAGCACCAGGCATCACAAGCCACAACAGAAGTGCAGAAGTCAGGAGGCAATATACTGCTGCTGGCAGTGGCATTGCCTTCAGAGCTGGGCGCCGAACCAGCACCCGCCAGTAGGGCTGCCAACTTTCTAATCGCACAACACAGAACGCCCTAGCCCCACCCCTTCTGAGGCCCCACCCCCTTTCTCACCTCTTCCCTGAGGCCCCGCCCCCCACTCACTACATTCCCCCTTCCTCAGTGGCTCGCTCTCCCCCACCCTCACTTACTTTCACTGGGCTGGGGCAGGGGCTTGGGGTGTGGGAGGGGGTGAGGGCTCCGGTTGGGGGTGTGGGCTTTGTGGTGGGGCCAGAAATGAGAGGTTCAGGGTGTGGGAGGGGGCTCTGGACTGGGGCAGGGATTTGCGGTGTAGGAGGGGGCTCCAGGCTGGGGGGTGGGGCCGAGGGATTTGGAATGTGGGAGGGGGCTGTGGGTTGATGGGTATGGGGTGCAGGAGGTGCTCCAGGCTGGGGGGTGGAGCCGAGGGGTTCGGAGTGCAGAAGAGTGCTGCGGGTTGAGGGAGAGGATTGGAGTGTAGAAGGGGGTGTGGGCTATGGGCTGGGGGTGCAGGCTCTGGGCTGGAGCCAGGGATGAGGGGCTTGGGGTGCAGGAGGGGGCTCCGGGTTTGGGGGGGCTCAGGGCACGGGGTTGGGGCATGGGCTTACCTCCGGCGGCTCCCGGTCACCGGCACAGTGGGGGTGCTAATGCAGGCTTCCTGCCTGTCCTGGCACCATGGACCGCGCTGCATCCTGGAAGCGGCCAGCAGCAGGTCCGGCTCCTAGGCGAAGGCAGCTCTGCACTCTGCTCTCGCTTGCTCCCCGGCCAATGGGAGCGCGGAGCTGGTGCTTGGGGTGGGGGCAGCATGCGCAGCCCCGTGGAACCCCTGCCAAGAGCCAGACCTGCTGGCTGCTTCTGGGGCACAGCACAGTGTCAGAACAGGTAGGGACTAGCCTGTTTTAGCCGGGTAGCACCATCGACTAGACTTTTAATGGTAAATATAAACACAGCCTCCCCGGGAAGGCACAAGACACTCTGCCATGCACAGCACTCCCAGCCTAAACCAGGGCGTGGCCCATGCATCCCAGATGAGGCACGATGAGGGGACTCTACCTCTCCCCACAGCGAGTGGTCCCTGGGTGTCTTCCATCCCTCCCGCAGCCCAGCGCAGCAGCTGCACTCTGGCTCTGCCCATGCAAGTGAATGGGGCGCTGGTCACGCTCCTCCCTCTCTCTCCCTGGCACGGGGCGGAGGCAGTGGAGCAGCTGAGATTGGGAAGGGGCTGGGACATTCTCAGCAGCCACCCTGCCCAGCCGTGGCTCAAAGCTCCCCCAGGCGGGTTGACTCGGAAGTTCACCCTGCTCCAGCCCCACATGCTGGTTGGCCCACCAGGAGCCCGGCCGCACATGCCTTGTATGTATTAACCTTTAACCCACTTTTAACTTTTAGGTGGCCTTAGAACACTGTCATCCCTACGCATGTGCCTATTTGGAAATTCAGCTCTGGTTCTGCCTGGCCCTTGGGCAGAGCATAAGGATTGGGTAGAATACAGCACTTAGATTGCAAGCTCCAAAAGGCAGGGACCTTTTCAGGACCAGTCTCAGTGCTTCCATAAACAATTAAATAAAACCTTAGACAACAATGACACGGGGCCACATTCTGCCTGGACTTCACATGAGTGCGCAGTGATGGTGGGCAGGTCCCTGCGCAGCCTGTGTAAAGGCCAAGCAGAGCTGTAGACCCTTTGCTGTGGAGAGTGCAGGGGCTGCCGCCTGCTCCTAGCCCATTCCTCTAAGGGAACTATGATGCTCCAAAGGGGCCAGCGAGAGGCGGGACAATAGCTCTGACCATCCCACACCATCAGCAAATAGAGCTGGGCAGCAGCGCCAAGGGAGTATGGTGCTCCCCTAAAGGATGAAATAGTGGGTGGATCACCTTTCTGCAGGCAGGATCTGCAGGAGGCTTTTTGCCTCTCTAAGTCAATGTCTTCTGGTGCTTCCTGGGATGGGCATGGAACAACTGGGAACTTAATCGGCCAAATGGGAGTACTGGAACTTGTGCTGCTCTTCTACCTGGCGGGTAGGGTTGAAGAGCAGGGAGCTGTGCAGGGGGAATATGGAGGTAGAGAGGAAAGAGTGAGTGAGTGACCGCAGAACCAATTCCATGACTGCAGTGGCCATTCCTGGCATGGGGGAGCTGGACCTACTTCATTTACTAGGTCTTTCTAGTCTTTATATTTTCCTAACTCTTACACTGGTAATTCTTTTATCCAGTGTTTTAATTGCATACCTTGATTTTCAAACAGCCTTTGTGTGTGCTCGCTGGAGATTAATGAACAAAAACGTGGTATTAGTTTCTCTGTAAGAAGACAGTTGTCAAACCTGGGAAAATACAAGATTCATTATATCTAAAATAGAAGAACATCCAGATGCAAGTTAAGATGGGCCAGAGAAAGCATGCAGACATTTCCACAGGCATGATACTCCGTGTGCTGCTGCCCAGATACACATTCAACTGGTCATTTTTATGTTCAGTTATTGCAACTGTGCATGCACTGACAGTGTTGCAGGTTGGCTTGCACCCACAAATGAGTACATAATTCTCCAACAAATTGGCTGCATGTATCTAAGATGTTAGCCTTATTACATGCCACAGGACACCAAGCAACAAAGTATTTCAATTGTTCTCTAGTTTTATCACATAAGCACTGGCAAATACCTTTCCTTCAGTCTCTGATTTTATTAGGAGTGTCATAGAAATTTCTGTCCATTCCAGCTAAGGAATAAGGAGAGAAATTTCTATGACAGTTTTGGCGACCACGAAGGGACTTCTCCAGCTCGGAACCGCTCCGGGGCTCCTCCCTCGAGAAGGACCAGCGCGCGCCGAGGTGAGTTTACCTTGGGTTGTATTGTCTTGGGAGTTGGCCCCCGGCGGGGACGATAAGGAGGACTCTGAGAGACGGACCACAAGCAACGAGACAGATCGTATTGGAAGAGGCCTCATCAGGAGACGGGTAAATTGTCTCTGTTTTATGTTATGTGTACACGGGGGTCTTAGACCCAACGGTTTCCTTGGGACAGCCTCGGTGAAATTACTGGGACATCCGTCTGGCAGTTAAACACTTTTAGAGTGCCAGCCCAGTATAAAGACAAGTTTCGGATGACAGGAGATTACCCAGGCAGGAACAGAGGCTGACTGGATAGGCTGGGTGGTCTCCCCGGGACATAAAGGAAACCGTCACTGACTCCAGGGCTTTGTTCTCGGTAACACTGCGGATGGTGGAGAACTGAAGCAGGGAATTTAGCAGTCAGTTAGACCTGACATGGGAAATTGTCAGGGGAAATTCGATGCCGGCACACTTCTGGGATGTGTTCTCAGGAATTGGGGAAGACTCGGAGGTTCGCCTCAAAACCTTGAGAACCATCCTGGAAGATTTAAGACCAGAACGAATGAATTATTTGTATTTGTTTTATAGCGCTGCTCCAATTTGCAAAGATAAAGAGTGCACTCTCATGTTACAACAAACTAAACCTCCTCCTTACCAGCAGCGTAGAGTAGAGGAAGATGATTATAGGCCTGTTCCCCCACCAGTTGCGTCCCCTCAACCCCTTCCCGTTCAGGTAAATCAGGTGGTCCCAGGGACCGCCTCTGCACCGGTGTAGGATCTGCCTCTAACCCTATCCCGACCCCGAGCCACATTGTATCCTGATCTGCCAGTGGCCTATAATACCTGAAGCCACGTTCACAGGCGAAGTCTGCCCGACTCCTTGACCGGCTCATGGGGTTAGTCTCCCGAGTGTGTTCCTGGAGAAGTCAATTTCA
Organism: Emys orbicularis; assembly: GCF_028017835.1. NCBI lineage: Eukaryota > Metazoa > Chordata > Testudines > Emydidae > Emys > Emys orbicularis. The sequence goes on from NC_088690.1 coordinate 100,394,371, forward strand.
AATTAATTAAACAAGGAGGACAGGACTCTCCAGTACTCCAATTTCCCTTAAGACAGTACCCTGTTCCTACCGGAGAGGGTCAGGTTGTTGACCGCTATGTCCACACTCCTTTCTCTATCAGTGACCTATTGAATTGGAAGATTACCACCCCAAAGGTCAGGGATGACCCAGAATCTGTACATAGGACACTGAAAGAAAGGAAACAAGTGCTCAGTCGAGCTCAGGAGTCTATAGGTGATTTACCCCCACCGCCACCAGGACGGAATGTCCTGACAGCAGGAGATGTAACTGGGGGTGATCCTAACTGAGATTACAACAATGCTAGAGAACAATATAAATTAACCTCTTTAAAGACTGTAATTTTAGATGGAATTAAGAAGGCTGGGCAGAGAACTACTAATTGGAGTAAAGTAACTTCTGTCCATCAAGGCCCAGATGAACACCCCTCAGACTATTATGAAAGACTGATGAAAGCTACTAGGTTGTTTGGGGGTCTAGATCCTGAAGCAGAGGCAAATATGCCAGTGATAAGAGGATTGGATTGTTTAAAGACCAGGCTGCAAAAGATATAAGGTGGAGATTAAATGATGTGGAAGGATTTGCAGGGATGCCTCTCTCTCAGATAGTGGCTATTGCCACCAGAGTGTTTAATGGGTGAGAAGCCCAATGACAGGCTGAGAGGGTGAAGGAAGAAAAAAGGGAAATACAAGAATGTTGGTGGCTGTATTGAAGGGAGCAGAGCCTGGTGTCGGCAGAGGCCGAGGACTTTTAATTTGTTATTACTGTCATCAAGAAGGGCACATGAAGAGAGATTGTAGACTGAGAGCCCAGGGACAACTTAAACCTCCTCAAGGTGTTAATAAGGGCCAAGGTCCAGCTTGGACACCGCCTAATCAACCCTTCCAGGGGGTAATGCAGAATGGGGGACTTTATGACTGATGGGATGAAGGGGGTTCCATGTTGTTATGTTGCCCAGTGTTTTCCTTATCCCGCAATGATCCCCTAGTTCCTTTGATGATTGGAGGAAAACAGTATGATTGCTTATTAGACACAGGAGCAACCCTTTCCACCCTTACTGATGTGGATCTTCTTAAGAGTGGCAAAATTGAACGTGTTATGGGAATTGAAGGAAATCCTTTTCGTTGTCAGATTTCCAAACCTTTAAGCATACACATAGGGCCCCTGTCTGAGGAACACGCATTCCTACTTACCCAAGGACCAACCAGTTTATTGGGACACGCTTTGCTGTGCAAACTCCAGGCTATTATTCACTGCTCTAACCAAGGCATTCTTTTGAGCCTGCCAAATGACTCTGTCATTCCCTTGATGGCTCTAATGAATCCCGAAACGCCTTCAAATTTAGCAATGCTTCCCAGGGAATTGGAAAATGCTGTCCCACCTTGGGTATGGGGAACAAAAAACACTGACGTGGGATTACTAAAGTCAGCTGAGCCAGTTCGGATACGTGTTAGGACAGACATAGAACCCCCCTCGCATTCCCCAATACCCTCTCCCATGAGAGGCAATAGAGGGACTGACTCCCTTAATTGAGTCATTTTTAGGGGGTCATCCCAGATATCATGGGGGCGTCTCCCTCAGGGGTATGTGGAATCCCCCGCTATATTTTCAGCTGTCTTGCATAAAGATTTACAAAATGTAATTCTCCCAGGACTTCCACGTTGCTTTTGTATGTGGATGATCTTTTATTATGCTCAGAAACACAAGAGATTAATGAGCAGGACTTGATAGAGTTTTTATGTGCCTTAGCAATGAAAGGACACAAGGTGTCACCCTCAAAGATTCAATCTTGCTCACAGGAGGTGAAATATTTAGGGCACATACTAAAACCAGGAAAGAGAAGCCTTGCTCAGGAAAGAATAAGTGCCATTTTAAATGTACCCCAGCCCAAGACAAAGAGACAGTTAAGGGGGTTCCTCGGCATGGCAGGATTCTGTAGGTCCTGGATTCCTGGGTATAGGGAAATGTCAAAACCACTAGTGCAGATGACCACTAAGGATGAACCTGACCCAGTGAAATGGACTAAAGATGCTACCAAATCCTTTGAGAGCATTAAGACAGCCCTTGCATCGGCACCTGCCTTGGGATTCCTGGATTATAGGAAACCTTTTACCTTATTTGTTTATGAAAGGGCGGGGGTGGCCTCTGGTGTTCTTATGCAAGCGTTAGGATCACAGCAACGGCCTGTGGCCGATTTTTCAGCAATACTGGATTCTGTTGCAAGAGAAGCAGTAGAATGTTAAAGCCCTAGCTGCTGCAGCTTTGTTAGTTGAGAAAGCTCAAGAGTTGGTACAGGGACATCACCTAGTGGTAAAAGTTCCACATGCTGTTACTCTCCTTCTAAATTAATGAAATACCCAACCTTTCACTAATGAAAGATTGACTAGAGAATCAGTGGATGGTGTAGACCTTGCCTGGACTGAAACTTAAATTCCCTCGAAAGGGAACCCCTAAATAGGGTCCCCAGCACGGGAGTGACGCTTGTTGGCCGACCGGCAAGGCCAACCCGAAGTAGATGACTACAGGGCAGCCAAGGCCCTAAACGACTGATATCAGAGTTTTCGATGGATATAGAAGATTGGACTGTATTATTTGGATTAACGTTTATTGCTCTTTTTTCTTTTATTTGTTGGTATTTTAACCTATTGTGAGAATGTTTCCTCTGTTGATTTTGTTGTTTTTCCCTTCCCTTTCTTATGGCCATAATAATTTCATTAAATTTAGCCATGTGGTGAGGAATAGAATCCCAGAATGGAAAAATGACTCATGCTGGATGTGCACCTTGGTGCCTCCTGATGCGGAATGAGGACTTTCTTTCCTTCCTATCCCTTTGACGGCTGCAAATATTACTCATTCAAAGGTGTATGTTACTCCCCATTGGGCTACAACTCATACCTGGCAACAAGAAGGTATAAGCCCTAACTCCGGGTATTTGTTAACCTTCAAGGTGCAGGGTGAGTGGTGTCTCCTGGGAAATGGGCTAGGCCTGTTTTTAGGGAACAGTACTTGCAAATACTATGTGGGCCTGGGTGGTGATGGAGAGTGGGTCACTCCCCTCGTTTATTGTTTTGACACCACTGACGCCATTAACCACAAGGGTGTCTGCGCCAATAGTGTCTGCTATGAAAGCTGCACTATGGTATGGGAAACCTCTGATGGAACAATGTCTGTATGCGGGCAAAAATGTAGAGACGGAGACATCTCCTCGAAGCACGGGCCTATTGGGCTTATGGGACGTTATACATCCCTGTTATAAAAAGCGTTGGGAGTGACATGGGATACTCCTCCCGGCCCTGTTCCAGCAGGGTTCGGTTCTTACTGGGTGTATGGGAATAAAGCCTATCATACCCTTCCAGTACACTTCTCAGGTTCTTGTTATCTTGCCTGGTTGTTACCCCCACTCGTATTGTGAAACAATTACATAAAGGCAAGCTTAGAAATGTAAGGGACACTAGCAAACCTCAAGCTGAAGAGGATGCAGCCCTTGAACCAATGACATGGACAACATTCCCTAATAATCACAGACTTAGGAGAAGGGTTATAAGACTCCAGGGTATTTTATAAATTATGGCTAATGAAACTGCTGCCATAGTTACAAATCAAGCCACTAAGCTTAAGCAACTTAGACAGTTAGCTTTACAAAATCGTATGGCTTTAGATATTCTTTTAGCAGCTCAACGAGGGACTTGTGCCCTTACAGGCCAAGAGTGTTGCGTATTTGTAAATGACACATATAAAGATACCTTTGACAGAGCAGCCCACTTAAGAGACATCGTCCGAGACAGGTCTGATGAAGGTAGCTGAACACATGATTGGTTTGATGGTTTATTTTCCTGGTTCCCTTCCTTAACAGGCTGGTTAAAGGGACTCCTGAAAGGCGGTGTTATGATTTTACTGATGATTGTGTTTTTTGTGTGTGTTTAAACTGTCCATGTGAATAATGTCTAAATGTGGTAAGGCAACTAGCAAATCAAAGGGGATATTTCTCTCTTTACAAGAAAGACGGGTTTTGGCAAAGGCGGGAAACCATGCCAGATGCAGATATTCTGACCCCTACATATTTGCTGTAACACTCCTACTGCTGTGAAAAGTGTGATCATAAGCCCATTATATGGGTCATGATCAAAGGGGGGAAATTGATATAAAATTATTCTGCTTAACTGCCAGGGGGCAAATTTGTCACGTACACATGGAAGATATACAGCACAGCTATGTCTTAACTCAGGAAGTTCCTTCAAGAGGAAATGTAGCCAAACGCCAAACCTGGAGACAATGGACCTTTCTGTGCCTGTGTCCTGCAGATAGCTAACTGCTTAGTTTGCAAAATAAGCAAGGAGGAGGGAGCAAGTAGATGGACAATAAGGGGTCATAAGAGGGGCAGATACATGTAACTTGCTAATTATGTATGGTAATGATGGCAAATTTTGGCCAATCATAAAGCAATAGATTATCATAGTCAACTGCATATAATGCTTTGGTGTACGTGTTTTCTTTGTTCTTGCTGACTTATGAGCTCGAACCCAATTGCAATTGAAATAAACGGATCGCCCCTCCCGGGGCTCCTTGCTTGGCTAGCTGTGTCCGTCTCTCCTTATTCCTCAGCTGGAACGGACAGAAATTTCTATGACAAGAGTATGTGAAAGGGCTGTGCTAATGGAGACAGATTAAATAAACAGAACCATGATAATAATATTAAAGCTGGGCAGGCACTAGCCGCGCTTTGTTTCCGCTCAGATTGCTACGGGCTCAGTACATAGCTCCTGAATTTTCATGGCAGAAGTGATTTTCTTTTACCACCGAGCAAAGGGCTTTTTAGATCAATAGCCTTGGGAAGATGAGCAGAATATAAAAGGAAGACATTTGTGCAGCTAAATCTTTAAGATTCTAACTCCCAATTGCCATAAAAAATGGGCTATGAAGCTGTAATGTGATATATTAAAAAAAAAAAATTCTTTGGTGTAGAGAGAAGCCTAAAGTCAGGTCAAGGGTAAGAGAGTAACAAGCCATTTACACGCATGCACACCCCCCATACCAAGAGTCTGTGACTAAGACACATGTCCCTAGTACATTTTTCTTTTACTTCTTTGAATATGATGGGGACAGGTGATGTCTGATTGGAAATTTAACAGATTGTCTTTTTTTTAGCAATGATGTAACCTGGGCTGTAAATGAATTTTCACCAGTCACAGGAGCTTAGATGTGGCGCTCCATTTAGGATTCACAGCGGAGTGGGACCAAACACCTACGGTTTCGGTGGAGGTGGTCACAGGGAAGGAATCTGAGGGGGACCATGTTCTCCCCTCAGCTACAAAGAAGTGGTGGCAATAGCGTAACTGAGCTAGGGAATCGGACCTTGGATCCAGATCAGTGGAGCAAACTTCCAGAAGAGGTCAGATAAATCACCCACCTTCTACCCCTTTGAGAAAGTTTTTCCAGTTAATTGTATTCACAGCCACAGCTCTGCACTCCTCCCTCTGTATAACCCCATTAAATTAGGGGGCAGGAAAGCCTTGTAAAATCAGATGCTTTATTGAAACTCTGAACGTATATTTTTAGGATTGCAGAACTAGTTCAAGTTCTCAATCCTTTGTATCTTGCAATTTAAAGCTTTTTATCTCACTGGTGATTTCACACACACACACACACACACACACACACAATATTGAAACAAGGATCTATTTTGATGTTTACGGATGAAGAAGTTTTCACTCTCACCCAATTTGCTCTTCTTTGCACAATAATTTTATTAGTGTTATTCCCCCTGCCCCACTCTCTACTCCATTTCACCCTGTTTCACCATGGGAGTTTTCCTTTTTACTCCTTCCCTCTCCAGGTTTATTTCTCTCTAGAAATCGTTTGGCTGTTTTAATGCCAAGAGATGAAAACTGCTTCATACTTGTGCCATGCTTCAAATCGCCATGAAGAAGGAGGCTGTTCCTAATGCTTGTCAGTATTCAGGAGTGTATCTAAGGCCTTTTATAACCAATAATTCAGGTTTGTGTGACAAACTGAATGACAGCTAAAAGATGCTTCTGCTTTTGTGGCTGACACATGGCAAAGATGCAGTGTTGTTGTAGCCGTGATGGTCTCAGGCTATTAGAGAGAGACTGGGTGGGCAGGGTAATATCTTTTAGTATATCAGATTTGTGACCTCAGCTTACTAGGCAGATGAAAAATTCTCTTTAAGGATCAAGTTTCTATTACATAAGAACGGCCGTACCGGGTCCGACCAAAGGTCCATCTAGCCCAGTATCCTGTCTACCGACAGTGGCCAATGCCAGGTGCCCCAGAGGGAGTGGACCAACAGGCAATGATCAAGTGATCTCTCTCCTGCCATCCATCTCCATCCTCTGACAAACAGAGGCTACGGACACCATTCCTTACCCATCCTGGCTAATAGCCATTAGTGGACTTAACCACCATGAATTTATCCAGTTCTCTTTTAAACGCTGTTATAGTCCTAGCCTTCACAACCTCCTCACGTAAGGAGTTCCACAAGTTGACTATGCGCTGCGTGAAGAAGAACTTCCTTGTATTTGTTTTAAACCTGCTGCCTATTAATTTCATTTGGTGACCCCTAGTTCTTGTATTATGGGAATAAGTAAATAACTTTTCCTTATCCACTTTCTCCACATCACTCATGATTTTATATACCTCTATCATATCCCCCTTTAGTGTCCTCTTTTCCAAGCTGAAGAGTCCTAGCCTCTTTAATCTCTCCTCATATGGGACCCGTTCCAAATTAATGTTGCATGGATATCAGTCCGTTGATTACAGGATGTGAATATGGCTTAAAATAGGAGTTGCTGTGACTATTTGTCAGTTTGCATGAATATAACAAAAATACAGCTGATGTATTTTATACTGCAGCTAGAAATACACAACAGGATTTCAGCATAGCTTCAGAAATGTGGCAGTAAACACTGCAGGAGACATTTCTTTCTACACGTTGCTCATCACTTTCCCTCTGAAGCTGTGAACATTGGGAGTCAAGAGGACACGTTTAAAAATGACACATTACAGACACTACACTTTGTTTGTTGTGCCTCCCCTTCTCCATGGGAACCATGTAACAGCCCCCTCTCCCTGGGAACTCCTGCCCGTCTGGGGCAGAAAGTGACTCATCGAGGGGAGCAGGTGGCTCTAGCCTGGGGTGGCGGTAAGACCCGGCTTGCTCTATCCCTGGAGTAGGGTGACCAGATAACAAGTGTGAAAAATCGGGACAGAGGGTGGGGGATAATAGGCACCTATGTAAGAAAAAGCACCACATATTGGGACTTTCCGTATAAAATCGGGACATCTGGTCACCCTACCCTGGAGGAGCCCACAATTGTGCGGAGTGGACTGGGCTCCTCCTTGCCTTCCCTTCCCCTTGTGTAGAACTTTGTGCCCTGGAGGGGTTTAAAACATGCAGGGCTGCGGCTGGCTGGGTGCCCAGGGCAGGGCAGCAGCAAGGAGTGTACAGGGGGTCCCTAGCACTCAGGGACAGGGAGAGCAACACAACAGGTTGCTGCCGAGGTGGGCCTGTGCCCCTTCTCCAACAGCTGTGGACTCCCTGCAAGCTCTCCCCACTGCTGCCCTGGCCTGGCCACCCAGCCAGCTGCAGCCCCACATCTCCCTGATAGGCTCATTGTGCCTCCGAGTTTGAAAACCAATGGGTACAGCAAAAGTTGCTCTTGGGGCCAAATCCCGGTGTCATCACAAAGCCTGAGAAGCCACACAGTTTGCCGAGGTGTTCTGGGAGAAAAATCCTCCTCTGCAGGCCAGAGAGTGGAGCTGCTACTGCAGCTTTATTGCTCCGGTCTCCATTGCAGCCATGGAATTGGTTCTGCAGTCACTTACTCATTCTTCCCTCTCCACCTCCATATTCCCCTGCACAGCTCCCTGCTATTCAATCCTACCCGCCAGGTAGAACAGTAGCACAAGTTCCAGTACAGCTCCTATAAAATAATTAAATGAGATAAAAGGTGCAGAAGAAAGAAAACACATGAAAAAATGGTGGCAAAGAAATAAAGTAGAGAAGGTATTCTCATCAGTACTTAATACACCAAAACCCAAGATGACCCACTCGGGCAAACATTCCTTCTGTCCAAAATGCTTTGGTATGCATGTTGCCATTTTATCCATATAAGCAGTATATAAAATTGTACACCTCCCATATATTTATTATTTCTAAGAACCCATAGTGGAAAAGCAGGTTTCTTAAAACAGCCCCCCTCCGCCATTTTTATGCACAGTATCCAAAGATGCTTTTACAGGGTACATTAATCATGTGTCACATTTATCCTCTCAAAATCCTTAGCAAAAAAATTCAGCAAAAATTTTAGAAAACTCAAACATTTTAGGGTCTGAATTTTAGAAACAGCCTCTGCTTTTGCAGAAAGAAAATTGTGCTAGCAAATAATTGTGCCTATAATTTTGCACTCATGGCTAATGCACAGGGCCGGCTCCAGGCACCAGCCGAGCAAGCTTGTGCTTGGGCAGCAGATTCTATGGGGCGGCATTCCACCCAATCCTAGGGCGGCACTGCTGCTTTTTTTGTTTGTTTTGTTTTTTGTTTGCCGATCCGGCCACCCTGTAGGGGGCGGCGGCGCGGAGCAGGGGAGCGCCCTGCTGGGAGCGGGCTGCGCTCTCCGTCTGCCCCAGCCAGTGCCAGGTCTGTAGCAAGCCCGGCAGGGCAGCCCGCGTCCTTCCCTCCCCGCCGACTGGAGCAGCGCCCTCCCGGCAGGGGGCGCAGCGGTTGGGGCCGCGTGGCGACCGCCCCGCTGAAGCCCTGGCCGCCCCCCTTCTCTCTCCCCCCCCGCTCCCTCCCTCTCCCCCCCGCTAGCCGGGGCACGTCTGCAGCGCAGGGAGTCCCCCTGCACCCTGGCTCCGGCCACCCCGCAGGTTTCTTTTTTTCCCCCTGCTTTGCCGCTCCGACCGCGCCACAGGTGGTTTTTTTTTTTTTTTTTTGCTTGGGGCAGCAAAAAAGCCAGAGCCGGCCCTGCTAAAGCAAATTATAACAGACCTCTTGCTACTTGAATATGCAGGTACAAATGTCTATTTAGGGTTAGATCTAGATCCTATCATATGAGCCCACAAGTAACTGTGTTTACATGTAAGGTTACTGACGCAATTTTGCATCCATAAGTAATTGAAAATACTATTTGCATGTGCAAAATTTATTCAATGAACTCTGCTGGTATGCATCAAATAATTATTTGGGATATAGCGTTCAGCCAGTTTTATGCGCCAGTGAATCACCCATACACATTTATAAATATTTAGATATTCCAATCTTGCAAGAGTGTATGAAGACATTTGATTATGTCACCTTTGAAACACTTATTTTACTCCACACTGGAAATTCTTACATCTAAAAACAGAGATAAACAAATCAATGTCCCCTGAAGAGCATTTTAAAATTACCAATGCACTGTATTTTAATGAGTTTTCTTTGCAATTTGTACACAATAGATTTCCAATACCAACTTGTAATTAGTTCATTTTCTCCAATCATTATGTATTAAGTCCACTAACATTTTCCAGCTGGTATCTTTTGAAATGAAAGGTATTTGGAAAAATTATTATGCTCTTGCAGTTGACATATAAATGCATTGGCACTAATGCATTGTGCAACTGATATTGTTGAGTAAGAGAAAACAGTCAAACTGATACAGAGCATCAAAGTTTGTTCTTACATCGAAGTTTCTGGCTTTGACTGCAAATTTTGTCCAAAGTTTTTTGACCCCACGAATCTTAAAAAAATTAAAATAAATAAAATTTACCAAGTCTAAAAACTTCTTGGTGATCCTATACAACAGTTACTTCATGAGATTCCCTGTTCATCCGCAGACAAATCATGTTGTCACAATGTATAAGATTTGTATTGATCTAATTTGCATGTACAAGCTCAGAATGTGAAAGGATTCCCAAATTTCGCCCAAGGAAACGTGTTCATTCCATTGGCAAACACAGCTCTTTACACTGAACATAATTTTGCTTTGGGCATAAAATGTAGTATTTCCCTAATTTTGCTTGAGTGCAATGGTTTGCTTTTTTTAAAGAGAAATGTAATTAGATTTGCAGCAAAAATGCTTTCTTATTGCAAAGTGGAAGATTTTTCTCCACTGTGAAAATGCCTTTTCCTTTCACAAAACAGCACAATTATTGAGAATATGCAATGTGTTACAACAAAACCACACGTTCACAGCTTTGCTGAAGCAGTGAGTAGCACGTTACACATTACTGGAACACAGCAAGATATTTTTCATTCCCAACACAAAACTTTACAATTTTACATTTAGGATAGTTTCACTAAAATGCAAAAATTCAAACTGTTTGCCAGAATGTGTTGCTGTTATGCCAGCAGGCAAATGTTCAGTTTAAGGGGAAATTACTTTTCATGTTCATTCAACTCTACCCTACATTCTATGCAGCAAAAGACACCAAAAGCCTAGTGCAAATCCCTTTTAGAGGATCTGGGAGGATTTACACACCAAATACTGTATTTAGAGTGGAGAAAACCCACAAATCCAAATGCTTGTAGGATTCGTAATGTGCATGGACTGGTAGGAGATGCTCTGGCTACTCCACTGGATGGAGACCCACTGACTAATAGGATGAACACACAAACAGCTCTGGAGGAAATGGGGAGAAAGGGCTTTGGGGGGAGACAGAGCCCTGGGTTGACAACACTGGGGGACAAAGAATACAGATATGTAAAAGACAGAGATCACTGGCTAAATGAGGGTACAGCTCCAGAAACAGAGCCCAGGGGCTGCAGGGGGAGAGAGACACTGCTGGAAGGGACCCAGAGCTCTGGGGTTTATGGGAAGACAAAAGGTAGGGGCAATGCTGGTTCCCTCCACACACGTGAGTGTGTGTACACTCACTTTTTTGTGGTGGATGAACAAGTGCCTTCCTGCACCCACTACACAACAATGGAATGCAAAATGTGACTCGCTCTGTGTGAGCATAAGGAGTGCAGGATCAAGCCCACTACAGAATTTCCAATTACTTTCTTACTTTATACTTCCCAGGGCTTCCAAAAATGTTGCCGCAGTGACTGGAAAATACTCAGCTAGTAAATGGTGTGAACTATCACTGTACGTAGGTATTATGATGTATAGAAGGGAGATCAAATAAGTGCATTTTCAAAAGAAAATAGTGAAATCAAAACACTTTTGTGCATCTAGCATTTTGCGAGAATTTCTTAAGTTCAAACTTGTTTGCCGAACTTTTTTTTTTTTTTTTTTTTTTTTATAAAAACAGAAAGTATAGGACTGTTCTGCTAAATTGCTTTAATTCACTCTTCTGGGAGTCACTCTGAAACAGAATAAACAGTATCTTCAAACAACCCAGCTGCACATTTTATTTTTTGAGGCAAACGGGGCTCAAAGGTAGTTGCCTCGGTCAATTTGAGGGAAACTTCATTTCTTCCCCTGGGTGCCTAGCATCCTCCTCTACCACTGCTTCAATCTGATCTGGGAGGCTGGAATTCCCTTGCTTGCTACAGCATGTTTGAAGTTAAGATACTGCATAGCTCGCAGGAGAAACGAGTCAATGTTGGTAAGCTAATGAATTATTTCCCACTTCGTACGGATATCTACAGCCCCATGGAAGAAGACCACATAGCAAGGAAATAACAGCCTAAGGGGCAGACCGTGGAACGTAAACTGTAAATATTTTAGGACTATGATGATTTGATCCTGCAGATATAACAGCTACAATATTATGGCTTAAGAGGAGCACACCTAAAGCAAGATGCCTTATCTCAAAATACAGTTGTCCAATGTAATTAAGCAGACTTAACCAATCTTACCAAAGTATAGGGTGACCAGATGAGAGGAAGAAAATATCAGGACACATGGGGGGGTGGGGAGTGCTGCCGGCGGAGGGAAAAAAAAAAAAAAAAGCCGAGTGCTGCCGGCGGAGCGAAATATCAGGACAAATTGCTTCCTGACCAAAGATCGGAACAAAAATCTAAATATCGGGACGGTCACCCTACCAAAGTATAGAGTAACAAGTATCAAAAAACCCCACAACATCCCACTGACCAGCAGCACAGATGGATATAAACTTCATCTAAAAATGTAATTTAGACTTGCTATTTTTACATTAGAAAGCCATGCACCTCATGTGTTCAAGGATATATGTATTTAAATAGGGGCATGTGTGCCATAGAGAGTATATGTATAACTTTTCTTTAGAAATGTGAGTCTCAGAGAGCTGGTAGGAAGAAATCTCACAGGGGGGAAAAAATCTAAGGGAAGGAGGAGTTCAGGAGAGCTGGCAGTTTTCAAAGAGACAGTATTAAAGTCATAACCACAAACTATTCCAGCACAAAGAAAAGATATGAAGAATGGTAAGATGTCAATATGATTGCATATAGAGAGGAGCTCTCTAATGACCTGAAAGTCAGAAAGGAATCCTACAAGAAGGGGAAACATGGACAAAGTGCTAAGGATGAATAAAAGAAGAATAGCACAAGTGTAGGTCCACTCCTGAGCAGGGAAGAAGAGCTTACCATGGATGACACCAAGAAGGCTGAAGTGTTTAATGCCTATTTTGCTTCATTCTTCACTAAAAAGGTTAATTGTGACCAGATATTAACACAATTAAGAATAGTAAGCGGGAAGGAACACAAACCAAAATAGGGAAAGAACGGGCTAAAGAATATTTAGATAAGTTAGCTGTATTCAAGGTGGCTGGGCCTATTGAAATTCACCCTAGGGTACTTACGAAACTAGCCGAAGCGAATCTCAGAACCATTAGTGATTAGCTTCAAGAACTCATGGAGGACAGGTGAGATCCCAAACGACTGGAGAAGGGCAAACATAGTACCGATCTTTAAAAAGGGGAACCAAAGATGACCCAGGAAATTAGAGACCACTCAGTGTAACTTTAATAGCTGGAAAGAAATGGAAATTATTATACAGCAATTTGTAAGCACCTAGAGGATAATACATTTATAAAGGAATAGACAACATGGATTTGTCATGAACAAATCATACCAGACCAACAATTTCCTTTGTTGACAAGGTTACTGGCCTAGTGGATAGGCAGGAAGCAGCGGTCTTGATATAAATTGATTTTATTATGGCTTTTGGTAGACCACATGACATTCTCAAAAGCAAAGAAGGGAAATGTGGTTTAGATTAAATTACTATAAGGCAGGTGCATAGTGGGTTGAAAAACCATACTCAGAGTAGTTATCAATGGTTCACTGTCAAATTGGTAGGATGTATCTAGTAGGCTCCTGCAGGGATTTGGATAATGGGTGCAGATAGGGTTGCCAATTTCAGTTGGATGTATTCCTGGAGGTTTCATCACATGACATTAATCTTTAATTCCTGGAGACTCCAGGACAATCCTGGAGGGTTGGCAACCCTAGTTGGAGAGTATGCTTATAAAATTTGCAGATGACATCAAGCTAGAGGGATCACAAGTACTTTGGAGGACAGGTTTAGAATTCAAAATGACTGATAAAGTGGAGAATTGGTCAATCAAAAGCTCTCTAAAGCCGGTGTGACCTACCAGCAATAGTGGAACTGTTTTAGGATAGTCAGAAGATGAAATTCAATAGAGACAAGTGCAAAGTACTACAGAAAGAAGAAAAAAATCAAATGCACAACTACAAAATAGGGATTAACTGGCTAGGAAGTCCCTTCCTTCACTTGCCCCAATCAGCATTCTTTTGGGGGTTTGTTCCCTCTTACTCAAGTTGCACCTCTGTATTTATCTTTTCCACTAGTTAGAGAACATCTAAGTGCCTTTGTGACTGATGGAAAGATCTTTCTTACAGAATCTGCCTGGAAAATCAGAACTATGCTCAAAAATGTCTGCTTTAAACTCAGCATTCTTAAGGATTTAACTGGAGGATCCTTGGAAAAGGCTAAAAAAAAAAAAAAAAGGTAGAAATCATTCTGCATGCACACACAATATTTTGTTTTCCCCTCTGCCATGCAGTTTTATTTTCTTACCAGGGATATTTAAATAAGAATAGGAGAGGATAGTTTCACTAGTGTAAATCTGGAGCAATTCAGTGACATTACTCTGGATTTACACTGGTTTACTTAACATTAGGAACTGGTCCAGGATCTTCGCTTACAGAAGTTAATTTGCCCTTGTTCCTTATTCTCCCATTTAAAGGAGCTACAGCCACTCAAGCTGGGAATATACAAGAAACTCAGGTCCAAATGCATGGTCTGACCACATCTACAGAGACCATGTGGCTACCAGATTTCCCTCCCCTAAGGCTGCAGGCTGCAGCTAAATCATGCTGCCAATGCCTCCCCTTCCCACCCCCAGCTGCTTTTTCTTCACATCTCACAGGGAGTTCCTTAATGCAGCTCTAACCAGCATTACCCGTCACAACTATTTGCCATGGAGTTTAATTTTCTTCCCATAGGTAGCATTCTACGTAGAATGGCTGTTTCCTAGTTTTGCCTCTCCCAGGATTCTGATATAACCAGAGACCCCCAATGACGTGGTGTTATGTGGATGAGCTACTAATTGGGCTTAAGCATCCCATTTAGGCGTGTACTCCCCTCTCATGCTAATCGTAGGGCCCTTTTTTGCTCTTCTACTCCTTTTAAGATCAATACAGTATTGATGCTTTATACACTGTTAGACAACAGACAAACGTGTAGTGCAGGGCCTAAATAAATTCCATTGCTCGAGTGTGTAATTCAAAAGTAGCTAACATTTTCCTTTAACATTTTATTAAGACTTTAATAAGGCTTTAAAGAGGGCTTTACTAACATTATCTATAGAAGTCTCACAACACGCCTGGGAAGGAAAGAGGGAAGTATGATTATCTCTGTTTTACAGGCCCAGATGCTTTTAGTGACTTGCCCAAGGCCATACAGTGAGTCTGTGGCAGACCTAAAAGTAGAAGTATTTCGGCACATTGTCACTCAGTCTCCCTTGTGCATTTTTAATACACATTGGGGATGTGTGAAGAATTAGTTTTAGGACTGAATTAGAACCAGAAAGGACAGGAAAAAACCTTTCAAAACTGATTTTCAAAACAAAGCATGGGAATGAGAGAGTGAGAAACATTTAGACAGGAGGGTTCCTATTTGTTCCCCCTTTTTTTCCTGCTCTACTGCCACTAGATTGTATTTTATAATCCCAGCTACTATCATCGGTCTGATCCTGTCTGCAATTTGTTCTTTGTTCATTCTCCTGCAATGATTTGTTCCTCCCAAACTACAGCTGTGCATTTAATGTAGATGTACTTAGAGATATATGTATCTCTCTCTGTAAAGTGTTGTTTATAAGTAAAATGTTTTTTATAGGATAACAAGAATAATCAATGCATTGATTGAAAAACAAGTATTTCACTTTTTTTCTTTTGAAGAGTATTCATTCAAATTTTTTCCCCCTAGATCAGAGCATCTCAAAATCTCACTATTCAGGTACTAGAAAAAGTACTATATAGCAGGCTTTCCCAGGGCTCCACTTTGACAATGCCCAATGACAAGTATAGGGCACAGAAGGCAACCTTTGAGAGCCATAAGTGCTTTGAGATTTGGAAATTATCTTGTCATAATTTCTGACCTGATCTAGTGACATATTCATACTTATCGAGCAACTTCAATCAAAAGCTCTCTAAAGCCAGTGTGACCTACCAGCAATAGTGGAACTGTTTTAGGATAGTCAAAGCAGTCTCTAAAGGGCTGTTTTTTGCTTTCCCATAATCTAATGAAATGCAAAGCTAAGCTGTCAAAAATGAATGTCAGTTTGAAAAACTAATGAGCAATGAGCTATAATTTAACAGGATTTCTATCTCACTGTTAATAATCCCTTATTAACTAAAGCAATATTGACAAGATAAAGCAATTTTGACTGAATACATGTTTTCCTGGTCTTTGTCATATTTGTATTACTAATTGACCTGTCCACATTGATGATATAATCTAGAGCTAGAGTTTTCCAGACAGTTTTGCATCTGCCAACCTACTACTCTCTCATTAGGGAATGACATAAAGGTAAGGCCAGCAATCACATACTTAATTTTAATGACCTCCAGTCTGACATAGTTCCAGAAGATCTACCCAAAAATCACTCCTCTGGGCATGTTCAACATCCTACTCAGCTGAGTAACATGCTTGCCAAATTACTAGACTGTTTCCATGCTTATTAATTTGATGTTTTCTCTGCTCTAATTCTTACAACAGTTAGGCCTATAACTACTTGTTATTCATGTATTGAGTTTTATGCAGCTGTATAGAAAGTAAGAAGCAGACAAACACGTAAAACAGCCAAGCTAGCCACCTTACCAGTGTTCTTCATATTTCCTGGGATGTGGACATGTTGAAATAATCAAGTTACAACTGGGATTTTTTTCACTATGTCTCTTGAGCCTGGATGTCTGATAAGGTTCAATAATCAGAGATTGGAAGACACCCACAATTTGCTCTTCTTGCAAGTCCCATCAGGAAAACAGTTATACTGCTTGACATGTTATTTATGTATGATCAGGAAGAATTTAAATATTAAGCGTTTTTCTCCCTTGCTAACAGCTATTTAGAGCAATTTACATGAATGCAAACAAACTCAGAGGGATTGTACTCAGTGGATTAATTAAAAGGACAAAGTATCTTTCAGAAAAGCAGAATAAAATGATTCATTTAGAGACAGTGAGATATCCATTATTTTGCCTATAATCCAAAAGTGAGAGTTAATTCAACACTTGTATGTAAATAGTTTATTTAAAACATCTGTTAAATTAGTACCTATTAGATACTAGTAACTTGAAACCAGAACCATTCCACTTCTCAGGAAAGATAAGTTATGCAATTACTCTGGTGCATTCATTTACAACTGATCAGCATATCATAATGTTAAAAATGCTTTCTGGACAGTAATGAGGGGGAGGATTGGAGAGAGAGAAAGCTACCAAGCAAGCATGAGAGAGGCAGACTGACAGCTTTGTAGCTCTTACAGAAAAGCCATGGGAATTTTAAAAATGAACTACGATTTCAAAAGCAGCAAAAGAGTGGCACAATCGAGAGTTCAGCTCTTCAAATCATCAAGGTCATCTTTGTACCTCCCTTGGATTAGATCACTGTACAGGTATATGGCGCATTGGGACAAATTTAACGTAACAATTTTGGGGAAGGGTAAATTAGATTCAGACTTTATGATGTCATTGAATTCTGATCATTAGATTTCACAGTCTGTTGAACAGCCATCTTTGCAAGCATATTGCTATCATTCAAAAGTGATTGACTTAACTCACGTGGATCTGAGCAAGAGATACCAATGCACTGGGTCAAATCTATGAAAAATATGGAGGACGTTGTACCTTTAAAAGCAGCACTTTGGCTTGGATTACTGACATTCTGGCTCATAATGAAGTGATTAACACAAAGTTCAGACATGCGAAGATTACAAAACCAAACTATGCACCTAAGACAACTATGTGAAGAGCAAACATTTTTGAAATGCATTCTATAAGATCATATTACTAAAATACATTTCCCAGGAAAAGTTGTACTTTGACCAGGATTTTTTCTTTACGCACAAAAGCTACAAAGTTTCTACAGATACATAAACCATTCCACTTTCTAATTCAGGATGCTGACAAACCATTAACCTCTCCTAATAAAAGCAGGTTATTTGGGGAAATCCAAAATGGAGAATAAAGTAATAAAATGGACTAATTTTGATGTTTGGACGGAGAATATTTTTTTCCATAGCAAGTTCTTTTGAAATATCTTAAAGAAAACCAAGAAGCAACACTACAGACATTTTTGAATGCTTATCAATTACTGACTGTTCTTTAGGTAATATCTCACACTTGTCTGATTTTCATTACCTATTTAAAATTCACTGAACCACAAATCCATTCCAAGCAATATTAGAATTTAGCTTAGGGTTCCTGTGACTTTGAAAACCCATTGATCCAGATATGCTCCCAAGTAACTGCATGTCAAGTCTTTATAGCTGGGTTAATTCACTTTATAGTTTTCTTAATGTACAAGGTTTTATGTTTTATTACATATCTATTATTTTCAGCATGGAGCGATGAATTAAATGCATATGTAGTTTAAAACAGGTCCAAGGTGCCAGCTGGGACTAATTTTAGAGCACTTTAAAAATTATTATCCCAAACCTTTTGTAATTTAAAACTTGAAATGAACATAACAGAAGCCACTCACTTAGAAAAGATGAAAATCTGTGGAAGCAGCAATTCTAAGGTGATTCCATTTGCCTTATTACTCTAGATGGACAAATAATACTGAAAATTAGCATGCTATTTCAGGATATGTCAAGTGACTCAGAACCCACTTCTCCCACTCTTACTTATGATGAGCATAAAACTTTATTCCACAAGTAATCATTGGGACCATTCATGGAGCAAGGTACTATGTTTAATGGGAGTAAAGGGGGGCAGTATTGAGCTTTTACTTTGCAGTTCTGTAGTTTGTAAAGAGGAATAAGAGGCAGAAGCACACACTGAAATACTTTTTATCTTACAAATGTTAAATTGACAAGGTCAGAATCCTGTTGGAAATGCCACTAATTTCAGTAGCGTTACCTACAGGCTTAAAGTTGTGCATATACAGATGTATCTTGCTAAAATCAGGCCCATAATATCTACACTTCAGAGGGAGGGCATGAGACTTCATTAATGTTTGTAAAGCCTTTAAAAAACTCAGATAAACAAGTTTGTATAAGCACAAAAAGTATTATTTTTGGTAGAAATCAGAATAGTGAGCTTTGAAGTACCAATACATGATTCATAATAGATATTGTTAATTACTCAAAGAAGTATCCATAAAACTTACAAACCCCAGGCAAATAATTGGTAACTCAAGAGCTTAAAGTTGCACACAGCTTAAGTACCTTGCTGAATCAGAGCCAGTATGCATGTTGCAAATCGTTAAACAGGTACAGAGAGATTTGTCCCAAGATCACACAGCAATTCATTGTCAAAGATGGAAATAAAATGTTTTGAATCCAGGCAGAAGATGCAGGGAAAAAAACCTTACTTTTCTCACCCCTAAAATAACAGCTATTCTCACTCTGTGGTAGCCAGGTTTCATGAAAAAAATTCTTGAGAAAATTCAGTGGTAAACCCTACAAGCACAGTACCTTGTGGCTTCCTAGAGACGACATACATGTTCTACTTACACTTCCAATAATCCAACAGTATCTTTTCAATGCCATTAACAATCAACAAAGCCAACAAAATAATCCATTGCCTGTATCTCTTTATCAAATCCATAAAGTTCAGTTATTTCCTGATAAGCACATCTTACCTTAAGGAAACAACCCCCCGCAGATGCTGACCCCTTCCTCCTCCTGCATACATACACCATGGAAAGTTCAAAATGAAAACAACTATTTCATACACACATTTCTGGAGACAAAATATTCATGTAACACCTGGACTGTAAGCCACATTTTGTCATTGCAAAGCGGGGGGGGGGGGGGGGAGAGAGAGAGAGCATCATGACTTACGGAATGCAGTATAGAGTTCTTGCAGGGTTAAGTAACCATCATTGTTGTAATCATCAAATCGGAGAAGATCTTCCAGCGTGCAATCCAAGAAATCATCTTCTAGAGCTTCTTTCTCCATTAGCTGTGGGAACAGAAAGTTATACGAATAGTGAGTTGTGACACATTGTAATTTTGAAAGAAAATTTACCATTTCAACAAAGAAAAATGATATGCTCCAAAAACTGAGAATGGCATAAATTTAATATAAAGGGATCCTAACAGACATAGTGCACGTCACAATTAGCAAGGGGTTTAAACTTGACAAGTATTAAAAACCATTATCTTGAAATCAATGCAGGTATTTTTATTTTCCTGTTTTTCATCCTTACAGTCCTATCTGAATTTTTTTGTAGCCATCTTTTGTAATTTATGAGGCAACTGGTTGTGAATTGACTGTTGAGGCGTCCAAGATGTCAGCCATTCCTCGTCAGCATGGGTGTAGAACAGGGCTCATCATAACTGTAGCTTTTTTCTTAGCAGTCTAACTCTTGCACCCAGGTATTCCAGCAGGTGAAGTGAGTTAATTTGTTACTGAAGACTCCATGGAATGCAAGATACAAGGGTAATATTTTAGAATAATACCTGCCCTCTGATAAACATGTTTCGAATAGTTGCATCTGTCACAGAAGATGTTATTTCTTTGCTATTTACAGTATATTAGTGTAGGGGGCTAAAGCACAGGTAGCACATTGCTTTGGCCACTTCTAGTTTATTGCTGCATGAATAGAAATAGGGGCTACATTTTTCTGACGTGCTCAATTCACTTACAAGCTTAAGTCTCATTTTCAAAAACATCTAGTCCCGGGAGATTTTCAAAGTCAGTGGCAGTCAGGCACTAAACTACCCTCTGTTCCTTTGACAATCTCCCCTTATGTCACTAAGGGGAAAATTTTCAAAAGTAATTTCTGCATGTTGGACCTTAAGTCCAGTTGACTCTCCTGTGTGCCTATGGGTATGTCTACTCAGGGATAAAAGCCCTGCAGCAGGGCCATGGCTGACCCAGGCCAGGTGCATGGGGCTCAGGCTGCAGGGATAAAAGTTGCTGTGTAGACATTTGGGCTTGAGCCTGAGCTCTGGGACCATCCACCCTCACAGGGTCCCAGAGCTCAGGCTCCAGCGTGAGCCCTAAAGTCTACACAGTGATTTTTCAGCCCCGCAATCTGAGGTCTGAGAGTCCAAGTCAGCTGACCCAGGCCAGCTGATTTTTTTTTTTTTTAATCTCTGTATAGATGTACCCCCTACTCCTAAGTGATTCAGGCACTTTTGAAAATTTTACCAAAGATCCCCAAAGAAACTTATAAACTCAACTGCCAATTCTGAGCCCCTTGAAATCAATGGGGACAGAATCAGGCTACAGGAAATAATCATTTGCAACCTGGGGGACTCAGAGGAGGAGGAGAATTTCGACCCCAACACTGCACCTTTATCTCTGTACAGATGCATTAAAGTCATTGTGGCTCTGCACAGGTGCAGGAGTCCTCTGCAGGGCATCTGCTTGCAGGATCAGGTCCTTGGAAAGATTTTTGTTTGTTAATAAATTTGGTTAGTATTTGGGGGGCTAGCCGAAGAAATGAAGCCCACAAATGCTAACTCATGTCAATGTAATATCACCATCTCAGTATATTAATAAAAAGGAATTAAATGTCATAAATTGAACTTATATGATTTATATCACGAAGTAAGGGCTTGAGTAAATTGTCAGCCTTGTTGATTATGATGTCAGAGTTGTTCCTGAGGCTGTGGATGGCGTTGTGTTCTGCACAACAACTCTAACATCATAATCAAAAAGGCTGACAAAGGAGGTGCTGTCGTCATCATGAATAGGTTGGAATATGAACAAGAGGCTGCTAGGCAGCTCTCTACCACCACATTCTACAGGCCATTACCCTCTGATCCCACTGAGGGTTACCAAAAGAAACTACACCATTTGCTCAAGAAACTCCCTGAAAAAGCACAGGAACAAATCTGCACAGACACACCTCTAGAACCCTGCCCAGAGGTATTTTATCTGCTACCCAAGATCCATAAACCTGGAAATCCTGGATGCCCCATCATCTCAGGTATTGGCACCCTGACAGCAGGATTGTCTGGCTATGTAGACTCTCTCTCAGGCCCTACACTACCAGCACTCCTAGCTATCTTCGAGACACCACTGACTTCCTGAGGAAACTACAATCCATTGGTGATCTTCCAGCAAATGCCATCCTGGCCACTATGGATGTAGAAGCCCTCTACACCAACATTCCACACAAAGATGGACTACAAGCTGTCAGGAACAGTATCCCTGATAATGTCACGGCAAACCTGGTGGCTGAACTTTGTGACTTTGTCCTCACCCACAACTATTTCACATTTGGGGACAATGTATACCTTCAAGTCAGCAGCACTGCTATGGGTACCCGCATGGCCCCACAGAATGCCAACATTTTTATGGCTGACTTAGAACAACGCTTCCTCATCTCTCGTCCCCTTACGTCCCTACTCTACTTGTGCTACATTGATGACATCATCATCATCATCTGGACCCATGGAAAAGAAGCCCTTGAGGAATTCCACCATGATTTCAACAATTTCTATCCCACCATTTACCTCAGCCTGGACCAGTCCACACAAGAGATCCACTTCCTGGACACAACAGTGCCAATAAACGATGGTCACATAAACACCACCTTATACCGGAAAACTATTGACCGCTATACTTACCTACATGCCTCCAGCTTTCATCCAGACCACATCACACGATCCATTGTCTACAGCCAAGCTCCAAGATACAACTGTGTTTGCTCCAACCCCTCAGACAGAGACAAACACCTACAAGATCTCTATCAAGCATTCTTAAAACTACAATACCCACCTGCTGAAGTGAAGAAACAGGTTGACAAAGCCAGAAGAATACCCAGAAGTCACCTACTCCAGCACAGGCCCAACAAAGAAAGTAACAGAACGTCACTAGCCGTCACCTTCAGCCCCCAACTAAAACCTCTCCAGTGCATCATCAAGAATCTACAACCTATCCTGAAGGCCGATCCTTCACTCTCACAGATCTTGGGAGACAGGCCAGTCCTCGCTTACAGACAGCCCCCCAACCTGAAGCAAATACTCACCAGGAACCACACAACAAAAACATGAACCCAGGAACCTATCCTTGCAACAAAGCCTGTTGCCAACTCTGTCCACATATCTATTCAAGGGACACCAACATAGGACCTAATCACATCAGACACCATCAGAGGCTCATTCACCTGCACATCTACCAACGTGATATATGCCATCATGGGCCAGCAATGCCCCTCTGTCATGTACATTGGCCAAACTGGACAGTCTCTACGCGAAATAAATGGACACAAATCAGACGTCAAGAATGAGAACATTCAAAAACCAGTCGGAGAACACTTCAACCTCCCCAGTCACTCAATTACAGACATAAAAGTCGCAATTCTCCAACAAAAAGCAACAGAGGGTCCTGTGGCACCTTTAAGACTAACAGAAGTATTGGGAGCATAAGCTTTCATGGGTAAGAACCTCACTTCTTCAGATGCAAGAACAAAAAAACCTTCAAAAACAGACTCCAATGAGAAACTGCAGAATTGGAATTAATTTGCAGACTGGACACCATTAAATTAGGCTTGAATAAAGACTGGGAGTGGATGGGTCATTACACAAAGTAAAAACTATTTCCCCATGCTAATTTTTTCCCCTACTGTTACTCACACCTTCTTGTCAACTGTTGGAAATGGGCCATCCTGATTATCACTACAAAAGGGTTTTTTTCTCCTGCTGATAACAGCCCATCTGAATTGATTAGTCTCATTAGAGTTGGTATAGGAACACCCATTTTTTCATGTTCTATGTGTATATATATATCTTTCTACTGTATTTTCCACTGCATGCATCCAATGAAGTGGGTTTTAGCCCATGAAAGCTTATGCCCAAATAAATTTGTTAATCTCTAAGGTGCCACAAGTACTCCTCATTCTTTTTGCTGATACAGACTAACACGGCTACCACTCTGAAACCTGTTACCTTATGAGAGGAGACTTAAAGAGCTTGGCTTATTTAGCCTAACAAAATGAAGGATGAGGGGAGATATGATTGCTCTCTATAAATACCTCAGAGATAAAAAGTCAGGGAGGGAGAATAGTTATGTAAATTAAGGGACAATGTTGGCACAAAGCCAATAGATAAAACAGGCAATCAATACGTTTAGGCAGATCTGTGACTGCTAGTAGCAAATATCCCCAATGGCTGGTGATGGGACACTAGAAGGGGAGGGCTGTCAGTCACTACAGAGAATTCTGGGTGTAACTGATCACCATATTTGAGGTCAGGAAAGAATATTCACCCAGATCAGATTGGCAGAGACCTTGGGGTTTTTTGCCTTCCTCTGCAGCATGGGACACAGGTCACTTGCTGGTTTGAACTAGAGTAGATAGCAGATTGTGTGTAACTGGAAGTCTTTAAATCAAAGGTGGGGAACCTCTTGTATCAGGGGACATTGACCCAACAACAACAACAAAAAAATCATCAATGGCAGGCCACACACGTTCAACTCACCTGCCTGGCAGGGCACGGAGGCTCAGGGCTTCCCGCCCATGGCAGAGCGAGCCAGTGCTCACCGCTCCAGCCCCACAGGCACCATCTCGCCCCGCTGCAGGGGGAAGCCCTGAGTCTCCGCTCCCCCCTCCCACCCGGCAGGTGAGTTGAATGTGTGTGGTCCACGGGCCAGATGAAAATGTGCAAGGGGCCGGATCCTGCCTGTGGGCTGTAGGTTCCCCACTCCTGCTTTAAATCATGATTTGAGGACTTCAGTAACTCAGACAGAGATTAGGGGCCCATTACTGGAATGGGTGGGGGAGTTTTGTGGTCTGCAACATGCAGGAGGTCAGACTAGATGATCATGATGGTCCCTTCTAGCCTTAAGTCTATGAATCTATTTGGAGGGGTGGCGCTCTCTCTGGTTTTGACCAGAAATTCAATGCTGAGGAATGTTCCCAACAAAAGTTTAGTTGAGGGCGATACGTTTCCACCAAAAATTCAATTTCCACAAATCAGCATTTTCCAAAAATACTGCCCCCCCCAAATGTTTTATTTATACTATTTATACTAGTTCCAAGTGCCCTTTATGTACTACTCAAACTCTATTTAACAATAGGTGACTTTAAGTGATCTCTGCACAGCGCATCGTGTGATGAGAACAGAGCTGGACATGTTTTCTCTAATGAAATACAGTGGAACCCCGCTATAACGCGATCATTGGGGTCCAAAAAATTCAATCGCGGTAAATGCGGGGTCGCGTTATAGCGGGGTTCCACTGTACTTGTGTTCAGTTTGCAGCAGTGTGCGCACCCTGGCTAGTGGGAGGGAGCGGGGGGGAAAGAGAGAGAAGGGGGGCGGCCAGCAGGGCCGGCTTTGCCCCGCGGCCCCGGCCAGAGCGCAGCAGCCCCGCGCTCCCGGCCGGACCACAGCAGCCCCGCAGCCCCGCGACCCCGGCCGGACCGCTGGCCGGAGCGCGGCAGCCCCACAGCCCCGCCCCGCGACCCCAGCCGGACCTCTGGCCAGACTGCTGCAGGCCCGCTCTCCGGGCCAGACCGCGGCAGCCCCACAGCCCCGCGACCCCGGCCGGAGAGCAGCAGCCCCGCTCTCCCGGCTGGACCGCCGGCCTGAGTGCGGCAAGTCCTGCGGCCCTGCTCTTCCAGCCGGACCGCCCGCCGCAGCCACCGGGGCGGGCTGGAGCCGGCCCTGCCAGGGACAGAGGTGAGATCCCCAGGGGCCCGCCGGGGCTGCAGGGAGAGTCGCTCCTGCTGCAGCCGCCGGGACATGGATCCCAAATGCCCCGTGCCCGCTGCAGCCGCCGGGGCCAGACTCGCCCCGCGTTATAACCGAATTTGCGGTATCGCGGGGCGCCTTATAGCGGGGTTCCCCTGTAATATCTCCTTGCAAGTGTATCCAAAATATTCAACATGGAAATATTAAAAGTAAAAATAATCCTAGACATAAAATAGATTATGCAGTCCTCTTAGATATGGACAAAATTTTATTACCTGTCTTAATAACTAGTATAGACAACAGCCAAAAGCATATATACTATACACTTATTTCTCAACATAGGTTTTACCTCTGACAGCTGTTTCTTTAGAATATATATAAACCCTTTTCACATTCCATTCTATATATGGACAGAGCTTTAGCAAACACTTAATTAAAAGATTCATAATAAAAATTAAGTATAATGTAAACGATAGGATCGTTCAATTTATAAAAGAGTATAAATAAAACTGTTGAAATGTAGAATATTCAGGGCAGGAAAATCTAAGACTTTCTTTTATTTACAATTTTAGTCTTGACCTTATTGTATTAAAGGCAATTTGAAGTAATAATGCTAAAAAAATGACCCTTCACCTAGCAAGTAAAAATGTTCAATAAAAGTGAGGTCAACCATAACTTCAGAGCTAAATCTTCTAAAGATAGAAATGTCCCTGTCTTCTTTTGTATTGAAAATGTATTAAATTTTCATCTGACTGACAAGTTTTTACTAGCTCCTTTGATTTCATGTCAGAAGAAAAAAAAACAACCCATGTTAGCTGCAATGTATTCAGTAGATTTATGAAAATGACTTTAAAATATATTAGAGTTTTAAATGGCAATAACATTCCAGTTACCACAGTTGTTAATAGCTTTGTACATCCACAACTCTGAAGTTTCTGTGATATTTCACAGTAATGGGCTCAGAAGGAAACTTCAGTAGGGTCGTTCCACTGACTATGGCTGGAGTCGGATTAGGCTCTAAAAGGAGAAAATGTGACCATACGTCTTCATTTTTTATTTCCAAGGATCTTTTCTCACTGAACAAGAATTGTTTGATTTGAATTTAAATAAACAAACTGGCAAAGCTATTCTCCCTCCTGTTAGAGCTAGTTTCTGTCTAGCCCTTACATGAGTGCACGGTGGGAGTGGGATGGAATAAGGAGCCATCCCCCTTGTGGAGTTTATATAAGAGACTTGCAGAACTACAATGCACAGGTAATGCTCCTCAGGGATGCGTAATGCTCCAAAGTGGGAGGGGATGAGAAGAGAGTAGATGGAGGTGGTGGGGGTGGATGACCAGTGGAGCTGGCTGGAGGCTCTAGGAGTTATATGCTGCACTCCTCAAAAAGGCTGCATCCCTTCCACACTGCAGGGCTCTGGGAGGCATTCTGTCTCCACTGCTCCTCCTGGGACAGTGCTGCTGCACATTGCCCCCAGAGAAGGGCTATGCCTAAATGCTACAATGTAGCCTATAATAATGACAATCAACGTAACAAACGAGTCTGTTTTTTATAGCAGTGCCTCTCCCTTGCCTCTCCGCCATAGCAGGTGAGATTGTGATTCCCTACTGCCTATTTTTCTTTTTAAATAAATGAAAGGAAATGAGAAGTAACAACTTATGTGCTGGCCACGGAAAATGCAATCACAGTATCTCCCATGGCACCACATTTATTTTATTTACCTCTTCTGATTTGCAGCAAAGCTCTGGTCTTTGGAAAGTTCTGATTTAAAACTCTTCCAAATTAAAAGACCCAGCTCAGATCAAACACCAGTCTACATAGCAAATCAGGCAAATTAGTGGAGATCACAAAGTAGAGAAATTTAAATATATCCCTCCCTAAGAAATCTCTTAAAGTGTCTGGGAAAGAAACTGGCCATGTAGTATACCCTGCGAGTCAGCAATGGCGTGAGAGTTAAAAATAATTTTAAAAGCATTGTTACAATGCAAGGAGTCCATTTCAGCACCAGATTTCCACTACTAGTACTCTAGATCTTTTCTCCCTTGCTTCATCTGTTGCCGGTCATTTGTAAACAATAGTGAGGGGTGAATATAATGGGCAAGAGGATGCCTAAGCACCACTGTAACTGATCCGTGAGGACCAAAGATTAATATAAGGCCTGGTCTTTATTGAAAAAGATTTATTGGCATAATTCTGTCAGTTAAGGGCGTGATTTTTTTTTTAAACAGACATAGTTATGCTAGTAAAAGTTTATATGCAATGCAATTATACCAGTATAACTTATTTCACTTCACTGAGGCTAGGTCTACACTACCCGCCTGAATCGGCGGGTAGAAATCGACCTCTCGGGGATCGATTTATCGCGTCCCGTCGGGACGCGACAATCGATCCCCGAATCGACGCTCTTACTCCACCAGCGAAGGTGGGAGTAAGAGCCGGCGACGGGAAGCCGCGGAGGTCGATTTTGCCACCGTCCTTACAGCGGGGTAAGTCGGCTGCGATACGTCGAATTCAGCTACGCTATTCGCGTAGCTGAATTTGCGTATCTTAAATTGACCCCCCTGTGACGTTGTGCAGTCTACATGGTTTTATAAAAACATGATAATAAGTGAATATAATGTAACTGGGATAGTTTTATAAAAAATTTGATAAGTGACTATAATGCAAATGGGATATGCTTTGTGCAAAAGGTCTCTTGTAAGGTATCATTACAAAGCTCATAAGCTACTGAGTGTGATCATCCTATTTGTAGAAATGTACCACTCTTGTATCTAAAACTAGAAATATAAAATGTAACTCTGAGGGCCTATTGTAATTATGTAAAGTGTGGGCCATTAATGATGGTTTGGAATCTTGATGACTCCCATTGTCTGCAGATGGCTGTTTACCTGTGAGTCTCCCTGTATATGTGTGTGCTGGCAAGTGAGTAATGAAGTCTTGCAGTGACATGTGATCATGTCACCTGAACTGGAATCCATCTTTAACCTGGTGCTTTTCCAGTGAGGGGAGGGGGTGGAAACCCAGAGGAACAAAGGGTTCCCGCCTTATGCAAAAGATATATAAAGTGGTGAAAGAGAAGAGAGTGGAGAGGAGCCATCATGGAGAATCCCCTAGATAACACCTAAGCTGGAACAAAAGCTGTACCAGGGGAAAGAATTGTGCCCAGGCCTGGAAGGTGTCCAGTCTGAGAAAAACTTACTGAAACATCTCTGAGGGTGAGATTATCTGTATTTAGTTTGATTAGGCATAGATTTGCACATTTTATTTTATTTTGCTTGTGACTTACTTTGTTCTGTCTGTTACTACTTTGAACCACTTAAATCCTACTGTCTGTATTTAATAAAATCACTTTTTATTTAGTAATTTACTCAGAGTATGTATTAATACCTGGGGGAGCAAACAACTGAGCATATCTCTCTATCAGTGTTATAGAGGGCGAACAATTTATGAGTTTGCCCTGCATAAGCTTTATGCAGGGTAAAACGGATTTATCTGGGTTTAGACCCCATTGGGAGTTGGGCATCTGAGTGCTAAAGACAAGCACACTCCTGTGAGCTGGTTTCTGGTAAACTTGCAGCTTTGGGACTAGTGATTCAGACCCTGAGTCTTTGTTAGAGCAGACTGGAGTGTCTGGCTCAGCAAGACAGGGTGCTGGAATCCTGAGCTGGCAGGGAAAACAGAAGCAGGGGTAGTCTTTGCACATTGGGTGGCAGCTCCCAAGGGGGTTTCTGTGATCCAACCCATCACACCCCCCCCGTAGTGAAGACGTAGCCTGAAAGAATAAGCTATACTGGTATAAAGCGGTTTATACCAATATACAGTTTTATCTTTGCTGAACTAAAGGTTTGATTGCAGCTTGGATAGGCATACTATTCAAATTATAGCTAGGATGGCTATGTCAAAAATAGCCACAAAGCTATAGCAGCACAAGGTTCAGAATGGGCTGTATAAGCCCACCCGGAACCTTGGATCCATACTCATATTGTCAGCCTGTGCCTAGGGTCTGTGCTGCTGCATCTTTACTGTTCTTTTGGAGCGTGCTAGCTAGATTAAAGCTAGCACAGTTACGCCAAGCCGAGCTGTGGTCACACTTCCAGTTGCAGTGCGGATGAATACATACTACATCTGCTACTATCAAGTATAGACAAGGCCTAAGCGTGTTCTCCTCTGGGAGATGTGGATACGCAGCGCTGTGGAAAATCAACCCATAGCAATTTGCCCAAAGCTGCACAGCATATTAATGCTAGAGCTAGTTTTAAAACTCAGGGGCTTCCAACTTCCACTCCTGTGCTGATTAGGCCTTGCTGCTTCCCCATTAAAATAATGGGGGGGGGGGGTGCATTCTTAATGATACACCAAACCATACACAAAAAACTAGCTCACTGAGTTTTGCTTTCTATTTTTTTTCTAGAAATATGGAGCAAATGAGGTTAGACTGTGTGATCTAATAACTATAAATGGCTAAATCTTTTTTCAGTGCAAGTTCAGTTTTAATGTCCGGATGGAGTAAGCGTCACATAAATGGAGAACGAGAGTAGAACAGACAATCAAGTGTCAGTATGCGAAAACTCTTTTAGAGTAAGATAAAGGTATCGTCTTACATCCATCACCTTTTCTTTAAAAAAAAAAAAATCAAATTTAGATCAGCTACTTTATATGTTCATAGCTATGAGATCTAAGAGAATTTACTCTGACACCTTGAATTGTCTAACAAAGATCTTATGTCATGTCAACTGCATTAGGATTAAAGCTACAGGAAACTGTTCTACCCACTAGTAAACTCATAACAGGAGTAAGCTTGCTAACCTGTCATTTGCCCAGTGGATTCATTTTCATGATAAAGCAGAAAGCATACATGCTTACCCAGAAGAGTGAGAACTAGAGATGCTTATCTAGAGCAAAGTGATAAAATGCTAATTTTTGCAACTGAAGTGGCTTCCTAAGAGCCATTTGCTTCTAATTATTCTCATGTAAAGCATAATAGAATAGTAAATATATATACAGATAATTAATTACAAACATTCTGAGTTTGTTTCCCTAATTTTAAAATTCTCCTGTGGTTTTAATTAGGTGAGCTGAAGACAAATGTGTTAAGAGACCTGTGGAACTGCTATTGTTTTCTGAAGCTCGCTCTCCTAAGGGCTTTTTCAAACTCACTTCTGCCCACTGCCCATGGCTATCATTTAACACTATGATGTACTCAAATCCAACTTTACAGCAGAGAATTCTTATTCTTTAACAATTCTTCTGAAGATGCTAACCTTTCATTCAGAATGCAACTATTTACTCTCTGAACACTTTTCTAACACTGGATCTCCTAAAATCCCAACCCTAGTTTTTTCAACAGGGCAATGCCCTGCTAAGAGTCTATGAACACACAAACAACTTTCCTTTCCTTTTCCTGGGGGGGAGCAGCAATGTCCCTGAAATGGGCTGCTCTGAGGATACAAACGCAACTGCTCCAGTGTCTATCACAAGTGACCAACAATCACATCCACACCCCCATGAGTGCAGATTTCTGACTGGGGACTCCCACTAGCATCCTCTGTCTGCCACTCCGGCATCGCAGCAGGACTTGAGACTTGGAGACAAACTGCCTGCCTGCAGTGGGGTTAAGTGGGAGGGGTTTATGCATTGGCCAATCCCACACTCTCATCCCAGCCAGCCAAATGACTAACTGGTACAGAAATCTGCAGCAAGCAGGGTCACTGGCTTGGATGCAGCTATTTGACCCATAGCTAGGAGCTAATTTGTCGCTTTGAGAAGTTATATTTCTCTGTGTCAAAGGATAGCCACCTTCACCATTTAATCTATGGCTGGGACTCTTTATCCATGGCTGAGATATGGTAGGTGAGCGCTAGGGCACATCCATACACTGTGGGCCGACATACTACACCTCTGGGGCCCAGGCTGTTCCGAGATCCTTCACACATTTAGCCTGTGATGGTGTTCCGGTACAGAATATGTGCTGTAGCTAATGTTGTGTAGTGAGATTGCCTTCCTCTTCTTGCTTCATATCCAGCAGCCAGCAAGCTTTGGCGAAAGGAACAGAGTATATAAATCCTTCTTGCGGATACATTGGGTACCACAGTCAGGACTCTCTCAGTACCTCCGTTCTGGCACCTGCTGGAAACTGATTGCACCTTGAATACACATGGAAATCAGTTCAAGGCTCAGTGCTCCATGTTTGGTTAACGTTACCAATTAGATTAATTCAAACAGCACAGCATGTTGGTAATTAAAGATTATTGTTTTTCCAGACTCTGCATCTTCTCTCATTTTATTATGTTCAATAATCAACACTTCAGTAACTGCAAAGGGATGTGGGGGGAACAAAGCTGTTCCAATATTTTAAACTTACTGTAACACTAATGCAGTGTTTGGAAGGCGGGGGGAGGGGCAAGGTTCATTTTCTAATTTAAATCCATTTTTAAATGCAAATTAAGTCTATATTTGTCAGCTAGCTGGAAGAATTTCAAGGAATGATTGTAAATAGTGAGGGATTTATTTTTGGAGGGGATGGCGAGAGGCCTGGATAAACTGCCATATTTTTCTTTGTAAAGGATCCTAAACTGCTTGACAAAATGCCTCCGTCTCCCAAGGGAGGAGGGGAAAAGACCTTTTATATACTCCAGTAGAATTTCCTTCCTTCACCTAATGTTAGACAGACAGTTACACACAACTATTCTCACAAGCATTTGGCTGTGTTCTATTCAATTTACACGTTGAATGAAAAATGCAATCCATTTCATAATTCAATTTTCATTGAGCGATAAACCCACCTGAGCCAGTTCAGAGCTGCCGAGGCGTCCGTCACTGTTTATATCCAAGTACTTAAACATGTCCTCCACTAACAAGCGCTTCTGGGATGTTCTGTCCTCTACAGGGCTGCTCAGCAGGCTGTGGTGATGAGCTTGAAGGTCCAGGAGTATGCTTTTAAGACGGCTGTAGTCTGCCATTGTGCAAGTGTCACCTAAAAGAGAAGACTGTATTACTGGACCATGTATTTTTACCTTGATCTGTGTAAAGGATTGAACTTCGAAAGGGAAAAGGAAGGCACAATCAAAGACAGCCTGTCTGTGCAGATGTTCAGATGCTATGCTTTAAGGAGATCCTATAGTCATTCCCTGTTGTAATAGCTAGCATTTTTAATAAATCCGACCTTCAAGGAAGCTCTTAAACATGTTCCCGTACAGATTACAAAGCTCTGGTTAGCAGCTACATTACGCCTAATAATCTCCACCCATATTAAATTATATTCCTGCTATATATTCCTTAACAACACTTATAAAATAAATACAGACAGCCAATGATAAGGAAAAATAAATTCTAGCAAGTCTGAGTTTTCAAAGCTTTATGATCACAAATAAGTGCCACTCTAGAGCCCTGTACCAGGTGAAAGGTGGCATTGCCCTGACTAAAAACTGTAAGGCTTTTTGGCAAATGAGGCATGAAACACACAGTGACACTAAGTATTTTATCTCACTGGCAACGTGCTACAAAAAGAGAGAACCTTACATCCATCACAAGCTGATAAATTGGCCACCAGGAAAATAATAGAGGGTGACAACCTTAAAGACCTAAATGCAGCTGGGGTTCATGGCATTGATTGTATCTATCACCCTGCATGGGACTGAAGCAGAAAGTGCTTGTGCTAACCCCTGAGATACTATCCAGTCCAGGGCCAGATTTTGCTTCCAGTAAAAACGGTGGCCTCAATGCAATTATTCTGGAGTGACATTGGTGTCTTTGAGCAAAGAATAAGACTCAATGTTTATGATCTAGAAATTCCTACTGAGGCAGCATTGTAAAAGCATGAAAGGCAGTTCTCCAACGACTTCCCTCGGTGTGAGCTTGGAGGGCATCTGACTCTGATTTAAGAGGCTTATGCCTGAGGCTCTTACTCAGTTTAATTCTGGACATCGGCTTTTAAAAAACTTTTTAATTTAAGGCCCATTATTGTCCTTTTTGGGGTCTGTTC
Organism: Emys orbicularis; assembly: GCF_028017835.1. Lineage (NCBI taxonomy): Eukaryota > Metazoa > Chordata > Testudines > Emydidae > Emys > Emys orbicularis. Next base: position 100,427,632 of record NC_088690.1, read on the forward strand.
TTAGCACAGGCAGGAATTGCTTAGGTAGATCTGGGGCATATCAAGACAACAATAACCCAAAGAAAATCTTCTTCCATAGAGAAGAGGCTCTTTCAGGGACAGATTTTCCTTTCTCTTTGTTGCTGGATTGCATTGTTTGGTTGGTCACTTTGATGGGAGAATAAGACAGGAGGGAATCAGGAGCATTTCCCTCTGTCCCACTCAAACCAAAACTGGATTATTACAAGGTGGGATGTATTTCTTTGACAGCGGACACATCCGCTCAGAGTATTTTTTGGCACATCTGTGCTCAGAGCCTCTAAAAATACCATGATTCTACTAGATGTAAGGCATACAGGCAGGACCTAGCGTTATTGCTTCAGGTGGCATTTTCTAATCAGTGTCCAGCAAGATCCATGCTGAGACTAATATCAACAAGACACTTCGGATGTCTCGTCCCCTTCTGTCAGCCCCCTACATTTTCTGAAGGCCTCTCTCCCCCACTCCACTCCAGAGCCTGTCATCAAAATTCCTGCAGTGACCAGAAGGATTGCTGGAGAGCGATGCAAAAAATTCCCTCTCCTTTTTGTTATCGCCACAGAGCTCCTGGCCCTTCATCCTTTTAATCTAGGAACAAGTGACAGAACTTTCATACTCCCTGTTGTGCTAATATTGGGTTGCCAATTTTCTCTTTTGTTTATTTATATTTCTGTACTTTTTCCAACATCATGTCAATTGTTTCCTATTCTGAGTGAGGCACCCAGATCTCTGTTTCTTTCTGTCACAAGTTTAGTTAGAGAAAAAACAGCTGCCTTACTTATTGTAATCAAACAGTTTTGCTATCCTGATACCTTTTTGGCTTTGTCTACTGCAATCATATTTTTTCCCCTCATCTGAGAGTTGTTTTCTCTCCAGTGTTTCAGATGAATACCACAAGTAGGAAAAATAAATCTGTCTGGTTTGCTTCCAGATCAGTTTTTTTAATATATCTTATTATTATAGGTGGGCCATTTGGTGACACGGATACTGAGTTTGCCCAAACAACTCTGTCCATAAGGGTCATAATCAATTCCTCAGTCATTCAGGGCAGGGTTTGCATGGTGTGAAGTCTCTGAAGCACAAATCCACATACTGGAAACCTTCAAAGCCCACTGAAGTCAATGCGAGTCTTTCAGTGGACTTTGAATCTGGTCCTAAATTAAGAAGATTGTATAGCTCAGGGGTCGGCAACCTTTCAGAAGTGGGGTGCCAAGTCTTCATTTATTCACTGTCATTTAAGGTTTCATGTGCCAGTAATATATTTTAACGTTTTTAGACGGTCTCTCTCTCTCTCTATAAGTCTATATTATATAACTAAACTATTGTTGTATGTAAAGTAAATAATAGTGCAGCAAGGTGAGCGGGGGCCGGCAGCTGGTATCCCAGGCCAGCAGCGGGCTGAGTGGGGCCAGTGGCCAGGACCCCGGCTGGCAGGGGGCCGGTGGCTGGAACCCCAGACTGGCTGCAGGCTGAGCGGGGCTGGCGGCTGGTATCCCAGGCCAGCAGCGGGCTGAGTGGGGCCGGTGGCTGGGACCCCTTCCGTCTGCCAGCCGGGGTCCCCGCCACCGGCCCTGCTCAGCCCACTGCCAACCTGGGGTTCCGTTCATCCAGGCCGGCAGCAGGCTGAGTGGGACCAGCAGCCGGGACCCCGGCCGGCAGCAGAGTGCCACTAAAAATCGGCTCGCGTGCCGCAGGTTGCCGACCCCTGGTATAGCTGCTTCATTCATTGAGGAACATCCGTCCTCTGCACTCACTGAGGCAGGGGTCCTGGGGTAAAAGTACTAAGGGATCATGTAATTAAATACTGTATCATAATGCATGTGCATAAGAGGACAGAGTTAAGGTTGCATGGGAAATGTAAATGTTGGTGTTACCTAACATATGAGTGCTTTGAATATTCAAATATAATTTTTGTATGTCATTAATTAAAACAACTCTTTATTCTTCTATAGTGCCTTTCATTCAGAGATATCAAACTGTTTAAACAAATATTCATTAATGAGCTTCGCAATGTCCTTGCGAGGCAGGGAAGTGTTCCCATTCTCATCTTATCATGGGGGCACACAGAAGTTAAGGGACAGCTGCTGCGCACATTGAATTCCATGAGCCCTTTACCATTGACTCTCATGGAGCTCGCAGGCTAAGAATAGTAGCGTAGCTGCAGTAGCATGGGCAATGGCAGGATGTACAACCCCCTGCCTGAGCCCCGTAGGTACGTACTTGAGGCAGCTAACCCATCCTTCTGCTGTCTCTGCTATTGCAGCTATTTTTAGCACGCCAGCTCTATAAGAGTGTGTCTACACGAGCAGGGACTCACCCCCGAAGCTCATCACGGAGATGTAGCCTGACAGCGAGTCAGTGGCAGAACTCTTGAATCCCATCCCTGTGCTCGAACCGTGCTTCTTTCCAATTTATTAATCTTAACCTTGATAAACTTTCTGGCCTAGACGTAATCACCCTCGAATGACTTGGAATTTGGCAACAGATCATTGAGCCATTACACGCCTATTTGCAAAATTAATTTGCTGTGGCACAGTGCCATGAATGCTGCGACTTGAGCCGAAAAGAGCACAGCTCCATATATAAAGAAAAGTTATCATAATGTGTCAATGCAATCAAATATATCAAATATATCAAATGTGAAAAGAATGGGAACATTGTACCAATGTGCCAGTCTTATAACAGGAGTTTGCTCTGAACATGTTACCAGATGAAGCAGAGCAGACATTTACAGGGAATGAGTGTTTGAACACAAACACCATGGGGGCTGGCATATCTTGCCTTTGGAACACTTTGGAGCTAATTGGATGCTTCATTTGTTGTATAAATGCCACTAAGCAATTAAACTCCTGAATAACTGGGTTGCTGGAAGGGTTCTGCTGGGCAGAGAGCTCACTTCACAACCTCACCACCTATCAACACAATGTAATTTTTTACACTTCCGTACGCGTTCTCTATCCCAAGGAAGTCTCATCTGCTCAACCTGCTGCCATGGGCTATTAGAGCATGTTTTGAAAGGATGCTTGTGCCTACGCATACCCAGCAACCACCACACATCCACATGGTGCCTCTGCCAATTATTTGTGTGAATTGCTGGGCAGGTATAAAAATCAGAACTGCATGTGGGGCCAAGGTGTGGGTATGCACACATTTCAGTGGCACACACAGCATTAGGATTTTGTAAAGGGCTTTCTATCTGCCACCTACTCCTCCCTCAGAGTCCAAGCAGTTTTAAGTGGCATCCCATCACTATTTTTCCTGTAGATACTACAACAGGGGTTCTCAAACTGGGGGTCAGGACCCCTCAGGGGGTCACAAGGTTATTACATGGGGGGTCACGAGCTGTCACCCTCCACCACAAACCCCGCTTTGCCTCCAGCATTTATAATGGTATTAAATATATTTAAAAGTGTTTTGAATGTATAAGGGGGGGTCGCACTCAGAGGCTTGCTGTGTGAAAGGGGTCATCAATACAAAAGTCTGAGAACCCCTGTGCTACAAGGAATTAGATGGAAACCTGACAACTCATCGCACCGCGCCTCATCCATTGAAAAGCCCATCCTCGACAACATGGTGTTTGCATCCTAAAGTAAGGTGTACTACGGAGATTTGAGCACACACAGGCTTTGAAACTGTGGCCCTTAAATTGCAGCACAAATCAGTCCCAAAACACAAAACAAACCACAGTGGAGACCAGAGATGGACAAAGTCAGCAACAGCCACTAGCAGCAACTTCCAGAGTCTTTGCAAATCCTATCATATCCGGCAAAATGCATTTAGCATCATGTTGCTTTTACTTCCACCCCTGCTGCGGCTATGTCCAGCGTGGGGAACTGTCCAGCAAAGATCTGCCCTGAACAGCATAATGGTGTCATGCTACTGAATATAAACCAAAGAGAACCAATATTATGGAACAACATCATAGCTGCATTATCCTTTCCTCCAGTTTAAAAGAGCACAAACTGATCACTAGGATAAGAACAAACACCACCACCACCACCGGCATTTAGAATCACAAGCAGCGGAATGAGTAGCAAACTGCACAATCATTGGGAAAAGGGGGAAATTATAGCCATTTTAACTAAAGGAATTGGGGCAAATTCCTATCCTAACAAAGCTGTAGCATCTTTGATATTGACACCTAAGAAACAGAACTGCATTTTTAAGGTCTCGCCCACTTAGCTATTATTATTTCTTCTATAATGAAGAATTTAGTATTACATTTTCATAGTTTATATCACCGTTACAGGGCAAACTACTTTAGACCCCTTGTATTGCCTCTTGAGAACACCACTTTGGAGACGGGGATGAATTAAATTCACCCCTCTCTGGGCATGAATCATGTGGTTCAGCCGCTCTGGAATAGGATCTCTGGCTGACCAGCGCCCCATTTCCCAAATGTGTGAATGCAACAGGCCCTACTGGGTTTAGCAATTGGGTTGCCAAGGTTCTAACCGCACAAAACCACACACCCTTGCCCTGCCCCCTTCCTTGAGGCCCTGCCCCCGCTCACTCCATCCCTCCTTCTCTTGCTCTACCCCACCCTCACTCACTTTCCTTGGGGGTTGGGATGCGGGAGGCGGTGAGACCTCCAGCCAGGGGTGAAGACTCCAGGGTGGGGCCATAAATTTGGGGTTCCAGATGCAGGAAGGGGCTCCGGGCTGGGGCAGGGGGCTGTTGTGCGGATGGGGTGAGGGCTCCGGCTGGGGGTGCGGGCTCTGGGGTGGAGCCAGGGATTAGGGGTTCAGGGTGCAGAAGGGGGCTCTGGGCTGGGGCCAAGGGGTTCAGAGTGTGGGAGGGGGCTCTGGGCTGGGGCAAGGGTGAGAGAGGGGGTGCAGGAGGGGGTTCAGGGCTGGGGCAGGGGGTTCGGGTGCTGGAGGGGGTTCCAACTTGGGGCAGGGGGCTCAGGGAGGGGGATCCAGCTGGGGTGGCGCTTATCTCAGGCAGCTCCCGGAAGTGGCCGGTATGTTTGGCTCCTAGGCAGAGGGGCAGGGGACTCTGTGCGCTGCCCATGCCTGCAGGCATTGTCCCCACAGCTCCCATTGGCCACAGTTCCTGGCCAACGGGAGCTGTGGAGCCGGCACTTGAGGTGGGGGCAGCGTGCGGAGCTCCCTGGTCGACCTTGTGCCTAGGGGCCAGACATGCTGGCTGCTTCTGGGAGCCACACAGAGCCAGGGAACCTGCCTTAGCCCCACTGCGCCACCGACCAGATTTTAGCAACCCTCGAAAACTGGATGCCTAGCAACCCTGTTTGGCGACAGTAAGAGAGTCCCTTCAGAAGCCTGTGACAATAGAAATTTGTGGTGACACAGACCCTGGCAGCAGCTTCACAATGAAGCATTATTTATTCATTCACCCAAAGGAGCAAGGCATGCAGAGTGAAGGTGTAGAAGACATACTCATTGTTGTGCCCCTCATGGCTGCCAATGGCAGCCCCCATGTGTCTGTTGCCCCCTTGCTGGCAGCAGCTCAGGCCACCTGGTGCTTTGTCTCTTCCTGTGAGTCAGCCCTCTGACTAGGTCGCTTACAGCCTCACCCCTTCAAGGGTAATAAAAAGTTCAACCAAAAATCTAAAATGTATTCAATTTATACCAGGCCTTCAAGCCTGGTCTCAGCTCAGTAATCCCTGCCCCTTTATTCCCAAGGCTTATACCTCCCTTCTTGGAGGGGTTGGTAAAACCCAGGCCCATCCTCTCCTCTGGGTTCCAGCCCAGAAACACTGTATTAAGCAGCTGAGCTCTGCTTCTTGTGATCCCTTGCTACTCCCTTGGGCTGCTCCTACCTTTGCCTGTTTGCAGGAGTCTTTCGCAGAGCTGTGCTCTCTCATCCTCTCTCCCTGGAGCTCTGTCTTTTCCTGCAGTTTCCTCCCAAGTCTAATGCAGAAGGGTTTCCCTCAGCCTCTCTGGCAGCCAAACCTCTCTGCCTGAGTTGCAGCCTTTTATCTCAGCTTTTGTTAATCAGCCACTTAGGGTGTGCAATTAAATACTGCAATTAAAAACCTGTGGCTAGCCCCATGTCAGCTGACTCAGGCTCCCAGAGATAGGGCTGTTTAACTGCAGTGTAGACTCTGGGCTCCTGCCTGAGCTCTGGGATGCTCCCACCTTGTAGGGTCCCACAGCCCAGACTTCAGCCCAAGCCCAGAAGTCTACATTGCAGTTAAACAGCCCCCCAGGCCCCACAGACTCGAGTCAGCTGGCATGAGCCACCTGCAGGTGACCCCATACAATGTAGACATATCCTGAGTTGCAGCTGGAGAAGTAACTGATCCATCTGCTAACCCCTTCCTGGCTGCTGAAGTGAGGGGGTCATTCCATTCCATCACAAAATGGTAAAAACAATAACCGTTTATTGCATACTTTCTCTCACCTAACTCAAACATTTCTTGAAGGCTTTGGTACATTTAATCTAGCCCAGTCATGACCATCTCTGGGTTGGGATAAGCAGACTCTCCTTCTCAAGGCATGCTCTCTGGCTTCTGCCCTGGGCAGTGGGGCTTGGGCTTTGGCTTCCGACTTGCTGGGCCCAGGGCCAACACCAGCCTTGGTGACCCCATTCAAATGGGGTTGCGACCCACTTTGGGGTCCTGACCCTCAGTTTGAGACCCCCTGCTCTAATGGTTTATTCTTATTCTTCGATCCTAGGCATAACCTTAGGGAAAGTAAACAGTTCTTAGGCTGGATGGAGCCAGGTGTGGGGCTTCCCCAATAAACAGCTTTTCTATTGTTTCCTCAAGGATTCTTCTCTGTGTCATTGTTTTGCTTTTCCTGCTTGGTTGCTTTAACAGCCCAATTTGGTCTAACTCCACAGCCAGTAACCATCATAAACAGAAACACAGAGGCATGCACCCATATGGATGAAAAATGATACAGACATTTCCCAATTCTCCATTACATATAAAGACATGATAAAGAATGGTTATTAAAGCACATGAGCAATATGAGGCTCCTATCCTCACATACACAGATACAACACCCATTGTAGTCCGGGGCAGTTCACATTAGCCTGTAGGAGTCGCTCCTAAGGAACTGAAGTTAGAACTGGACCCAAGGAGTCCATATTTTAATATTTTATTAAAGTTAGAGATCAGTTTGAAGCAAACAACCCCAAATGTTTTGGATTTTCTAAATCCAAACTTCAATCCAGGTCCATTTTGCAAATAGCCCTTATCTTTATAACTGGCCAAACCAAAGCCCTGGATTCAAACTCCTCTGAGCTCAGGATGTCCAAAATCCAGACTCGGATCCACATTTTGCAGTTTGAGCCCATCTCTAATTAAAATGCTATTTCCACTGTTCTCCATGGACCAAACTCCTCCCTGGTGTGACTAAACCGAGTTTCACCAGGCAAGACTTTGCACCCATATACTCAGTGGAGTGCCAAGGAAGGGATGATATAGTGTTGCCTTACTTCCTTCATGTGGCAAATAAATGTCAAGGGCAGCTAGGTTAGTAATGTTAAAGCATCTTTCATTTCCTTACTCTACAAGGGAGTGTCCTTTCGTCTTTTGTCCTTACTCAGGTTGCTAGCAATCTGTATTGGAGACGGCTGTATATAGGCCTTGCTAGGGACAGCTTCTAAATTTTTATCATTTCTCCCTCCCTCCACCCTGTTGTCAATGACACTTATAATCTTCTTACATCGTGCCTGGAATCCAGTAGCTTTATCTACTAAATTCTCTCTCTTCAGGTTTTTGGTAGTACTATTCGTTTGTGTGTGTTTACTATTCTTTCAGATATTAAAATCATGGCTGTTAAACAAAAAAGAATCACAGAAATATTTATGCCCTCTCACTTATTCCAATTCTTGTCTCCACTTAAGTGCCCTCCAGCAATTTCCTTTACAACATGAACTCATCATTAGCAGTTTCTCTCATCTCGGAATATTCTCATTGGTAGGTCTTGCTAAAAGCTATCTCATGGCTTGTTAGTAGCTACTGGGGACTTGGATTCCTTTTGTAATTGGAAATCAGTTTAGATATTCCAGACTGACAGGATTTATGTTTTCAGTGGCTTCGCTTTCAGGGGTTGGCCTCTGGGCCTTTAAAACACAGGGGGAAATTCCACTGTTTGTCCAAGCTGGGTTTTGAGGGAGTTGTCTCCACCTGTTGTTTAAGAACTCCAGAAATGCAGAAGCTACTATAGAGTTTAGATACTTACATGGCCCCCATTACTGCAGTATGTCAGTCTCACAATCTTTAATGCATTTATCCTCACCACATCCCTGTAAGGTAGGGCAGTGCTATTATCTCCATTTTACAGATGAGGAACTGACACAGAGAGAGATTAAGTGACTTGCCTAAGGTCACACTTGAAGCATGTGGCTAAGCAGGGAGTTGAACCCAGGTCATCCTTCCTTTCTGATACTCTACGTCCTAGCATGTGATTGTAGCGGGGTGGTTAGCCGCTCCTGCCATGAGGGGTTTAAAACAGCCCTGGAGGAGGGCTGTGGAAGGGCAAGATGCCTGGGCTGATTGGGAGGAAGCAGGCTCAACTGGCCCTATAAAGGCTTGAGCCAGGAGCTCAAGCAGACAGAGTCTCTCTCTGCGTTCAGCGAGAGAAGGGCCTGCCTGCAGGGGGTGTTCCAGGCTGGAAATGGAGCTAATTCCCTGAGAGATGAGCAGGAGGCGCCGCAGGGTGAGTCCGCACCCTTACAGTGGTATATGGCACAACTGTATGCAACTCACCCATCTACAACTCTTCTGCAAGCTCTTTGGATTCATGTCCCGCTCTCTCAAGTCAGTGGGGAAATGCAGATCTGGTGCAAGTCCACTGACATCAACAGAGTTGTGTCCACTTGTGCCAGCTTTGAATTTGGCAGAAAAAAATTTCACAAAATATTTGTTTGGCCACAGGTGCTTCTCAACCATGTTTTGCCATTTTCAATCATTCGGCGCATTTGCAGAACATGTTGGGAGTATGGTGCTGTCACTGTTTTCTTATTATTTCTCCTCTCTTCACTGTAACCTGGAAAAAGTTATTACTTCAGTAGGCTCTGCCAGTCCTGATTTCATGGCCTGTTTATTGAATCTATTCAGGAGTTGCTCTGAACTTCATTTAGCTCTGCAAGAACATTAAGCAAAAAGCCTCATTTTAGTTTGACCTTGTGATGGGGTATATAACCTACGTACTGGGATAGAAGGGGTTAGGAGCAATGATGGCTCCACCCCACAGCACTTGCAGAGCCTGTTTCAGCAGGAGGTGGAGTTTAAAAGAAAGCAGACAACTCAGGAGACGAGGGAGGGTGGTGGTGAGCAGATAGGATCAGGCAGTGGCCTTATCCGGAGAGCTCATGTGTAGAGGCAGAGGGAATCTTTGCTACAAGGAAGAGGGATCCACAAGCAGCAGCTACTCCAGACAAGGAGCTAGCTTGTCCTTAAGGATTAAGGAGTCCTTCACTCTGTTTTTTCTTGAATTGTTTATGAGACTGTGACCATGCCCTGGACTGGGAAAGTAAGTGGTAGGATGTGGCCAGGAAGGCAACCTTGGAGCACTCATGGGTGCTTGATATTGCAGCCACTCATAGGGCCCTAGGTCAGAGCCTGATAGAGAGGATGGGCCACGCGGAGGCATCACCCTCCCCCGCTCGCCTTGAGATAAGAGGGATAAAGATATTGTAAGTGCTGAAGTAAGGGTGCGAGGCCTTTGGGGCTCCTGGGTTGGGCTGGAAACTCATTTTTGGGGACCATTGAACTTCTGTACTTTGTTGGACTCTGTTACCCTGGAAAGGGGTGGACTTCAGGAGTGACTTGGACAGAGGGCTGAATCCTGTCTACTGCAAGAGAGACCACTACTGCACCAGAGCAACCACCAGCAGGGGATGCTGGAGATAGGGGTGACTTGTGCCTCAAGGATCTAACCATTAGGAAGTGCCACCAGTACACCCTGCCCATCACAGACCTTAAATTCTTATCAAGCTTACTGCTGGTAAACATGTTGTCACTGCCGACATCCTGAATGCTGAGGACAGTCAAATCACGAACTACAGTTCAGAAGGAACATTTTCACTCCACCCTCTGCTACAGTGTGCAGCTGTGAAAAACTGACACTTCCGAATTACTTATTTAAGAGCATCAATTATTATTTACCTTAAAAACTGACTCCTTTAAAATATGTGCTTGATTCAAAAAACTCCAAAAGATTTTGGACAACTTGGATTCAGATGTGAACTTTGCCACTTAGGCTATTCTGGTTCAGCCCATTACTGAAATAGTCCTATGTGAGCACCTCTGAAATTTGTGACTCTGTCCTGCTTCTAAATATTACCTAACAGGAGAGCTTTGTGAAGCAATTCATACACTATATATGCATATACTACAACTAAGGACTGACTGCTAAGACTGAAAGCTGTTCGGGGAGAAAAGTCAGTGGAACCAGCTTGATACTCAGACACTCAAAAGGCATATGCATCACTAAATCAACTGAAGGTGTTAAGAAAAATTATTTAAGCATCAGTAATGGCTATAAATTATCATTGCTTTAAGTCATTTCCCTGAGAGACATTCCGATTAAACATTAAGTAAAGTGTACACTATTAGCTTTAGCATCACAGAAAAGGAGAGGAGGAGAATGTAAATTCGGTCCCGATGGAGCATGCATAAGGGGCTAATTTTTAATATTATTACTGAACACAAGAGAAGAGAACAGGACAAAAGAGAAAGTTGATCAAACCATATGAGCCCCAAAGGAGAGCTTCAAATGCTTTGCTTTTTTTCAAATACAGGAAGAGGGAATAAGACTGACTGAGTACTTTTCACTTTCTAAATTAATGTTGTGTTTGAAAAGTTACCAGCTTGATAGCCAAACCAGAGTCTGAAATACTCCCATTATCCACTGAAGAGGTACAGCAGTACCTCAAACTTCCCCCACACCTTGTTTTTAATCTGATTAGCTGAAATTTTGAAACGAACAGTCATTTTGAATAGGAAAACTGGAATTTTTCCTTTCAAAAATGTTGAAACAAAACCTTTGAACAGTTTTGAAAAAAATTCAAAACTTTTTTTAGTCAAGAAATTCATTGAAACCCACCTTGTTCATAAACAGTTTCAGTCTCAGTGAACTGACATTTTTTAACGAAAAATTCCTGACCAACTCTAAAGGGGAAGCACCTACAGGGTGAAGGAAGTCTGCTCAGATTAGTTGATGGGGGTATGCCCGCCTTTTATCAAAGAAGCTCATAAAACAGAGGTGCTTCTGGCATCCCAAAACACCTCAATTCACAGACAGTGGTGGTGGCCAGAAACACTTTTTTCCAAACACTTTTTTCCAATTGGCCTCTGGCCAGGAGCTTGTGACCTCGTCTCTGAAGCAAATCTTGTCACTGTTATCCAGGTCTTTCTGACCTCCAGTGCAATTCAAGACATGGAGTTTGATGTATAAAACCTTGCTTGGTTTAGGTATTGGCTACCTTAGCAAGCATTTCTCTCTCATGAGAGCAGATAAGAACAGCTGAGGCACATCTGCTATCAGCCCCTAGGTTTGAACTTTGGCAGTCTGGAGGCAAGATATTTTTGGTCAAGACCCCTTACACCTCTGTGATTTTGCTTCCCTGATGGTTTGTCAAAGAATTCATTGTTCGTCTATTTACTCAGGGTTCTGTTTGAACAGGTGGGATACTGAGATGGTGTTGGCCTTGTTCACAATATGTTTCCTTGATATATTTGTACACTAAGCTAGAGACATAATGATGGGTATGTTATAAATTGTAAGATACATAAAAATAAAATCATAAACATATTTCACAAAGTCTCACAATAGCCACAGTTTGTCTACACGGATAGTCACCAATTCAGTTCTGTCCTAAGGCCGTGGTCCTGCAAAGACATTTGCATAAATCTACACACAAGTAGCCCCAAAGACTTCAATCATACTAGTTGTACATTCTTAATTCTTTGCGGGATTGGAGCCGAAGATGTGAAGGTGTAGGAGGGTTTAGAAAACCTGACCTCTGGGAACAGTTAAGAAAATGGGGCATGTTTAGTCTTGAGAAAAGAAGACTTGGTAGGAGGGGCTTGATAACAGTCTTCAAATATGGTAAAGGCTGATATAAAGAGGACTGTGATCAACTGTTCTCCATGTCTGCTGAAGGTAGGACAAGAAGCAATAGGTTTAATCTGCAGGAAGGGAGATTTAGATTAGATATTAGGAAAAACTTTCTTCCTATAAGAGTAGATAAGCCCTGGAATAGGCTTCCAAGCAAGGTTGTGGAATCCCCATGCTTGGAAGTTTCTAAGAACAGGTTGAACAAACACCTCTCAGGGTGGTCTCGGATTATTTGCCCTGCCTCAGCACAAAGGGTTCGACCTAATGACTTCTCAAGGTCCCTTCCAGCCTACATTTCCATGACTTTATGGAAGACTCTGCATCTTATTTATGGGGACTGTTTTTCAAGAGACCTGAGTACCCACAACCCCATCTAAAGTAAATGAGATCTACTAGTACTCAGCACTTGTAAATATCTGACCTTTGTAATCTTCCACTATTGTAACTCATTCTTCCATATCCTCTATCCTTTCCATTTGTAAAGTCTAATTTGGCCTTGATGCTACAGTCCCTTATATACGTGACTAACTTCACACACTGATAGTCTCACTGAACTCATGGGACTACTCACCTGTATAAAGTCACTCACGTGCCTGTTTGGAGGACCGGGGAGTTGTACTGTAACCTAATCAGAGCTATTTGTTTATAAGACACCAAGTATACCTATGGCACTGCATTATAGGGGGAGCTGGTAATAACTCCTATCTTTAGACTGCCTAATACTTTCCCTTATAAAGGATTCTTGAGTCCTTTTAGACTCATAGATTTTAAGGTCAGAAGGGACCATTGTGATCATCTAGTCTGACCTCCTGCACATTGCAGGCCACAGAACCTCATCCACTCCTGAAATAGACCCCTAACCTCTGCCTGAGTTACTGAAGTCCACAAATCACAGTTAAAAAATTTAAGTTACAGAGAATTCTGCATTTACACTAATTTAAACCTACAAGTGACCTGTACCCCATGTTGCAGAGGAAGGTGAAAACCCCCAGGGTCTTGGCCAATCTGACCCAGGGAAACATTCCTTCCCGAACCCAAATACGGCGATCTGTTAGATCCTGAGCATGTGGGCAAGACCTGCCAGGCAGAAACCTGGGGGGGGGGGGGGGGAATGCTGTAGTAACTAGAGCCCTCCCCATCTAGTGTCCCATCTCCAGCAGTTGGGGATTTTTGTTACTGGCAGTTGCCGATGAGCTACATGCCATTGTAGGCAGTTCCATCATACCATCCCCTCCAGAAACTTATCAAGCTCAGTCTTGAAGCTAGTTAGGTTTTTTGCCCCCACTACTCCCCTTGGAAGGCTGTTCCAGAACGTCACTCCTCTGATAAACTCTCACACCTGCATTGTTTGCAGCAGACCCTTGTTATTTAGCCGGGGAAGTGCCTTTTCCTTATCCCAAGAAATTCCATTCAGCTTTTGTTGTAAAAAATACTATTTTCCTTCTCTCATGTCCATTTCTCAAGAAAACTTTGTTCATCCATACGCCAGAACAATAACTAAACACACCACCATTCTACGACTAGACACATGTCACTATCCAAGCAGCAGCAGCAGCTGCAGAGATTGTACTGCGAACACCTGGGAGCAACCAGAACAGCTGTAGGAGGAGTAGGATGGAAGGGAGTTGGTGTGGGGTGTCCTCATTCCTAGACCTGTCACAGGCTCCCACTGGGGGATGTCACATGGGGCAGGAATCAGGCTGGGCTCCCTGTCCCCAAATATTCCCCCTGGTGCTTCCCAAACTCTGCACCTCGCCACAGCACCCCTTTCCCCCCTGTCTTTGAGGGCAGCATGCGGAACTACCGCTTCCTTTCTAAGAGACAGCTTGGCCAGGTTCCCACACAACCAAGTGTATGGCCCCAGAAACCCATCCCCCCAAATGGGGCTGCGGCTCCTTCAACCTTCATTCAGATCCCTTGTGCATTATGATGCTATCTCTAAATAGATGATCACGCACTACCTGTTCCCACAGAACTCTGACATTATTCAGCACCCAGCAGGAGGAGGCAGAATTAAGGCTGTATGGGCAACCATAAATCTGGAATTTTCTTTTTTACTTTGTAACCTATACACTGTTCTCTTAACAGTTTTTTTTTAAATACACAAATAAATACACTTAATAATAAAACTATAATAAAAGATTCCATGTGCTCCAACTCAGACTGACCATAATCTTTATTAAAAAAAAAAAGTCACCTTCCTCATTTAGGCAAATTTTCTGTAGCATCCATGTCGCTTCTAAATATTGCTGCTCATAAAATGCAGAGGTAATGTCATTTGGTAGTAATTCTTTGTACAATACCTTAAGCTTTCCCCATGGATAGCTTGCATGTTTTTTTCTTCCCATGGTACAAGATACCATGGAGGAAGAAATGCCTTTGTTTCCCTTATACTGCTGGAGATCAGTCTGTTTACCTTCTGTGAGCTGTGCATGCTGCTCACAAGGACCCTAAAAGAAATTGCTTATGACTTTCAAATAAATCCCACGCAAGGTGAATCCCCTCCTGTGAACTTTGGATAAAACCTTGGCATATTTGCCAAGTTCAAAGACTGGGATTTCTGGCAAAAGTTTAGATAAACGATCTAACTACCTACTTATCCTCCAGGAACATTCTGAAATGACACTTCCACCCCCAATCCCAGCCTTCTCCCTGCAGCCTATGCTAACGTTGCATTATTTGGGATGAAGCCAAAAGCGAGTCAACACAGTGTAAAATAATCATAACATAGAGAAGTCTTTGATTTCTCTCTTCCTTTCTATGGGAGATCTCTGAAGAAACAAGTCATTTTTATCTGTTTAAAGCACTCACAAAGCCTCTGATGCCTAGCCATCTTTAGAATTAGGAAAACCAAAAAAACAATAAAAAAACTAAACAGAGTATTAAGCTCTGATTGCAAAAATGCTGCAAATAACACCTGTCACATTTACATGTTCCGTTCACTCAGAGCTATTCTGTTTTTTGCTATATTTTTGTAGCAGCTGCACAATTCATTCTGTTTATAACTTCTGCATGCTTTGGCAGATAAAATATTGATCAGCCTGCCAAGAAACATAGAGTGTGATTCTATTTTCATGTCAGAACTTGGTAATGAAGTACATTTATCAAGCCAATCCTCTCTGTGAAAGGTCAGTGGTGAATGTGGCTAAATTGTGATGACACCTCATTAATCTAGCTTCCACAATAATTGCCCCCTTTTGAAAACTGTAGTCCAGGTTTCTCTGAATTGTAGCAAATTATTACTGTGGGATCCAAAACCAGTCCTCAATTCATTTTTAAGTAAAGGCAGATAACAAGGAAATAACAACTTTGGCGACAAAACATCCCTCAAGGGAATGTTACTAAAATAAAAACAAGGAGGGTAATGAAAGGATCTCTTTGATGGAAAAATCGAATCTTGCTGCTAAAATATTATTCTGCAAAGGGCATTATAATGTGGCGCTTTTGAGAAATTTCCATGCAGCTTTAAATATGAAGAATGATTTGATTCATAGATTCCAAGGCCAGAAGGGACTGTGACCATCTATTATGACCTCCTGTATAACACAGGCCATAGAACTTCCCGAAAATAATTCCTAGAGCAGATCTTTTAGAAGAACATCCAATCCTGATTCTGAAATTCCCAGTGATGTAGAATCCACCATGACCCCTGATAAATCAGCCCAATGGTTAATTAACCTCACTATTACTTGCAGTCTGAAGTTGTCTAGCTTCTGCTTCCAGACTCGATAATGTTATACTTTCTCTGCTAGACTGAAGAGCCCATTATCAAATATTTGTTTCCCTATAGGTACTTATAGACTGCAATGAAGTCACCCCTTAACCTTCTTGTTAAGATGAACAAATTGAGCTCCTTGAGTCTACCACTATATAGCAAGTTTTCTAATCCTTTAATTGATGGCTAACCCTCTGAACCCTTAGCTGTTCTCTGAATCCTTTTATCAACACCTTTCTTGAATTGTGGACATCAGCGCTGGACACAGTATTCCAGCAGTAGTCACACCAGTGCCAAACACAAAGGTAAATAACAGTTCTATTCTTACGCAAGATTCCCCTGTTTATGCATCCAAGGATCTCATGAGCTCTTTTGGCCACAGCATCACACTGGGAGCTCATGTTCAGGTGATTATCCATCATAACCCCCCCAATCTTTTTCAGAATCACTGCTGTCACAGTTCAGGGCAACTGCACATGTATTTCCCCTCAGGGTCATGCAACGGCATCCACTTTCAGGCTTCCAGCTCTCCAGCTGTTGCCTTTCTGAGTGGAGACCCACGTCTCGCTCCCTTCTGTCCAGGGTATTTCCAGGCTGTATGGTTCCCTGCCTTCACTGTGTTTTTCCCAGCACAGACAGGCTACCCAAAGAGACCTGCTTTCTCTTCACAGATGGTTAACAGCGGTAATTGCTACAGCAGGGATCAGCAACCTTTGGCACGTGGTCCGCTAGGGTAAGCCCCTTGGCGGGCCGGGCTGGTTTGTTTACCTGCCGCATCTGCAGGTTCGGACGATCGGAGCTCCCACTGGCCGCGGTTCGCTGCTCCAGGCCAATGGGGGCTGCGGGAAGTGACGGGGGCTGAGGGATGTGCTGCAGTGGGTGGTTTCAAAGATACATGCAGTGCCACAGTAACACATACACAATTCCATTTTAATATTCCTAGATGCATTCATTTAGTTGTATTAAAACACATATTGTTTGCTTGCACCCAGCTAACCAAGTGATCCAGATTGATCTGTATCAATGACCAGGGCTGGCTCCAGGCACCAGCCGAGCAAGCTGGTGCTTGGGGCGGCAGCTTGTAGGAGGCGGCATTCCGCCCAATCCTAGGGCGGCACGGCCGCTTTTTTGTTTGTTTGTTTGTTTGTTGTGCCGCTCTGACCGCCCTGTAGGGGGCGGTGGCGCGGAGGACGGGAGTGCCCTGCAGCAAGCCCTTTTGAGACCTATTGGTTAGCCAGTTTTTAATCCATTTAATGTATGCCATGTTAATTTTATATATATTTCTTGTTTTTTAATCAAAATGTCAAGCGGTATCAAGTGAGTTCCAAAATGACCCATGTGCCACTCCAATGCTTAACTTGAACTTAGTGGGGCTAGTCACAATCTGTGAATTTAAGCATGTGCATAAGTATTTACAGGATCAGTTCCCTAAATTAGTACAGGCTGCTGGATCCATTCTAATTTTTATCCACAGAAATAAGATATCCATTATAGATAGTTGCCAGAAGCAGACGCCATCAAAGTCAATGGCAAAATTTTCAGTATTGTCAGGATCCCAACTAAGAAAGTGAAAAGGTGCCTGATGATTCAATTAAGAAAAGTTGACCAAACTTTTTTTGAACCTCAGAAAACACAGGAGATGTTCTCCTGGAAATATGTGCTAATTTTTATTTTATCCAAATCAATTTACCCATCCCTACTTGTAGTAACAACATATGCTTAATTTGGGCCAGGAATCAGCCCTGGCACCTCTAGGCTGGCAGTTCACAGTCCCAGCACCTCTGGACTTGCTGTGTCAGTTATGAAAGTAAAAAAATTGCTTGAGCCCTGGCCCATAATTGCTTAAGCCCCGACACCTCTTTCATTACAAATTAAGCACTGTATGCAACCTAGAAGCTTCAAATGGCAACTCACACAACTTTACACCCTTCTCCTAACCCGTGCTGCAATCTACCTTTAAGTATTTGCACTTTTGTAGCTAATCCTAATTCAGTACAGATTCTTTTGTTGCCTGAAGCTGGTGCGCTAGAATTTCATGACTGGGAATCGCATTAGGAGCTGTCTACCTCCAGCTAGCATGGTGAATTACGCATGATTATTTATCCGCATGCTCAGCTGTAAAGCAATTGAGCGTGCTGTATGTGGCACAGCTGCAGTCAGATATTTGCCCTTAACTGCAGTATTGTGCTAGTGAAGGAACTCTGACCTCAGTATTCCAATGGGTGAAGCATAACAACAATATTTGAAGGTTCTACAGAAGGTGAACTCCAGTGGCACTAATTTTCAGGGCAACCCTTCACCACCACCGAATGTGGTAATAAAGAGGTGTTCGGAGAATGTCATTTCTAACTAAGAAGGCAATGGGGCTGTCATTTTGTTGTCAGTTACTTTAGACTGCATTGGCTGCCTGTCAGGCAGCAGAACCACAGCTCTTATGGTAATTTCCTAGCTTGAGGAGCAAATACGCTGCAGAAGAAAACAACACTACGAATAGCTTTGTTTTCTTTTCATTTTATAAGTGGGGCACAAAAAGAAGTGGTTTTTGCAAACTAGTCCTTCAACGGATAAAATCAAAGATATTTGAAGAAGGGCCCAATCTCGTCAGTTGTTCTGTTCAGATTTTGTCCAGTATTTTGGCAATTTATCCTGCAATGAGGAAAAAAAACGCATTTTTTTCTACAAAGATGGAATTTTGAAATTTTCTATTCTTGTATCCTCACACGTCACTAGCTTTACCTACTAGGCTAATCCAGAGTGAAACACACTTCTGTAAGCAGGCTAAGGTGACATACTGTAGGCTGTTTTATTGTTTCTTTTATAAATCATATTAAAATTTGATTATCTGATGGAAAGGAAATGTCATCGACCTGAGGCAGGAAGCATTAACAAAATTCCTAATTAAAATTTTACAGAATCTGAATTTATTTAAGAAACATTCTAAATTTCCTTGCCATTTATGGCCAAATTGCCAATGGGCCATCTGAGTGCATAAAAGAAATCAGTATTATTTGCATGCCTATGATTGTAAAAATTTGGCCCCTTAAGCATTAGGCTGTGGAATCTGACTAACCCGCTTACACAAACTCTTTAGACTAAGAATACACTGACCTCAGTTTTTATATTGCCAATGTCTGACTCTACCAGTGTACATGTTAGGGAGAGGAAAATAAGGGATGATTGGGGGGGGGGGGGTTCTTATAACTACCTATTCTCCACATACAAATGCCCTACAACTCTCTTTCTACCATCTCCTTTTTTAAATTTATTTACTCTTTTTTACATGGTCAGATGGGTGTATCCTTTCTTCTCTCTCACTGCCTCTGTGTAGTCAGGAGGGAAAGCTAAACAACCCTTAAAGGGGTCAGCAAAAAATAACTTGATCAGCACTCCATTGGGGACATCTAGCAAAGCACCAATATACAGCAGACTCTAGAGTCCTGTGGTAAATTCAGAGCTATCTTACAAAGTGGAGGACCCCTATGAATTCTGAGCCTTCCTCAGCTGTGGGATTTGCAGGTTCTAAACATTGCCTCTGGGGAAACTGGTTTAGAAAAAATAGGAAGTGACCCAAACCTCAGTCTAAGCAAACCAACCATTCAACACTTCGACTACTTCAGATAAGTACTTCCCACACAAGATCAGTGACCAGTTCTGCTTCAGCAAGCCGTCCCATGGATACCACAGCTGGTTGTCCACAAAATCAATCAGAGGCTTTGAAAAGTCCTTATTGACATTGATGGACTATCTCTCATATTGTGTGTTATGCTGCTTTTCTGGATGCGGAGTTATGTATTGTATTCTGCATATGGCTCAGCCAGAGAAGCGCTGGAGCACATTCAAACAATCTGAAACCTTGCAATGAACTTTGGGTCAAGAATATCCAAAAATGTAATTATCAGTATTTACATCATATTCTATAGTTAATTATTGAGGTTGCAGTTTAACTGAACACCTGGCCTTTGCATGCATAAAATGATCGATAGAACAAGCTCCCTCATAGCACTCTGTCCTATTCCTCAAGCACTTGAAAAAGGATATACATTATTACTTCCTTATGGAATTTTAGGACAGTGATAATCCATGCCCCTTCCCACAAAATCAAACAAACAAATTATTGTGAAATAAAGGATCCAAATCCAAATCCTATAGAGTGATGACAAGAGTTATTGGTTTGGCAGTGCGCACACAACAGGGGAGTTAATTGTAAAGCGCACCGTGTACTGCATTAATTGGCCAGGATAGACTCTGCTGGCAAGCACTAAAAGCTCCCTAGTGGCCACTAACATAGCACTGATTCAAACAGCATTACAGTAATGTGCACTAGGGAACTGCAGCAGGGTCTACCCAGGCCAGTTTGTGCGCAACACACTGGTGCACTTTAGAATTCATACCCCTCAAGTGCACACTGCCAGGCCACATGGACAAGCCCACAGTTACTGTAAAATACAGGACATTGTTTACAATAACTATATTGTAGGCAACTTCACTGCAACATTTCTACAATGTCCAACAACATGGCAAATAACCCAACACACTGCTGCTGAAATCAAATAAAGCCAATGACAATGATCTCTACCATCCATACACAGTGCAAGTTTAAGGTCCTACATTGGACATTTAAGTAGTATTTGGTTAATTTTAAAATGCTCCCATTGCAGTATGTTATCTGGCAGTCTACTTTACAAACCATTAATCCCCTCAGAGTCTAAGTACCTATTTTACTCCTGGTTTGAATTTACGTTAGCTGTAACTTTACCAGAGTTACACTTAAGAGGACTGGATGTTTAACATAATGTAAATTCATGAACAGTAGCGATCTTCAGCTGCTACTACTAGAAAAATGCGAGTAACAAATAAATATCAAAACTAACTTGCCATTCTTAAAGATATTTTTCAGTTAATGCGATATCCATATTTTTCAGATAGCCATATTTTTTTGTAAAGCCGCAGAAGAGTGCACACTGAATAAATCAGGGAAATAGAACAGAATGTATACTATAGAGTGGCTGCCATTAAGCACTGGATATTTACAACTTGAAAGAGTTAAATTTACCTCAGCGGTAGTGGTTTCATTTTATCACCAACAAAAGGAACCCATCCATTGCTCTGGGAGCTTTTAAAATACATTCAAATTCACAATGTTAAAATATAAATTCATTTAAACAAATAAATAGACTCTACCCCTAGCTGTAACATCATAAACCTAAGTTAATGCTATATCCCTCCATCTGCCTCATCTACAAATGCCCAAGAAAAGAGATGAGCTTTTCAGCTTTCATGGAAAGTTAATGAATCAGGACTTTGGTTTACCAAGGGGAAAAGGGAATTTTAGAATTTATTATGGCGAACGCTCTGTAAGTAGAATTGAGGGTGCAGAGGTGTGGAATGTTTGAAGTAGTCCCAGGGGATATGGGTTTCTGGGCAGTGTGCAGGTGAGAAGATGCATAACAAATGCAATTTATCACACTCCTATCACCACCACATCGGTGTATCACAGACTTATAGATTTTAAGGCCAGAAAGGACGATTACGATTACGATACCTAGTCTGACCTCCCATATATCACCAAATGATTTCTGCATCAATCCCATGACTTCTGGTTGAGCTATAGCATATCTTCTAGAATGATATCCAGTTTTGATTTAAAGACTTCAGCTGACAAAGAATCCCCCACATTCCTAGGTAAGTTGTTCAAATGGTTAATTACTCTCACCATTAAAAATGTGTGTCTTATTTTGTGTTTCACTTTGTCTAGTTTCAGCTTCCAGCCCTTGCTATGCATTTCTCTATTAGATAAAAGAACCCTCTACTATCAGAAATCTTCCCATGCAGGTACTTGTAGACCATGATCAAGTCACCTCTTGGCTGTGTCTTGTATAAACTAAATATATTCACTGTATCTCCCACTGTATGGCAGGTTTTCCAGACCTTGAATCATTCTTGTTATTTTTTCAAACCCTTTCACTTTGTCAACTATTCTTTTTTTAAAATATGGATATGAGAATTGGACACAGTATTCCAGTAATGTTTTCAGGAATGCAATCAAATCTTTCAGGTTCTATGCAACATCCTCCTGCTTACACATCCACGGATTGTTTTAGCTTTCTTAGCCACTGCATCGCACTTTGAGCTCATGTTCAAATAGATTCCACCATGATCCCCAATTCATTTTCGAGTCACTGCTTTCCAAAATACAGCATCTGTCTATATATTAGAGTTAGTCCAATACTGCTAAAACAAAGTTCATTCAAATTCCATATGGATGTCCATACAGCTTAATATTCATTACACGCAATTATTCGCACAAATCAGTTTTTGTTAACACTAATATTTGGGAAACGACTGTTCTCTCTCCATCAGCATTCAAACACAAACAAGGGTAGGGTATTCCTACTAACTACAGTAAAAGCTTTTTTATCCAGCATGTTGGGGCATTGGGAGGTGCCGGTAAGTGAAAAATTCTGGTTAACTAACAGGGAGGGAGTTTGGGTGCGGGCTCTGGGAAGGAGTTTGGGTGCGGGAGGGGGCTCGGGAGGGGTTTCGGGATGCCGGATCTGGGGGACAATCATCTCAGGCAGCTCCCCCCAAGCAGCAACCTGTCCCTGCTGTTCCTAGGTGGGGGCGTAGCTAGGCGGCTCTGTGCACTGCCCTCACTCTGCCCCACCCCAAGCACTGGCTCCACAGCTCCCATTGGCCGGGAACTGTGGCCAAGGGGAGCTGAGGGGGTGGTGCGTGCAGGCAGAGACAGTGCACAGAGCCGCCTAACCGCGCCTCCACCTAGGAACAGCAAAGACAGGTCCCCTGCCCCGAGCCCCCTCCCGCACCCCAATCCCCAGCCCCACACCCCTCATGGTCGTTCCTCTGCCTAGGAGCAGCAGGGACATGTCGCCACTTCCGGGGAGCCATGCGGAGCCAGGTAGGGAGCGTGCCAACCCCATGCCAACCGGACTATAAACCGGACTTTCTATGAAGATTAGAAATGCCGGTTTATAGAGCTTTCCAGTTGGTACAGGGCCAGATAACACAGTTTTTACTGTACTTGTTATTCACTATCTGCCTTTTATTAGTTATGCTCCTGTTAAAAAACATCTCCATTATGCAATCAGAGAGATGACCTTATACCATGTGATTTAGGTGCCCAATCTCACCCCGTGAATATAGAATACCAGATAGTCAAAGTGAACAGTTCATGAATGATCCTTAGGCTTAGAATTGTTCATCCAAGCTAGTGAGCAAATACTTGTGAATAACAAATACAACAATGGAAATCACGACTGGTTTACAAATGATTCACAAACAGATAAAAGGGCAACATTCACTGCTTAATTTATTCACAATAACTAATTTGACCAGCCCTACTATCTATTCATTCCTCGATCCACATTCGCACAAAAACAAGAGCTTAAATACATGTACTCACATACACAATTTTGTGACTGTTATGCACTCTCCAAATGACACCTTCTCTTTAGATTGCATTGTTTCTCGATGTAACAACCATTAAGCTAAATTTGTCATACTGCATCCTAAGACATAAAGAGCAGGGGGGAAGAGGAGAGCTAATGGGCTTTACACAGCTGTTTTTAACAATGACAGGAAAATGAGCTTAAAGAATGTCTAATTACTTAAGATCCCAACCCAAAACAAATTCACAGCATAACGAATTGATTCAATTATTGAGAAACAGTATGTTGAAATAGCTGGGGAAGACTGTGCTTCTTGCAGAGGTTTCTCAACAAAAGAATTGAGCACACTTGCTGCTGTAATGAGCACAGCAGCATTTGCATAGCAACTATTTCCAGGTAATGGTATCACCATGAAAGTCTTTGATCACCGGGGATTGGCTATAAGGAGTCTGCGTCAGCCTCCCTGGGAAACCCAGGAGTGGTGTGAATGGACTTCAGAAGGAGCAGAGTTGTTATTATTACTATTTATTATTTATTTATGGTGGTGCATGCTATGGGCACTTTCCCAACACGCCATAAGAACAGCCTCTTAGTGTTTCCTTGTGCTCCCCCATCTGTCTCCACCTGTTTGTCTCTTATCTTTATATATGTAGATTTGGGGCAGGGAATGTCTTTTTGTTGTGTGTTTGTACCAGGCCTAGCACAATGTGACTGTGACCTCTAGGCAATATGAAAAATAAATAATAACGAGGCACAAACCATCTAAATACAGACAGGCAAGCAAGCAGAGAGAGATTACGGGAGAGAACACATCATCAATAGGCAAATTATATACAAGCTAGAAGTATTCCCTATAGGCCTCCCATCAGCAGTGGATCTTTAAGAGGGATATAAATGCAGACAAGCTAGAGGCTGGTATGAGCTCACGGAGTTTGTACTATGCATAGAGGATCACATGGACAAGGCTAAGAACACTGGCAATGCAGAAGAGACAGGTGGCAATGCAATGTTTGAGAAGGGAGAATAAATAGTGAGGCACTGGGTTATGTAGAGAATTGGTGGTGATGGCAAGAAGCCTGACTGGGATGTGACAGCACATCGGGAGTCAGTGGAAGATTCAAGTCCTGCCCTGTCAGAAGGATAATTACTAAGTGGGAACATTGCTGGGGCCTCTGAAGATTGAGAGAGGGGCAATTGTATGCTGCCGCCAGTTGCCTTAGTAGACGTGAACTCCTGAGAGATAGATAAACATGAATAAAGTATTAATTTCATTGAGATGTAAAGAGTCAGGATGTGCTGGTCTTTACATGGGTGTCTGGAGGCATAAGGAGGCTTCTCTCATCTGATGTCCTTCTGTAAAGGGGCTAGGCACAATTGCAGTCCGGTGCTCTCCAGGAATCAAGGACAGCTCTAATCCTTATTAGGTGCTAGATACCCCAAAATTGGCAGAGAGGAGGTATGGCAATAAGCCAGACAATACAGCCCACAAAGGCTGTACAGCAAGCTGAATCCTCCTAAGGGGTGGCCAGTGTGTTCTCCCTGAATGACAGCGAGCCCAACAGAGCATGTATTTCCCTGAGGTGCAATGTCTTCCAGACAGACCTCCCCCACCATAGGAGAAGTGGCTGTGCACCACTCCAATGTGGGCCTGTTCCTTGATAATAGAATATCAGGGTTGGAAGGGACCTCAGGAGGTCATCTAGTCCAACCCCCTGCTCAAAGCAGGGTCAATCCCCAGGCAGATTTTTGCCCCAGATCCCTAAATGGCCCCCTCAAGGATTGAACTCACAACCCCGGGTTTAGCAGGCCAATGCTCAAACCACTGAGCTATCCCTCCCCCCCGGGCCAATAATATGACTTTCATATTTTTAAATCTTCACAATTAAAAAACAATTTAACAGGAAAAGACCTGCTGCTGGATTACAAGAACTGAGCAGGGCTCCTGAAAATGGAGAGAGAGGCATTCTGCATACATTTAGACTTGGATTTCTGTCTCAATGCTTCAACAAATCAGAGGTAATTAGTTTAAGGAAATCCTACTGTGTAGAACTGACATCTCCATTAGTGTGATGCTTGCTATCTGTGGTTTAATCTTTTATCCCAAAGGTCTCATGACCCTGTGGGTTGTACCTTTTTTGAGTTGAATAGTGTGGTCTTGAGCAGTACTACAAGCATCTGCACGGCAAGACTCCTTGTATGTTTTGTACACGGGTGCATTCTTATAAACTCTTTTGGGCCTCCTGGGAAAACTTTTAAACACACTTTCTAGAATCAAGTACTCTTGAAATATATTTTCTCTACATATTTTCTCATGTTTTTATTACTGGGGCAGCTGCATGGGAACAAAACATTGTTTTTCATGGGGTAAATCCTTCCGACTTCCAGTGGGGGTACTAACGTCCCTGAACGTGGTGGAGTTGGTGGAGTTTTGTTGAATTGGGATTGAACAAGAGAGCGAGTATGGGCAGGTGAATTACATTCTTCATGGAGGATCTTTCCATGGGTGCTTGCTGGTGCACTGACAGTTGCCTCTGCAGCAGAGGAGGGCAGGACACATGGGGGGGCTTGTTAGAGCTCTGAGGAGGAGTACTGCTGTGCTCTATTGGTGCAACACTGTTCACAGCTTATTTACTTAGGAATGAGGATGTGCCCTTAAGAAAAGAAGGATGGTTTTGTGGTTAAGGCATCGAATTGGAACTCAGGAGACCTGGATGCAGTGCTTGACTCTGTCCCTTAATTTACTTTGTACTTCATTTCCTCATCTGTAAAATGAGGATAATGAGCCTTCCTTTCTCCCATTATTTGCCTGTCTTGTCTATTTACTCTGTGTATGTATAGCACCTGGCACAATAGGGTACTGGCTTCAGTTAATCTCCATGGGCTACCATAACACGAATGATCATAATAAATATGGAAGCTCAGGAGAGCCTATCTGGTCCTTATATCTATGATTAGTTGAACTGAGTGGTATAAGATGTGATTGTAAGCAGAAGATTAAGGCTTCAGGTGAAGTGGGAGATAAACAGCAGAAGCAGATGGACTCTAAGGCTACATCTACACTACAGCTGGGATCAATGCTCTGAGATCAATCCACCAGCGGTCGATTTAGCGGGTCTAGTGAAGACCCGCCAAATCGACAGCAGATCGCTCTCCAGTCGACCCCTGTACTCTACCCCCAACAAGAAGAGTAAAGTAAGTCGACGGGAGGGTTTCTCCCGTCGACCGCCCTGTGATATAGACTCCATGGTAACTCGACCTAAGGTACATCGACTTCAGCTATGTTATTCACATAGGCTAAGTCTATACTACGGGGGGGGGGATCGATTTCAGATACGCAAATTCAGCTACGGGAATAGCGTAGCTGAATTCGACGTATCTGATCCGACTTACCCTGCTGTGAGGACGGCGGCAAATCGACCGCCGCAGTTCCCCCGTCGACGGCGCTTACTCCTACCTGGGCTGGTGGAGTACGCGCGTCGATTCGGGGATCGATTATCGCGTCCCAACGAGACGCGATAAATCAATCCCCGAGAGATCGATTTCTACCTGCCGATCCGGGCGGGTAGTGAAGACAAGCCCATAGCTGGAATTGCATAGTGTAGGTCGACTTACCGCGGTAGTGTATACATAGCCTAAGTTAAAAGCCAAATATCCCTTTCTGTTGCAAATGTGCTTAGAAATCAAGGACAAGGAAAGAACAAAAATCAAGAAAAGAACATATATGTAATCAAAATTGTTTCTGAATCAAATGCTTTCTGTTATTTTGAGGGGAGGGAACAGACTGTCTGGGAGCCTGGGACAGAAACACCTAGGAAGTTCTGTGTTTGTCAACCTGTGGATCCATATTTGATCAACAACCTGCAAAATCTTGTGCCTGGCAATGTACATCAATTTAAAAAAAAGTCTATGACATTCATTTGCTGTATTAAATTAAACCAGATTGCATTCAGTGAGCCAAATTAATCCTTCGCATAACTACATTGACTTCAGTGGCGTACACCAGGGATGAATTGGATCAACTAGCTTGTTTTTTTGACAGTAGCTACCTTTTTATAGTACCCCACCATTTGCAACTTCAATTCTAAGAGAAAAAAATCTCATCACAACCCGCAGTCTAAGTATCCTGTAATTTAAATTAGCAAAACCACACCGACCTTTGTTAGATAAATGCTATGTTTGCTCTGTATGTCTGCTTCAGTTGATGATGCTATACAATCTGCTGTTTGACATTTTACAGTCCTCTATCTTAGTCCTATTATCGAAAGCAAAATTGGCTGGATTCCTTTGAGAGGTATCCATTGCTCACTTTCTTATGGCTGACTGGTACTTCTATCATATAGTTCTAGATAGCAAATGTAATATTTGAAAACTTTAATAAATGTTAAAGCCCTCTGGCATTAAGACACATTTTACTGATATTACTGTGCTCTTAAAAATATATTTAACTTTCCTAACAATTCACCAGCTTTCTATTTTTAGAATCAGCTATTCACTATCATTTTGTATTGACTCCTATGAATCATGCTTGTTAATAAAGATGCTTGTCTCTTTGATCTTGTTTGTTTGTTTGTACCATCATAAAACCAGTGAATTCCTATGCAGGGAAAATTTGTCCAATAATGTTAATAAAGACCTGGATTGCCCCATCCTATGGAAACATCCATGAGAGAGGGGTCAGATGGTGAACTCAGCAAGGATCCACTCATGGAGTTTGAGTTGGATCATTCTGTGGGTGCCTATGGTTAGCTTCCCGCTATCCCCTCCATGTAAACCCTAGTGCTTCTTCCCACAGAACCCAGGGTCTTGTGTGCCAGCTCTAGGACTTCGTGGTCCTCACTCTGGCTTCCTACTGGCAGGGCTGGCTCCAGGCACCAGGCAACCAAGCTGGTGCTTGGGGCGGCACCTGGAGGGGGGCGGCGCGGCACTCGGGCCGCTGGGGAGAGCGGGGCCACAGCCGGGCTCGCCGCCCTCCCCCCAGCGCTCTGGCCGCCCTCCCCCCCGCGCCCTCCCCCCGGCTGCCGGGGGGAGAGCGGTGAGCCCCTGTCGGGGCTCGCCGCCCTGCGCTCTGGCCGCCGGGGGGAGAGCCGAGCCCCCGCCGGGGCTCGCCGCCCTGCCCCCGCCGGGGCTCGCCGCCCTGCCCCCGACGCTCTGGCCGCCGGGGGGGGGGGAGAGCCGAGCCCCCGCCGGGGCTCGCCGCCCTCCTCCCAGGGCTCCGGCTGCCCTGCCCCCGGCCGCCGGGGGGAGAGCGGAGCCGCCGCCGGGGCTCGCCACCCCCCCCCGGCGGCAAAAAAGCCAGAGCCGGCCCTGCCTACTGGACTGCCCTGTTAGGAAATCCCTAGCCAGCAGCTGCCCCAGACCTCCCTTTAATGATAGTTTGC
The DNA here is from genome assembly GCF_028017835.1 of Emys orbicularis. NCBI lineage: Eukaryota > Metazoa > Chordata > Testudines > Emydidae > Emys > Emys orbicularis. Next base: position 100,456,187 of record NC_088690.1, read on the forward strand.
CCAGCATGGAGGGATTGTGGATGAGTTTACACTGCCCCAGGCAGTATAGACTCTTCTCAGGTTTTCCAAGAAGATAAAGGTAATCCCCCAAGCCTATCATCAGTACCACCCACAAAGTGTGGATCCCCAACTCAGCAGGGAGGTCCAGGCTGGGGAAGAGGTTATTAGTTCTGTGGAGGATTCTGACTGCTGACCTCTCCCTCTACATGGGAAGGTTTGTGAGGAAGTTTAATATGGAAGTGCCCTTCCTCACTGGCCAGATGATTGGTCCCATAGTCATTTCGGTTTATCCATCATTGCAGCGACAGAGATCTGCATCGTTCTTTCAGCTTTAGAGTTAGAGATGAGCAAGCGATTTCAGACAGAAATAACACTTCCCCCTCGCTAGCAGCATCTCCCTGAACCATCACCTGTTTTTACAGCTGAACCTTTTAGAAAGTTCTGAACCAGGTGGTTAATTGTTTCACCCCCAATCACTTTTTATTTCCATGGGGCTAGCCCCTTTCCTGCTGTGCCTGGGTGCAAAACAGGAAACAGGAAAGAGTAGAGTTCCTGGGATATTTCCAGTCAGACTAAAAACATAAAGCTTCAGAAATCTCACAAGGAAGCCTGCTCTGGAGATATCCTTCCAAATCTTGCAGGCCAAATCTTGTAATAAAACATTCAAGATTTTAGGCACTTCCCGAAACTGCTCCCAGGCAATGAAATTTGTGCTATTCACGCGTTAAGTAATAAGGCACAATAAGATTATTGTAAGTATGATTATTTATTATTTGTCAAGGACATGTATAATGGCCTAATAATGACATGCTGTGGCTGTTGTTCAGGAAGTTGTTATTAGACCTCCAAGACATCTCATTATTAGGGCATAATGTACAGCCTAGAGGACATTATTGCCATTTTAAAATGTTAACGTCTAAAGAAAAAAACCAAGCAAGAGGAGGAAACAGTACTTCTAGGCTGAAGACATTTTAAAAGAGAAATAAGGAACTTTAAATGGGGAACTTTTTAATTGGTGCTGAAGGTTACATCTGATAATCTAGTAATATTTTGAAAGGAAAAATTTACAAAACATGAGTGATTCGTTCTCTCAAGCTGTATGAATCTGAAACTGCTCATTTTTAATAATCTGACAGTTTGTTAACATTAGGGCCACTTTTCACACCCTTAATCGTGTTACACAATATCTTCCTCCAGGAGTGGTGAAATCAAAAAATCAGCAGGGCCCCTTGTGCAGAAAGGTGCTGCTCACGATGAATGAAAGCATCACAATTTGCCTTTAAGTTACTGACGTGCAATGGTTGCCTGAAATAATTAAGGGGTTAAAACTCTGACCCCACCCTCTGTGGTCAGGATTCAGCCCTGGCAGTAGAACCCCAGGTCTTCCAATTCCCACTCACTAACTTTGCCACTAAACCATGTTGCTTCTTTTCAACATAACACAGGCCCTGGTCCTGCCTATAACTATGCAACTACAGGTTTGGAACCTTGAAAACTGCAATGTAACAGGAAGAAAAATACACTTTTTTTTACCAGCTATCCCTGAAAACACAAAAGCATTCTCTCTTTTCTCTCAAGGCAACAATGATGCTTGCTTGCTTTTTAAAGATCCAAAATATGATGGGGAAAAATAATGAATTAGGAGACAGTAATTAAATAAAGGGTTATAAGTACAATATATCTTTTGGACTGAATTCTCAGTGGAAATCTTCCATTCCTTTTTTGGGATGTGCTTCTCTTAAACTGTGTAATGATAGATGATGAATGGGACAGTCATCCAAGCACTACAGGTTCTTTGCTGCTGACAAGGCAAATAACCTTGGAGTGGCTCAGGGTACCAATTCTGAGGTTGATCAGCTTGAGGCCTGTCAAGGTAACAATATCGCAAAATTGAGAAGTCGGCAGTGGGATTTTTCATTATATGCTGCTGTTAAAGTACAAAGCGAAGCTTCTGAATGTAGAACGAAGGGGGGGAAATGTTTTTCCTTATCTTTTCAGTGCTAAGACTGGCAGATATTCTAGGGTAACATGTGAATAAAAATCCAGTACCTGGATGTTAATTCATGTGTGCGCCACACTGAACTCTGGTGGTGGAATTAACATAATTCAGGGGCCAGTCTGCAAGTGCAACAAGAGTAGAGGGTGGTGACAGAGGCACTCAGCACCTTACCAGATCAGGCCATAGAAGAGTTTGGTAAGTCTGTTCATATTGTCCCTACTCTTTTGTTGTATGCAAGCTCAGGTTCAGTTAAAAGAAGCTGTTTATAGCTATACATCTTCTGGAGAAAAAAAAAAAAACTTTCCCCATGAGATTTCCATAACTTTTTGCTGCTGATCTGGCCAGGTATACTGTAAAAAGACTTTCCCATAGCAAACTGGCACTTTTACTTCCTATTTCAGCCAGAACTCTGAAATTCAGAAGTGTGGAAAGTGATAAATGATGAAGGAGGAGGGGAGCACATGGCATAACTATCAAGCAGTAACTCTACAGTGTTAACAGATTCTTTGACTTCTGTTAGTCTTAAAGGTGCCACAGGACCCTCTGTTGCTTTTTACAGATTCAGACTAACACGGCTACCCCTCTGATCTTTGACCTGGGGGATGAGTACGGTTTCTTGAAAGCAAGTGGGAGGTGAGATTAAAAGGAAGGAATCCCAGTGGGATTCCTTTACTTCGAAAGTAAGTAAGTCATTTATACAACTTCCCTCATAACATATTTGCCATCTAACCCATCTCCTCCCCAAATGGTACCAAAAACAAACAGGAAGACTTGATTATAGCAATTAATTCAGTCTGGTTAGTTTCAGACACAAGAAAATTTTTAAATCATATTCCCTGTTCCATATTCATAATTCTCTTTGTTTCAAGCACATGGAATATAGTCAAGTGTTTAGATACAATACAAGCTACATGCCCCTTTGATGGATCAACAGACATATATTTCCTTATGCTTATGGTATCCACGGTGCTTTTGTGGCTTTAAGAGAATGAATAGCATCTTCAGGATGTGGGAGCTGACAGTGGGAGAAGGCAGATGGTTTGAGGTTAGACAGATAGTTCTCGAGTTAAGATGCTCTGTATATATGTTACCTATGTATCTAATAAACACTGTTGTTAAGTTACTAGCAATGAATTATTATTAAAACTAGTGGATTACTTGAATATAAAACACAGTATCTATATATAGCCAGGAAGGTTTGATCCTATTCATGATTTACAGGCCAATTTCATTCACATATAGATCATCAAAACCCAAAGTAGCTGTGTATAAACAGTACACGACATAAATGAAACCCCCAAAGGGGATAAATCTCTGAGGTTTATTGCAGTTGGGAGATTAGAATTCAATATTGCAGAATGAAAAGATGTTAAAATGTGCAGATTTTGTTTTTCTTCATTCAAATGGGAGGTCTGGTGCTGGCAAGTCTGGTGTAACACATTTACTGGCATGGATTATATTTGTTGTTGGCGCATAAGAAAGAAGTGATATATATTTCCAACTCACTCAGAATGCCCCCAAGTCAGAAAGTCCAGAGAGACTCTCTCTTCTGCAACACTTGAGAAATTGTTTATGATTAATCCATAATAAAGTAGATACAAAAAGACTGAATTTCAGTGTTCCATTCATGGGAAGGAATGATGTCATAAGCAACAAAGAGTCCTGTGGCACCTTATAGACTAACAGACGTATTGGAGCATAAGCTTTCGTGACTAGACTAACACGGCTAACCCTCTGAATGATGTCATAGTTAATTCTCAAACTGTCCTCTTTATAGTTGTGAAGCATAAACACACATGGCCAGGGTAATTAATTATGTTGTGCTGCAAGTTAGCTGAGCTTTATGGAAAGTGACTTCTCTGGTATTAGTAACTTGATCTTTGCTCGTATGATGGGTGCATTGAAAAAGTGATCTAATTAAAGCTTTATATAGGAAAAGTCCTTCGAACACAGCAGGTTCTCTAAGATAACAGGGCATGTTGATAACATGTCTGCCTCCATAGCAAAAAGTTATTCTAATTATCTTGTAAATTTAGTAAAACTTGTTACATTTGTACACAAGAATTAACATTAATCAGACAGCCAGATCAGTTTGTACATGGAGATGTAATATGCATGTTTCTCTTCTTGCTGAAGACAGCGTTGTAACTAGTGAGGATAAAGTACAACAATTGGTTGTAGGAAAAGGAATGGATGCTGCTGCTGCTCCTATGGAAATCAATGGCACAAATCCTATTGGCTTAACTGAAAGCAAGAGCAGGTCCTAAATGTTATAAGGTTTCTCTCAGGTACCTCCTAGTGCAGCAGTTCTCAAACTTTAGCAACCCAAGGACCCCCAGTTTGGGTGCAGGAGGGGGCTCAGGGCTGGGGCAGGGGGGTGGGGTGGGGTGCGGGAGGGAGTTTGGGTGCAGGAGGGGATGAGTGGTCAGGCTCTGGGAGGGAGTTTGGGTGTGGGCCCTGGGCTGGGGCAGGGGTTTGGGGTGCAGGAGGGGATGAGGGGGGCGGCGCTTACCTCAGGTGGCTCCCAAAAGCGACTGGCACATCCCTCTGTCAGCAGCTCCTAGGTGGGGGACCAGGAGGTCTCTGACCACAGGCACCGCCCCCGCAGCTCCCATTGGCCACAGTTCCCGGCCAATGGGAGCTGCAGAGTCGGTGCTCGGGCCGGGGGCAGTGCATGGAGACCCCCTTCCCCCACTCCCGGGCTGCAGGGATGTGCTGGCCGCTTTTGAGAGTGGTGTGGACAGTTGTTCCCCGGCATGAAGGAGGCGCTGGGAGGGAGGGGAAGGAGTTGACGCAGCGAGTGGGGAGGAGTTGATTAGCACCCACGGACCTCATGGAGTACTCAGGGACCCCTGGGGTCCACGGACCCGAGTTTGAGAAACACTGTCCTAGTGTAGTATAAATCCAAACTACCATTAGAAGAGTGCTTCTCCTGACATTTTCACCAGGAAGTGCTGATGTGCAAAATAATATTACAAAAATAAGTTAAACCGTTTAAAGCTCACAAAAAGTAAAAGAAAGATTAGGTCAATTCAATTGTGGATCCAAATATCAGGTTAGGGCTTATTTTATCTAGATCATATTAGCAAGTAATGGAGTTGATTTGTACATACATTGCCTATGGTTGTTCCTCTTCCCCTAATCTCTGCCTATTGTCTATTTGTAGATTGACAAGAGCGCTGTGTAAACTCAAAAGCTTGTCTCTCTCACCATCAGAGAGAGAGAGAGAGCGAGAATAAAAGATATTACCTCACCCACCTTGTCTCTCTAATATCCTGGGATCAACACAGCTACAACAGCACTGCATATCTTTAGATTGTGAGCCTGTTCTTGAATGGTTTGAGAGTACGTAGCACACAGTGGGTGCTACAATTCTGCTCTGTCAGTTTAATTATATTTGCCCTTTCAAGCAGTGAAAGATTTCCTAACCGTTTTTCCCCCATGGCACAGCACGACTACAGATCATGGCACTAATTCTGATCGCTCTCTAGTTTCATACTGGTATAACTCCATTGACTTTAATGGAGTTACTCCTGACTCATATCAGAGTAAATAAGATTAGAATCAGGCCCCATATTTGTCAATTCAATGTGTTTTTACCACTCTGTTTTTCCTACAATTAAAAAATAATCAAATGTATTTTCTAAATTTAATTTTTTGAACACGTAAAATCAAATACTGTCATTTCTTCACCACGTGCTGGAATGCTCCTCTCTTTAAGGAGACAGTAGAGAACATCAGACCATCATTATATAGGTTTAGCTGTATCCACATAAACAGAATTAAAAAAAATTAACTGATCCTTTTGTTTGCTAATTTGGTCCTTGATAAACAGTGAACAGTCATATTAACCCAAGCTTCCAAACTGAAGTTTAGCCAAGCAAATAAAATACACTCTTGATTTTTTTTGTTAATATACCAGCCAAACATCTGAAAACTTTTAAACTGATAATATAACATTTTATGCTTCACATGCTAGGTTTTGTAATATCACAAAACGTTTTGAGTTACAGTCAGTCAAGTAGAAAACATGTCTATGGCTGTCAGATAAATATATTGAGAGCTATGAAAAAATTCGATCACTATTTAATGGAATGTAACATCCTGTCATCCCAAAGATACCAACCTACACCCATTAGCTTCATTCATGTTTCAGACTTTTAAAGTGACCCATGAAAACAAATAAACATTAGTATACAGAACTTGTGTAGTGACGGCATGCATGAGTCAGATTTACAGTAACAGTGAAACAATGCTATGCTCTTTTTAAAGAAAAAACAAAGAAGAAAGCATTTGGATCAGTTTAAATGGATGCAGAATGCCAAGGGCCATTCAAAGGTGAAATATGAAATGCATGGATGGAAACCTTAGAATTACTTTTCCACTATTTGTTTTTATAAAATCATTGTGCCCATCATTTCTACTTCATGTGCAGTATGTTTGTGTAAAATACAGTGCATGCTGACCCACTAAACAAAATATCCAATGCTCAGCAGAGACTATTGTCTGTTTTAAAAATCCTTGCCACCTATTGTACATATTTTGCCTAGAGTAGCAAAAGAACTAAGACTATAATCTGCAATGAGCAATCTATTTGGCTTATTTTGTCTCCCCCCCTTCCCTCCCCCAGTCAAAAGTTGTCATGGAATTCTCTAGTTTGTTACTCAATATAACTTGCAAATTTTGTAAGTATATAACTCTGGTCTGCAGATCATAAATCAAAAGTTAATTGTTGAAAACAGCTTTTGTATGTGAATACATATTAGTGGACAGCTTTCCCCACTATTTGCTCAGCTATAGTTATCAGGATGTTTCCTTTATTTTGTGAGCTTTATGGCATATCATGTCATGAATTTGTTTTAAGAGATATTCAAAATGATACAAGAATGATGATAAAATGTGCACTCCATTGATTGCTTGTCAAAATACAGATCTCATACTGCCATTCATTAACTCTCACTAGAAACAAATTAAATTTCCTTGTCAAATGGAGTGAGATCTGCAGGTTCTGTCAGGTTAAAAAGTGCCTAGGAATGTATCTTCAGATCTTAGCCTAAAAACAAAAAACACAAATCTATATCATAAGATGGAAGAAACTGACTGTACAATCTATTTGTTTTTCAAGTTAACGCCCACAAAAGACACATTAAAAAGTTGATTTGGGAAATAGTTACATTCCATTTCTATGTAATTTCCTTGGGCATTTATTTGTAAAATATGGAGAGTGAAGAAAAAACATGAACTGGAAATTAATCGAGGAAATTTTCTGATATCCATATTCACTGATACAATCAGTTGTTATTTTGCGAATGAGGGATGCAAAAGAGACCAGAGAAGTGCTTGAGCCAGGCAAAATATGAACAAGGTAGTTCAAAAAGACAACAACTGCTAGAAACATCTACTGATGCGGTTCCCTCCATTTATTAAATAATGTCTGCTGCTATGGCAATCCATTAAAGGAGTGAAATGCTAAAGAACTACATTCAAATGAGGAATGGAGAAACATGCAGCCAGAGATTGATGGACACTGTGAGGCTACCAGTAATCTTCTGTGTCATGGCACCATAGTAGCACCGCTGTGAGATAGCGTCAAAATAGCAGATGTTATGTTAGTTAATGCAAAATGCACCATGGAATATGGGACTAACCTGTATGTTGGGCAAAATACATTCCCTAAGCATGTATTTGATGTTCACATTATTGTTGATAATAACTGGAGATGTGCTTGAACCAAAACCTCAAGAATAAAAATGCACAAAGCTATTAGGAGGATATCAGGCCTTCTAAATCAATAGTGGATCTTGCAATTTCCTGTATCTCTATATTGGGCTGTACCTAAATCCTGGAGCAGAATATCCTTGAGGTTTGGGATGTCTGAAGCCCAGATCCAGATCTGCATTTTGTGGCTTGGGCCTATCATTAATATTAGCACTTTTTAATAACTGCTGCTAAAAGCTTTATCGCACTTCAGCACCCTATTAACTGATGCGGTTATAGGTGGTTATGAATATGGCTCATCAATTATTCCCTCCAAATGTGTGTGTATTTTAATAGGGAAGTAAGATACCACTCTCTGTAGTGATCCCTCTGTAAATTTTGCCGCAATAATGAATTGACTGAATGAGGTTTTTCTTCCCTTGGGAAACCGTAACAACTAACGCCTCTTAGACTTGCATGCAAAATTCCCCCCTCTCCCCAAATTGTCTTGATGGGGCACTGTACAATAGCTAGTATTTTTTTCTGATGTGATTGCAATGAGAATATCTTGCAGCTACCACTGTCAAAAATGTGAGTATAATATGCAATAAACAGCTGCACTAGATGTGAAGTTGGAAAATCTACTAACCTCCTGTATCGATGAAAGATTACTGTCCCCTTTTGAATCTTTAATGACCAAGCTTGTTTCAAAGACACACAGCTCACCCACAGTGGTTCACCTCAGGGGACCAGATCACAGAATTCCTGTCCAATACTTCCTAGAAGTATTGGTTCTGTGAACCATCAGTTCATGTTTGGCAACATCAATGAATTTATGAGCCTAAACTTTTCTGGATATGATGATAGTACATTGTTCACTCCTGATCAGCTCAGCAGTGTGCATGTATGTATCTATGTCTACACATACGCGATCATGCTGTATATTAGCAAATGGCAATGCTAAAGGGGAGATTCTCAGTTGTCCCCTGGCATAGATCATAAGAGCCACAAGCTCCCCTAAATTATACCCGCCAGCTACTGAGTTCCTGACTGACTTGAACCAACAACTGGAAGTCTGTTGTGCACAAGAAAAACTGTCATTGCAAAGCAGACTCCTCAGATCTGAAGAAAATCAGAGTGTAAAAAATAAAAAATCTTAGGTATGGTGATACATCACAAGCTTGTGAATATCAGCTTCCTCTAGTATTGTAAGAGGTCAGAACACGAACGTAATGCTCATTTTCCCTATGACAGAAAGGCACGTAAGGAGGTAGCCAACAGAGTTATCAAAAGATCTTCCATGCCTGTTTTGCAATTATTTTTCAATATATTCCTTTTCCTTGCCGTCGGCATTCTATGGAGCCCTCTAGCTGGCAATGGGCAGGCATCTGTTTCCTTTTTCAGCCCAACTTTATATGTAGCCACCTTAACTCTTTTATAGAAAGGTGGTTATATTGTCACCTCTGTAGCTTTAAATCCTATCACAGGGTGATTTATTGCAACACAGAGTCAAGCAATATATCTTCTCGGCAAAACTGCTCACATTTGACATTCATTATATTAGTGTGAAGCAGAAAGCAGTTTCTTTTTATTAAAATATATAATTGAAGCTCCCCCCCCCCCAATATATTATTGCTAAAAATCACTGTGTTGGCTTAGATTATGAATTTTTACTACTTTGACTTGAATCAAAAAGCATCTTCTTTGGCTACTTAGTGCACTCAGATATCCATCAGCTGTTAAAAATATCTTGAAAGACAACAGGAACTGAGTCATATCTGCAACCAATTTGGACACATGATTTTTTAAAAATGTTATTAAACTAAATTAAAATCAGTGTTTTGAAATGATAGTTTAAGTATCTTAACATCTGATAGAAATAATGGAATATATAGGTATCTTTCTTTAGGTTAGATGTATTCATACCCCAGTTACCTACATCTATGCATGCCTACCAAAATTACAGTGATTATAGCTCTTAAACGACTTAATAGAGCTAATGAATCACAAAAACAGAACTAAAACTAAATATAAATTTAAGTACTTTGTAGGCTAGACACCCAGACTGTCAAATGGTGACACAAGGGATACATTTGAATACCCATTCAACTTGGGAAATCATCTTTTTTCTCTCTAAAGATTAGCAACCTGGATCTGACATGCTACATACTGTATTTCTGTTAAATCTATAGGATATGGCATTCCTGTTTGGTGCAATTACCTTACCATAATAAACTCTCTAGCCTGTAAAATTAACCCCCGAGGCATGTAGTTTTTAGAGCTGTGCTTGTTATTAGACACTAAGTCTACTTACACAGTACTCAAACGTCATGAGCAAAACTCTCATTGACATTATACTGAGGGTGATATAAGGATTTAGATTTTCTGGGACAATGCCTGACAGTATTATCATGCTCTTTTCTAAATCTCCAGTGAATACCAAGTTAAATTCCTCTTCTATGACTTACCTCACATATTGTTTTTCTAGTTTCAATAAACAATATGACATACTCAACTGTAACAAGGATGTGTTGCTCTCCCAAAACACGTCCACTCATGCTTGACTTACAAGTCAAGGAGCATAATGCATTGCCTATGTCATAGGTTCTGAATGACAATGGCATCTATCTTCATGGCCAGTCAAGCCCTTTTTAATCCTTGGGAATAACTCCAAAGTACCCTGATATTTAATTCTTCCTTCTATGTCATTCTCAGAGGTTCTGTATTGCGACAACCCACCCTTAGGTTGAAGGGGGCTGAATAGAACTCATTAATACTGCTCTCACAGTCAACCAGAGAAAGCTACTTGGGGGAAGGTTGCAAAGCGATGGCCTCCCCTTGGAGACAGGTTTCAGAGTGGTAGCTGTGTTAGTCTGTATCAGCAAAAACAATGAGTCCTCGTGGCACCTTGGAGACTAACAAATTTATTTGGGCATAAGCTTTCGTGAGCTAAAACCCACTTCATCAGATACATGGAGTGAAACATATAGTAGGGAGGTATAAATGTTTTCATATGCTGTGTATTTATACCTCCCTACCGTATGTTCCACTCCAGGCATCTGATGAAGTGGGTTTTAGCCCACAAAAGCTTATGCCCAAATAAATGTGTTAGTCTCTAAGGTGCCACGGAGACTCCTCATTGTTTTTCCCCTTGGAGAATGAACGTACTACATCTTCAGTACCCCCAGACAGTGCTAATATGGAGAGCCTGGAATGAATCTGGGACTCTCCCTAAGGCAGCATCATACCTGCTCAATGGGCAACACAACTCTAAAACCTAGCACGATTTTTTTTTAAGACAGACAGACATAGGGCCAGATTGTAAACCCTGTGCTCACCTGGAGTATTACCTTATTTCTCAAATAGTCCCATTGATTTCAATAAGGCAGTTGAGCAGTAAGGTAGTATTCTCAAGGTGAATATGGGGTTCATAATCTGTCCCATAGAGACTATTCCTACAGATATTATAATATGACAATAGTATATTACCTCCTTGACCACTGTTTACTTTTGGTCAAACCTCCTCCTCACCCCATCTCAAAAAGAATACATGTAGCAGAAATAACAAAGGTTCTGAGAAGGACAACAACGATGATTAGAAGTTTAGAAAGGTTTCCATAAATCACCAGGGTCGTAAAAAATATTAGGACTATTTAGTTTGGAGCTGAGATGAACAAGAGGGTACATGAAACAGGTATATGAAATAATGAATGGGATTGATAGGGTCAGTTGGACATTCTTACAGTATTTGCAGTCCCCTTTCCCATAACACTGGGAAAACAAGGACAATGAAATTGAAAGGCGACACATTTAAAATTGACCAAGGGAAATAATTATGCATCATGCAGGGGAGAAAAGAAAGTAAGCTGTGGAACTCACTGTTATAAAGTATTATTTAAAAATAGAGCGTGACAGGGATTGTAAAAGAATTAGACATTTACACAGAGTCTAAGACTATTATTCACAGTTACAGTAGCGACAATAAAATGTATAAGGGAAGTTAACTCTCCTGTTTAGGATATAAGTCAACCACTAGCTGCTCATATAGACATAGTTTTGCATAATTATTCTTTGGAGTTTTACACCTTGCTTCTGGCACTGGTCACAGCTGGAAACAGAACACTAGGGTAAGATGCATTATTGATTTGGTCCATTATGGCCATTCCTGTGTTCTTATGTAATGTGTTGCCAATTGACTGCTAGGGCAGAACATTTTACATCTACCAGAGAACTGCAGATGGAATTTTATTGAAACAAAACAAGTTTACAATGATTTAACCCACACATAAGGAAAGAATTAGGATATCTCTCTAATTCTGCACAATTATTTGGAAATCAATATTCAGTTTATTCAAAGCCATATAATAATCTACAGATGCCATTCCTGAACTCTGTACACGGTATATCCCACAAGGATAAATATCTTGTATATTTATAAGGGTCACCACACCAAGGTAGCTCAGAAGATTAAGAGCAGAAATGGCATTTGAAATAAGCATACAGGCTCAGCTTGGGGAGTTAATGCGCAAATACTGTGGAGCTCAGTGCTCGCTCTCTGCTACTCAGTTGGAGAATACTGTGCTCTTATGTTGTTAAATGCTTTACACACAAACCTAGTTGATGTACAACTGAATCAAACGATTCAGGAGCTATGAGACCAACAACCACCAAGTGGCTAACAGTCCCTCCTTCTAACATCCCACCTCCTAACATCAGGTGTTACATTGCAGCAAAGAACCCTCTTGACAAAATTCAGGAGATACCACACCTGCCACTTTTCAAAGATATATGGGAAGCACCTTGCCACCGACTCATCAGCAGAAGACAAATCTGAACTAAATTACTGACCATCTCTGCGGTGGATGCTGCCACATTATGGCGAATAGAATGGGAACAAGCTGCTCCCTCTCTAGGAAACTCCTCCCTCATCATTCAGCCTGATGAGAAACTGCCTGGCTTCAAGCGGCCATGCAATCTCTAGTGAAAGCTCAAATGTTTCAGATGCAGGGTGGTGAGGTGTACAGCATATGGTCACATCTAGGGACTCAGGAACAGCCCTCTGTGTAACTATAGGTGCAGTTGAGGACACTGCACACCTACTGAAAGTCTGCTCATCTCATGCTGGTCTATCAGGAGGACTTTCCAGACTCCACACTGCTGATCCGGAGACTACGAATGGCTAAAATGTGTGATGCCTGCTTAAGCCTTTTTGACATTTTCCCCATTTTTGACTTACACGTCTCTGTTTTATCTCCCTCCTGTACATTTTATATTTTGTACTTTTTTCCATCTTTGTTGTACCACTTGTGCATTTGCTAATAATAGTAGCATATCCATGACACCTTCTAGGAAATATATTCACTGTAGCGTTGTAACAGTGTTGAAAGGAAATGTCATCTCTTTCCCAGTCAGGAACAAAATATATACGGTGATAGAAATGTGGACTAGACGATGATTCTTCCCACATCTGTTCTCTTAATAAAATAAATCAATATTGATATCAATAATTTACTAAAGTAACTTTTTAAAATAGCTTCCTGTTTCCCTGCCAGAGTTCTCTTCATCCTGAAGAAGCCCTGGGGATCCCTCCGATTTTTCCCCTTTTCCCATGGTTCACAAGAAGCAGCATCACACTGATCTAAAAAGGACTAAAAGGGCCTGCTTTTGGAGTGTGTGTGGGTCACTACCAAGCCATACAGGAGACCTCCCTCCTCTCAGCTGCTGAGGGCATTGCCTCTGCTGAACTAACAGGAATGCTGACAGCCAGGGAAGCAAAGCTCCAGAACTTGGAAAAGTTTATTTTGACTTTTGAGCAATACTCAGAACACAACAAGATAACAAATGGCAATAGCCCCAATATACTGAAAAACAGCAAGGTGCCGAAACTCGGAGATTCGGGCAACTGGAGGGAGTGGGGGGGTATAAAATGAACTCAACGCAGTTACTCCAATTTACATAAGCTGAACATCTAGTCACTTGTGTCTGAATAGTGGTAACTAAGTGTTTCATGCTAGGGACGCATAAACAAGTACTTCTGCTGGCAACATCCTTAATTTGATAATGACTAGTATTACCAAATAAATAATGCACATGCTAGTACTGCTCTCTTAGATTACTGACCTATGGAGAAGAAAGGCCTGAAAAATGAAGCCCTGCTTAAGCAGTCTCGACTTCTGACAGCAGTAGATAATGCACATTAATGGGGCTAATATAAGATGTCAGCTGACGCTCATATGGGGGATAGAAACACTGAAGTAATCTGTTACTGATCTGTCCCTCTCCCCAAGGGGCAACATTGCTGGAGAAATATTAAGGTAAGTGAAAGTTCTGACAGGTATGGTAGGCCAGAGGGAAAAAAAGGTAACAAAAAAGATTATTGACCAAAGATTTGCAACAGAGGGCAAAAAAGCAATAGAAAGTAAGATGTCCCCTGTGAGCTTTTGTCCAACAGCAGCAGGCCAGGAAATATAAAAAGCACTATGACCAACACTAAGTGTTCAGGCACAGGAAGGATATGAATGTTATTTTTATATGGCTGCCATAAAATCATGCACATCATTCCGTGGAAATTTTTTAGTAAATCTACAATAAGGGACATATTTGTAAAACATGGCCTCTGTTTTTGTGTCCACCAGGTGCAAGTAACTGGACCACAGTTATTTGTGTGTGCAGTTAATGTCACTTGTTATTGCACCCAAAGATCAGATACTAAAATGTCAAAGTTGCCTTCATGGCACCCACAATTAGATCTCCAGGCATGAAAGTGGAAGCCTGGCTAAGGTTTATGCATCACACACAATAAACTAAACAATAGGTGTGTGAAATCGGGGAGAGAAGGGGAATATTTAAAGGGAAGTTAAGTTTTCCACTCTTTTTGAAACCACAAAAAAAAGTTACATTTTTTTATTTCAGTTTTGGGTAAAGATCCCAGGTTGGTTCTCAGATTTTGGTGATGATAGAGCTCTTAATAGCGTAAAAAATATTCGTAGCTGATGGACAAAATGAGATGCTAAAAATGAACAAGAAAATGCTGAAAGAAAACCTGAAAGGCATTCAGTAAAATCTTAATTAATATGAAGAGCTTAAGGCCTGAAAGAAACTATAAATCCAAGCTGTATAGATCTCTGATTAAGGTTTACCTTGTCATGTTCTGCAGGAGATTGGAAACACTTGTAGTCTGGAAATACATTAGTAAGATGATAACAAGGCTTTGTTACCAAAGATAAAACAGTAAATAATTCAATTTAGCGACCAAATCGGAGGTGCAAAATCCACCCTGAGAGTGACGTGGAAAATGGAAATGAATGCACCTTATTGAGGCGAGAGTTGCCGTTTCAAACTCTGGTGAACAAAGCTTTAGCCTCTAAGCTTCCCAGCTCAGCAGGCTCACAATCCATTACAGCGTTAAAGTGCCTCTTAGCGAGGCTTGACTGATAAATGCTTAACAAGGGGCATGTCACCTTTCTCTCTGTCCTGGTCCTGTGTTTGTGCAACAAATATTTCCATTTAACCCCGATTGTGGGTCCCTCTCGCTAGGAGCCCTGCCCTGTAGCAGACAAGCTGAGGAAGAGCAAGAAACAAATTAAACAAAAGCAGGGAAACCTTGCAAATGACTCAAAGGGAATTTGAAGCGGCCTGAACGAAGCTGCTAAACCGGAAGGCAATGGCCAGAACTAGACGGATGCATACTGATCTCGCAGAAAAAATACGTGGCTAGATCCTCCTGTTTGTGTGTGACAAAGTTCAGAAGGGAAGAACACATCCACATCTGCCGCTGCATCTGACCTGCCACATTGCCGCCTCTGGGTGGTGGGGACATGACCCTTTCTGTCACACAGAGACTGAGGCTCTGTGGGGCTGTGTGGGAACGAACAGCAAAATATGCAAAGGCCGGAACCCATGATGGCCAGACCTGGGCCCTACCCCTGCTTTGTGCACTGACACATGCTTCAAGTTCATCCAGCCTTCCTCAGTTGCATTGCCCACGGTGATGGGAAAAAGCTGTGGAGGGGATGCTACTGATGAGCTTGTTGGTGGTAAAGCATCATCATTCCCAAGGGACTTCAAAGAAAACATATTCATTTGCATGCTATTCTTCTGATCCTTCCATCTTGCTCTTTGACCACAGCCCCTTAGTCATAAGCCCTTCTGTAATGGCAGGAAAAGGAAGGAGATGTGGGTACATAATTAAAACCCTTTACATTTAACCCCCCCACCCCACCCTCCTACAGGGGACTGGGCCGTTACTCTCCCCTCCAATAGCACAAGCTAAAATGGCTCAAGGTTTGAGTGAGAAAAGACTAACACTACATTGATACTATATTGACCAGTGAGTAAGTCAAAAACACCAAGCATTATCCAAAGGTGCATATACACTGCCCTGTGATACTCATGTAACTCTGCCATGTAGAGAAGAGCAGTTGAGAGAGAGTAGAGTCTCTCACTTCAAGGCTGAGTAGGTGTGTGTGTGTGTGTGTGTGTGTGTGTGTGTGTGTGTGTGTGTGTGTGTGTGTGTGTGTGTGTGTGTGTGTGTGTGTGTGTCTCCTACATTAAGCCACATTCTGCCAGGGATGACAGCCCCCTAAGAATATATTTTTATCTGGTAACCCTGTGCATATATCATCCCTGTGTCTCAGAAAACTAAGGATTCTGCATCCAAACCAACTACTGCTTTGTGTTTGTCTTATCTGGGGGTGTCACCATTCATGACAACATATATAGGAAAACATGGGCGGGGGGGGGCGCTAAAATCCAGTGTACTTGTGAGAGAGACCAACAAAAAGAAGAAAACACCTCAATAGATTGCTTTCAAAGGCTCCTAATGTCAAAATGACCCCTGAAAGTGAGAGCAGAGAAGAGGAGCATTGACCAAGCGAAAAAGGATGAATGCCATGAAAGAAATGTGAGAATCACCAATAATTATATACATCAGATATTGACTTATTCATGAGAGCCCATTGTTTCCTCTCAGGACTAACAAAACAGGCCTTAGGTTTCTTGACTACGTCCAGCAAGTTTCCTGAGCTAGCCCAGCTTTACTCCTAATGAGCGTGACTGAGACAGCATAATATCCATGCCTTACAGACTTGGGTCAACCATACATAAGCTTACGGAACTTGCACTGTCATTTGTTAAGTCTGCGCACACACACACACATTATATGCAGTGTAGAGATGTCCTGAAGTATGTATTAATGTGCCGACACACAGGGAAGTCATCACATCTTCTGCACGTGAACAGCAGGAGTCAGAGGTGGATGTATACAAGCTTTGATTTGGCCAACTCTGCTATAAATTTAAAACAAGTTACCACCTAAAGGCAACTCATCCTGGCAACAGGAAAAGGGAAGAGGCAACAGCTGCAGTGAGCTGTCGCTGTCCTGACCCTCTTTTTATACTCAAATCCAGACAAGCCTAACTTTCCAAGGCCTTATTAGTGTCCTTCAGTCCATACCAACAGTCCAAGACCCAATGAACTGCCAGCCTTCTGCAATTATCCAATGCACAGTATATAGGGCTACCATATGTCCGGATTTCCCCGGACATGTCTGGCTTTTCGGTCTATAAATAGCCGTCCGGGGGGGATTTTTAAAAATCTAAAAATGTCCGGGATTTCCCCCCGGTCGGCTATTTATAGACAGAAAAGCGGCGGCCACGTGCCGCTGGGCAGCCAAAGCCCCTTCCCGGCTCCCCCCATCCCCTGCAGCCTTACCACGCTGTACGGCCCCGCAGCTGTCTTCCCCCTCCTCCCCTCCCCTGAATGCTCCGCCCACCAGCTCCTCCCCCTCCCCTGCTTCCCGCGAATCAGATCTTCGCGGGAAGTCTGAAAAGAAGCAGGGGCAGGTGGAAGGCAGCAGCAGGTAAGCTGGGGCAGTGGGGCGCGAGGAGGAGAGCTCCGGGGAGGCGCGGCCCGGGCCAAGCGGCTCCCGGCGGCCCCAGCGGCTCCGGCCCGGCTTGGGCCCCAGGGCGGCGGCCCCGGTTCCGGCCGAGCACGCCAGCCCGGTGCCGGCAGAGCACTCCCGGCCCGGCCCCCAGCAGTGCCAGCCCGGGCCCGGCCCGGCTCGGGCCCCAGCAGCGCCGGCCCCGGCTGCTCCGGCCCGGCTCCGGCCCCAGCAGCGCCGGCCCCGGCTGCTCCGGCCCGGCTCCGGCCCCAGCAGCGCCGGCCCCGGTTCCGGCCAAGCGCGCTGGCCCGGCCCCGGCCGAGCACCTCCGGCCCGGCCCCAAGCCTCGCAACCCCGGGCGGAACTCCGGCCGGAGCGCAGCCCGATTCCTGGGCTCTTTAAAGCCGGCCCTGGTCAGGGGACAGGGAGGGAGGGTTGGATGGGTCGGGAGTTCGGGGGGGGGATGTCAGGGGGGCAGGGGTATGGAGAGGGGTTGGGACAGTCAGGGACAGGGAGCGGGGGGGTTAGATGGGTCGGGGGTTCTGGGGGGGCTGTCAGGGGGGCAGGGGTGTGTACAGGGGTTGGGACAGTCAGGGACAGGGAGCGGGGGGTTAGATAGGTTGGGGGTTCTGGGGGGCTGTCAGGGGGGCAGGGGTGTGGAGAGGGGTCGAGGCAGGCAGGGAGCAGAGGGGGTTGGATGGGTCGGGAGTTCTGGGGGTCCTGTCAGGGGGCGGGGAGCAGTTGGATAGGGCATGGGAGTCCCAGGGGGTCTGTCTGGGGGCGGGGGTGTGAATATGGGGTGGGGGTGTGGATAAGGGTTGGGGCAGTCAGGGGACAGATAGGGTCGTAGAGGGGCAGTGAGAGTGGGGGATTCTCAGGAGGGGGCAGTCAGGGGACAAGACGCAGGGCGGCTTAGATAGGGGGTGGGGTCCTAGGGGGCAGTTAGTGGCAGGGGTCCCAGGAGGGGACAGTCAGGGGACAAGGAGCGGGGGGGGTTGGGGGTTCTGAGGGGGGCAATCAGGGGGTGGGAAGTGGGAGGGACTGGATGGGGGCGGGGCAGGGGCGGGGCTAGAGCGGGGCTCCTCCCCCCCAGTGTCCTCTTTTTTGCTTGTGGAAATATGGTAACCCTAACAGTATATAACCCCATACACACAAAATGCAACACATGATGTCAACACTATGCATGCAATCACCAGCCTATAAGAGAGGAGTGTGGGGTTTCTAGCAGCATGAGTGGAACAGGAAATGGCCAGCTTCTGCCTAGAGTCTCTTTTTATGGGAGTAGCCTGCAAGAAGTGCTGGGATTGGCCAATAGCAACCTCCTCATAGAGGGGCGGCTGCTGTTGGCTGTTAGGCACCACTGTCCCACTCCAGGTGTGTGCACCATCTTCCAAGCCCCCTTCCCCTCCCCACTCCACCCCTGAAATTTCAGCACCAGCAACCCTTTGCAGATATTGGAAATTCTTCTCCAATATAGTCCAGTTTCCAGCAGCTGCCATACATATTTGGATTAGAGACTTGAAGATAGTGAGTTAAAAGGACAGTGGGGGTGTTGTTTGAAAGTCCAAAAGTTTTATAACTTTGTTCTGAGCACACAGCAGGAGACCAAGACCTAAAAGTTTTCGTCTTTAGAATTAGATCCCTTCTGACTTCCTTTAGGCACATAGATAGAGGGCAGAGTATCAGTTAAACAGCCAGATCCATTCAATTATTCACCCCTAAAGGCTCCAGATAACTTTTAAACAATTCATAAGTCCTACACCACTGAGTAACACAATAAAAGGAGCATTTAAAAAAAGGAGTTAATGTGATTAATCTCCCCTTATACTCCTGGGATTCTGGAGGGAGGAGAGCATAGTGAGGAGTTGACCTGAAGCAATGCAACAGAATACAAAATGCATGGTATCAAATTAGAAAAAGCTAAAGTTTCCAGCCAGGAAAGATGGCTATTGAGTCTTTCTTCATTTATATATATTTTTGAGGGGGAGGGTTTTTCTTTTTCCTTCTTTCTCTCTAAAAGGCACTGACTTGCAGTGTCTCCTCTCTATGCTGGATGTGCCATCCTATCACCCTGCCACTTCAGCTACAATTAGGGTTGCCAGGTGTCCGTTTTTTGACCAGAACGCCCAGTTGAAAAGGAACACTAGTGGCTCCGGGCCGCTAAAAGTCCAGCTGGCAGTGCAGTGGGGCTAAGGCAGACTCCCTGCCTGCCCTGGCTCTGCGCAGCTCCCGGAAGCAGCAGGCAAGTCCGGCTCATCCTTGGCCCCACACCAGAGTCTCACCCCCTCCCGCACCCCAACTCCTGCCCCAGCCCAGTGAAAATGAGTGCGTGAGCGAGGGTGGGGGACAGTGATCAACCGAGCGAGGCCTCAGAAGGGGTAGGGAAGAGTGGAGCCTTAGGGAAGGGGCAGGGCTGGGGTGGGGCCAGGCTGTTCGGTTTTCTGCAATCAGAAAGTTGGCAACCCTAGCTACAATCATAAACCAGACGAGGTCAATGACTAAGGCACATCTTTTCCTGCATGGGCTGTCAGATACTGTCAGGGCCGGCTCTAGGATTTTTGCCGCCCAAAGCAAAAACAATTTTGGGCGTCCCCCCCCCCCGTTTTTTAATTACCCCACCCCTGGCCCCGCCTCAACTCCACCCCTTCCCCAAATCCCCAGCCCTGCCTCCTCCCCCCAGGCTCTCAAGCCTAGGAGGGAGGGAGGGGGAGAAGCGGCGCCCGCGCCGCGGCCACTCGGAGTCTCCCCCTCCCTCCCAGGTTTGAGAGCCTGGGAGGGAGGGGGAGAAGCGGCACGCGAATCAGCTGTTTCGCGCGCCGTGGCGAGCTAGGGCGGCCGGAGCACATTTTTAGGGGCGGCATTCTGGCGCCGGCCAGAATGTGCCGCCCCAAGCACCAGCTTGTTTTGCTGGTGCCTAGAGCCGGCCCTGGATACTGTTAGCTAAGCTCAGTCCCTAATACCTAGAGTTTTTTTATCAGTTGTACAGATTGCAGTGCAACTGCAAACCCACCTAACCAAGGCCTACTTTAGCTGAATAAGATTAATTTTGACCCAGCTATTCTAAACACTCACCTCTTCCCATCTCTATGTGCAAGAGTGTCCGATACTTTTACACATCAAAAACTCACATGATATTGAACAGCAAGAAAAAATGAGTTAAAATGGGGTGCACATTTTTTGAAAGACACATCATATGATTCTCCTTTTATCTATCTTTAGTATTCACAGTCAATGCACTGTTGGGTGACCAGACAGCAAATATGAAAAATCAGGACAGGAGGTGGAGGGTAATAGGTGCCTAAATAAGACAAAGCCCCAAATATCGGGACTGTCCCTATAAAATCGGGACATCTGGTCACCCTAATGCACTGCAGGACAAACGCCTCTTCAGCAAAACTGTAGATTTTCCAGACTTCGAGAGCATTGAGGGTGTATTACCCGTCTGTCTGAATGCTAGGTTTTATCATTGTCTCCTTTATTAAAAAAAAAAACAAACAAACAAACAAAAAAAACAGATATAAGACACACCAAATCTATATCTTAGGAGCTGTGCCAGACTAAATACATTATATGAGTAAGTATCATAACAAACCTGTTACTAATAGCGCTGGTCAAAAATATGTGAAAGAAAGGTGTTTTTCTCCTCTCTTATTGAAAAATACCTTTTTTTGTGAAAAAAATTGTGCCCATTTTATATTTTAATTATTTTCATATCAAAATGTTATTGACAATATAATCAAAACAGTTAAAGCAATTTATCAAGTTTTATTAAACAAAAAGCTATAGGCATTTTGATAATATTTTCGTTCAAAATTTCAAAAACAAATATTGAAAATATTTCACAAAAATGTTTAAAAACGGTCCATCTCAAACACTTTGAAATGAAAACAACTTTGAAATTTCCTCCTCCTTTTTTTTTTTCTTTTTGAAAAACAGGTATCAGTTTTCAACAGCTCTATTTACTAACCAGGAATTTCTCAGGTGTTCCCATCCTGCACACCTTGGTCACTAGACACTTAACAATGACAACAGTACAGGTCTCCTGCTTCTAGAGCACAGACTTCTACTTTAGCTAAAGGAGACTGTCCATTAGCTGTTAGCAATATAGGGCCTATGAGGACATTCAGTAGAGGGCAATGTTACATATGCACAATAGGCAGATCATCACAAAATCTTATCTAGAGGTGACCAGCTCAAAATTGAAACTTTCACACACATTGTTATTTGTCTTTCTAATACTTTGGCTTTTCAGATAGTATAGTCAATAAAAACAACCTACTGTCATTCTAGTCTTACGATGTCATTCACTATCCACAGATATTAATGGATTTAACTTAAGAACATATTCTCCTCCTTGATTCTACAAACAGCTCTCTCCCTGACAGTAACTTGTTCCACGTGCATATCACAGGGACAAAAATATCATTTGTGCCCTTTTCATTTTCATAGCCCTTTATTAAATTAGACCTAGGAGCCAGGGAACAACTTGTTTCATTTTGGAATATGCTGAATAATGCAGTATTTGATCTGACACAGACATAGAATATGCCTTTTAAATAGGACAGCAGGTGAGAAATACTTGTTGATTTTAATCTCTCTCTTGAAACACTTAGGAACAGACACATATTACTAAAGGGCTATCAAGACATATATTGAGTCCCATTAAGAATATAAGTGGCCACTGGCTGTCACAATTTCTATATAAAGTATAACAGAAAAGACTTTTTTTGGTAGTAAAAACAAATGACATTAGTACTTCAGAAGACATAGGTACAATGCTTTGGAACATTGTTAGTTGCAATATTGCTTCTTCACTATGTTATCTATAGCTAAAAAAATCATAAAATGTATGTTACTGTGTGAATTCCAATAATAAATTTTTATTATGATTGTGTCCTATACCACAATTCATCCAACCAGTGGCGGATTAATAATTTTGCCGCCCCTAGGCCGGGAAATAATTGCTGCCCTGGCCCCGCTCCGACTCTGCCCTTTTCCTGCCCCATTCCAAACCCCTCCCCAAAGTCCCCGCCCCAACCCCGCCCACTCCCTTCCCCTATTGGATCCCTTCCCCAAATCCCCGCCCCCGGCCCCGCCTCTTCCCCCAGTGCGCGGCGTTCCCCCTCCTCCCCCCTCTCTCCCTGCCCCGCAAAACAGCTGTTTCGTGGCGCAAGCACTGGGAGGGGAGAGAAACAGGACGCGGCGGGCGCGCTTGCAGAGGAGGCGGAGATGAGCTGGAGCAGGGGGGCGGGGCGCGGAGGGGAGCTTCCGCCCCTGCAAATTTGCCGCCCTAGGCCTAGGCCTTCTCGGCCTAGGCAATAATACGGTGCTGCATCCAACACTTCCACACCCCACAAGGTGTTCTATCAACTTTTCAAATAGACATTCAAACAAGATATAGACTCATAGCACTGAAACTAAGCCACCTCTTGGGGGGAAATATGGCAGCTGTTTCATGGCACACAGCAACACTACACAACAAATGAAAAAGAATAAAATATCTGACTGAAGTGACAAGAAATTTCAAATTAGCAGAACGTAATTACCCAGTTGGGATCTAGCAGGAGCTTTCTTAATTTATCCTTTAAAAAAACTTATCAGAGCAAGGGTCATAATGAGGGGAAACAATCCTGGTGTTGTAAGTTCCATTAAGAGAATTTACTGAGATTCAGATAGCTCATATTTATGGAAATTGAAAACTAAGTCCACAAAACCTGCAAAAAATGATGAATGAGCTTAACTTTATACACTGAGATTTAGTCCCATTGACATCAATGGGATTACCAACGGGATATGCAGAGTACCTTAAGTTAAGCATGTACAGAATTTTTTGCAGGACTGGGATCTAAGGGATGTATTCTACTGTTAATTTTCATGCTTAAATTCAGGAGCCAAATTTTCCCATTAGGATTGCCATGCTGCACTCTCTGGCTTCCATGAAGCCAGATTATATGCATCGACAGACAAAAATTTGGTTGCTACATTTTCATTATTGACATATAGAAACATACTCAAATTTCTATCACATAAAATATACTAAAACATATGCCACTCATCTTCCATATGCAGTGTCACAGTGGGTATGCAATTTGTTGGTCTGAGCATCTGATCTATTTTTACCTCTATATTGCTCAGACTGAAAAATATTCAGTGCACAAGCCGAACATTGCTACTTGCATATCTGTCAGGGAAATGTATTTTATGGACAGTTTAAGACATGCCATGAAATGAATTGCTAGTAGAATTTCTCTGAAAGCAATCGTAGATGTAGGGACTATGTGCCATATACACCTACTGATAACTGGTCTTATTTCTCACAAACGGATGAGAGCTCTGCTGCCAGTGGCAATGATTAAGAACAGTTATTGTTTAGGAATCCACTGATTGTCTGCACAGCTTGTTCAGTGCACTGGTTCAACATTGTGGTAAAGCATTTTCACACCAGTGTTTTCTGAGACATCAGAAGGAAAAAATGTTTAAGAGGGCAAGCATACATGCTCAAAAGTAGCAATCAGTGGATTCCCAAACAGTGACAGCTCCTAAACATTGCTGTCTGTATCAAAGATTTAGCCATAATATCAAACGAGTACCATAAAATTTTTGAAAATTTTAAAAAGAAAGCAAAAAATGTGGCAATTGCCTTACAGCACCAGTATTTTTCTTCTGATCAGAGGATTTTCTATTACTGATCAACCGTTCCAAGAATGTCCATTCCCTCCAATTCTACTCTTGCTTAGGTGACGTGTATCTTGTCAATTGATACTGTGGATTTAACAAAGGCTGTTTTTGGCTAAATCTACACACCAATTGGTGAAACTTAGTTATAAAAATGAAGCAGCTCTACATAACAAAAAATTGTTTGCATCATTGTTTCAGCATGCGGTCTGTCTTTGTATTAACTTCTGGAGCAAAGTAAGGGACTCAGGCATTTTCTACACTTTCTGGCTGAAATGTGCTAGCCAGCATGTTTTCCTTGATATTCCATAGTAGAGTTTGGTTTGCACAGTCATCAGAAAGAAATCCTTGCCCTCCATGGTTAGGGAAACACTGCTACAATCATACTAGCAGCGGCTGTTTGTAGACCTCATTGCTGTCAGCACAACAGCAGCCATAGTGTGGACAGAACCTTTGTGTTGTTAATGGCTGACTCATTACCTAGAATTCACTCCCAACTTTCAGCTAGTTCAGAAGTTTCTGATTATTTGCTTGGCTCTTCAAAGGTCAGGGAGCAGCAGCTATTGTACCCTCAGAGCTAGCCCTGGGAGTAACAGAATGGTCAGGGGATCTCCACAGCTGCAGAGCACCACTACACCCAAACTTCTCTGCGGAGCAGGGCTCCAGGGATTCGAATCTATGGGCACTCCTCTATGAGCACTTCAAATCTTACCCCACTCAGTCTAGCACTTTCTGCATCTCCATCTCCGGAGATGGAAGAAAAATGACTTGATTAAGATTCTCCAGTGCTAGTTGCTGTGTCGTGATTCTCCTGAGGCATACCACATTGTTATATTTGCTGTATTCTCTCTTTACTCCAGTCAATTGCTTGTTTTCTTATTTGTGTACAGTTGGGAAAACGTTTGCATGAAAGAGCCTCAGTCAGATTTAAAAGGAGAGGAGAAGGGGAGCGACATGCGAGAGTCCCAGTTAGTGTAATTGCTACTGTTTAAACTGCAACACTGCAAAGAGCAAGGTTTAATATTAGAGATGGTGCAGCACTGAAACCAATCAGCCGACTGCTTTCCACCACCCCGCATGTCCTATTTTAACTGAATTTCGAACATGGTTTTCAACTACACAAGGTTGAACTTTGATTTGCCAAAACCAAACCCACTGAACAATGATTTGCAAAAATAAACAAGATCCCTCCTAGTGTCGGCCATCTCCACTGTGCATTATTTCTCTCTATTTCTGTTCAGACATGGATATTTCACTGATCTGTATTAAAATCTGGTTACAGTCCAGTCAATCATCTTCAGAGTCAGACTGCCCTCCTGCAAGGATTTTATTTTACTAAGCCAGCACAGTCTAGTTGCAAACCTCAGCAGTTACACTGTAATTCCACACAGAGGGAAATTGTTTGGGCAATTGTTTGAATTCCAGACTACATCCTGCGGGAGATATTTTACAGTGGCAACAGGTTATCTCAGATAACTGAACAAGAACTGCTGTGCTGTCTGTGATGTATGTACAATGAACTCCTAGAATCCATAAAAGTGACAGACATTAGATGGAATGAACTACTAGGCCTTCTCAAGTTGTTTCTGTGTTATGAATGCATCTTTGGCTACTTCATAAATGGGACTGGTCTGAAAATAAAGATTTTATTTGTTAATACAAATGGGTTTTTCACAACCATAGAGGTTAAATGCTACTACCTGGAGAACATGTACATGTGTGTGTGTGTGTTTAATACACACGTGTATATATATTACACACACATGCATCTGTGTATATAGAGAGATATATACATATACACACAAACATATATATGTATGCGTATGTTCATATTTATTTCTATACAACAGGCGTGTGCACACACACTTTCACATATATTTATTGCAGCACATATAGTGAAAGGATAAACAAGTAAGGTTTTATCCCACCCTCAAATATGCAAAAGCATTTATCAGAGGGGCAAAAAAATTACCCTAACTTCAATAGGCATTGTATCAGGCCCTAAAGTGTAGACATTATTGCTGCTAAAAATATATGTTTAAATGTACAACAAACATTTGAATCACCGTGATGATTTACTTTTGTTCCTGAGCTCAGACACCCATGCCGAGTGGGTTAAGAAGTTGTAATTATTTCTCAGGTATCCAAAATAAAAATGTTATTCGTGTCTCCTCAGCCCCTTTTCTCCATAGGTTTCAATCCAGCTGTTTAAAATATAGAATTGTAAATAGCATCCATGATTCCTGGAAGGAATCTACTTCATGTTTTGGTGCCATCAGTTTCGGTGTTACCATTGCTGGCACTACATACTGATGCCTAGAAAAAACAGCTTGTGCTGTGAATGTATTAAAAGTGTCATGCACCATTAATAAATGGCAATAACACTTTATTTGAGACAGGACAACTTGAGCCTAAGTTGCTTGTCTGTATCAATAAGGAAGAATTGATGAAGATGGTGCCATATGCCAGCTTCCCTTACTGAGAAGTAATTTCACAATCATTAGTCTGTACTAATGCATGAGCTGCAGAAGCTGATCAACGTTTCTTCCAAAACTTGAAAATTACCTATCAATTTTCACTAGCATGAACACAATGCTGTAAAATTGGGCTCATGACTTTGACATTGACAGGAGAACACTGTTTCTGTATTGCTTCAGCTTTAGCTGGTGAACAAAAGGGAAAAGCCAAAGAGGAACACTGCAGTGCATTGCCAGAAAGAAAAATGAACGTCCATAGCCAATAGCTTGACAAGCTCTAAGGGAGTTGTTCTTCATCTTGACTGTTCCTTACAGGGCCACATTTTCACTCAGTATGCCTCCTTCCCTAACTCACAATTGCATGCGAGAACTTCAAAAACTATGGCCACTTTTACAGCTCAGAAAAGCATCCAGATGTTTGGATGCCGATTTATACCAGTTATGTATGACTAGTTAGAGTGGAGATCTCATTAGACCAGGATATTGTGTGAGATTTCAGGTACTGCTAGCTGGAAAAAAAAAAATCACAAAAGTAGCCCCTCTTGGGATTTTCGTTAGGGTTGCCAGGCATCCGGTTTTCTACCAGAATGCCCGGTCAAAAAGGGGCCCTGGTTGCTCTGGTCAGCACTGCTGACCAGGCAGTTAAAAGTCTGGTTGGCGGTGCAGCGGGGCTAAGGCAGGCTCCCTACTCTGGCTCTGCATGGCTTCCAGAAGCAGCTGGCATGTCCCTACGGCCCCCAGGTGGAGGGGCAATCAGGGAAGTTCTGTGTGCTGGTGCTGCCCCTGCCCTCCAGCACTGGCTCTAGAATCATAGAATATCAGGGTTGGAAGGGACCTCAGGAGGTCATCTAGTCCAACCCCCTGCTCAAAGCAGGACCAATCCCCAGACAGATTTTTAAGCTAGTTCCCTAAATGGCCCGCTCAAGAATTGAACTCATAACCCAGGGTTTAGCAGGCCAATGCTCAAACCACTGAACTATCCCTCCCCCCAGGGTGACCAAATGTCCTGATTTTATAGGGACAGTCCAATATTTGGGGATTTTTCGTATATAGGTGCCTATTACCCCCCACATTCTGTCCCGATTTTTCATACTTGCTATCTGGTCACCCTAGCTGGCTCTGCAGGTCCCATTGGATGGGAATCATGACCAATGGGAGCTGCAGAGGCGGTGCCTGCTGGCCCCTGCGCCTAGAAGCTGGATGTGCTGGCCACTTCTGGGAGCCTGCCTTAGCCCTGCTGTGCCGCCGACCGGGAGCCCCCTGAGATAAGCACCACCCGGCTGGACCCCACACCCCAACTCCCCTCCTTCACCCCAACTCCCTGCCCCAGCCAGGAGCCCACATCTCCAGATGCAGCCCGCATCCCCTCCCACACCCCAACCCCCACCCCAGACCATGAAAGCGAGCGATGGAGGGAGGGGGGAGTGAGTGAGTGGGGATGGGGCCTCAGAGAAGGGGCAGGGCAGGGGTGTTTGGTTTTGTGCAATTAGAAAGTTGGCAACCCTAATTTTCATGCCTCGTTTTGTGTAAAATCCCTAAAATTTCACCATTATATGAATTCATCTTTAAAATGTAGTTATTGTAAGCAAGCAGGCAAGCAACAGAGAACCCTTTCTTTACCTCTCATCCCATATGTTGCACAAGAAACAAGACATGCTCCCTTGGCTGAGCTTGTCAGCTAGCTCACAAGAACTCCCAACAATCTGCAACTAAGCTCAAGGTTTTCCTCCATATGTTAGTCATCCTCTCTCATGCTTTTCTTAGAAGCCCTGCAGAGAGGCCAACCTTCTCTGAAATGCAGCTGAACATTCTCTGTTACTTGCTCAGCACAGACAAACTTTACTGGCAAGTAGCTCTACTTCCTGCTGGGGAATCTCAGCTTTTCCTTAAGTCACAGATTTGATTTCCTACTGGTTGCGAGTCTCCAGTTTTAATTTTTGTTCCCACAGAGCAGCACTGGTCTCTTGATTGATAGCTTTTTCTCAAATCTCATTTGAGCATCTTGGGCTGTTCTTTGTCCTTTCTTAAAGCTTGCCCGAATCTGAAGATACTTTTCTCTTCACAACCTACATTACTTTGGGGTACCTATTCTATTTTACAATTTAGGACTGAGCTATGCCAAACAACTTGTGGCATATTCTCATGTCAAAGCCTTTGACATTTGCAAGTGGATTGATGCTCATAGCAGTTATGAGTATAAATAAAATACGCTGAAATAACACATTAACTCATCAGCAGCAGTTGGAGTAAATCTGAACGCTCATTACTCTGCAGTTGAAATTAGTTTTGTATTCCTGCATCAGAACAAGTCCTGGTTAGTTTTTGCATGAGAGACTCCTCAGTGAAATCCCAGGATGCTGCAAGAACTGGTGATGGTAATTTAGTTGGTTCTCTCCCTTCTGCCTCTCAGATAAGATAGAAAAGATAGGGTTTCACTGTTTCAGATCATTACAAATCCTCTGGGACTATCATGCAGGATGTAACCCCACTGTCTAAGACAAATTCCACTTTGGGTAATAACCACATTTTGCCTACCAAATTCAGCTTGATGTTTCAATTGGATGCACTATTAATCTTTATTCATATGCAAAATGGTTATATAATTTTGTTTTGTGCTCTGAATGTTCCATTCCAGAGGCAGTTGTATTTTAGTAGTAGGTGAAGTAATTTCTGCATACAGTTTCTGAATATTACTGCAGTCTAGAAATTCAGGCATTTTGTAATTGTAAGGTATTAACAACAAGACATTTGTATACCTACCTATCCATATATGAGCTCTACCAACATCTCATTTATTTCAGATAAATCAGATGTTCATCCTTTTAGTTAGCAAGTGTATAAAAGGATGTTTGTTCGTAAGCATTTCCCCTATGATTGCAGAGATGGTGTCCACTAGAAGCTATCTGCAAAAGGGAATTCTGCTCTTTTTAAGGAGGGTACTGATTATCAACAGAAGTAAGGAATGTTCAGTATATAATAACCCTATTTTGTCAAGTTGTACGATAACCTAAGGGAGTAATGGTCAATTTTCCAAAAGTTGGCTCCTGATTTGTATCTGGGTGTATATCTGCTGCATGCACAAATCATATAACTGAGTGTAAAAGTACCCATTTGTGCATACAATTATCTGACTTTTGTAGAAAAATACCTGCTTCTGAATACAGTGACTATGCCCACACTTTTGAGGGGGCACAATTTAAACAGTTATTTTCTAATGTGAACCCTTAGATCTTTATTTTGTTTTAATCCTGTTTTTACCACTACAAAGAAACTGTCCCTTCTCCCCAAAAAAGAAAAAAAGTAAACGAAAAGTAACTACAAAAATAAGAATGTTTCAAGATTTGCAATAATATTAATAAATACATAAAATAATAATAATTTGTATTGTGCTAGTGCCTGGAAGTCCAATTCAGAGATTAAGAACCCTATTGTTCTAGGTGTTGAACAGATAACATGAAGTGGTAATACAGTTCCTTCTCCAAAGAGTTTACAATCCCGTTTATAACAAAAGACAACAGGTGAACAAAACAGACAGACTGGGATGGGTGGGAAGTGAAGGACAAAGTAACAGTGAAATGTGCAAGTTTTGCATGGTAAGCAATAGTCAGAGCTCACCACCTGTCTAGCCAATCTGCTAAATTCTTGCCACCTGCTTAGCAATGTCATGCTTTTCTAATTTATACCCGGTATTACAGCAGTTTGAAAACTGGTTTATAATCTCTTACATTAAATCCAAGCTGCATACTGTCATACCTTATGCTACTTTATACCAAAGTAGTTTCCAAAAACACGAATGGCAATTATTTTCAAATGTTTCACAGTTTATTCAAGCTGAGAATTGCTTCTTTCCTTATAAAAATTCAGCCTCCGGGCTGAGAAAAGTGTTGTTTTCCTTAAAGACACATTTTTTTCCAGAAGTTTTAAATCTTACGTTTAAGGTGTTTTTAAACATTGTCATGTTAATTTGCTTTTGCTTAAATAAATGAGGTTTTCATGTGTTAGAGTCTTAAATTTACTGTTATGTTCAGAGTATTTCTTTGTGACAACAGGGAAAGGTATTTATAAATCAAAAGTTATTGATCTTATTAATAACAGACATGGGTTTTTATTGGCTGCAGGGGATTTAATACTATATTGAAATTCTGAGTGTCATTACTTCACCTGAATTCAATCTCTAGGCATTAAATTCTCCTAAATATCCCTGTTTAGTCAAGGATAAAAACCTTGTCTTGCAGTAATAAATAACTGCAGCGTGGCTGTGAAAAGCCCCAAATCACATCTTCTTATTGATCAGTACTGGGCTGCTTTAATTTAATAATTTGTATGCTAATTTACAGAATTCATTGAGATTGGCATTTTCATTACATAAATTCATCAACATTTTTCATCTGAGGAAAAAATATTACACTGAATATCTTACAATAAAGTTATATTCACTGAAAATTATTAAACAAAAAAATAGAGAAGTGTAGCTATATATATATAATCATAGAAACATGTAGCCACTGTATGGATAACAGATTAGATTTGAGTCGTAGGTGTAAGTGGTAAAATAGAAGTAGGCTCACACTACAGGGATATAGGACTAATAAGTATGTATCAAAGATATGTGTGCATTAGTTATTAAGATAAGGCTGTAATGCAAGGCCTACAGGCCTACAAGATCATAGCATGGTCATAAAAGGCCTCAGGCCTCAAAGAGATTGGCATGACTAGTGGACTGAGAGATAACCCTGTGCCAGTAAAGTATAAGATTACAGAAAAAGATGTGTTAAGTGCTGATGTTCTGGAAACTCTGCAGGAATAGACTGGAAAATATGCCGCAAAGTGCCAGTTAATACACAAGACCCCAGATAGTACACTTTGGGGGATTCTGTAATAATTTCAAATTGCTATGGTAACTCATTGATGTAGACATCAATGAGAATAAGGGAACTAAGGAGGTAGCCTATGAGAAATGGGGCACCCTAAAATTCATGGGAGTCAAATTCCAAATAAGGAAAAAGGAGTTGACACTCTCATGCATATGAGTGTGAGTATATTACTTGTGGTTACTCATCCTCGTGTGCTCCTAGAGTCTCCAAACCTAAGGATATTTCTAATGGTGGTTCTCACCCTGCTAATACCGATACTGTAGCACAAATCACTGTGGTTTAAGATACCATTGGTAATACCAGCCTATCAATATTATAAAAGGCTACAGAAGACATGTAAAACACATCAAGGTCCTACAGAAGTAACTGAAATATAAAATCTTCCTAAATCCACATGTAGCCAGGTGCTTTTCTCCCACATCTGAAAAAATCTAGCGCTCCCAGAATGTACTATATTCTAGAGCTCCTTTCCAATTTAGGCAGGATTCAAAGTAGGAAGTCATATGCAATCCAGGAAATTGTTGGGGTTACTAGGCCTATATATATGAACCAGCGTTCTTCCATGTTTAAACTCTGTCCTTCCATGTTTATCTCTAATCGACCTCAAGAGCCAAGGACAGGAATTGGAATGTGTAAATAGCCAGTTACCAATTACGACCTTGCTCATACAAGGTACCAAGCAATAATGATGAGGTTTGCATGTTTTTAGCTGGAGAAGGGGTAATAAACTAAGGGTAAGCAGAACCAAATACCTGTTTAGAGGAATGTTACTAACAAGCTAGATTTATATCCCTACAATGATTTAACGGCTTAAATGTATAAACATGCCTTCGGTAGAGAGGGGAGGGGGAGTAGAGGGGGAGGTGGTAGAGGGGGAGAGAGGGGGGGCTTAGTTGTGAAAAGTATATGAAGAGAGAAACTGTTTTTGCTGGTGTGCTCGATTTGAGACTTGCCTGTCTCCTTGCACCACTTTGAGATCTCAAATAAACTTTGATTGTTTCTCCACCCCGGTATGTTTATTGGCGCGAAGCACGCCGGGCAACGAACCCCGCTGTTGCTGTCCTCGGGCCTCTGTGCCTGCAACAGTCTTGGTGTCCCTGGGTGGGCTCGAGGCTGAAATTTAGCCTTGCCCGGACCCCTCTCGGAGGTCGACGGATTGCGGCGACGACCGACGCCCAGTGCGCACCGGTGACTTCATCGGGGGCCTCGGTGGAGACGTGGTTTGGTCGACCCCGGAGGGTACAACGGTGCAACGCGCTCGATTAGTGGAGAAGCAGCTGCGGGCGACGGTGCAGAACCGGACCCTTGGATAAGGTAGGAACAGTCCAGTGGGGACTTTACCTGTTTTGACCTGGGGACGCCCAGTGTCTCCCTAGAGTATGGGGCAGGGGCAGAGTACTGCAGGCAGGGCAAGGTGTACGCCCTTAGAATGCATTCTGGTGAACTGGAAAGTGTTTGGATCGGATCCGTTGATTAAAAGTAAACTGAAAAAATTCTGTACAGTAGACTGGCCTCAATATCAGCTAGAGGACCAGGAAAGGTGGCCACCGGAGGGATCACTTAATTATAATACGATCCTTCAATTGCTTTTGTTTTGTCAGCGTACGGGTAAATGGAATGAACATATGTATGTACAGTTGTTTATGTTGTTAAGAAATAGGTCAGATCTTTTGCAAAGGTGTAATTTGACTCCGACAGGTTCGGTAGTAACTACTGTTAGTCCCCAGAACCCTCCCCCGGTTGTGATGGCAGAGTCGGTGTCCCCTTCGGCTCCAACACCCCCACCATATAAAGACAGCGTGCCTCAGGTCCCAGAGATTGCCCCCTTGGTGGGATTCTATCCATTGATTACTGAGACTCGGATAGCCCGTACTGGAGCAGATAATCGCCCAGCCACTACAATGCAGGTTTATACCCATGTGCCTTTTAACCCAGTGGACCTAGCAGCTTTTAAGGCACAGTCAGGGGAATTTTCTACGAATCCAAGCAAGTTTATCTCGGTCTTTGAAGGGTGTCTGGCTAGCCATAAGCCTGACTGGGATGACTGTAATATCCTTATGCGGACCCTGCTGTCTGAGGTGGAGCGAAAACAGGTTGTGTCTAAGGCACGGGAGGAGGCACAGCATAGACATGAGGCAGATGCAGCAAACGTCCCTGCTGCTGCAGTTCAGGTCCCTACAGCAGACCCCCGGTGGAATCCCAACGTGCCGGCGGATCTCACCCGTCTCACTGTATACAAGGAGCTCCTATTACATGGTCTCCGACACTCAGCTGTCCGACATAACAATTGGGCTAAGCCGTATGAGCTAGTACAGGAGCCAAAAGAGAGTCCGGTTGCTTTTCTGCAGCGTATTCGGGATACCATTAGGCAAACTACTAATGCAAACCCTGATGATCAGGCTACTGAGGCAATTATAAAGGGTATCTTTACCAGCCGTGCTGCCCCTGATATTAAAAGGAAACTGCAGAAAAAGGAGGATTTGATGGGCATGACAATGGCACAGATTCTGGAAACTGCAAACAGGGCTTACAGCCTTAGGGAGGGAGAAAAGGAAAAGAGGCAAGTGAAAATGATGGTTGCAGCAGTACAGGCTGGTGGCAGGGGAAGATTTCAGGAAGGTGGAAGGGGCCGGGGAATGAGAGGACGTGGGCGTGGGCGCCCTGGCTTACAGGAAAGGCGTCTGGGTCGCAACCAGTGTGCCATATGCCGAAAGGAGGGACATTGGAAAAATGAGTGCCCCGAAAGGGAAGGTACCCCTATGATGGCAGCAGAGGATCAAGAATAGGGGTGTCAGGGGAGACGGACTATCCTGCCCCCGGAACCCCGAGTAAAAATGCGGGTGGGAGATTCGGACATAGACTTTTTAATAGACTCTGGAGCTGCACGAACTGCTGTAAACCAACCCCTTCAGCTGCCTGTGGCAGATTCCCTCACTGTGGTGGGAGCCACAGGGAAAGGAACTAAGTGCCCAGTATATGCCCCAGCGGAATGTGCTTTGGGAAACAGAACTCTATCTCACAGACTGGTTTACCTCCCCGATTGTCCAACGCCACTATTAGGACGGGACCTGCTTTGTCACTTAGGTGCCACCCTGCATTTCACTCAAGATGAAATAAGCCTCACCTTACCCCCAGAGAATGCCTGGATAATGACACTTGCAATTGAGCCCTCAGCTATGCAAGCCCCAGAGTGGAGTCAGTGGGAGAAGCGGGTTTTTCCTCTGGTATGGGCATCAGGGATCCCAGGAAAGGCAGCCCATCATACTCCTATTACTGTTCAGCTCTTGCCAGGAAAAGGTCCAGTGCGAATCGAGCAGTATCCGATCAAAAGGGAAGCCAGAGAGGGACTGCAGGAGACTATAGACCAGTTCCTAAAGTGCGGGGTACTTCGAGAAGCCAGTCAGCTTGGAACACTCCTATCTTGCCTGTACAAAAGCCCAATGGCACATACCGGTTGGTCCAGGACCTGAGGGCAGTTAATGAGCGGGTTAAGACTCTACACCCCCTTGTTCCAAATCCGTATACATTGTTGGCCTCTATAGGGGGACAGTACAGCGATCCCCTTGTACTCAGAAATAAGTGCCAGTTGTACCTGTTCTCTTGGACTAACCTTTGTCATATTTGCTAACCAAGCAATTTATTTAATTTGTTTTTGCAACTGAAGAGGTGAGGGATTGATTTACCGCCTCAGCTATGATCAAGTACTCCACCAGCCTCTCTAGATGACTATCTGCTCCTTCCCTCAATTATCATTTGAACAAGAGAGATTGAAAATAGCGCTCATATTTCCTGCATCAGTTTAAATAACTAATGATTGCTGGCTTCTGGAGTTGTACCACCTGGTGACAATGGCTAAAGAGACTTATTTGTTAGACTTCTTAATACCTACGGCAGGGGTGGCCAACCTGTGGCTCCGGAGCCACATGCGGCTCTTCACAAGTTAATATGCGGCTCCTTGCATAGGTGCCGACTCCGGGGCTGGAGCTACAGGCGCTAACTTTCCAATGTGCCAGTGGTGTTCACTGCTCAACCCCTGGCTCTGCCCCAGGTCCTGCCCCACTCCACCCGTTCCCCCAAGGCTCCTGCCCCTTCCCCAGAGTCTGCCGTGCCCTCACTCCTCCCCCTTTTCCCCCAGAGCCTCCTGCATGCTGTGAAACAGCTGAATGTGGCAGGTGGGAGGCATGGGGAGGGAGAGGGAGGCGCTAATCTGCAAGGCTGCTGGCAGGCGGAAGGCACCGGGGGTGGGAGTAGGGGAGCTGATGGGGAGGCTGCTGACATATTACTGTGGCTCTTTGGCAATGTACATTGGTAAATTCTGGCTCCTTCTCAGGCTCAGGTTGGCCACCCTGATCTACAGCTATGTCTACACTTAACCCGCTACACCACTGTGGCACTTCAGTGTAGCCACTTGCTACAGTGGTGGAATGGATTCTCCCTGTAGTTAATCTACCTCCCCAAGAGGCGGTAGCTAGGTTGACAGAACTCTTCTGTCAACCTAGCACTGTCTACACCAGGGGTTAGGTCAGCTTAACTACATTGCTCAGTGGTGTAGATTTGTCACACTCCTGAGCAATGCAGTTAAGTCGACTAAACTTTTTAGTGGAGACCTGGGCCTGGTCTACACTATGAGTTTAATTCGAATTTAGCAGCGTTAAATCAAATTAACCCTGCACCCGTCCACACAACGAAGCCATTTATTTAGAAATAAAGGGCTCTTAAAATCGATTTCTGTACTCCTCCCCGACGAGCGGAGTAGCGCCAAAATCGATATTGTCATTTCAAATTAGGGTTAGTGTGGCCGCAATTCGATGGTATTGGCCTCCAGGAGCTATCCCACAGTGCACCATTGTGACCACTCTGGACAGCAATCTGAACTCGGATGCACTGGCCAGGTAGACAGGAAAAGCCCCGCGAACATTTGAATTTCATTTCCTGTTTGCCCAGCACAGGAGAGCACAGGTGACCACAGAGAGCTCATCAGCACAGATAACCATGCAGGCTGATAATCGAAAAAGAGCACCAGTATGGACCGTATGGGAGGTACTGGATCTGATCACTATATGGGGAGAGGATTCAGTGCTAGCAGAACTTCGTTCGAAAAGACGAAATGCCAAAACTTTTGAAAAAATCTCTAAGGGCATGATGGAAAGAGGCCACAATAGGGACTCAGAGCACTGCAGCGTGAAAGTCAAGGAGCTCAGACAAGCCTATCAGAAAACAAAGGAGGCAAATGGTCGCTCTGGGTCAGAGCCACAGACATGCCGCTTCTACGCTGAGCTGCATGCAATTCTAGGGGGGGCCGCCACCACTACCCCACCTCTGACCGTGGATTCCGAGGCGGGGGTAATCTCATCAGCCACACCTGAGGATACTGCGGACGGGGAAGAGGAGGAGGAGAAGGAGGAGCTTGCGGAGAGCACACAGCACTCCATTCTCCCCAACAGCCAGGATCTTTTTCTCAGCCTGACTGAAGTACCCTCCCAAGCCTCCCAAGCCAGTACCCAAGACCATGACCCCATGGAAGGGACCTCAGGTGAGTTTACCTTTTAAAATATAAAACGTGGTTTAAAAGCAAGCGTTTTTTAATGATTAATTTGCCCTGAGGACTTGGGATGCATTCGCGGCCAGTACAGCTACTGGAAAAGTCTGTTAACGTGTCTGGGGATGGAGTGGAAATCCTCCAGGGACATCTCCATGAAGCTCTCCTGGAGGTACTCCAAAAGCCTTTGCAGAAGGTTTCTGGGCAGTGCAGCCTTATTCCGTCCTCCATGGTAGGACACTTGACCACGCCATGCTAGTAGCAAGTAATCTGGTATCATTGCATGACAAAGCCTGGCAGCGTATGGTCCCGGTGTTTGCTGGCATTCAAGCAACATCCGTTCTTTATCTCGCTGTGTAATCCTCAGGAGAGTGATATCGTTCATGGTAACCTGGTTGAAATATGGGAATTTAATTAAGGGGACAGAGGTGGCCCTTCCTACTGGGCTGTTTGCCTGTGGCTGAAAAGAAATCCTTCCCTGTAGTAAGCCAAGCGCGGGGGGGCGGGGAGTTTGGCGCTAAGCTTTTCACGTGTGGCTAGCAGGGATCTTCCCTGATACCAGCCACACGGTGGGGGGAGGGATAAAGTGATCATCCCAGAGAATTGGATGGGCGGGGGGGGGAGATTAGTTTGTTTTCTGCTGCTGAAGGTTAACAGGAAAACTGCAGCACTCAACGGGCTTTGCTTGGTATGTGGGAAAGGAGGACGCAGAAGCCGAAAGACAATGGCTTACCATGGCCGCATGCAAGCCGAATTCTGTTGCCCGGACCTGCGTCTGTGATCTCTAGCAGCAAAGCCACAGGCACTCAATATTAAGAGGCAAAATGCGACCTTGCACAGAAATCACATGTGCTATGTAATGTGAATAGAGTTGGTCACCGTGAAAGAGTATAAGCATTGTTCTGTAAAATGTATCTTTTTAAAAAATTCTCCTTTTTTCCCTCCCTCCAGCAGCTGCAAATTTTTCAAGCCTCCCTCTTCCGTCCCGAAGGCTATCTCAGATAAGGCGTCGGAAAAAGAGGACGCGAGACGAGATGTTCACGGAAATCATGGAATCCACCCGCAATGAAAGAGCTCATCTGAATGAGTGGAAGGACACGGTTTCAAAGTATAGGAAAGATGCCAGTGAACGTGAGGACAGGAGGGACCAACATGAGGAGAGGAGAGACGCTCGAGATGAGAGGTGGCGGCAGGAAGATCAGAGGAGGCAGGATGCAATGCTGGGGCTGCTGCGTGAGCAAACAGACATGCTCCGGCGTCTGGTGGAGCTTCAGGAACGGCAGCAGGATCACAGAGTGCCGCTACAGCCCCTGTATAACCCTCCTCCCCCCTCACCATGTTCCATAGCCTCCTCACCCAGACGTGTAAGAACGCGGGGGGGGAGGCTCCGTGCACCCTCCCACTCCACCCCAGTGGACAGCCCAAGCAAAAGGCTGTCATTATTTTAACCTTTTTTTAGTGGCCTTTTCCTTCCCTCCGATCCTCCTCCCAAACCTCACCCGGGCTACCTTGTCAGTTCTCTCCCTCTTTTTATAATCAATTAATAAAGAATACATGATTTTTAAACGATAGTGACTTTATTTCCTTTGAAAGCAAGCTGTGATCGAAGGGGGAGGGTGGGTTGCCTACAGAGAATGAGTCAATAAAGGGGGCGGGTTTTCATCGAGAAACAAACAGAACTTTCACACGGTAGCCTGGCCAGTCATGAAACTGGTTTTCAAAGCTTCTCTGATGCGCCGCGCTTCCTGGTGTGCTCTTCTAATTGCCCTGGTGTCTGGCTGCGCGTAATCAGCAGCCAGGCGATTTGCCTCAGCCTCCCACCCCGACATAAACGTCTCCCCCTTACTCTCACGGAGATTGTGGAGCACACAGCAAGCAGCAATAACAATGGGGATATTGGTTTGGCTGAGGTCTGAGCGAGTCAGTAAAGTGCGCCAGCGACATTTTAAACAGCCAAATGCACATTCTACCACCATTCTGCACTTGCTCAGCCTGTAGTTGAACAGCTCCTGACTCCTGTCCAGGCTGCCTGTGTATGGCTTCATAAGCCATGGCATTAAGGGGTAGGCTGGGTCCCCAAGGATAACTATAGGCATTTCAACATCCCCAACGGTTATTTTCTGGTACGGGAAGTAAGTCCCTTGCTGCAGCCGTTTAAACAGAGTAGTGTTCCTGAAGACGCGAGCGTCATGAACCCTTCCCGGCCAGCCCACGTTGATGTTGGTGAAACGTCCCCTGTGATCCACCAGTGCTTGCAGCACCATTGAAAAGTAACCCTTGCGGTTTATGTACTGGGTACCCGGGTGCTCCGGTGCCAAGATAGGGATATGGGTTCCATCTATCGCCCCACCACAGTTAGGGAATCCTATTGCAGCAAAGCCATCCACTATGACCTGCACATTTCCCAGCTCAATGATTGCTTTGGCTACTTCCATGACAGCAGCCCCCACAGTAGATTTGCCCACTCCAAATTGATTCCCGACTGACCGGTAGCTCTCCGGCGTTGCAAGCTTCCACAGGGCTATCGCCACTCGCTTCTCAACTGTGAGGGCTGCTCTCATCCTGGTATTCTGGCGCTTCAGGGCAGGGGAAAGCAAGTCACAAAGTTCCACGAAAGTGCCCTTACGCATGCGAAAGTTTCGCAGCCACTGGGAATCGTCCCACACCTGCAACACTATGCGGTCCCACCAGTCTGTGCTTGTTTCCCGGGCCCAGAATTGGCGTTTCACGGATAGAACCTGCCCCAGCAACAACATGATCTCCAAAGCGCCGGGACCCGCGGTTTGAGAGAATTCTGTGTCCATGTCCATGTCCTCATCATTCTCGTCACAGCGCTGCCATCGCCGCCTCCTCCTTGCCTCGTTTTTCTGGTCCTGGTTCAGCATAAACTGCACGATAATGCGCGAGGTGTTTACAATGTTCATGACTGCTGTCTTGAGCTGAGCGGGCTCCATGCTTGCCGTGGTATGGTGTCTGCTGTGTTCACCCAGGAAAAAAGGCGCGAAACGGTTGTCTGCCGTTGCTTTCATGGAGGGAGGGGTGAGGCTGTACCCAGAACCACCTGCGACAATGTTTTTTGCCCCATCAGGCACTGGGATCTCAACCCAGAATTCCAATGGGCGGGGGAGACTGCG
This sequence comes from Emys orbicularis, assembly GCF_028017835.1. Lineage (NCBI taxonomy): Eukaryota > Metazoa > Chordata > Testudines > Emydidae > Emys > Emys orbicularis. The sequence goes on from NC_088690.1 coordinate 100,496,462, forward strand.
GGAACTATGGGATAGCTATGGGATAACTACCCACAGTGCAACGCTCCGGAAATCGACGCTAGCCCCGGTACATGGACGCACACCGCCGAATTAATGTGCTTAGTGTGGCCGCATACATTCGACTTTATACAATCTGTTTCCAAAATTCGAATGATATAAATTCGGATTAATCCCATAGTGTAGACATACCCCTGGCCTATGTATTTTAGGGTTTTATACTGCTTTTACACTTGTGTTTTAGGGTTTTATATAGGGTGACAGCATTGTAAGTGTCATTTTTGTATTGGAAAGACTTTTTTGAAGAGCATACAGTTAACACATTTGCAAAGCCAGGTTTCACAGCAGACTGGTTTGTGATATTTAGAAATAACAATCCGCATTCTTGAATGCCCCACCTTAATGACAGGGAGGAAGAGAGAAACTAATCTAGAGAAAAAGTGTCTAGAGGGGCACTTTTACAGGGTAAAAGGTTTGCGTGTATCTGAGTGTCCACACGTGTTTGTTTTTGTTTTACCAGTCTCCTGGTCACAGATAATTCTCAGCAGACACTTCAACAATCTGATTTTTAAATAAATATTTTCTTCTTCTTCTTCTTCTTCTTCTTCTTCTAATCTTCTCATTCTTTCCACACTCTGTCTTAATCATTAATCTGTTGTCAGCCAGTTCTTTCACTCTTGTTATAAGTGACAATATCTTTTCCTAATTGGTTAATTTGGGGAGGAGGAGAAAGGAGATGGGTAGGTGAATTGCTGAGTTTTTTCCCCACACATGATGTGACTAGTCTTCTGAGGTTTGCAACCTGCCTTTACACTAAGCTGTTCCTTTGATGGAAAACGCACAAATAAAGACTGTAATCAGATTAGTTAATCAAGCCATAGTAAAGAACTCGGTAGCAGCTAATTAAAACACCCAATTAATCATAACTTCGTCAGCACCGTCTGCTAAAAGTGAGCCAGTAAAGCACATGCTTTTGAAGGCAATATGGAATGAAATAAGACAAAAATATGATTTTCTCTCTTTGAGAACCAGAGTGTTCAGAAATCAAAACAAAATGGTGAAATTGTTTATTTAGCTTCTTCTATTTTCACTGAGTGTGACTTCTAGACTTTAAATTCCATGGATTAGTCAGAGCCCAGAGCCCACACAGAGACAGGTATGGTCTTGTCGTCGATTACTAATATCTGAGAGCAGTTTTACTCCTCATCACTATCGGTCTGGAGAGTTTCATTTTTATTCTCAAAACTCCTTTTACCCTGAAAATGAAAATGCTTCCTTTGAAGAGGAGGCAGCCTTTGTGCTGCCCATTGCCACAACACGCCTGCAAATCATGAAAGACTCTTGGAAGAGCAGAGCAAAACAGAGCCAATGTAACTGTTATTAAAGCCTTATTCCCTCCTGACACTGGAGGGAAGATGACAGCGCATAATGTTGCCAACCATGACTTGGGTCTGCAGCAAAGCACTCTCAGAGCAACTTTCAAGTATGAGTCAGAGCATGCATGCGGGGAATATACAGCAGCTTCTGACCCTGGTATGACAAAAGCGGTTTTCTGATTCCCAGAACAAGGGTTATGCATACAGCAAAAGTTATTACCATTAGAGGTTGTGATACAGCCAACCTTATGGTTGTAGGTGAAATAATTAACTGTTACTGCATCAATGTTACAGCTCACCCTCTGCATTAGCATTACTCCAATGCTAACCTCATCACATTGATCCTTGCCCATGACACCTTATAAGGCTCTGTTTATGTGTTCTGCTACTAAATTACATTGATAGCAGATTAGCAACTGTGCCTTCCATACAAAACTATGAATTCCAAGATTCAGAGAGCTGAATTCTTTTCTCCCTCCAGCACTTCTTACAATCATTGGTGTAATTCAATTGACTTTAATGCAGTTATTCCTGACTCGCACTAGTGGAGGTGAGAGGACAATCAGGCTTAGCATACTATACACATGCTAGAGTTGCCAGGCATCCTGTCAGATCTACTGATCGGACACCCTAAGTCCAGTTACTGCAGGCAGGGGAGACAGGGAGGTGCCAGGTCATCAGCCGCACCATCCCCTACTCAACCGGGGATGCCCCCTACCCATGTTGGGCGGTTGCAGCTCCCAGCCACAACTCTGCAGGTGAGTTCGACCTTACCCAGGGGAGGGGGAGGGGGAAGGGGAAGAAGGAGGGGGGAAAAGCAGCGAGTGACAGGCTGGAGGGAGGAAAGAGGAGAAAATGGGGACAGGGCCTTGGGGGAAGAGGCGGGGCAGGGGCAAGGCTTCTGGGGGAAGAGGCGGGGCAGAGGTGGGGCCTCAGGGGAAAGAGGCTGGAAATGAGAAGTGCTGGAAATGAGAAGAAGGGGCAGGGATAGTTCTGGCACTCCCGCTGGAGTGTCTGGTTTTTAAATATTACAAATCTGGCAACCCTATACACATCATGGGGGCCTCTCTTGCCTTTAGCAGTTATCTGGCATTAAGTAACTTTTTCTTTAAAAAAATATGCTATGCAGAACCTGCATCCCCTCCTACACTGCTACCTGTGATGTAGCTTGCTCAGGAGTTTAAGGAGATCACTGTGTAACCCATGCCACCCAAAAAAAGAGAAAAGTATAAAGGGGTGTGTTTGGGGGAAGCGTCACAAAAAAGTTGCATCTGGCAACAGGCACCAGATGTAGACTGAGCCTGTATCTATGGGGTGGGGTGGGCAGCATAAAAGATGAGAAAATTGGGGTAGCAAGTTGGCTGGGGCACTCAGAAGAGGCAGGGAAGGAGAAGGATATTGGGGTGGGCAGGAAGAAAAAAGAAGCTGAGTGACTCTTATTACCTTGGCCACTCTGCTACTGTGCTGTGTGTTTGTCTTGCCCATTTATGTGGTGAATCTGCAAGCTCTCTGGCGCAGGGAATGGGTCTTAGGTGCTATGACCACAGACAGTAACACACTGTGGATGCTAGCAAGTTATTAATATATAATTTATTATTAATATTAGCAGATTGGAAGGAAGTGAGTAAATTACAAGATTTCAATCTGGCAGCATTAAACTAGCGGGTGTGTTGGGTTGCTTTTGTATCTGGGCCCCAAAAGTGTATCTCTTGGACAAAATACTACTTACTCTATCTGCCTCCTGCAATGGGATTTTACATTGTTTGCATCATTCACCACCTGCAGTAGCCATTCCAAAATGTGACCTCTCTTTTTTGGAAAATTTATATTAACATAAAAATTTCAAATGGGCCCAGATCAAAATCCCCGTACCCAAAGAACCCTGAAATTTGTGGAAATCTGGATCTGGATCCATGCCTACCCCTAATTAAAACTACGGAAACCATCTCTTTGGCCACGAAGAGACAATCAAGAGCGGGTGAAGGCTTTGTGTAAATTAATTTTCTTCCCTGTTCGACTAGTCTCCTGATTTTAAAATGAACGTTTCCCTCTCTGACTCTTCCTCTGCTTCTACATGCCTTCCAATGGCCACAGGGGATTTTTGTTAAAGTTCATCCAGCTCTGATGAAATGGCATGGACTCCTGTGATCTCCACTCAGCTGTCTGTCGCTGGCTGGTAAAACAGTCTCTTATTGTTTCTTTTTAAAGTCTTGATTGTTTTTCCTTCCAGAGAGAATCCAATTGAGGACAATATCCCCCTCTCAACAAGGTACATTTTAATATTTCTTGAAGGGCATTGAAATAAATTTTGATCTCAGTTGCACCAGTGTAAATTCAGACTTACTCCATTGACTTAAAAGATAGTTTTAGGTTTTCCTGGAATGATTGGTGCATATCACTGAGGCAGGAAAGTATGTCATTAGAACACACCTTTGTGTTTTGTAGTTTACTGGCAGGATGTGAGGAAGTAACATGTTCACAGAACAGTAGGTGAGCGACCTACTATTACTGTTAGCTAAAGGCCATTTTTACTACCCTTACTCATCCTGAGTAACACTTATTCATCTGAAAACTTCCACAATACAATTTGAAGTCAATGGGACAAGTCACAGAAAAAAGAGCTTAAAGATCGCAGAATCCATCCCTATGGTAGTTCCTTTGGCTTACATGATGGAGGACACGTGTTTCTGGAGCTTGAGGACCAAGTTTCTAGTCCCAGCTCTCCTTCTGTGTGTGTGATTTATGTACCAATTATGGCTGTGGGTCTGCAGTCCATGGAACTGCTGCAGCGTGACCAGTTAGGGAGGTCTGACACATGAGCGGTGGCAAGGGAGGTCAGTATCTGAGATTCATACAGCCAGTGCTGTGGAACTGTAGGGTCAGGAATCACAATTAGGTTCCTCTTGTGTTGTGCCATGGAAGACTATGAAATCCGTGAGAGCTGTACTCATGAGGTTGGAATTTAAACTGGGTTCACTCACTGTCATGCTGAGCAATGCTTAATCATTGAGTTCATACAGTTGTATAGTCAAAGACTGACAGCTGTTCCGGTACTGATGAAAGTGTATGTGCAATATTAAGCTGTTCCCAAGTGAGTACTCCTAATAATAAGAAAAAATCACTGCACTAGGAAAAGACCAAATTAATGAGGTTTAAGAGTTTAAATTGCCAGACTTTGCTCAGTTCTGAAATTCAAGGCTTTACACAACATTTAAGGACCCAGAAAATCCACTGCTTTAGCCTTTTGTCTGAACAAATTGGGTAATTATTGTACCTGAGACATCAATTATACACTAATGTGGAAGTCTCTGTATTTGGATCTAGACGATCTTCCTCAAAAACTGTAAATGCCGGAAGGGAGATCCTCTTCCTAATAAAGGCCTCATCTTGCAAAGTAAGCTGGAGTGGGATTTGGGACCCTTAGCACTTTGCAGGATTGGGCCCCAAACTTGTGCTTAAAAAGGGATGTTTGGAAGGACACATTTTATTGGATGATCAATATATACAAAAACTTAAATCAGAGTCCAAAAGACATGTCAATTTCCCTGGCTATTTTACAATAACTAAATCTATTTTTCCAATAATTTGTTCTGCTCCTCTTATTGATCTATAACACTCAATAGACAATTGTAAAATGACTATTTTCATAGGTTGTTGATGCCAGTTTCGGTGTAATGCTAAAAATACAACTGTCCCTAAGTTGATATACACCTGCTTGTGTCATCTGTTATCCTTGTGACCTCATATCATTGCTATTTATTCAAATTTAGGAAGACTTGTTCATATCAAGACATAAAGGCATGGGAAAGTCTGCTGGTTCTAGCTGTTATATTTGCTAAATTAATAAGTAGGGTCTTTACTGATCATAGGTGACATCTACAGTGGTGCTTGCATTTTACTGATCAGATATGTCTCTGCAAGATGCCAACAGAAATATATAGGATGCCAATAAAATGCTAGGTAATTCATTTAATTGCTTAGCGTCTGTGCTTTGTAATAGGTTATTCTGTGTTTTTATTTAAGCTCTGAAAAATACCAATTGGGGGCATTATATCAACGGGGAAAAAATAGGGGTGGGATTTTTAAAAAAATTGCAGGGATCACCTAATTCTGCTCTAACTGATGGCAATTGGAGTTTTACTCGGCCAAAACTGAACATTTTGAAAATCCCACCCTAGAACTCCAAGATTAATAAAAAAAGCTAACATGCTTCTTGGAAATGTATATTATTATTATAATAATAATAATTTTTTATCAACTACATTTTTGGAGTTTGATAAGATTTCTCTCTCTCTCCTCTCCCCCCTCCCCAATATATTTCCATGTGCAAAAAAGCCCCATGGTATATTTTTTCCACTTCTTCCCCTAGCTGTGCCTACACCAAGTGTTCTACTGAAGGCAGTTTGGCTCATTTACTCAGTGACAGCAGTTGCACTATCCTGTGGCTGCAGTGAGTATGTAAACTCCCTGGCACTCAGAAGGCACTTGGAGCATGTAGTCTGCCCATCCACAAGTCAGATTTAATAATGCTTTCATATTCACAACTGGAGAAGGGAAACTGGCTGCAGACCAGGAAGGTGGTGTCTCTAACCCTGTTGCTGCTGTCTGAGTTTATTATTTGACTATAAATTTCCTAGATTATAATCATCCTTCCTGCTTATCTGTGATTATGTGTGATGTACAGAACATAAGACTCAGTAATACCTTGTGTACATGGAGGGATACTTATGATGAGCAGCTTGGCATACCTGCTGCTGTGGCTAAAGATGCTGTTCTGTATTGTGCATATATTTCTTTATCCAAACCCCTGTTTTGTTTTGTTTTTATTTTGTGTGGTGACAGTTGCATCAACATTGATTCTGATCTCTGGGTCCTAACAGCCTAAACACCTTTCTACATAGCCCCTTGTCCTCTTGTTGAATGCAAAGCTGGGGGGGAAATATTGCATTTGATTTGCTGCAGTTCTCATGGGTTGAGTTAGGGATCTGCCCAGGTAAGACAATTCACCTCACAGGTGACTGGTGTGACAGATATTGCAACCCCATGTGATATCTTTGGGGACCACTGTATTAAATTTATGAATGATTTATGTATGACTGCGTTCCACTGTATGTGGGAGGGAGAGTTACCGGAGCTCCTCCAGGAACAAAAAACCATGGGTGGAGATTAAGGCAAGGCGCCGAAACCATAAACAACCCCAGAGAGGTACGTTTGCATACACTGGTTGAAGTTGGGTTTTCCAGAGGTCATGAAATGAAGAAAGGGCTTTTGGAATAAATGGAGGAGTGTAAACAAACTGCTGGTCTTCCTTTGATTCAACAAACTGACAGGATCTTGGTTCCTAGGGGGCTCCCAAACTTTGCTGAAGGATTGGAAAGACTGCCACCTACCAAGACGCCTGTGCTGGAGTTGGGGGTGACCTCTGGTAAGTGTTTAGTCAGTGTGCAGGGCTGCCCGGGGGGGGGGGGGCAAGTGGGGCAATTTGCCCCAGGCCCCGGGACCCACAGGGGCCCCACGAGCCCTGGCTGAGAATCCCTTGCCTGGGATTTTTACTCACCCGGCAGTGCTCTGGGTCTTCGGCGGCACTTCGGCGGTGGGCCCTTCATTTGCTCCGGGTCTTGGCGGCACTTCGGCGGCGGGTCCTTCAGTGCTGCCGAAGACCCAGAGCGAGTGAAGGACCCGCCGCCGCACTGCCGCCGAAGACTCGGCGCGCCACTTGGTGAGTACAAGTGCCACAGTGGGTGGTGCCTTTTTTTAATGTCCGCTCCCCCGAAATTGCTTTGCCCCAGGCCCCCTGATTCCTCTGGGCGGCCCTGTCAGTGTGTAGGAACTTTTTCCCCCCTCTGTACTGGGTTTTTTTTGCCATATGAATAAATGTGCTTGCTGAGAAAAAGCTATGTGGTACCTTGTAATAGTTGGCAATACATTGTCCATAGACCCGAGAGAGAAACCAGTACACAGGGGTTGGTCATTAGGTAGTCTGGTTTGCTGGGGATATCACAGTGTATGTCAGGAAGCTTAAAACTCCTGGTCAGAAGAGAGAGAGAGATGATGACTGAAGACCTGACTGAAGTGGACCATGGCAATGTTCCCTCTAATTTTTTCCATCCGTGTGCGGAATGAATTTTGTTATGTGCACCAAATTATCGAGGTAATGTGTGGATGTGCGCCACCAGGAGAAACAAAAAACCTAGATATAATATATATTTTTAAAAAGTCACTATAGGGTGAAATTACTCCAGCCAGGACATTAGGTTAGGCATTTTAGAACTCACTACCCAAAGAATTAAATTTAAGCATAAGAGAGAAATAAAAATTATGAAATGCATAGACAAGATAAAAAACCAAAATAGCACACTTTGAAAGAATAAAATTACAGAGAATATATGTGCATTGCAGAAGTAACAACAACAACACAAGTATGTGTTGGGAGGTGAGTGTGTGACACACAGTGTGTGTGTGTGTGTGTGTGTGTGTGTGTGTGTGTGTGAGAGAGTGAGAGTGAGAGTGAGAGTGAGAGAGAGACATGCGCTGCCCCTTTAAGTAGATTGGCACTCACCAGTCTGAAGCCTGCTTGTTCAGATACAGTAGCAACCACCAGCAAGCTCTGTCCCACTTTTGAGCCCTGTTGTGTGTCTTCCTCCCCACCCCCCACTCTGCAGAGATGGGGTACATGGGTAGGGCGATGCAGGGAGAGGGGGACACCTCCCCCCAACTCTGCACAGCAAGCAGAAGGCTTTCGGGGTATTGAAGTCTTTCCAGGACAAATTGTCCCAGACAATCCACTGTCCTTCCCCTGGTCTGTGCCAGGTCCCCAGGGCTAGTAGGGGAACTTGCCCTCTACTCCAAGTTCAAGCTCAGGGGCCCTCCATTTAGCAGGCAAGGCCTGCACTGCTATCCATTGCCGCTATTTCCCTGAGCCTTCTCCTACCTTCCTGGCTTTCCCCTCTCTGGGTTTGCCAGCCTCCCAACTCCCTCCTCTCAGGGAGTAAACATGAACTACCCCGTTGTCCTCAACACACCTCTGTCCTCCCAGGGAGTGACAGCAACCTACCTTCCTGTAGCCAACTTCTGTTGCCACGTCCTGGGCTTTATACAGCCCCCTCCCCGTTCCTGCCCAGCTGAGCCACATTTAATCAACTCCTGCTCCCTGGATCCTCCTCTAGGTGCAGGCTGGGGAGTTAATTGGCCCACTTAGCCCCTTAAGGTCTTCTGTGGGATGACACCCCATCACAGTGCCCAGCGGGTCAATGGATGAGAGTAAGGGGAGGAAATGTAAGAATATAATATGAAAAAGAGAAAAGGGCAAAACAGACTGAACAAACATACAAATAAATGAAAACAAATGTCACATTCGATAGCAAACATAGTCTTGGCTAATAATGAAGTTGTGTGTTCTCAACAAAAACTAATCTTCCTGCAGTCTTTTGACAGATCAGGCTCTTTATTGGACCAGGTTGTTTTCTAACGTTTTAGTATGCCATTAATTTTGTGAAACGATATTAATGCGCCAGAACTAAACACGTTCACATTTACTGTGATTTCTGTTTTCTGAAATGTCAGAGTTCCTTTTGCACATTGCAGGGGAAGATTGCTGGCTAGATGCTCCTTCTTTCCTCTGAACCACTTCTCTCTTTCTGCTAATACCAGAAGGAGCTACCTCAGGGCAGAACCTCTTTCTTTTTTCTCTACATGTACTTTGGTAGCACCCATAAAGAGAGCACCACTATCCACATACATAAAGGAAACCAGAGCCCTTGCCCTATGGAGCTCACTATCTTTTCTCTGCTGTATCTTTGGACTAATGCTGAGCAAGAAATAAGTACTGCAGACTTGAAGCAGTGGAGGACCCACCACTCTGTTCCGTCACATAGTCTTGTGAATTTGACCTTCCAGGGAGGTCACAAACACATTTCAGAGGGACACAAACAATGTCCCTCTCCTTACAGCTACATGGGAGGAGGTTTTCAAACTTTTTTCTGTTGTAACATGAGGCCCTGGTATGGAAAAGGTTGGGAACCACTGATCTAGACAGATCGTCATGTACAGGCAACCAGAGAGAAGTTCCACATTTTACTGAGCAATTAAGCTCTTTTACAAAGTGACGGGGATTGTACAAATGCAATGGAATACTGTTGTACTAGGTGAGAAGTTTGAAACGCAATAAGGAGTCATTCCCAGAGGCAGAACTCTCATTGATTTACATGGATGCAGGATTATGCATGGATGCAGAGCCCTCATGACTAGGGAAGAAGGAAGTGTGTAAGCAATTCTATACAGCAGAGAGAAAAGATTAAGCAGCAAAAGTAAACAGATGGCTGGGCTTGAATTTATATCAAACATTAAACTATAAAGTAAGAGACAAAAATCAGAAATGAGGGAGAAATTAAAAGTGCCATTATTAAGCAGACTGCAAAGAATAATTTTTAAGACATCTGCACATTAATGTAAAATGCCAAGCAACTGCTATAGGGAAATTGGACACAGGTTGAAAAGGGGGCTATTTGTTTATATTAAAGGCAAAATCAAAATGAGGATTGTGGAAGTTAAAATAGTGTATGTAATCTGAAGAATTTACTATTACAAGATACTACTGAAACAAAGAACTTAGTAGGATTCAAAAAAGGACTAGACACTTATAGGAAGAGCTTCTGCAATTACTTTAGAAAGGATAAACACTCATAAGCCATCAGTTTTCAGGATAGAAACAAACCTCTCACTGCCTAGGGTTAAGAAGAAAAATTCCCTGCAGGTATATTATATAATCATCCATTGTGAGCTTTATATCTTCCTCTAGTATTCTGCACTGTCAGGATACTGAACCAAATTGATCATTGGCTTAGCTGGGTATAACAATTCTTATGTTCCCATGTCTTCAGATCAAGTAACAAGAGGGTAAAAGCTGACACCTTCAAGGGACATAAAAGGCTATAAGAAGAGGGGCACAGGAGAAACTTTGACAAATTGGAGACTGGTCTAAATTCAATGTGATGAAATTCAATCAGGACAAGTGCAAAGCACTACACTTAGAAAGGAAAAAAATCAAAAGCAGAACTACAAAACTGGGAATAACTGGCTAGGCAGTAGCACTACAGAAAAGGATCATGGAGTTATAGTAGATCACAAATTGAATATGAGCCAGCAATTGGTTATAGTTGTGAAGAAGGCTGGGCTATCCCTTAGACATGGGAGATAACTGTCTCACTCTACTTGGCACTAGTGAGGCATCAGCTAGAGCAGCGTGTCCAGTTTTGGGTGCCACACTTTCAGAAAAATGTGGACAAGACTGGAGAGAATCCAGAGGAGAACAACAAAAAGGGTAGTAAACCTGACCTGTGAGGAAATGTTAAAAAAAAACCTGGGCATGTTTAGTTTTGAGAAAAGAAGACTGAGCACGAGGACTGATAACAGTCTTCAAATACCAGGCTGATATAAAGAAGACAGTGATCAATTGTTCCCCATGTCCACTGACGGTAGGACAAGATGTAATGGGCTTAGTCTGCAGCAAGGCAGATTATTAGGAAGCACTGGAATGGGCTTCCAAGGGAGGCTGTGGAATCCTCCTCATTGGAGGTTTTTAAGAACAAGTTAGACAAACACCTGTCAGGATAGATCTAGGTACACTTGATCCAGATGTCCCGATTTTATAGGGACAGTCCTGATTTTTGGGTCATTTTCTTATATAAGCACCTATTACCCCCAACTCCCATCCCGATTTTTCACATTTGCTGTCTGGTCACCCTAACTTGATCCTCAGTGCAGGGACCTGTACTACATGACCTCTTAAGGTCCCTTCTAGCCCTGCATTTCTATGATTCTATGATTTAAAAAATATTTATATATATTAGAAGCCACTGAGTGAAACAAGACATGAAATTATAATGAAAATGTAGGAGCCAGATCCTCAGCTGGAATAAATCATTGAAGCTATACGTAGTTCGGTGTTCACTATCTCCTTGTGACCCCAGTCGTGCCTAACTGGTGAATTTACACCAGCTGAGGCTCTGTCCATTTATAAAATTGTCAAGGACAAGAAGGAGGACACTTGTGAACAGTCAACAAAGCAAGTCATCATGACAAGGGGGTCTGTTTGCGGCTCCTTTTTTAAATTGGGTTTCTACTGCAGCAGGAACTCTTTTTGAGCTTGGCATTGGTATTTTATGTTCATAAGAGTCTCAAAAGGAAAATTTGTTTGCTACTTCTCCATCTCTCATTTTTATAGAGACTTTTAGATAAGTAAATAAAACAGTACAGATGATATTCCATTACAGATTACATTCACTCATCATGACAGTAAATATATATAATAAAACAGACTAATAAAGCATCATTTAATCACTTTTCAATTATTGATCTCCTTCAAGCTTACAGCCTCAAAAGGAAGATATATTAAGTAGCCAAAGATTCTGTTCATCATTTCAGAGCATATGCTCGGATTACGCAACAAGATCAAAAATCAGTTAGCCACATGTCTGTACAGCTTTCCTTCCATGAATAAAGTCTTAGTCAACTGGAAAACAAATGACTTGCATGAGAAGAAACACACACAAAAACCAACCTCCTTTTGGATCACTGCCATTATACGCTGCCAACTGTTATCACTTTAAACAAGTGACAGACCCCAACTTTACACAGATGCTGCAAAAATCCCCACCACACCAGAATGTGGCTCTATTTTAGATTCAACTCCTCAAAAGAAGCAAGTCTCTTTGGCAGTTTGAAAGTTTCCTTTTCAATGGGGGTATTCTATACGCTGCATTGCCTATGTCCAAATCTGCTCTTGCAAATGAAAATGAAGCTTTTAAACTTTAAAATAGCCGAAGGTACTAGCTACATCTGAGTCCAAAAGTGCAGACTGCCACCTGCTCACATTTTTAGAACGATACCAAAGTAGCTTGTATTCTGATTTTGAGCCACTCATTATGTAAAGTAAAATCTAACTGAAAGTCATTGTGGGACCACAAAAGGTCATCACTTTGTCTTTCCGTTCCATGCCAGCAAATCTAAAGCCAAAAGTCTCATGGGCTTCAGAGAGGGTATGAATTTTTCATCTTAGCTGCCGTTTACCGCAACTAGTGTGCAGTTCAGCAAGATCCTTTGCCAGTTTGTTGGAGTTTTTTAGCTATTGAAAGTAGGAAAAACATATCTAGAGCGCAGCACATGACATAATAGATAACTTCTACTCGCCACTGTTCTCCAGTGACCCTGAGACTGTACTGTGGTAGGCAGATCTAAGCTACAGACACAACTGAGGGCTGATTTTCAAAAGGGCTCAGCATCTTAGATGGATTTTTCTATTTGCAGGATATTCAACAATTTTTTTCTGTTCCCAAACAGAACTCCCACCCTCAACTAATTTCTCTCAGCAGGGAGGTGAGCCATCAAATGGGGAGGCACCTCCAAAGCCAGGTGCTTATGAAAAACCTGACTCAAGTCATGATCCATTGTACAACCCAAGAAAAGACAAATGATGGGTTAATTAGAGTTAATGAAAAGACACTGAGACAACTGGGAATTTCCCCCACTCTGAATAACTATGAGTCACAATCCAGGAGAGGGAGGAAAAGAAAGGAGAAAAGCCTTTTAAAAAGGAGACTTGAAACTGAAGTTTTCATTCAGAAACTGAGGGACAGCCTCTAAGTGGGAAGCTGTCTATGAAACCATGGATCCACCCTACAGTTAGGGGTATGCAGGGAAACTATTCAAAGGCAATAGGTAACTTGTATTAGAAAAGGGAAGTTTATCTAATATAGAAGTGTAAAGCCTGAGGTTCCATCTTTGTGTGTATTTTCTATGTGACTTGCGGTACGTTTACACTACCCGTCGGATCGGCGGGTAGTGATTGATCAATCGGGGATCGATTTATCGTGTCTACTGTAGATGCGATAAATCGATCCTCAATTGCTCTGCCGTCGACTCCTGTACTCCACCGCGGCAAGAGGCGGAAGCGGAGTCGATGGGGGAGCGGTGGCAGTCGACCCCACGCTGTGAGGACACGAGGTAAGTCGACCTAAGATACGTCGCCTTCAGCTACGCTATTCTCGTAGCTGAAGTTGCGTATCTTAGGTCGATCCCCCCCAAGTGTAGACCAGGCCTTGTATGTGTTTGCTTCTCTTATTATTTCATCTTTGAATCTGTGTTTTCTATTAAACAAATGTTTTGTTTATTATTACACAAATAGGTCCATGGTGTGCAAACTGTGCGGAGTGTGTGCCAAAGTCAGCTGAGAAGTGTATGTGTGGGGGGATTCTCATGTCATGGCAGATTTGGGGGTGGTGGTGGATGTATATCAGTACAGGAAGCCATGGCTGTGGCGCTAATTTTGCTGTGCCTGTAATGATCCACATGGCAATGTTAAGTTGCGAGTTGACAAGTGATGTGTGGGAGCTATGTGTCCAAACAAGTGAGCAGAAAAGTGTCAGTGAAGAGGTCCATAGAATTTGTGTATCAGCTCTGCAGGTTGTCCTAGTCAGTTTCTAGACGAGATTGACACACAACTTTATTTTATCATGACTATTTTTCCAGGTGCTAGTGCTATGTGGGCTTCGGTCTAATGTTTTGGGCTGGGATTGTGTCTTATCTACTGATCACAGAAGTCCACATGCAGTTCCACCCTAGTCATTTGATTATTTAGATGGAATGATGACATGACAGTCTTGGTGTGGTTTGCTTTTAGCTGACAATATAAGAAATATTCTTCCATTGTTTAAAGTCCGTGGTTAGGATTTGTTCTATGACAGGTAAATCCGGTGCCTGTTTAGTGCAACATTATTAGCATAGACAAATTTCTGAGATGAGGTTCTGGGAAGGTTGCTGGTATAAATGTTGAAAAGGTTCAGTATTGGGACTGGTCCCTGTGGTAGGCCATCACTGAGAGTTTATGACCTTCTGACCTAGTCACCAAGGAAAATGTGAAATCTATGCTCCTAAGAGATGGTTGAAAAAAATAATTAGGCTTCTAAATCCCTTAGGTGCTTTTGTAAAGTTTGGTCAGTCATCTATTTTCCATGGAAATGTGCATTGAAAACTCTTTGCTTTATGTCTAGGCTACTGGTACTACAAACGGGCCCATTCCAAGTAAGTTTCACCATTTAATGCATTTTGTGAGTCTGTGGTACTCTTTAAACTGAAAACTGTACAGGGCAGAGGCTGTCTCTTACATATGTTTAGACAGTGCCCAGCACAATGGGCCCTTGAGGCACTACCATAATACATAACGATAATAATAATTTCTAAGAAAATATACTTCTGGCAGTTCTCATTTTAACAAAGCTGCTTTTAGATAACATTCAGTAGTTGCAATAGTATCCCTACCTCCCTTTATAGGATATACATGTATTTGAGGTTTTACGCAGTATTTCGTGCTTTTCCTCTCTCTTCTTTTATAGTCACCTACAGTACTAGCCCAGGAGTGGGGAGTGACACAACTGAATCCTCCACTGCAGATCTGCAATGCCCAGTAGGACAGAGTTGATCAAAAAGCACCCTTTTGAAGTACCTCTCCTTGAAGGGATAACTGTACCCTATTGCCTGCACTAGGATCTGAAACTCTCACTGTCTGCCCAGTAACCCACAGAACTGAACCACAGCCACATGCTTCACACATTCAAATCCACTTTTAAAACCTTTCATACAAAGAGGCTGCACTCAATTCCCCGGCACAGGGAGTCCCTCGGTTAACTGGGTGTCCAAGATACCTTGCACTATTTTTAAAATGCTTGCTCTAAGCTATTTTTAGAGCATATTTACCATATTAAAAGTACCATATCTATTTTCAGAGTGTTTTATGACCATCTGGAAGAAAGCATCACTCTATCAAATAAACGAAGGTTTTCTTATGAAAATGTAACTCACTGGTGAGTGCATTTTACGGGTCACCATCTCTGCCCAGTCCACAGAGGATATGAGTTTGCTGCAATGAAAACTAGAGTGAATTGATTCTTTAGCTCAACCTGTAGCAGCACATGATTTTAGCTCTGGAGGTCCCCAGGTCAATCCCTGGTGTATCGGCCAAGATGGAAACCATAACACTAATCTCTTACTGAACACAATAGACATTCCTCAGTTCCTCTCCTCCAGCCTATCAGGACATTTATATAGGAGACAGATTCATTAATTGCAGCTAGATTTAAAAAGCAGAACACTAAGGCCTTGTGAGTTAAATAGTTTCAAACCAGGAAAGAGTTAACTTACAGCCATGAAATTTAGTGTCAGAGAATAAAAAATGGACAGACATAAATAAGGGTTTTCTAGGGAATAGCCCTTAATATGAATCTGGAAGCCAAAAGAAAATACTAGCTATCACACCCTCTTTATTATATGATTCCTTATGATCTATACAGAGCAAAGCAAATAATTTGAATTGTAATGAATAATTTATTTGGTGATTTTTTTTTCTGCTTACACATTCTCCACAAATGCTGAGTTAGCAGATTTATTGGTTATTCAGAATTAGTCACTAAATTATACACATGAAGCTAACTGGGAAAGAAAATGCCATCCCTGCTCAGATTGACCTGTAGTTTGTTCATGAGCAGTTTGGTGTGAGTATAAAATATTCAAAATGTGAGCGGTTTTGACAGGTCACATAGCATGTGTCTTCTCCCAGAAGAACTCAGACTCAGGTTTCCCAGCAAGTATTTGAGACTACAAATCTGAATCTAGTTTTCTGCAAGTATTCGGCAACATTTTCTTAAAATTGGCTGTTTCAGCAACATTCCTGCCTGTAAACTCATTTACTAAAATATTCATGAATAGCAAACTAAACAGCTGAAGTGCCTTCATATAAAAATAAAATCAAATATCCACTAAAATGTTTTGTTATATTTGTCTCACTCTAGATTTATTAGAAGAATTTACAATAAATGCCTCAAGTTCATATTGCAACTTTCACTTGAGACTCTCCAAACCTGCACAACAGCCTTGCAAAGTGAGATAGATGAGAGTGCTGTTATACCCATCCTACAGATGAGGAATCTGAGGCAACTGAGGAATGAGCCAACTGGCTTTTCAAGGTCACAAAGCAAGTCGGTAGCTGACTAGAATAGAACCCAACCCCCTGTCTATTTGTATCAGTGCAGCCAGATTGTAAAGTCTTTGGGGCATGGACCAACTTTTTGTTTTGTGTTGAAAGAGAACCTAGCACTATGGGGTCCTGGTCCATAACTGGAACTCAGAGGCACTAACACAATGCAAATAAATACATACGTACATGCATATATACACACACCGATGCCAATCATCAGTGTAAAGTGCTTTGCAGTGGGGTAATATAGGGCTTGCAATGATCCTGCTAACCATAGCAGGGTTCCATGTTGGTGCATGGGTCTGTCTGTAGAGCGCTCAATGCAGCATCGGGACTATAATCCTTGCTCCGACCACAAGCATATAATGTATTTGACGAGCATGTGTGTTAGAAGTGGGTAATGCTGTTTGTAAGTGAAACTGTTCCCTGAGCTTGGATATATTCTGGATGCAGTGACGTTTATTTCTCTGTGCTTTGCAATACCTTTATCATAGCTCTCTGAAGAAAGAGACAGGTCAATCTGAGCAGGGATGGCATTTTCTTTCCCAAAGAGACAAAGCTCCGTCGATGCCTCTCAATTATTTTTCTATGTAATCATATTTTTTAAAAATAAAATTTATCATTATTCCCAAACAACAGCTGCCTTCACTAAATCTGATAAACTAAACCATTTGGGTGGCAGAAGAAATGAAAGAAAGAATAAATACATACACAAATAAATAAATTTAGCAACTAAGGTCCTGAATACATGATTACAGTTATTATGAAAAATAAGATGGCAAGTTGAATCTTTGTTTAGCTCAGCAGGATGTTTTCAATTAAAATAAGCCCAACTCAAAGGGAAGAGCCTATTTTCAACATTTAGTTTGGATTGGCTGTCATGATAGTCTCTCTACTTGAAATGTTACATTTTATAGAACTGTAAACTAGTAAATTTGTCATTCTTCTTTGTAAAGAGTATCTTCTGCATCTGAAGAGAACTCCAAGATGAAAGATCATAACAATGATATATTCCCTTTTTCCTCATTTCCACATTTTTATCATCATGTTTTCCCTTCAGCAAAATTATTAGAAAATCCCGGAATCCATAAATTGTGGATTTTGCAATATTCACATATCTCTCGACATCCCCCCAGTGGCAGAATTGTGGGGGTTTGCCAGTCCTGTTATGTGAGTGAATGTACAGCAGTTAAATTGTTTTTCAAAATCCACTTCTCTGAACTCACATCCACCTTTTATCTGCCCCTTCATGTAGTCCCTCCAATTTTGCCCCACTCTCTGTTTTGTCCTATAACTCTCCATAGCTGGGTGTCACTCTCTCCCCTTTGTTCTTCTCCTTTTCTCTCTAAAGGAGAAGGGTGGCCTTGTGGCTGAAGCACAGGACTAGGAGTCTGAAAACATGGGGTGAAGTCCTGACTCCACTGAAGTCAATTTTTGCCATTAACTCTCATGGGATCAGTACATCACTCCTAGGTTCTGTACCCTATCTGTCACAGAACTCTTGAGACCTCATTAGGTAAGTCATTTAGAGCTAGACTGGGGCTGTAGATCTGCCTAGTAGGAGATGTAAAATGAATTGTCCCAGTGGGAACTCGAGGAGGCATGGTGACTAACTCAGGCACAGTGCTAGTGGGAGCACAGGACACCCAATCCCTGCTACAGGACACAGCATGGGCTTCTATTGCACCAGCTCCACCCACTGATGTCTGGAAGGGGAGGAAGGAGCATAGCCCTGCCTCTTCCCCTCCCACCCCACCTCCCCTGAGAAAGTAGCACTTCCTCCAGCAGTCCTTGCACCAAGGATTGAGAATGCCCGTCTCCCCTCGGGCTTCTCGCCCCAGCTCCCAGCAGGGTCCAAAGCCGCCCTGACTTCTTGCCCCGGCTCCCAGCTCCTGCTGTGAAATTGACAAGACAGCTGATGTAAGTAACGCAGTGTCTACACAGACACTGTGTCGCCCTAACAACACAGACATAAGCCTTATGCCTCTCGTGGAGGTGGTTATTATGTGGGTGTAGTAGGGCACTTACATCAGTGGGAGGAAGGCTGTAGTGTAGACACTGACATAATTAGGTTGACATAAGCTGCCTTATGTCGACCTAATTGTGTAGTGTAGACCAGCCCTCAGTTTCCAGATCTGTAAAATGAGGATTACTATTTCCCTGCTACTGAGTACAATTGTGAGGCTGACTTCATTAATCTTTATAAATCACTTTGGAAAATACACTATAAAATGAAAGGATTATTAATAAAAGCCATGTGTTCACTCTTACCTGGCAATCTTTCCTTTTTTCTTTAATTTATGATTGATGCTCACTCCATTAGTGTTAACGGAATGTATAGTCATGCTTTACAGCTGAATAGACCACACAGTGAGATGATAACGATAGTTTCCATGTAGATGTGCTAATTCATATAAAGTAGCCAGTCAACCAGTATCCACTGTCTGCAGCTGTGTTACTGTAAATTGCATACTCATCATCTCAATTGACTCCTGATGCCTGGGTCTTCAGATGAGTTCATCCCCTAATTTCAGCTGTGCATTCAGCTGCAATGCATTGTGTTAGAACACTGCATTCCTACTGTGATCCTAGATTCCTACTGTGCTATCAGTATGCAACCACCATAATAGCTATACTTTTAACAAACCATTCAATTTTAGATTGAAATTCCCCACACTCCCTCAGCCTTTTAGCAAGAAAAGTGTCTACTAAAAGCGAGTTTTGAATTGCTATCAGGTAGTCCACATCTACCAATCACTCATTAGTTGAATGTGTCAAGTTTTAATGTGCTTCGGTGAAGTTTCATTTTTTAAAGAGGAAATATTCAGGCAGATAACCAAGTACTTAATAGACCTCAAACTAGAATACAGCTTCAAAACAAAATGCAAAAAAGCAACCTAGTAATTGCAAAGGATTTTATCAGCACATCACACTTTAAGGCTCCTGCTGCGTGCTGATTTTAAATAGTATTCCTCTAACTTTTTGACACCTCCTATAGGAATCATTCCTCTGAATGCACACTAGCAAAAAATGTTCGTTAAATCATACAACAGACAGTCAGGAGCTGAAATGAACTCTGATGGAAGTTGTATCTTTTTATTTTTCCTGTAGCCACTTAATTGAATTGGCACCATTGAGTCTTTTAGTATTCCCCAGTATTTAGAATTTCAATTTACTCCATGGATTTTTACACTGAGCACCCAATAAAAATTAGCATTTGTGCAGAATGGGTTTTAATCAACTATTCTCAAATGTCAGACCTTCTTATCTTTAAAGCATTTCTAAATCTCCTTGCCTCTGAGCCTCCCTCAGTTCTAAAATGTATTCCATGTATTCAGTTTCCCTCCTTCAGTTTCCAGTATCCTTTATCATGGTCTAATCAGATTAATCTTTGATGCTCAGCTCTATCTTTTAATCTTCTCAGTTTTCTTTTTAAAGTGATCTCTCTGTGTCTCCCGGGGTTCATTAAGCTATTAAGATTTTCTACAGCATCCATTTCATAGATCAAGATATTGTTATGTAGAGCGCTACCTGTCAGAGCACTGGTTTAGCACACACAAGGTTATTTGTGCAGGCCTTAATTAAATTAGTAAATATTACCTGAAATCTGTTTGTGGAATTTTACAGTGACCGAAGAAGTAAAACCCCTTGGGTTTTCCAAGGGGTTTGAAGAAATGAGTGCAGGGGTGTGCATACTCATATCTTTCCACAGGCTTCCCATACCAAGGAAAAGCTCATTTCTAGAGAATATCCCTTCCTTTACTGAATATTTGAAAGAATGTTGCTAGTTTTGTCCAACATTTGTCCAACAAAGGTTTAAGGGCAAATGTTCTTCAACTTTCTTGACATTTTTACAGCAATGTGGAAAAGCATTTGATTGGCAAAGCATTTAATGTATTGAATGGATAGGAATATGTTCTCACGATGCATGTGTGTAAGTGTCGTTAGTTTCAATGGGAACTAGGTGCACGTGACGTGGAAAAAATGTAGCCCATTGGGTGTACATCCTTTACTACAGAACATATTATTGGGAACATAGAAGAAGAGTAAGATAACACCCACTTAACACCTACTGGACTTGAATCAACACAGCTGCAAGACTGGGAATCCCACCTCAGAGGGCTATGTAAATTCAAAGTCTGCTGAACCTTCTAAAATATGTTCTCCTGGTTACTCCCTATTTAATCGAACATGAAAGCTGTCTATATTTGTCACTGAGCAGGTTTCCCCATTCCCTCTGCACTACAGGTGTTTAGTGCTTTAGGAAATGTAAGAAAAAAGGAGTGCTCTCCTTGTATAGAAGGAAGTTCATGGAGGATAGGTACATCAGTGGCTACTAGTCAGGATGGGCAGGGATGGTGTCTCTAGCCTCTGTTTGCCAGAAGCTGGGAATGGGCGACGGTGGACCAATTGATGATTACCCATTCTGTTCATTCCCTCTGGGGCACCTGGCATTGGCCACTGTCAGAAGACAGGATACTGGGCTAGATAGACCATTGGTCTCACCCAGTATGGCCGTTCTTATGTTATGAAGTGTACATATAACAGGGCAGGAAAGGAAACATTAGAATAACATCTGGAATTGTTGGTGCCTGAACATTAATAATGTTGGTGCTGAAATGGTTCTATCTGGTTCTATTTCCAGGAGTTACTTTAGGCTTGTTGATATTGCCTCCTTTACCCCTTGCACATCCATTTTCTCTCACCAATACCATTACTATCCCCATATTCTTCTGAAACCTAGTTAATAATTTTTCTTTTTTTGTTACCCCTGCTTAAATCTCCAAATAGTGCAGAATTACTGTAGTTTAGTTTTCCCCATTTTCTATTCATGATGATCTGCTTCTGAACAGGACTTTCCATGTGAAGCTTGTTGGCTTATAAATGCACAGAACTACCTGTAATAAACCATATTTGGACCTTGGACCTTGCTGGAGTCCATCAGCAATGTTTTTAGTTCCCTCTCTTAGGGCAGGTCTTCACTACAGGGGGGGGGTCGATTTAAGATACGCAAATTCAGCTACGTGAATAGCGTAGCTGAATTCGACGTATCGGAGCCGACTTACCCCGCTGTGAAGACGGCGGCAAAATCGACCTCCGCGGCTCCCAGTCGACAGCGCTTACTCCCACCTCCGCTGGTGGAGTAAGAGCGTCGATTCGGGGATCGATTGTCGCATCCCGATGAGACGCGATAATTCGATCCCCGGGAGATCGATTTCTACCTGCCGATTCAGGCGGGTAGTGTTGACCTAGCCTTACTAAAATATATTGAATCTTGCCAGTGGTTGTATTTCAAGCGGTGAAGGATTGAGGAGCCAATGGGTCTGTACATATGATATGCTACAGACATTTCAAGTAATATTTGCTTGATGCTATAATATTACCAGTGTTGAGTCGGTCTTGGGACAGATCTTCAGTTGTTAAAAACTGTCATAGCTCCACTAAAGCAATGGAGCTATGACAATTTACATCAGCTGAAGATCTGCCCAAAGATTGGTACCACAGCTGAAATAGCGAAGGGTAAAGGTTGAGTTTTGTCAACCTCATAAAAAGTTCTGGTTCAATCTGATTCATGTTTTGTGCAGAAGTTTGAGTGGTTCTTATTTTATCTGAGCCAGCTTGTCCATCCTTAATACATATATCACATGCCTTGGGATGTATAGTGGAACGAATGTTTTTCATTCTCAAGGTGATTTGAAACAGGGACTTTCCTAGAATTTCCTCCCTTTTGTAGGTTTCAAAGAACTTGGGAAATGACTATTCTGTTTGTGTTTTATTGCTATACAGAATGATAGAACATTAGGTCCTGATTCAGAAAAGTACTGAGGCATGACTTTAAGTGTGTCAGTTATTCCATTAATTTGAACTCACCTGCTTGAAGTCAGGCACATGCTTAAGTACTTTTCTGATTCAGAACCTTAGTTAGGAAAAAGAAAGATATTGGAGGTTGGTGATTTAAAACATTATTTCTCATCTGTTCTCTGGCGCTGAATTCAATTTGGTGTGATACTCCAGATGGCATAGGAAGTATTGGAAAAAGAGGCCCAATGTAGTTTCACATTTATTCTGCCAAGTTTGAAATGGAACTCAGTGAGATAGTCTTTCATTATTGAGCTTTGTCAAATATCACTTTATTAGCTCTACTCTGATACTGAAGATTTAACGTAATGTAAACTAGCAAACCCTTGGAAATCAGTATTTTAAAATAAATTCAAATATAGATATATAGATATATAGATATATAGTTTGAGAAAGGTGCTAGAGTTGCATTCAACTGCATAGTTATTTGCCTGATCTACTGCAATTGTGGCCAGGCAATTTAGCTTTCAGACATGGAATAAACAACACATTTAGTATAGCTAATCTTTCCCTTACATTCTACTAAAATTAATTCTCGGTTACTGATGGAAGGTCTCACAATTTGGAAAATGTACCTGCTTGGCGTTTGCTGAACAAATGCAGAAGTAATCTTTCTAAATGGCAAAATGGTCAGCTGCTCAAAACAGTCCATGGGAATTACCTGGTGTGCACTACTCAGAAAACCAGGTTTTGACTACACTTTTAGCCTGAGCTGCTAATTTTATTTCCTGACGTATTACTGGCAGTCTGTTTTTATTCCCCTGGCATGGAATTTTGTGTTTTCAAAGAGATTTTTTGATCACAGATGTTTGTACACCGATTCAAGCCTTTCCAACTGTAGGCAAGGTCAATTTTGTACTGAAATATAGAGGAGGTCTCTAAGTGATATTGGAGTACAATTAGCTAACATCACAAATTCTAACTTTCAACGTTACATTTACACTTAAAACTCTTGTATGGGCAGGCACAATGGTGAGCCCACTGATATACCAACATCAATTTACATTCATTTACATATTTTATAAACACACACACACACCAGTTTCATATTTCTGTAAGCTGAAGGTACTTGGGAATTACTGAACGAGAATGATTTTTGTTTCTTATAAAAGCTTTTAAAGCTGTGGCCTCAGGTTTTCCAGGTAAAATTTTTCTCTGCAATGAATTGCAAACATCTAAGTGAGGGCTTGATTCTACAACCTGTACTCCTATTGAAGTTAGTCAAGCACAATCAGGTACATTGCTGTGTGGTAGCATTTCTACCCACAATTCATTATGGGTAACGAGAAGGTGTTGAGCATTGTTCATACCGAGGAGCTGACCCTGGAAGAAGCTGTGAATGTCACTTTTGGGGTTTGAATCGACAAAGACAAGGCAAAGCAATTCAGGAACGTATCATCTCAGCCATCTTGCCATCAGCAGGGAGAAAGGCCCTGCCCACAAAACACAATAGGGTCACAACATCACAAATGATATCAGCAAACCAGAAGAGCCAATCTGGATTGATCAGATCAGAGTTTCTTCAATAAGCTGCAGGACAGAAGTGGGCAACAAGTTGCCTGAGTTGTCATATTTCGAATCAGTGCAGAGAAGAATGCACTGGAGAAAAAGCAGGTGTCAAATGCTTTCCTGAATACACTAAACACACATCTCCCAGAGGCCTAAACTTAATGGATGACAGGAGGGTGCTGTATGTAGCTATGCATCTGGAGGGAGATGCCATTCTGTTTTCTATGTACCACTGAGGATTTTCCCCGTCAGTTGCAGGCCAGACTGCAAACCAGTTACCATTGTTTGTTAGGCTCAGTTACTGTGTTCTCTCTTCCATGGAGACTTTCCTTCTTTCTTTCTTTCTTTGTCCTTGCCCCCCAACCCCACAGCAAAAAAGAACAAAACAAACAAAACAAAACAAAACAAAACATTTTCTAGCTAGAAATCTAAATATTGTGCTCTCTCTGCCACTAAGATAAAAAGCCCATAACATTTATTTACTTTTAACTTCTCATGCTCTTAATGTAAATCAATTCACTCTCTCTTGAATTTCTATCTTGAAATACTGCCTGATGCAATTCCAGACTGAAGCACTTAAAAAGAGAGTGTTCCAATAATGGCACATTACTGCACTGTGTGTATTGCCATTTGAAGTCTTTCAAAGTACAGTAAACACTTCAATTAAGAAGTAATTGGGTTTCTCATCTTTACAAGTGAAAGGTTTTTGTTTTGTTTTTTTAATTATTACATTATTTTACATGTTTATGCTATGTTCCTTGTGGTTTGCCCGAAGAATTCTACAGCGGTGATTGGGAAATGTTCTAGCATGTGGCCCATGTAGGGTGACCAGACAGCAAGTGTGAAAAATCGGGACTGGGGTGGGGGGGTAATAGGATCCTATATAAGAAAAAGACTCAAAAATTGGGACTGTCCCTATAAAATTGGGACATTTGGTCACCCTAGGCCCATGTTGCTTCTTCAGGTCCCTCCAAAATATACAGCACACACTTAGCATCGAGAGTCAATTAATGGATTTGGTGACCTATCTCACTCTGTTCATTTTGATGTGATACCTGGAAGTACATTACAGCACTGGAAATGGTCATTTTTCTGGCACTCGATTGTTCGTTTCTTAATTACCACCCCACGGAAGTGTAATAATGTCCGACTCTGTCTCATTGGTAAGTTAGTGTAGGATTTTGTTGTAGCTAAGGGATCATTCCTCTAAATCTCTAAAGTTGCCATCAGTGGAAGTTGCAAATATTCAGACAGTATTGGAATAATTTTTAGACCCTTCATTGCTTATCCAATGCATAGTGGGTACTGGAATCCATTCAATGTGGAACCAGCACTAGAATTAGCTGCTATTTTATGCTAAATGATAAACCACATAGATAAGAGAAACCTGCTTCTCCATTCTGGCTTGAAATATCTAGCATATCTTGTTCTGCTGCCCAGGCATATTCTGACAGTAGTGAAGAAGTTACAGCAATCTATGTGGGATGGCTGGCACATGACTGTTTGAGAATCATACCTATCCTGCTTACAGCAAAATGCCCGTGTAAAACAGGTCAGTCACCCCCTGAGCGTCCTCTTCTGGCCAGAGGTCACTCTGCAGCACCCTGACTCTTTCTCCCTCCTCAGGGCCCCTTATACAGACATTATGCACTTTTTCTATGGTCAAAATACCCCTGTTTAGGGTATTAAACCGGACAATCCTGCTTTTCTGGAGTTTCTCCCCTGTCCAGTGTTCAGACAAAACTGGACATGGTTTGTCTGATACAGTATTGGATGGGGGACGTCATTTTGAAGAATGTGCTGCTGTACCCATTGGGGGGATAGCTCAGTGGTTTGAGCCTTGGCCTGCTAAACCCAGGGTTGTGAGTTCAATCCTTGAGGGAGCCATTTAGGGATCTGGGGCAAAAATCTGTCTGGGGATTGGTCCTGCTTTGAGCAGGGGGTTGGACTAGATGACCTCCTGAGGTCCCTTCCAACCCTGGTATTCTATAATTCTACCCCCCACTGGTGTGACCTCACACTTAAGGTCACACTAGTGGGGGCAGAGCAGAATACTCTTAAAAATGGCACCCCCGTGTAGTGTGACCTTGCATGTACCACATGTCTGAGGTCACGCTGGCAGGGGTGGGATCACGCCAGCAGGGGCAGAACCACACCATTGCTGGAAGTACTAGAATGTCCGGCATTCCAGGAATGCATGAGTGGCCACCCTATCTTGGTGTCTGGATTTATTCACAGAAAGTAAACTCAAAATAAAACTCAAAGTCTTAAATTAAAGTCCAACAAACAAAGGTTTCTCTTTCTACTCCTGGGCCTCTTTGCCTGGAGAGCTCTGAAGTTTTTCCGCTACTTGCTCTGGGTCCCTCTCAGGCCTGCCTGCCTGCCTGCCTGGAGAGATTTTATACTTGTTCTCCTGCTTGCTCAGTCTCAACTGCATTGGCAGGCTACTCCCAGCCCTTTCTAGTGGGAGTCTTAGTCCCAAATCCTAGGGCTCTACCGGAGCCTGCTCAGTCCTAACAGTCTCTGTGTCCCCCTTTCACTGCAGCTTCCAGCTGCTCTTGATAGGGAAATCACACCTGATCCTTCTCAGGTGGGGCCACAGGTGCCAGCTTCCAATTTTCCTCAGTCCCAGGCCCTGCCCCCACTCCACCCCTTTTCCCAAGTCCCCGCCCCACCTCTTCCTGCCCCGGCCCCACCCCCACTCAACCCCTTCCCCCAATGCCCCACCCCCCTCTTCCCGCCCCCACTCCATCCCCTCTCTTCCCCACCTTTTTCTGCCCCTCCCCCGAGCACACCGCATCCCTGCTCCTACCCATCCCTCCCAGTGCCTCCTGCACGTCGCTGAACAGCTGATCTGTGGCAGGTGGGAGGCACTGGGGGGGAGGAGTTTATTGGTGGGGCCGCCGGCAGGTGGGAGGTGCTGGAGGGGGAGCTTGGCTACTGGTGGTTTTTTTCTGTGGGTACTCCAGCCCTGGAGCACCCACGGAGTCGGCCCCTATGGGGAGGGCTCATTCTTTAGTTAGGGTCAGAGTGTGGACCCAGACTTCTCCAGCCTATAGGGCAGTGTTTCTCAAAGTCGGGTCGCCACTTGTGTAGGGAAAGCCCCTGGCGGGCCAGGCTGGTTTGTTTACCTGCCGCATCCGCAGGTCCAGCCGATTGCGGCTCCCACTGGCCGCGGTTCGCTGCTCCAGGCCAATGGGAGCTGCTGGAAGTGGCACGGGCCGAGGGACATACTGGCCGCCGCTTCCAGCAACTTCCATTGGCCTGCAGCGGCGAACCGCGGCCAGTGGGAGCCGCGATCGGCTGGACCTGCGGACGGGGCAGGTAAACAAACCAGCCCAGCCCACCAGGGGCTTTCCCTACACAAGCAGCAACCCCAGTTTGAGAAACACTGTTATAGGGCAAGACACCTTATTACTGCCCCACAGTGGATTTCCTGTCTCAAATTGCCTACTAGGAAAGACACACTTTAAGTATGTGGCATTCTCGCAGCCAGCATGATTTTCTAAAGGGGGATTTGGATTTATCTGCACGTTCAAAACATGAGAATGAAATCTATAAACTCTGTTTTCACAAAGCAAAGCATAGCAAAAAATGAACTAGATATAAAGAATCAGAGGGGTAGCCGTGTTAGTCTGGATCTGTAAAAGGCAACAGAGAGTCCTGTAGCACCTTTAAGACTAACAGATGTATTGGAGCACAAGATTTCATGGGTGAATGCCCACTTCGTCGGATGCATCTGATGAAGTGGACATTCACCCACGAAAGCTTATGCTCCAATACATCTGTTAGTCTTAAAGGTGCCACAGGACTCTCTGTAGATATAAAGAAGCAATTTATAAAGTTACCTAACAAATAATTAGTCTTTGGAATGATGGAGAGTATCTGGTACCCTGATTCAATCAATCGGCCCACTAGCAAATGCAGTAAAGTTAACATTAAAAAAAAAAAATTAACAAATTCCACACCATAGTTTGGGCCCATTATGTTTTACAGCTTAGTTATTTAAGGTCACTATATCAGAATGAATATGTTCTTTTTTATTGTAATAATTTCCCTTTACTGCCAGGAATAACTTAGAGAATTTTTTCACTTCAAGGTCCCAGAAACAAAGGCAAGGTTTTCATCTCGAGGCCAAAAGACCAAAACATCAAGACACTTGATCACGGCCTTGGATAGACCAAGAGCCTACTACACTTGCTACTATCGCTTTTCTACCTGTATAGAAGAATCTCATTAAGTAGACACACAGAGATATTATAGCTTTGACTTTAAACAATATATCCCTTTGGTCATTTCCTCATCTGCTTTTGGACACTCAGTTCCCATCATCCCTGAGCATGGATATTTGGATGTTGGTAAATCACTCTGGTTTCTTAATCATTCATATGTAAGCAAGCACTGGGTTGGGAACATAGGTTTGGGAACTGGAAACAGATACAACTAAAATAAATTACCTATGCCACGATATCTTGAGAATGGGCTCCAAATGTAGTAAAAAACTGAAAGCTGTGAGCAAATTGTGGTATTATTCCCTACTGGAAAATATGAGGGAGAACAGCTGCATATCGGTTAGTAAATGTGTGGAGTTCTAGTCAAATAACTTTTTTCTTCACACATCTCTTCTGTGTAATTGAGAGACTCCTCCGACTATCTTCAGAAGACAGAAAGGAATTTATTCTAATAGCACTTCTAAGAGTACTGGACAAATAGGCCAGTTTCACTATGGGAGGTTTTTTGCCTTCTTCTGAAGTATTAGGTAGCATTGTCCCTGCCAAAGCTGGGGCAACAGGCTAGATGAACTGCTGTGATCTGACATGATGTAGGAACTCATGTCATGTGTCAATTTGCATGAGACAATAAAAATCAGGAAAATTGCAATGAACTTGAATGCCACTAAGCTGCTTTCAATGAACATCTGCAATGGGATTAAGACAACTGGTAACAATGAAAGTCCAATGTTGTACTGCTAGTGACATTTATGAATGTGACAGATTTTGGACATGTTTCAAACAATGATTCCTCTGCTTCTATATGTGGGCTCTTTTCATGCTATCTCAGGTGGCTTTCATAAATCTGAATTTCAAATGCAGAGTTTTATGGACTAAAATGTGGTTCCATTGGGGAAATTGAAATTCAAATCACTATGACAAGATTGGCCTTTCACTCTAATTGTGCTCCGAGGGATAGTTGTTCTATGTAAAAGCAGCGCTTGTCAGGAACTGCTGCTTATTGATACTACTGTACATCTACATTAACATCAGGTTTTGCATACAATGAATATGATTATTTACTTTGGAATTCATCTTTTGAAAAGCATTTGAATACAAAAGTCAACAGCAATTCTCCTCCACCACCTCTAATGAATGGAGACAATGACCCAGCAGGTTTTGAAAGCTTGTTATGTTGGTATTGTACCTTTGTCACTGGCAATAAATTTCATGTGAAATGTTCAGTATCATTAATTGATTTATGGGTTTTGGTCATATTAATAATTTAAAACTCATTTGGCAACTGTTTGTTGAAAATTAATAACTTGTTTGTAAGTTGTTTTTATAGTAGGTTCCATAATAGGAAACAGGTAGTTACTGTAGATACTGTTTAAATATTGAAGATGAATCTGAATCAACCCTCAGTCCAAATATCTCTGTTTTGGGGGAGATCTGGATCCAGATTCTAATCCTAACATTGTGACTGACCACGGCATAATGGCAAAATCCTTGATCTAAACATACCTCAGCATTAGGAAAATTCAAACCCCAAATCTTGAATTTTGTAGCTAGACCCAACTCTATTGAACACATCATTAGCAATGTATTGTAACAACATTTGAGACATCATTTAGCTTCCTGCATTCTTGAGGAATTTGAGTTCTAGATTTCCTGATTCCTTTGCCAGAAGTAATGACATCACAATCACAGGCCAATAAGGTTGAAAGAATAATTTTGCTCTAAACCCATTATCACACCTTTGTAATTTTCCTTCTGATTGAACATTTTAATAAAATTATTTGTGCATTAAGTTATGCCAGAATGAAAAAACAACAGTTTTCTTCAGTGTCCCCTATCTAATGATCTCTAATTACTGTATAAACAATGAATTAAGCCTCACAATTCAAGTACCATTGGTAAATATCATTAACCCCATTTTACACATGGAGAAACTGCAACACAAACAGTGAAAACTGACTTACATAAATTCACACATGCAAATAGAATTTAGATGGTGGACACCATTATAGAGTCAGTATTTACTAACAGAGACTATTCTGTAGTTTCTGAGATACTGCAGTGTGACCACAGGATGGTTACACCGAGAATGCCGCACTCAGGGCAGACTGCAAGAAATAGGGCAGACAATCCGCAAAATGCTGGTGGTTTATTTTATAATTAAATTCACTAAGCCAGTAACAAAAGAGCTTCTGCTGTACCACATTAGTAACCTAATTCACTATATGTGAGGTTCTTCTAATCCCAAAGGATCAGCCACTTACACCCAGGTCAATATGTATCTCAGATCTTACCCAAATATCTCGCTGTCAGCCAATCCTTAGTAAACGAACTAAAGATTTATTAATAAAAGAAAAGAATAGAGTTAAAATGGTTAATAGAGCATATACATACAAATGATTGCAAAGTCTTTATATCTGTTTTGTAGCAGTGACGGAATAGACTGCTGGCTTGCAAAAATCTGATAGCTTCCAAAAGATTGGAATGTCTTCAGTACATAGTTCAATATACTCCTTTTAGTTATAAATCCACAGTCCAAAGAATTAGAGCAGGAAAGAAGCAAAATGGAGATATCTCAGGTATCTTTTGTATCCTCTGCCACGTGCATGGCAATTTACTGTCCCAAACAAAGCCCACAGCACCTGTGTATGGAAAGTTACTGGCCCAAGATGGAGTCTAGGATCACATGAGCACATCACATGTCCTTACATGCTTTACTGACTCACAGGGGGGTGGCCATTGGCTCCTTGTCCTTGCTTTATGAGGCATCCCCTCAGGAAGACCTACTGGGCGGGATGAGATTCTTCAATGGCCCATTGTGAGAGCAGAGTGTCCTTAATGGGCCATCAATACATAGCTGTCTAGCCCTGATGTAAATCTGTCTAGGGGGCGTCACCCAGGAATACAACACATGTGTAAGATACAAGTACATAGCCAATATTCATAACTTCAGGTACAAAGATGATACATGTATATAAACAGGATAATCATACTTAGCAATTCATAACTTTTCTATTGATACCATATATGACATACTTTGTACAACATTTATGGAATTTGTGTGATAGTGGTAACAATAGTGATATAAATGGTCACCTTTCTGATACACAGCATCACATGCAGCCTTCCCTGTACAAAGAATAGGAAATAGCTTTTGACTGTTAGCAGTTGTCATCAAGAACTAACTTTTCAATAATAAACCCTGTATATGCCTTTCCAAAGGATTCGATTTACTGATGATCTGAAAAATGCCAACATTCTAAAGATTGAGTAAGGACTGGGAGCAAAAGATTTTACATTTTTTAAAAGAATTCAGCAGAGGTCCAGACAACAGTTTGCCTATGTCAATGAATGTTCACAACCATCAAAAAGAGCATGTATTCTGGCCTCCAAAAATAAGTAGTATCAACAATATGCAGAACGTACAGTACCCTAAGAAATCCTCTAGTATAGCCTGGTTTAATGTCAGGCCTGGTCTACACTGGCGGGGGCGGGGGAGCTAAGTCAGTCTAAGTTACGCAACTTCAGCTACGAAAATAGCGTAGCTGAAGTCGACGTACTTAGATCTACTTACCGCGGTGTCTTCATTGCGGTAGGTCGACTGCTGGCGCTCCCCCATTGACTCCACCTACACTTCTCGCTCCGGTGGAGTACCGGAGTCAACGGGAGAGCGCTCGGTGGTCAATTTATCGCGTCTTCACTAGACGCAATAAATCGACCCCCGCTGGATCGATCGCTCCGGAGGTAAGTGTAGACATGCCCTTAGTCACAAACATTTCCTTTAGGCAGGAAAGTAACAAGAATCCATTTGCACTAGGCAAGAAAATGCCAATGTGGGATATATCCATGCATGTCATACAGGAGTACAGTAGGGTCAGACACTTAAGGGAATTCTTGAAACTGTATATTTCTTTAGAATAATCCAACCACACTTTCCTTTCTCCAGCACTACCAGATGAATACAAGAATGGGCTTTTTTTTGTCTTGTCTACCTGGTTAGAAATTGTATGCATTGTTGTTGTAGCCATGTCGGTCCCAGGATATTAGAGAAGCAAGGTAGGTGAGGTAATATATTTTATTGGACCAATTTCTGTTGGTGAGAGAGACTTTCGAGCTTACACAGAACTCTTCTTCAGGTCTGGGAAATGTACTCAGTGTCACAGCTAACTACAAAGTGGAACAGAACGTTTAGCATAAGTAGTTAATACATATTTCAATGGACCATTCAGTCCCCATCCTCAAAGGAAACCTGCACAACACTTTCAAAAGACGAGGCTGGGAGCTTAAATTCATAACTTTGCCAGACACTAAAAATCATGGGCTGAATAGAGACAGTGGATTTATGGCTCATTGCAACAATCTACGACTCACTAACACACATTTACACACACACACACACACACACACACACCGCGCAGCTATCTCCCTTCCCTTCCCTTCCCCCCCTATGACTGGAGGGGCGATAACTGGCTACTTCACCTTGAATGGTCCCTTGAAATATGTGTTAACTACTTACACTAACCAATCTGTTCCACCTTGTATTTAGCTGTTTTCCAGACTTGAAGAAAGTTCTATGTAAGCTCAAAAGCTTGTCTTCTCACCAACAGAAGTTGGTCCAATAAAATATATTACCTCACCCGACCTCTCTGGTTAGAAATTGGCATGCAAGACCTCAGTCTGCAGTCAGTTGTTGTTATTATCTGATGGTTGTTTGGTGGCTTACATGCAATGAGCGGTCTCAGTCCATTTCCCAAAGGCTGCAATACTTCAAAATCAGCACCCCACGTTGGGGGGGGGGACCCAAAAAATCATACCATAGTAGGATACTAATTGCTCCCGTGACAAACTCTGCAGAGAAATAAGGGACTGATGAGATAGAAAGACTGCACTCTCTATGGCATTGAGGACACTCAGTGCTTTCCAGAACATTCTCTGTGCTTCCCAAGATCGGATCTTTTATGCACTGCTCTTCGTTTCCATTTTCTAATGTATGGGGAAGCCAGAAGTTAATTTTTCTTTGTGTATTGTGGCTAATATTACCCAGGTATGAAAATGAAAGACTAGCACCCCATCAGATAACAAGTGCACTAGAGAGCAGTACAAATGTTTTTATAGGAACACCAACTGGTAAGTGTGAGCCACATCCTGGCACCTTTTCCCACATCCTATGCTTTTAATTTCCCACCTATTTTCCCACATCTTTTGCTTTTATTTTCCCACCTCCCTCTGCTTTCATTTCATTTCTCATCTCAAGTGTTAATGCTAGGGATCAAAATAAGCTTCATTCTCACCTCTCAGCTTAAGTGAAAGGAATGCATTTCAGATGTTCCAATGCTGGTGTTTGAGTGGGATGAGTTTATGTTACCCTAAGGAATAATTAACTGCATTATGTAGCTCTACCCTAAACAATCACTGAGCTGCTGCTCCAGTTTATAAAAGCGGAGGCTATCTCATGCTTTCTCAATCTCCTACCATGTCATAAAAATTTAGAGTGAACTTTTCTTTTCAGATGTAAATGGCTCTTTAAAGCCCTGTTGTGTGTTTCAGTAACTATATAAACAGCAATGATACCCTCCCTTATGTTCATACATAATAGTGAACTGCCAAACTGAGCTTAATGCCTAGTTTGCTCAGAAGCAAGGGTGACAGATTGCATATTTCATAAATCGTGGGCTTACGTGACCCCAGTTCAACCAATCTGCTTTAAATTATAGGAGAGAAAGGACTCAGAATGAAAAATCCTGAGGTTTCCTTCCTTTAACTGTTGGCACTGCTGCAGAGACATCCCTTAATTATTTTGTACACTGGCTGATGCACAATGTGATAACACTAGGACCAATTCTGCCAGGTGTTACGCATCTATTGCAAACTTCCACTCCTGTTGTCTTTATGGATACCATGGTCACAGGCCCTCTAAAATCAAGACTGACAAGGATTCACAGATAGATACTTACATAAGATGAGATGAAACAGCTAAAATAGAAAGGAGTCCAAGAGTTAGGTCCACAGACGCGTATCAAGGATCCTGCTCATGAATGACGTACATCCCATTTAAAAGCAAACTTTATGCAACTTCGTAGAACAGCTCACATACTATATCAAGTATCAGAGGGTAGCCGTGTTAGTCTGTATCCACAAAAACAACAAGGAGTCCGGTGGCACCTTAAAGACTAACGGATTTATTTGGGCATAAGCTTTTGTGGGTAAAAAACCTCACTTCTTCAGGTGCATCTGAAGAAGTGAGGTTTTTTACCCAAAAAGCTTATGCCCAAATAAATCCGTTAGTCTTTAAGGTGCCACCGGACTCCTTGTTGTTCACATACGGTAATTCACCCACTGCTGCACTCCCCAAACACCACTGCCTTGAGATGGAGTTTTAAAAGCACAAGGAATGCAGGATGGGGACCATTTAGCTAAAATCACTTTTTTTTCCCCACCAGTTTCATCCGTGGTGCAATTTTTTATTTTCCATTACGGCTTTACTGACCATATCTGAAATCTGTCATCACATACAAGATTAGTCTGTGGCTGGCTGGATGCCAGTTCACTGCAATGTACATTTGGATTTCTTAGTGATGAACAGCATACAGACACCACACTTCTAGCTGGTTCCACTGAAGAGACGTCTTTACAATTAGCTTGAATAGTTTAACTTCCATGGGTGTCTATGAACATAATTCTCTATTGAAGAGATAGAGATATCCTATCAGCCTGTAAATTATATCAAATATTTGCTTCATTAACAATGATCCTTTTAGGAGGCGGGGGAGGGGGAAAGAGGTTCACTTGGAGTCTTCATTAGCTGTTTTTCCAATGTAATTGGATACTTTTCCTTCTTTTATCCACTGTCCTCCTATACTGTATCTGATGAAGTCCTTTGATTCCAGTTCTTTTTGCACCAGTGGGGTTGCCATTATAGGATGTAATGTTCCCAGACAAAGATTTCAGTAGAGGTAATGTGCATTAGACTCTAATCAGATGCTTTTGTTCTTTTATGATTCATCTTTGTTAGTCCAATTTGCATATGCTGTTGCACTCTGTGGGGACTTCATCTGTGTTGTTTCTTTTGATTTTCTTCCCTAGGTTCACATTTTCTGTTCTATTGGGGATTGTTACCTACTTTTAACTTTGAACGTGCAGGGCCTGATTCTTATGCAAGTCAAGTAATATCTTACTAGTTAAATAGTCCTACTGATTTCCGTTATAAGGGACTGCCTGACATGAGTAAGGGTATGTCTTCACTACCAGCCGGATCGGCGGGCAGCGATCGATCCAGTGGGGATCGATTTATCGTGTCTAGTCTAGACGCAATAAATCGACCCCCAAGCGCTCTCCCATTGACTCCTGTACTCCAGCTCCGTGAGAGGCACAGGCAGAGTCGACGGGGGAGCGGCAGCAGTCGACTCACCGTGGTGAAGACACCACAATAAGTTGATCTAAGTACGTCGACTTCAGCTATGTTATTCACCTAGCTGAAGTTGCGTAACTTAGATTTATCCCCTTCTCTTCCCCCTCCCCCAGTGTAGACCTGAGCTAAGACTGGAAGAATTGAGGAAGTACTTATTATTTAAATACTGAGTATGTTACAGAAGTCAAATAATTATGTTACTTGCAGAAAAAAATTGGCAAGAGAAATTTGAGTCTGCATTTTTTTTTGCAATGGAGACAATTTGTCCTCCTCTGTGAACTGATAAAATGATGTGCACTGGGGGTTTATTCAAGGACTTTTAAAAACTGAAAACCATCTGTCTGAGTTTCTGTGTTAAATGGGGATGTGCGGGATTAATCTACAAGAGGTGTCAAGGGGCATTCTCCCTAGAAAAACATTATATGTTTATTCCGATTCATCTCTGTTGTTTTTATTGTTAACATTTAAAAATGGATATAAAAGCATAAATACGTAAAAGAAAATTCATGAAAATAACTGTAATTCAATAAAAATATTTAAAGAGCAAAAATATTAGTACTTTAATATAAAAGGACAAGTCTAGAATCCTAATATAGCCTTTCCAATAAGGGACGATGGGGAAAGGGGAAGAGAGGGACAGCTATTGTGGACACAGTTTCTCTACTGAAAAGGGAAATATTTTCCTTGTACAAGATGAAATCCTAACTCCCCTGATGTCAGTGGGTGTTTTGCCACTGACTTCAATGCAGCCAGGATTTTATTCAGAGCACTTTAAGGCTATATTACACACCCTTGGTGGCAGCGTGTAGTATGCATATAACGAGACACAGCCGTGAAAAGCAGGCTGTCCCCATGCTGCAGTGTGTAGCGACATATGTCAGTGAAAGGGGAGAGAGGAGGCAGCGGGGAATGACTGACACCCACGCCAGAGTCTTTCCTTGCAGCGGGGAAGGGCTCCAGCAGCAGGGAGGCAGCAGGACACTACTCCACTAAAAAAACCAGTTTAGACAGGGAGGCAAGGCTTGGGAAAGTAGAGCGTATGTAGGGCATGCAATCGCATACATACCCGTGCCCTTCAGGTTTGGCTTTATTCTACTCACTTGAGCTGTGTCTCAACACTACCACAGCTATGTGTACCTGTGCTAGGGTAGCTATGTGTTCTATATACTGCCGTAGGATGAATCAAGTCTTCAGAGAGGAAGACGACAGCTGCATTTACAGTAAAGAATCTTCTTCATCAACACCTCGAAAAGGTCTATTAACTAATTCTAGTATTGGATACAGGAGGAAATATCCTCAGCTGAAGCTACACCAATTTACACCAAGTCAGAAATATGGTCCAAGAAGTATTTCTGTTTCTTGGGAACCAAGCTCCTGATCACCCCTTAGGACAGGGGTTCTCACAACAAATTTTTTGGTGGCCTCAAAGTGCGGCCATCAACTCTTGGTGGTGGCCGCACTGAGAAATTTTTCCTAAAATACTTAATTAACTTTAGGAAAAACAAATAAATATGCACATACATATGTCCAAATCATTCTAATTTATTGAATCTTTTTGCAGACTCAATAATAAAAATAATGTAGTTGTCTCTATTGTTTACTGAACCTAAACAGAATAGAAACACAAATAAGGTGCTCTGCAGGTTCTTGTCTCTTTTGTTGTTGTTTCTTTTGCTTTTTTGGTTGCTTTTTTTAAAAGACTTGCTAGCTAGTAAGTCTGCTGCTGTGAAAAGTGATTTTTTTTTTTTTAAAGGAGATGTCCTATCTCCTAGAACTGGAAGGGACCTTGAAAGGTCATCAAGTCCAGCCCCCTGCCTTCACTAGCAGGACCAAGTACTGATTTTGCCCCAGATCCCTAAGTGGCCCCCTTAAGGATTGAACTCACAACCCTGGGTTTAGTAGGCCAATGCTCAAACCACTGAGCTATCCCTCCCCCAAACAATATAGCCTCTTCAATGGGCATAGAAGATAGTTGCTTCTGGGTTCCCTATCTTCAAAGTGATGATACAGACTACTTACCAATATATGCTCTTTATCCTGGGACTCTGGGCGGGTAAAAGGAAATGGATGCCTTTACATAAGTATGCCTCAGTGCTTTGGAAGAATATTTAATCAAGGATGTTGGAGAAACAATACAGTAGGTTCAGGGTTAAAATGGGACTGGACACAGTTCTAGAAAATATACTGTTCTACCATGAACAATTCTTTATTGGGAGAGAGTGTGGATTGGATAGCTTAATAGGACTTTTCCATCTGCAACCTCTCTGATCTTAATCTCTCTCCATTCTGCAACACTATGAAGGTTTCTTTCTAATTATGAAAAGCTCAAGATTATCTTTGTAGGCTGATAGAAATCTTAGTGTTTGAGTGCAGGTGAGCTACAAAGCTACAAAGCTACAAACAATATTAACAAATATACAAACATACACATAACAAACTTTCACATCAGCAGACTTACTCAGTCCTGGCAAGCCCAGGGACAAATTAAGCCTTGGATGGGGAGGTTGGTAGGAGTAGTGGGGAAAAACATGACAGGCTGGTGGAGGCAGCATGGGGTCAGGGGTGATGGGGGTGTGAGCCTCGCAGCTGGGGGTTGGAGCCCGGTGGCCAGAGCCTGCTGCCTGCCACCCCAGGGCTGGAGCCCGACCCCACTGTCCCCAGGAAGGTGGGGAACTCACTAGCTGCCTGCTCCTCCAGCATTTATGTCTCCAGAAGGGGGGCGGTGTTCAACCCATGCTGGTGGCCCTGTGGGAGGGACCACTTCTTTGCCCCCTGTCCCCCATCACTGCCCAGGAGGCTGTGGCCGCAAGAAAAGCCACTGCTGGCTGCATGTGGCCCATTTGAGAAACGCTGCCTTAGGAGCTTCTAGTATGCACCCTGAATAGCTAGAGAGTCAATCCCAAAAAGATGAAGTCAGGAGAGGGTTCCCAGTTGAAGGGTTGGGGAGTAGAAGTTCTTTAGTTTTGCTGGTATTTAAAGAGAAAGCAGGAGAGAGAAGCAGCTGTACAGTGTCTATATATATATATATATATATATATATATATACCAGCTCTGTCAATAGCAAATAAATCTTTTAAGTGTAATTTTACTATACTAAAATATAGAAATACTACTATTTATTGTAGCTATCTAGTTTTACAATCCTAGAAATCCCTTAGATAGATGTGCTGGATACTGATAAGATCATTATTAAGAAGGCAATCCTACGTTGTGAAGATCTGAGCCTCTTTCTAAATGGGATTAATCTCATGCTTGCCACTAGTTCTCAATATGTTTTAGCTCCACTGGAGGCATCTGAACAAGTAATATTGTAAATTTAAAGTGGCAAATACTAACTGTCAGCCGGGACAGCTGTCATTGGAACACACATACAGTGATTTTTCCAGCTGGACAGCTACATAGTGTGAAACCAAATAGATTTCCTGGAAGTTTGTAAACCATTAAACAGAGCTAGTTCATATGTATTGAATTCAACCAAATATATGAACATCCTCTCAGAAATGTTTCAGAATGCTGAAGCCCCAAAACAAGCTGCTTCTAAGAGTGCAAGATACAGAAGCCAGCAAATAAGATACAGTCCTAAAAATAACACCATTTGGGACTGAATCAGTCTTATACAAGGCCAGCTGAAAGACACATTTGTGTGATTTGTTAACTGCCTGTGTGTGCTTTTTAATCATAGGCTTTGTAGCTCACCTGCACTCAAACACTAAGATTTCTATCAGCCTACAAAGATAATCTTGAGCTTTTCATAATTAGAAAGAAACCTTCATAGTGTTGCAGAATGGAGAGAGATTAAGATCAGAGAGGTTGCAGATGGAAAAGTCCTATTAAGCTATCCAATCCACACTCTCTCCCAATAAAGAATTGTTCATGGTAGAACAGTATATTTTCTAGAACTGTGTCCAGTCCCATTTTAACCCTGAACCTACTGTATTGTTTCTCCAACATCCTTGATTAAATATTCTTCCAAAGCACTGAGGCATACTTATGTAAAGGCATCCATTTCCTTTCACCCGCCCAGAGTCCCAGGATAAAGAGCATATATTGGTAAGTAGTCTGTATCATCATTTTGAAGATAGGGAACCCAGAAGCAACTATCTTCTATGCCCATTGAAGAGGCTATATAGAATTCCACACTGATTTTGTGCTAAATTCTGACCTTAGGCTCATGCATATGCTTCTCACTGATTTCATCTAAGCGCAAAATTTGGCAAAAGTTATGAGGTTGCAAATTGCTGCCAGGCCTTTGCTGCAAAATAAAATTATATACTAATGTAAAGGCACAACATCTATTTAGCTTATTGAAAAAATATTACCGACATTTGGGGGGGGGGGGGAGGGGATGGGAGGATGAGAGAGAGAGAAAACAGGATTGGAATAAGAATATTTGAGTTTGTTCATGAGCCCATACATCTCCAATTTTCCAGTTAAATTGCTGTCAGATAAAATAAAATTAGAGATGTGGTATAGCCTGGACGGAATCAAAATATGGATAAGGAAATCAGCATAGCACCGTGCGTATGTAATGGAACGGTCAAGAATTTGGTCAAGCTAGTGGCATTGAATGCATACAGTAGTACAAATTAAATCTGACACGCTATAGTGTAAAGTCACTGCAAATCCCAGCAAGAAAAACTGAGCTTTGTATAAAATGCAGTATAATAGGATGAAGGGGGTATGTCAGAATCTGACAACAGTATACGCGAAGAATGAAGCAGGGAAAGTCAATGCAGCTCTTCATTCTGTAACATAGGTTCGACTGACAGGGGAGCATTTCAAGACTGCCGATCTTGCAAAAAATAAATAAAAAAATCCATGAAAAGGCAACAACATATCTCTAACTGGAAGAAAAATCTTCTAATGTGGGTACATTGCAAGGAAAGTAAATTGTTACCAAGTGTTTGAAGAAAGTCATAAATTAGGGGAGAAAATAGAAAGGAATTACAGCAAGAGGAATAGTGTATGCATAGTATTTGCCACACAAAAATAGTGAGAGACAAATGAGTGAAGACACTAAGGGGGTGTAAAGAAAAAGAAGAAAAGAAAAATGAACCAAAGTGGAAATAAAAGAACTTCTGCTATGGGAAAACAAAGTAAGGATGGCAATTCACTGTGCTAAAAAATTATTTTGCTGTGTTGCCAAAGTGTGTCTGTGCATCTACTTTAATAGAAAAGTCATAGATCAAAAGTGCATTTCAAATAAGTGGAACAGCTGTGATGGTGAATGGGGATATTTTTGATTGTCCATAATTAATATTTTTTTTCTAAAAGACAAAGGAATTTCATTCTTGTGTATTTTATTGCCCAATTACAATCACTAAGCAGTTAGTGTCACAGTTTCAGGGCAACTGCACCTGCATTCCATGGTTCACCAAGGATACCTGCCTTAGACTTCTGGCTTTCAGCCATTACCTTTCTTGGGCAGACACCCATGTTTCACTCACTCCTGACCAGGGATTTTAAGGTTGCGTAGCTTACTCCCTTACACTGTGATATCCCCAGCAAGCCAGACTGCCTAAAAAGCCCAGGGCCTGCACTTTGCTTTCTCTCCAAGGGCTATGAACAGCGTATTGCCCATAGTTATAAGTTACCACACAGCTCCTTCTAAGCAAGCACATTTATTCTATTTGTACAACTGTACTATTAGTTAGAAAAGCATCAGAGTCCCACTGGCCCCTCTGGAGATCAGGAACGTGAATTGTCATCCAGAGTTTGTGTTCAGATTAAGTCTTGTGGGGATCCAACTTCCTGTTGGGGAGCAGAATTGCCCTTCTCCAGTTCTCCATTAGCCTGTGCCTAGCTTCCACTTTATTCTTCCAGTATTTCCCTAGAACTCATCTTTGAGCATTCTAGGATCTCATGTAGGTGTCTGTCCACCTGGATCATCTCTTGGGCGCCAGACTGCTGCTCAATTCCAATTTTGCATATAACGTACTCCATGATGCCTTATGGTAAGGTCTTACAAAAACAAAATTTTGATGTATCCTGAACATTTTTACTGATATAATGTATTGGTTGTCCACGCTCTCCATCCATTGAGCAAGTCTGTTTGCCAATCAACCAGATTACTGTCAGATAATTTGGTCCACCTACAGTGGACTGAAACAACTTAAGTACTAACTTAACTGCCATCTGCTGGTGCTATTAAATGTTGTGATACTGGGACTGAGGAGCCAATACTGGGAAAAAGGGAAACAAAATATAAATTCACTAGGATTAATCTTAAATCATCTTCCATGGATTTCCTGACATGAATGCCTCCAGGGATGATTAATTCTTCTCCATGAAGGCTTAGTGGAAAGCCATCAAACCCTTATTCCCTGGAAAGAGGTGGGGTATCCTTTAACTTTTTCACCAAAAAAAAAAAGGGGGCATAAATATAAGCTATGAGAGAGATCTCTGCCCAGGAAACTAACTGCTTTGCATAAGAAATAAAATGACCCCATGAGAACTGCACAGGCTGTCATTGAGACTGGTAGTAAGAAAAAATGCTGGGATGAAGGCAGAGTTAGCTTAGGACTTTAAATATCCTTTATTTTCCCATTGTCCAGATTCCATCCCAGTTTTGCATTCATCATCCTAGTAACTATAATAGTACAGAATAAACTGCCAATGATGTAATATGAATCAATCTGTCCTTATACAATGCTATCCCTAAAAGCAACACATCTGAGCACTTCACAGATCAAGAACAGAAACAAATTTTTAAAAAAGCAAAATAAAAATAAACAAAATGAAGAAACCAACATCTTAGACACTATCTTTGTTATCTTTTAGTAAGTGTAGACCTTGCTCAGACATTGAAATGTGGTTGATCTGTAGTTATGTGTAAAGGCCATCAAGTCTGACATTTAGATAATTGGATAAACTGGCAGACCATAAGGATTCAATCTATAGTGTTATCCAGATACTGCTACTTGGGGATTTTAATCTTAATTGAAGAAGCCAACAGGAAAAAGCACCTTGAAGAAGTCCTCTCGTCAACATAATCTTACTCAAATAATTAAAGTATCTACTTATGTTGATTATAGAAAACAAATAGAGAGCCCTTGCAGACTGACTGAGATAAACTTCATCTCTAGTTCAAACAGACCAGTTTGCACTTTCAGGCTCTGTTCTCCAACCACCGAGACGTAACAGTGCAAACAGCTACATCTATTATTCCAGTATATACATTTATCAGCCTAATAGTTATTATTATTAATATTATTGTGATCGTAGACCGCCGCAATCTATACGAGGGCTGAAGGAGTGATCGATCAAGGTGATCATGCTGAATATTATTGTGCTAGGTGCTGTGGAAACACACATTAAGAGACAGTCCATGCTCCAGAATCTTACAGGCCAAACAGATAAGACAGATAAAGGGTGGATTAATGGAAGCATTATTATTCCTGGTTTACAGATAGAAAACCAAAGCATAGAGGGATTAGGGGT
This sequence comes from Emys orbicularis, assembly GCF_028017835.1. Lineage (NCBI taxonomy): Eukaryota > Metazoa > Chordata > Testudines > Emydidae > Emys > Emys orbicularis. Next base: position 100,539,305 of record NC_088690.1, read on the forward strand.
GTGACTGCATTGCAATCAGAGGTGTGACTGCAGCACAAATAGACATACTCACGCTAGCTGTGATCTAGCTAGTCCAAGGGAAGCCACAGTAGAATGGGCAGCAGCACAGCCTATACAAACCCACCCAGGACCCTGAGTACGTATGTACTCGAATGACTAGCCCATGATGCTGCAGCTTCCCTGCTATTAGGTATGTCTACACAGCAATCACTGGTTTGATTGCTTCTTGTGGAGACATACCGCAACTAGTTTTAATCTAGCTAGCCCAGCAGTGAAGCCATGGCGGCATGGCTGTACAAGCCCGCCTGGAACCCTGGGTAATTACCCAGGCAGCTAGCCCATGCCGAAGCCTGCACTGCCACAGCTTCACTTACTATTGGTACTCAAGCTAGTAGATCAAAGCTAGCTTGGGTAAGTCAACAACATGCTGCAGTCACGCCTCCGATTGCTGTGTAGGGATACCCTGGCCAAGGTTACCTGGGAATAGAACCCAGGTCTTCTGCATCTCAGTCCAGTGTTTTAACTATAAGAGTATCCTTCCTCTAATAGACACATGGTAAGTGGCTCTTTATACATTTTGACTGGAGTATTTTATTTCCCAATATCTGTAAAATCGATTTTTTTTTTTCTTGTCTTGTTTTTTGCCTGGGCGTGAGAGTTTTTTCACATAACGCCTATTTGCTGAAGAGTGACTCTAAACATTGCTCCATTGCTGAAAGTTTAAGGGTTTATTGAAACTGAAACACAAAACTACTCGAAAAAAGCAACAGAGTCTCCTGTGGCACCTTTAAGACTAACAGCTGTATTGGAGCATAAGCTTTCGTGGGTGAATGCCCACTTCGTCGGATGCAACAAGTGGGCATTCACCCACGAAAGCTTATGCTCCAATACATCTGTTAGTCTTAAAGGTGCCACAGGACTCTCTGTTGCTTTTTACAGATCCAGACAAACACGGCCACCCCTCTGATACAAAACTACTCCTTTCTGACATAATTTCATGGTGTATTCAGAAAACTATTCAAGCATGACACTGTATCACATTAGATATAATGCCGCCATTGCAAGGACACCGATTACTGAAATAAGAACTCATTTTCTTCAACAGTATATAAAATTAAGAACGAATACAAAACTGGTTCAAAAACATAATTTTAAAAGGGCAGACTATATGCAAGTATGAAAAAAACATTCCAACAACTTTCTAATGAGGAGGGAGAGTACAAGGCCTAATTTTCAAAGCTGCAGCTACATTGACTTCAACTGAATTTGTCAGGGTTTCGCACTTCGGGAAATAGCTCACTAGCTCACTTGTTGAACCTGCTCTTTTTTGGAACGTGAAGATCCACTCTGGTACTCAGTCTGGAAAAGCCAGTATCTCTTATCTTATAACTGGCTATGTTGTATGTGGAACTAGAGCACAGGGAATGGATATTCATCTCAAGGACAAAGTATGTAACTTGTAAATTACTTTGGCTCCCACTAATACGTTATTGAGGGAAAATGCCATAGATCAATTCATTCCAGTACTATATTTAATTAAATAAGGATCAGCATAAACTCCATGAGTAGAAACATTCGATTACTCTTCTAGGGCAAAATGAGATATCAGCATGTTGCCCTGTTTCCAGTATTTCCAAAGATATATCAATAAAAATGAAGCTTTCATAAACTAATGTGTATACGCAAAGTAGTTTGTGAATGGTTTATTTTCTACAAACAAAACAGCATCAACAATATTTATAGAAATAGACCTAGGCAGATTCAAAAAGTTTGTGGTTTGAGCATTGGCCTGCTAAACCCAGGGTTATGAGTTCAATCCTTGAGGGAGCCACTTAGGGATCTGGGGCAAAATCAGTACTTGGTCCTGCTAGTGAAGGCAGGGGGCTGCACTCGATGACCTTTCAAGGTCCCTTCCAGTTCTAGGAGATAGGATATCTCCATAAAACAAACACATTCCACTGACCCACATGTATTTTATTCTTGTATATCTGCCTTAAGACTCTCCCTTTTCATGCTTAGTATTTTTTTAAAAACTTTCTGTCCCTTGTAAAACAAGCTACATTGATTCTGAGCAGGGCCGGCTCTGGCTTTTTGGCCGCCCCAATCAAAAAAAAACGGGGCGGCCAGAACGGAAAAGCAAAAAAACAACAACAACCTGCGGCGCGGCCGGAGCGCGGGTGCAGGGGGACCGGCTGGGGGGGGGGAGGGGGAGGGAGCGGGCGGGAGAGAGAGAGAAGGGGGCGGCCAGGGCTACAGCAGGGGCGCTGCCATGCGGCCCCTCCCGCTGCGCTGCCTCCTGCCGCCTGCCGCGAGGGCTCCGCTCCGGTCGGCGGGGAGGGAAGGAAGAGGACTGCCCTGCAGGGCGCTCTGGTTCTCTGCGCCGCTGCCCCCTACAGGGCGGCCGGAGCGGAACAACAACAACAACAAAAAGTGGCCGTGCTGCCCTAGGCTTGGGCAGAATGCCGCCTCCAACAATCTGCCGCCCCAAGCACCAGCTTGTTCAGCTGGTGCCTGGAGCCAGCCCTGATTCTGAGTCTAATTAGCGTCTAATGACAATGTATCACACTTGAAAGATGGGAGTGGCAGCCATTTCTCCCTCATTAAAGATGGAAGGATGGTCCAGTGATTAGGGCAGGGTACAATTCCCTGCTCTGCCACAGAATTCCTATGTGACCTCAGCAAGTCACTTAGTCTCTCTGTGTCTCAGTTTCCCTTCTCTAAAACAGGAGTAATAGCACTTCCCTAACTCACAGAAGGATTGTGAGGGCAAAGACATTAAATATTATGAGGCATTCAGATACTATGGTAATGAGGGTCATAGAAGTGGCAAAAATAGACATATTTCTGCCATTGAATCCAACTTTTTTTCAAAAATACCCTTCACTATTATCACATACAAACACTTATCAATAAACAAGGGGTGATGAATAGTTCTGCAGACATTCAAATACTTCTGAATATCAAGTGTCCAGTGATCTGAAGATAAAGGAATTATTCTCATACTTGACCACCTAATTACCACTGGGAAATCTGGAACACCCCACACATACCTCTCTTCTGGTACCCGGAGCTACATTTGATAAATGTAATTTTCAGCTACACTTTATGTTCAGTAGTGTGTGCTCTGTACAGCATGTCACATTGGATTGGAAATAATCTGTGACTGCTCCCAGGACATTGCGTTATATCACATGGCTTCTGCTAGTGCAAGCTCTCTTGATTTGTGACCTTGTGGTACATTACCTAAGAAAATATGCTTTAAAAATCATGGAGCACAGCTCCCTTCAAGATCTGGCCCATTATAATGGACATGTGTTTGGAAGGAATTGGCTGTAGTTATGAATAAAATAGTTGAGTATTTATATTTCCTGTTCGCAACTAGACTCTCATTTAACATCTTTATAATTTAATGATGGTCGTGTTTAAAGGCTGATCAGGGTCAGACCTTATTGTGAGAGCTGTTGTAGAAACAGGGAGTAAAAGAAAGCTGACAGACAGCTTATCATCCAAACCCTTGATCCTACAAATGAATCTGTGTGGGGGTATCCTTTGTGCCTGTGTGAAGTCTCACTCACTTCAATGGGGCTCCACATGGACAAAATGGGTCCAACAATGCAGAACTGATTGCAGGATGGGGGTCTAATGTATGAAACAGAAATACCCATATTGTTCAGTTATCTGTATCTACAGTATGAGTTATTACAGAGCAGCTAAATCTTTACTTTAAACCCATTCTAATCCTTATGATAATCATGCTGCAATGACCAATATAATAATCTCCCTAAACTTCAGGCATATCAGATAGAAGGTAACAGAGGAATTAACAAAAGAAGAGAGAACTTGGCAAAGACTAGTTGTAGAAAGGGTTTTCTAATGCCATCTGATCTTCATGAATCAGATATATTTAAGCAGCAGTGTGAGTTATACCTCTAAACCTCTCCCTCTTTTCTCAGATTAGTTGCTGACACCAACTCTAAGTCTTTGCTGGTGTAAACTGTTATAGATCCATTTACATGAATGGAGTTGTGCCAATTTGCACAAGCAGAGAATTTGGTCCACTTAATTTTCTTTCTCCTTGTACAAGGAATGCTGTTTGGATGGCTCATGATGATATTGGGGAGGCTAGATATAATCCCTGATATGGAAGGCAAATTCTAAAAGAGACATTTATAGTTGTGCTCTGACAACAGTTTCCTAGTTGGTAGGTAGCTTTCTGTCTGAAAAGGCAATTCTGTTTCCTACATTCTGGTTCTCACAATGTTTCTGTCTTGAAAATTTCACAGGTTAATGAGTGGAGAAGTACAGTTTCCAAAAGAGAGAGTGTACATCAAATTTAAATAAACACAGAAGAGACTACACCATTAAAATTATTTTAGAGTAATGCAAAGCTGATTGGATACACAGACCCAAAGTCAGAGCTGTTGTAAGCAGGTACAACACCATTAGGACTGGAGTCTGCCTACCAAATCTTATTAGAATTCCTGATTTCTCTCAATTCAATTTCCCCCAATTTTTATGCTATCCCATAATTCTGAATGAGAGTTATACAATCCAGGTAGAGCTGAAATTGTGAGGTATTACAGGTACTCATTATGAACTGTCCCTGTTGTAAACGAAAGTAACACCTTTCAAGTCAATGGAGTCATGCTGGTATAAAACTAGCGTGAGATAGAATCAGGTGCTTAGTCCACATAATTTGCTTTTGAACTGGTCCAAATGAATTCAGAGGTTAACTTGTATTAGACATGAATCAAAATTTTCAGAAGTGGCCACTTGTTCCAAGTGCCTCAACTTCTGGATGCCCAACTTGAGACACACTGGTCCTGATTTTTAGAAGTCCCGAATACCTGCAGCTTGATGTAATAGACCATTTGAAAGACATTTGCAGCAATTATCCTGCAGAAACTGTTTCTTCACAGTAATTATCAAGAGGTAGGTTCTCTGATCTCTGTCAATTAACCAGTTTCCAAAAACTTCAATGATATCTAAAGGAATGCCAATGAATCTGGCTGAGTGTAAAGAAAAGAAAAACACTTTTTTTCAGGAGCACCGCGTGTATTCCCTGTTGCATTGCTCAATACCAAGGTCACTTCTAATTGAACTGGGAAGAAAGAAAAAATAGAAATCACAGAGATGATGAAGGACAATCATAAGTGGCGGGGGGGGGGGGTCTGGAGGAGAGTTCCATTTGTGTTAACTTTAACTCTTACCACTAATTCTGGTAGAATCCAGATTTTAATTGCTTAAGTGAATTGTTCACGACCTGCATTTTGGCTATGTCAGATTTTTCTGCAGGGGACATACATTTATTCAGCCATGCAGCTGTTCCAAGACTGGCATCACTGCTTCTGCCACTGTCAGAACAGACAACATTTGTGAATAGTGGTGTGTGCATTATAACTTCTAGGGTGACTCTGTCTGTGGGAGCATCTCACTCCAGGATGCCTTAGCCTTAGGACATACACCTGCCCAATAAAAAATGAAGTATTTATGAGTTAAATTGACCTGCTAATTATTCCTCCCATCTTGTCAAGTCTTGGTCATGACAGTTTTAGCCTATTATTTCTCATATATACACTCACTATATCCCCCCATCCCTCTCATCTCATCCCAGTATTTCTTCCTCTCATTGCTGGCACAACACCAGTGATCCAAATGCCATAGAAAATAATTAACTGGATGTATAGCCAAATATCATCAATACAATTCTTTCTTGATTGTTGCTGAAACATCCCTAGCACATCCACAAATCCTCTAATTCTCACCTACTGTGCAATCCATTGCCAAAGCCCCAATAACATGGGACCAATACACTGTAAGTTTCCCCATTCAGTTATATGAGAAAATTATGACTTTCTGTTCCCCTCACAGAGCACTTACTATTGCCACAACAACCCTTATGTAACAAAGTGTACTATTTTTAAGGTGTTTGACTTGTTCAAAGCCTTACAAAACAAATGCCATAGTAAAATGTTATTACATTGGAAATTATTAAGTTCCTACTGACTACAATGCATACAATGTATACAATGATGTTAATTATTTACCAGTTACCAGTCTGATTTCATTCTGGTATTTCATTCCAATGCTCATGGATTTAACAGCTTCATAAAGTGTTGTGCTGGAATAAATCATCCTTCAAAAATGTATCTCTTAGAAATAATATGTAGCACACAGTCATTTATCACGATTGAGGTAAGATGGACAATGGAAACTCTATAGCTTTATATATATATATATATAAATATATAAAAAATGATATCCTACCTTTGAAGAAACAGTCTTTGCTGTGGATAATGTAGATTTTCTTCCTCTGCAAGCATGAGGCTCGGTGGAGTTCACAGTGATTTTCATAAAATTTGCCATCAGATCCACATACTGGCATATAACTGGGCTTGCAGTCTTCTAGGCATTTGCATTCAGGCTGATTAGTCTCCTTGTTAACAACACACTTACTTCCCCGGCCACAGTACTTTTTTTCACATGATGCATGTAGGCCATCTTGCCCATAAAGCACTGAAAAAGTAGAAAGTTTAAACATTAACTATATTTGCTTAACAGGATTTAATTGGTCTTTTGTTTTAGCATGTACATTGCAAGCTTAGTGGATATAAGGATTCCAAGGATACATGGGCATCCTATGGACAATATTGCAACTGTGATATGGAGAGTATCTTCATACATAGGCTAGCAGTTCTACAGCCCCCATTCAGCAATGCATTAAAGTGCATGCTTAAGTGGTTTGCTGAATAGTGATGGGCATAAGAATGTGCTTAAAGATAAGCATGTGCTTTGCTGAACCATGGTCTTCAGTGACTAAATACCTATACTATGTTCATTCTGCAGTTCTGATGTGGTATTTTAAGACTTTGTTGGGATTATCTCCTTCCTTCCCAACTTAAACACTGAAAAAGCAATGTCTATTGACCTGTATAAGCATCAATGACCAAACTAGATGCGGATCTCTTTTTCTGGTAAAACTAACGGTTGTTGAATTCAAAGAAGTCTACTCAGGTGTCACTCACTTGGCCCTCTCATCTGACACTGGCAGAACCCACAGTGGCTAGCAATGACACAATTAAGACTCTGAGAGCTGGTGACAATTGAACAAAGAAAGAAAAAAATGTGTCCGACCGACCCATAGCCGGGGTCAAAGATTAATCATTTTTGTATAGGGTGGAATTAATCATGTTAATGTACAAGCTTAACGTTGTGGCTGATGCTTTCGTTCACATTGGCTGTACCGTATATTGGGGTTGGTTAGTTCTTTAACTTCATTCTTGTATTTTGCATTACTTAGTTATATGCAGGAAAGATACCTATTGCTGGACCTCTTATAAATGTATTAAATAGATATCAATAAATAACTCACTCTACAAAAACAAAACAACAGATATTTATTAACTATTGGTTAATCCATTGCTTTTATTTCATTTTTATATCATAATAAATATCATAATAAACAAATCACTCAGAGACTCTAACCATGCAAACCTCCATTTAGCACCCCAGGTACTATGGGCCAGACACACTGATATCCTTATCTAGGTTGGTTATCAGCTTCCTACATGGGTGACATTTTCAAAAGTGCTCAAGGTTGACCTAACTCTGCTCCATTCAATGGAATTACTAATGGAGTTAAGTGCTTCCCACTATGAGTGAATTAATGGAGATCTCCTAGAACTGGAAGGGACCTTGAAAGGTCATTGAGTCCAGCCCCCTGCCTTCACTAGCAGGACCAAGTACTGATTTTGCCCCAGATCCCTAAGTGGCCCCCTCAAGGATTGAACTCACAACCCTGGGTTTAGCAGGCCAATGCTCAAACCACTGAGCTATCCCACCTCCCATCAGCATCCGGCCCTATGTAAATATAACAATAAATAATGTCTAGTGTCTTTTAGGTATTAGCACAATATGATGAACTGAACATTACTTGCATTTTCTATTGTTTGATATTATTATAATCCTAGGAGATTTAATTCTAGACTGCACCTAAAATTTCTGCACTGAGCAGCTTACAACAGACCTATTATTACTATAATTTATAGAGGACAGGGTATTTTGAAATAAGCCACTGTACAAAGAGTAATAACTAGCATTACACTCAATTATGAGTTTTGGAAAATTAGAAGATCACTGCGCTGCATTAATTGTAATAAGCATAAAGTTGAGAATTACAAAGGGATGTTGCAGAAAGTATAATTAAAACATGAAGGTAATTTGGTAACCAACATTTTACTGCAAGCTTTAATTAATCTCCCTTGTTGCCCATTTATGATTTCCCAATACTACATGCTGATAGAAAATGCAACAGTGTTAAAAGCAAGACCTCCGGATCCACTGCAAACACCAAGGGGTTAAAAATAGTTGTACAAAATGCAAGTCAAAGTTTCCACATGTAACAAAACCCATTTTTGCTTGCTCCTTGTTAAGTTTTTGTGTTTATCACTGTACATTCGAAAGGAAAAGAATCTGTTATTGGAGGATTAACTATTTGACTCAATAACTCATTAAAATTCCTGCACCTTGGCAGGCTAAGAAATATTGACTTTTTCCTGACCCGTAATAAACTAGAAGGTCAAAAGTGTCTCTGAGCAGTTTAAAAAGTACAGTCCCTCAGAGGGATATCTGAATATCCTCTATTCACTTCACTAATTGTTCAGCATGTCTCTTCAAACTATCCACAGCAATACACATATTGTGACCTCTACATGACCTACTGTCAAGGTCATCTATAATTACAGTATCTATTGTACATTTGTCAGAACAAAGGTCTCGATGTTTGAGTGAAGAAACCCTGTTAAACTTGCATTATTATAGTTGCTTGACTTGTTCAACAGAACGTGGCACACTAGGAAATGCATGTCAGCATTTGCTGGTGCCGTTTAAGATAAAATATTTATTTTAGATTACATTTTTTGTGTTTTGTTTGTTTGTTTTTTTGATTCTGGTAAGATAATTGACCTCCCCCCCCCTTCTGCAAAAATCAGAACTAAATTAGATCCGTTTCTATGCTTTCTTCTTAGACCCCAGATATCCTACAGTGTGACCACCCACACGGAGTCCATGGACATTCTTTTGTAGGATGGAAAAGGTTGAGTTCCTGCAAACCCTGGTTGCTCGCTTAAGACTGTAACCTGTCCTGGATTGTGTGGATGTGCTGAGTTGTGGAGGGGATTTTAGTAATCTTAAACTATCCACCCCTATACACACACACACCCATCCTTCAGCTAGGCTGGATTTCTAACTAGTACACAAAGCAGAGCTAAGTATCAGAGGGGTGGCCGTGATAGTCTGGATCTGTAAAAAGCAACAAAGAGTCCTGTGGCACCTTATAGACTAACAGATGTAATAGCTTATGCTCCAATACATCTGTTAGTCTATAAGGTGCCACAGGACTCTTTGTTGCCTTAAAGCAGAGCTAGTTATTTTGCTCTCTGGTATATATTCTGCAGTATGTTGCTAACACTAGCCGGGAGCTGCATGCTGCCCTTCTGGAAGGAAAAGCACACTGCCCCCATTGTATATTTATCCCCCCCCCTTCCCCGCCCCACTCCATCCTGAGCCATCCTTCCCTACTATAGCCACTCTTAAAACATAGCAGCTGTGTGCACCACCCACCTCATCATTATGGCTGGACCGGCAAGGACAAGATTTCTACCTTAGCATCAGCTTTATCTTGATCTTTTGTGTCTTTTGTTGGTTTCTGGCACAACATCTATGTTCTTGAAAACAAAAATTTGTGTTCCCATTGTAATGCAAATATTACTGACCTCTAATGGTGTGACCAAGTCTGGATAAGTAACAATATATATAAGACCTCTAGGTAGCTCAGACCTTGCCCATTCTACATACTATGAAATTATCATTTAAAACATTTCTGGTTTTTAGTGCCCTATGGGTTTTGTTCATGGATAGATTTATGCGATTCTACTGGCCATAGAACTCCTGATGGTAACTTTAGTGCAGGCTAGATTCCAGTAACTGCCTGTAACAAATTTGTTAACACCAACCAATACACATGGATGGCATGCAAAAGTGACAATAACAGGATATAAAATATAAGGACCCAATAAGAGAGAAAGCCCCAAGATGTTTGACTCCAAAAGCACAGGCCTCTTTATTCACTAAGGCCTGGTCTACACTATGGGGCGAATGCATGTGTATTGGTTGGTGGCACTTGTATGATGCTTCACATCTTCAAAGGACTGTACAAATATTAATTTAATTAATGTGTTAAATTTGTTAATATCAACCTCATTCAGGTTCTGGCAAAAGAGAGTCCCATATCTGTACACTTCATCTTAGTGATCTGCAGATTCCAGACGTGGGAGACCACTAAAGATGTGTCTGGTTTACTGAATGGAAAATAAACAGCTTTTTCCTTTGTTGTTTTTGGGGTACAGGCAGTTACTGGAATCTAGCCTGCACTAAAGTTACCATCAGGAGTTCTATGGCGAGTAGAATCGCATAAATCTATCCATGAACAAAAGTGAAGTAAGGAAGTGTTATTTAGTCCTTCACATAACACAAGAAACAGGGATCACCAATGAAATTAATAGTCAGAAGATTTAAAACAAACAAAAAGAAGTACTTCTTCACACAACACACAGTCAACCTTTGGAACTCATTGCGGGGGATGTTGTGAAGGCCAAAACTACAACAGGGTTCAAACAACAATTGGATTATTTCATGGAGGATAGGGCTATCAATGGCTATTAGCCAAGATGGTCAGGGATACAATCCCATGCTCTGGTTCTGCCTAGCCTCTGATTGCCAGAAGCTGGGAGTGGATGACAGGGTATGGATCACTCGATGATTGCCTGTTTTGTTCATTTTCTCTGAAGTATCTGACATTGGCCACTGTCAGAAGACAGGATACTGGATCATTGGTCTGACCCAATAAGGTCATTCTTATGTTTTTATGAGTAGGAGGATCTCAGTCATACAAGAGGAATCCTCACAGAAGTCATCAATTGTGGCACTGGAACTATGGTCCTGGTGGCACAAAACTTGTCCTTGTTTCAGCTGTGATATTTTCTCTCCTGTATTTATTTATAATTGGGACATGAATATTTATTTGTATTATAGTAGCATACAGAGACCCCAATCGGGAGCAGGGAGTGACTATGGTAGGCACTGTAGAAACATAAGGGAAGACAAGGTCCCTGCCCCAAAGATCTTACAGCTGAGTGCCAAAGTTTGGTCACAGGGAAAACTTTTACATACAATTTAGTTAAATCCTTGCAAAAAGTGCTGCAAAATGGAAATCCTGAAACAACCTTCAGTGTAGCAGCGCTTGATACTGTCATGATTTTACTTTGGTTACCTTTGTAAATGGCTGCAAATTAAGTATTTAGTTAATGACAATGATGCCACTGGGACATTTCCCCACTTAGGAAATAATGCACCAGAACTTCAACTGTATAAGTCGGCATAGTGCTATTGACGTCAATGATCTGCATTGATTTATACCGGCTAAAGACTAAAGCAAATTTAACATCATGCTAATATTTGTGTGTTTGCCATTCCTAGCGGTTAACTTAACTGAAAGATTATCTAACTGAAGGGTCCACATTGGGAAGCTACTGTGGTGCCCCAGACTGTGTGGTGCATCCCAATTCAGACCCTTTAGCACATGGATTTTAAAGATAAAGGCTTAAGATACACTGAGCAGTCCAGAAGCCACATGGAGGATTTTAAAAGACATTCTTAATTAATTAGCAGCTAAGGTGAGTAAAAGTCCCCCATTAAACTTCTGACCTTGGTCATCCAGTGTAAAATCTTTCTGAAGTCTCAGAATCACAGAATCATAGGACTGGAAGGGACCTCGAGAGGTCATCTAGTCCAGTCACCTACACTCTTGGCAGGACTAAGTATTATCTAGATCTAGACCATTCCTGACAGATGTTTGCCTACCACTTCTCTTGCTACCTCTTGTGATGGCTATGTAGAACACACCTCATAACTACCCAAAGAGCATTCAATCGTAAGTAAACATAGAATTTCCATGGCTTGTCAGCTAAGATCTGTGCTGTAGTAGGGCCAGATAATGCTGGAATGGCATACTTGCACTTTTGCCACATGGAGGACACCATTTTGTTCTCAAAATGGCATCCTTCATACAGCATGACCTCGCATGCAAGGTCACACTACATGTAGAACGTCATTTGATAGAGCGAAATGGCGTCCTCTGCACAGCATGACGTGTGCAAGGTCATGCTGGCAGAATTATTCCAGTAGTTGCCCGTTCAGGACTACACCATTGGTTAAAACACTGAACTTCCCTGCTTTTGAGACAAGAATGAAAACAGGGATGTAGTTCACTAATTAAACATGAACCCCCCTCAATATTTTTCTTTCATGTTATGAAAACGGAATGAATTTCCCACTCCTACAAGGATTATAAAACACAATAATGGAAAAGGTAATCAAGTGAAACTACCAGCTAACTGCTTGCAGTATTTATGAGCCCCACAGCACTGCATGAAAAAGATATAATTCGTTTAATTTATTAGTCATAAAGAAAGTCATTTACCTAGGTTAAAAAATGATCATCTTGTAAAACAAGCCACTTTTCAACACTAATTAAATTTACCAAACACGGCCAGAGCCTAAGTAGTTATATTATATTAAAGTTAGTATGACGAGAAGCGGAACTTCATTTGTCTCCATCAATGACAAGATTCTGTTCCTCAGAATTTTGGCTGGAAACATGAGAATTTTGGGATTCTGGTTGAAAAACAAAGGCCAGATGTGGTTGGTCAGATAGCTGCAGTTCAGGAACTGTGTCAAGTCCTTTAACAGGGTTTTGTTTATTTCAAAATAAAAATTTAAAGGCAAAATGAAGATGTAATTCCTATCCTCAGACTTATGAGGCTATGCATCCTCTAACCACTGATTAATTCATGAAGTTCGAGGCCCTTTCTGCCTTTTATACATTGCTGAAGATATTACAAAGTACAGTCAACTTTTCATAATTTCCCCATCCCTAAACATCTATTCCTTACTTTGGCAAAACTCCCAAGGAGTTCAATTCAAAATTAGCTTGAATAAGGAGCAATATAATAAACTGGGCATCACCATCACACCCAGCATTAAAGTCACAGCAAAAAATAGATACATTATATCAGGCTTCTGACCAATTGTAATTCTGCAATTCTGCACTTGTAAATTGCAAAAACGTAAATTATAATGTTTGCATAAATAAGAAGATGGCAAATTCTTTGAGATGAACACTGGGCTAATTAATATCCATAGACACACTTTTGGAAGTTGTTAACTAGTCCTGATTTACAATGCAGGAAACAAAGCCACAAATCGCACAGCAAGTCGCTGTCAGAATCAAGATTAGATACTTCCTGGTCCTCAGTTTTCTCTTATTTAAAAGAGGAACTATCGTATATTCCTGCTTCATAGGCAGTGATAGGAACTCAGTGATGTTTGCAAAATGTTATATGATTTTAATGTATTTTTATTGTACCTGCATGAAAATCAAATCCTCAGAACTGCAGAAACTACGACAGTAATTTCTTATGAACCAACCTGGTTTGTCCTTTAGATCTCATGGAAATCTAAAAAAATTAACAAAATTCATTCGGCCACTGCTGAATTATGTGCCTGCATCATTTCTGATTGGAATATATAGATGAGGTGGATCATTTTTTTCTTTTTTTAAGCAAACACACAGAAGCCCAACACAGCAGAAATGATCTGATAACAATTTAGATGCGGAAGATCCACATACTGAGCTGTGCCTAAGCATGGAAAATTTGCACCCAGAAAGAATTCATTTGAGAAAACATAAGCAACCTTAATTGCAGTGGTTTTCTACTACTAGAATGTACTAGATAAAGGATGGAAAGGAAAAAAATATATAACCTCTACTAAATAAAAAACCTGCAGTAAATCAACTGTTAATGTATTACTTCACTGCAGTTTCAAGTTCAGATTTTTTTGTGCATCTTGGTTGCTACCTGCAATAATCACGTACGATCCAGTCCTGCAAAAATATGATTCCCATCTCTATTAGACATTAATTTTTGGGAAGAATACAGACTGTAGATACATTTGTTGCTTGGAACTCCCCATACACTCGATTTAACATAATTTATTTTCCTTGTGCTGATAGTAAAGCTGCAAATACCACAGCATGGGACCTTCCACCTTCTCTGACTAGCACATATTTATCATATGTTCATAGGATAATCACGCTTTGAAGTAATATAAGTTCAGACATATGCAAATCGCACTGGCTCCTGTTCAGCTAACAAATATGTGTATCCAGTGTTATCGTTGCAGTAAAACTAGTGTAAAGCAATGGGCAAAAATTCACTAACAATCTGCATAACTCTTTAAGCAAATCTCTTTTTTTGCATTGCATGCCTATTATGAAAACGGAGCAGCAGCAAAAGGAAATTCACCTCAGAAAAAACTACTTGGTGTTGACTGAATCATTACCAACACAACCATTATTTCTGTTGCTAGTCTTTGCTGTTCTGATTTCTTTTTTTCTTTTTTTTTTAACAAGATGGTGACTCATCCTGGAAGAAAAATATAGAAAATGGGACATATGCTTCAAGCTGTTTTGCTAATGATCCAACCTGCTAAAGTTTAAGTTTGCTCATGACATTTGGCACTACTGTACTATTGAGAAGATTAACAGGTTTTATTATAACTACAAGGACTGCCCACTCTTTCAGGTAATAAGAAGGTTTGGAGGTCATGTGCATTATTCACAAGCACTATCTAGGGAGAGAAATACACACTTCTCACTCACTATTCCAAAGAAAAGAAATACAGTAGCCGCAGAGGAAAAAGACAGAAAATTATCATCCACTACATTAATCTAGAGGCCCTATCGGAAAGGGAAGATACTGCATCTAAATGATGACACAGAAATATTGTTCAAAAAGCCATAAAAGATAAAGCTATAATTGTTTCAGTTATAATACACATTCACATACATATAAACAGACACACACTCTCTCTTTCTATATCTTTATACATTGGCACCTCTCTAGATAGCTACATTTCTTATGAGTGCCAAAGCCATGGATGGGTAATGCAAGTCATTCCAAAAGAGTGCCAACAGAATTTTATACCAAACTGCACTATTTTATTTTCTGAGGATGCCACATATTAAATTAAAAACCAAAAACAAACACTTCCAAAATTACCTCACTATTTTAAAGATTTTTTTTTATTGATGCTCTTGTTAATATATCACTGCATATTATACAAGTTAAATTAGTTAGAATGATTCCAACTGAAAAAGCCTCTGATGGAGATGAAAATGATTAGGCACAACTTAGAAGTTTCTAAAACTGATCAAAAATAGCTCTTCTATATGTAAGAATGTTGTGGTTTTCAGATCCAATCTTTCAGACTTTCCAGGCCTACAAACAAATACTGTCTCCCAATGGAAAAGTAGGACTTTCTCCATTCCAGTGGTATAAAGCTTATACTTCTAGGCCCTGACTTTGGACATTAAACCTGCCACCAGTGCAGAAAGAAGCAGTGTCTCTGCTGTGCCCCCATATATAGTGTTTTGCAGAAATGCCAGATTGGAGTGGAAGGAGGAAACATTTCTCTGGCAGATTTTTTTACTTAACAGCAGCTGTTTGAAATTGTTCAGTTGTTAATCATGTTTGAATAGGTCCTGGCAGGGATGGAGTGAACTATGACCAGACCCTACACTACTGAAGCTGATGGGAATTTTGCTTTTGATTTTTATGGTGCAGAATCAAGCCTCTCGTGGGCAAAATTGAGGGGAGCCAGTTCAAGGTGTCTGCTAAATCTAACTTATCGACTCAAGATACCACCACTTTCTACATGGCATATATAAATTTTAAATGGAGAATATGACAAAAATCAAGAATAGCAAATAAAGCTGGCAGCCATGAAAGCAATATTTAGCTACACTGTCATAAAGTGGATGCAGCAATATGAATCAGTGAAGGCAACAGCTGCTGATAGAAGAGATGAAACAAGCTTTGGATTGACACAGTTGAAACCTATAAAATAAGGACAAATCAGTAACAGAGGAAAAAGTCCCCATAATCAGTATGCTTCTATGGAAAAAAAGACAATTTTGCATTTGTAACCAAAGGGCAGGATACAATCTGTTCCTATAAAGTGTCCAATTTGAACCTTTAAGAGGATTTCCAGAGTATAGCTTTGAAGATACAGATATGAATTCACTGAACCAAGTGCAATTCTCCTCCCCACTCTCCACACATATCAGTGGATTCCAGTTATGGACAACCAGAATAACTGTTAGAGGATGGACTCTTTCCTAACGATGTATAATCCTCAGAATCATATATCAAAGAAACTGGTAGTAGCAGGGGAAAATATAAAATTGCTACAAGAAACGGCAAACCTATCTTGAAAAGACTTTTCATTATACGTTTTCTGTGACTGAACTGCAAAAGCCTGAAATCCCAATAATGTGCACTGAGGGAACTGCTTAATTTGTGAGAGTACTGTAATTATTTATCCATATAAAATTTGAGTTGTTGGCATTCAGCAACTCTAAAAATTAGGCCAGAGGCACCCAAAGTTAGAGAACACTTATGAAATTGTGGGCTTTAAAACTTTTCTGTGTCAATTTTTGCATCTTAAAATGGGGATTAATACAATTTCCCTACCTGACAGGACTATGAGAAGGATTATAGATGACATTGTGAAAAGGCTTTGAAAATCTCAAGTGCTATACTGTGTTATTATGAGTATAATTTGGACTAAGTTTTGCCTAATTTCAAACCCACTCAAACACTATGGGATCAAACGTTTGGTGCTGACACACATTATTGGCATGGTGTTATATTTATGAGAGTATGAAACAAGAAACAGAGGGCATGGATACCAACAACTCAAAAGAGCAAATAATGTAAATTATACCTGGAGATAATTGCAGAAGAAAAATGTAAACCTGTGTTTGAAAATCTGGCCAAAACATCCATGCCATTAATGTGTGACAGTCATGCTTTTGGGGCCATTCTCTTCTCTTTAGCAAGAAAAACCTGAAGCAGATCAGTCAGCAAGACTTACTGGCTTATTTAGAGGATTATATATCATAGGTACTTAATAGTGAATGTAATTTTATTATATTATTACAATGCACCAAATACAGTTTAAAGGCTAAATTATGTTTGGCTGCTGTGTCATTGGGATTCATATTGATCCAAGGACAGAATTTGGCCCTGGGTTTGGTGACTGGAAATGTCACGAAGGAGATGACAAAATCCCTTTGAAAAAAATCACAGAAGTAATGAGACACATTACTTGACCCTACAGTTACATCCCCTTCATCCATCAGAAGGCCTTTCTTTTTAAAACTTAATTTATTCCAAGGTACCCAAATTTAAAGCTTAGTAAACAACTCAATGGGCCAATGCAGGAGTTAATGTGCATATCTTTCATAGTGCTTCAAAATAGTGTGAAGCACACAGAAGCAAAGAAACTCTCCAGTATCTGACTGGTAGGATCTGGATCACAGTAACTGTGGGAAACAGAACCATTAGAGTTCAATACCCTACACGCTTCTGAAAGAAAGATATGAAATCCTCATAGGACTTTGCTCAAGGTTGGTCTTGTTGCATTTAATTTCTTCCATCAGCCCTTCTCACTGCCCCGACCTTCAATCTTACTTTCAGGACCATCCTTCCTTTCCTCTTGTTTTCAGTTGTCTTTTGTCCTTTGACCACTGCAATGAGTGCTTGCACTCTACGGGCTATTGTAAAAGATTTGAGCGATCAATAGTTCATGGTCATATATCCACCTGTTATTCCTTAAGTGAAATTCCTGTGACAGAGAGTGTATGAAAAGGTTGGAAAGTGATAAAGCAATAATTAGAGAGGACTTGTCTCTTTTCATAGTGATTTCTTCAACTATATTCCCAGTGCAAAGAGCAGAAGCGAGTTGGAAAGATTAATTCTGTCTGATTATTTATCTTTACTTGTTGATGCTTTTCTACTAAACTTTAATTTTGATGCCAACATTGGTGGGTTTGGTGTAAATTATCCACATAAAAGTTTCCCTTCCCCTCTTCTAATATTTCCCAGAACTATATTTGAAGACTTTTTTCAAGTCTTGATTGACCATTGCATTGGTCACACTTTCCACTTCCTCCTATACCTCATAGGCATAGAGTCATAGACTTTAAGGTCAGAAGGGACCATTATGATTGTCTATTTATTTCTCTAAGGAAGCTAACTTTCTTTCTCTATAAATTGCCTTCTTTCTTTATAAATTGTTGTGATTCCGTATACCTCCACATATAGCTTTTCTCCCCTTCCCTGGAATAAGACAGAGTTCTCACTTCACACTTTGTTTCAACAACTGGCTCAATAATACTTTTTTGAAGTGGTAGAAATAGATCTGACCTAGAACACCAGATCTAAGCTTCCATGGCTTTTGAAGAAGTTCAGATCCAGATAATTCTCTCTTTCTATTGGCTCCCATTAGAACAGCAAATCCAAATACGCCTGAACTTCGGAAGAGTTTGGATTGAGTCTGTGTTTGAAATCCATGGCTCAGGCCTATCTCTGCTTGGAGAAGGATCAAAGCAATATCCATCAGTATGTTGCACCACACTGCAGCAAAAGGTGAACCTACCAACTGCCATCACTGTATGATCCCTATGTGTAAACAACTCATTTACTGTGAAAATTATTTTTTCTATTGTATTAGCAGCCATGGTTCAGAAACAACAAAAGCTAAACTCTGATATGAGGAAGGACCTTACAGTCTTGAAATCTCACGGTCTCTGATTTTGGTCATCCACTGCCCAACTTTGTAGTAAACTCATTTACAGGAGAAAAATTACTTTTCTCATTTATTTTATACATATTTCACCCTGACACATGCATAAACCAGATGGCACTGCATATTGGATAGATTGATTTTTCAATTTCCTGATTATTCATTTTCTCACTCAGTACATCAATTTATAAGACTCCACATAGAACCAAAATAGCTCATCAGCGTATTTGTCCCAGAAATGAAAACATATCTGAATTTAATTTATTTTATTATTTTTTGGTTGCAGGATGAGTAGGTGAACAGATATCTTTAATGAATACCCATTTGGCCTCTTATTACATTATTCTCAAATGCTGCTCTTGGGGAAAAAAGATAGCTCCTCACTCATCCCGAGCTATGTTATTGCTCTGTGAGGTCTAAATGATGTGATTAATTATAGAGTTATAGACTTCATGATAGTGAAGCCTGTGTCAGCATTTCCAATATCAACTCCTTATTTTAGGTTTTGTGGTCTGCAACTGTGTCTTGGCATCAAACGTCTCATTCTTGGAACAATATTTTAAGTGGTCTCGGGGCAGGCCATGCAAGTACAAAATGAGTGGCAGTGCAAGCTTCCACACAATGCTCTCACTGGTGAAGAAGGAAAGAGACTGGCATCGTGACCTGGGCATCTCCTTACTAACAAACTAAAATAAATACTATAGCTTTCTTCATTAAATTATCCCATAAAATTCATTACATTATCCTCTATTCAGTGGGAATAGAGCATACACGGTAATTTTCGGGAATGAAAAACAACTTAACTGCACAAACAAGAAAGGACAAAGGTTTAAAACCTGAACATACACATGAATCTCACAAATACGTACACATCTCCCTGCTCCTATATTTTAGGGTGGTCTCAAGAGAGAACAAGGATGGCCTCTTTTACAAGAGTCACTTCATAGTTTATTTCATGTTTTCCAAATTAGATTAAATTTCAGGTCGTGTGTCTAGGGAGACTAAACCAATAGTTTTAAATCCCAGCAAATAATTAACAAATCCCATTAAGGAAATGTTCCACTTAGTTTACTATGCGGCCTATGAATAGCTAAAGATAGATAATGGTGCTAAAAAGATAGATTAGGCATATACAAAGTTTTATTAAGAGTCTATTTGTGAGCTTCAATATGTTTGGGTGTAAAAGTTGCCAGTTTCAGAAAATAAATGGGAAGAAAATAAATAAATAAAGCCATTTAGCTATAAAGGGTTTGTATTAGTGCAGGTATTTCAGGTGTGTGTGTGTGTGAGCCTACTGCTCAAAGCATACTGCATGTTTGACTCACGAGTGCATTACTTGATTGAAGAGGCATATTCAGAAATGGGATTAGTATCATTCCTATATCACATCCAAATCAGCATAAACTTCTTGCTGAAAACTGTTGAGGTTGCACAGTCTTTTCAGATTTTTTCCCCCCAAGAAATTTCATTTATGTTTTCTTGCCTAGATGTTGTACAGCCTCATACATTATAAGCAAAAGAGCCTTACTGTATAATAGAAGTGTGAGGCAGGAGCCAAGCAGTTCCATTACAGGGGGAATTACAATCATGTAACTACGGAATGAGGATGTATTACATCTGTGTGGGACATAGAAGGAAGGACGTTTTTATAAATCAATCTTGAGCTGTTACTCAAGAAGGAAAATAACTAGTGGCGGTACCTATTCACCAACTCAGTGTCATTTGCCTGCCAGTGTACATTCCCTAACCTCACCCTTAATTAATCATTTTATTCCAGTCAGTAAGATTGCAGTATGCAAATGAATTGAGGGGAAAAGTAGACAGATGACAGAAGGGTGGCAGTCCATATCTACTACTCGACCATCATTTGTGATGTTGAGAGGGCTGCAATGGGGGGATAAAAGTGGAGGAAGAGAGAAACAGAAAGAGAGGAGAAGGAGAAGAGAGAGTTTCTTAGCCACCGTGGTAGTACAGACAGACAGACCACTAGCTCTTTCAGACCACTAGCTCTGTCCAAATAGACCACTAGCTCTTTCATTACAATTGTGGGCCTATGAGAGTAGAAGTCTATCCCTCCTATACTTCCTTTTCCCTCCAATTATTTGATTTTGTCAACCTTCAAAATTCAGCAGTTAAGAGTCTAACGTAGTTAAATGTTCAACTGTCTCTCTAAAAGGAATCACTGGGCCAAATTAATCACTGATGTAAAGAGGCACCTCAAAAAGGAGTTCCAATAACTTACGGAGGAACAGGAAAACTGTCTCAGCAGGGACAACCTACCAAGGGACTGTAGGAGTGAGCCTAAGTGCAAAAATATCGTGCTGGGCCAACAGAGAAATTCAAATTTCATGGGAGTCCAGGGAGTTCTTACAGCATTGCCTGAGACATAAAATAACATTCCAAATGAGATTGCTGCATCATGACCTCCTTGTATACATTATTGTTTGTGTGTGATTGCGACTTGAACATCTGAGGGAGAAGGGCAAGGAAGATGGGGAGTGTGGATTGGGAGCTATGGCTTCACTGGTTTACAAATAATAAACAACTGCAATTCATGCTAAATATTTAATTATTTGAAGACCTTTCCCATTTTCTAAGCCCAAAAGGAACCCTTCATAGATCTCTTCTTTTGGGATTAGAGAATTTCCAAAATGAGGAGGCATGAGAGAAACCAGGAATTCCTTTAAAAGCAATAAGGACAAGAGATTGCTTTAATTTTTTATTGCTTTTGATACATATTTTAGAGCCCTTCTGAAACTAGGGAAGTAAAGGAAACCATGTGAGCCCAGTCAGCATATAAAGAGCTCTATAAAGTGAAGAAAATTGAAAACCAATTTCATTTAAAACAACAATAAAAGAGAAACAGGCTGAATGAGAAGAAAACATTTGCAAAGAGAAGGAAAGTCACATAAGTATGTATGTGCAGATATTTAGAACAGTGAAAGGTGTCCTAAGCAAAGATTGGATGCTTAGTAGAAGTGGCTTTTAACTAAAAGGTTGAACAAAATTGTATTGAAAACTGCATAAGGATCTTTTTAAGTCATTGCTAACCAGATGTACAACGGTGCATCCAAGTTAGATGCACCCCTTTTCAAATTGAACTACCTGATTTTATGGAAACCTATTAAATACATGACACACAGTTAAAAAGTTCATGGAATGGATGTTGTTTTGGACACTCCTAATGTTCTTAAAGGTATGAGACTGGAGCGGCCATAAACTTTTATTTCAGTTTTGACGAATATGAGTGAGCATTCAATATACCCTGATTTGAGACCAAAGCGAAACTCTGTCAAGCTGCAATACAATTAACAAGGGCATTTATACTCCTCCCTTTGATTCCTCTCATATCTTTACCGAAGCTCTTTCCAGGGCTAGTAAACTTATAAAGAAACATTATTTTCAGAATAAAACCATCTAGCTCTGTTGCTCATCATGCTGATTTTGCAAACTCCCAGAGCTGCATTTTGTATGGTCACCTAACTACAATAGAAAATGTTACTCCAGCACTATTATATGCCCTATGCATTTCAGTTTGGTCCTCTTTCATAGATTCATAGATTCATAGATTCTAGGACTGGAAGGGACCTCGAGAGGTCATCGAGTCCAGTCCCCTGCCCGCATGGCAGGACCAAATACTGTCTAGACCATCCCTGATAGACATTTATCTAACCTACTCTTAAATATCTCCAGAGATGGAGATTCCACAACCTCCCTAGGCAATTTATTCCAGTGTTTAACCACCCTGACAGTTAGGAACTTTTTCCTAATGTTCAACCTAGACCTCCCTTGCTGCAGTTTAAGCCCATTGCTTCTTGTTCTATCCTCAGAGGCTAAGGTGAACAAGTTTTCTCCCTCCTCCTTATGACACCCTTTTAGATACCTGAAAACTGCTATCATGTCCCCTCTCAGTCTTCTCTTTTCCAAACTAAACAAACCCAATTCTTTCAGCCTTCCTTCATAGGTCATGTTCTCAAGACCTTTAATCATTCTTGTTGCTCTTCTCTGGACCCTTTCCAATTTCTCCACATCTTTCTTGAAATGCGGTGCCCAGAACTGGACACAATACTCCAGCTGAGGCCTAACCAGAGCAGAGTAGAGCGGAAGAATGACTTCTCGTGTCTTGCTCACAACACACCTGTTAATACATCCCAGAATCATGTTTGCTTTTTTTGCAACAGCATCACACTGTTGACGCATATTTAGCTTGTGGTCCACTATAACCCCTAGATCCCTTTCTGCCGTACTCCTTCCTAGACAGTCTCTTCCCATTCTGTATGTGTGAAACTGATTTTTTCTTCCTAAGTGGAGCACTTTGCATTTGTCTTTGTTAAACTTCATCCTGTTTAACTCAGACCATTTCTTTGTCACTGTCTAACACATTTGGGGGCTTTTGTTATTTCACAGGGTCCTTTAGACAAACCGTTGACATTTTGACCTTTCTACTGGATGTGTCTCAAAGCTAACAGCCTCTAAGCTAATAGTTGCCTTTTACAGCTTCTTCCCTGGGGCATTACAGCTAATCATCCCCTCTTCCTAAAGTATTGCACTCTCTCCTCATGAGAGGAAATTATTCTGATTCTCTCATGGAAGATTTCTTTCTTTTTTTCAAGGTACTGTTTAGTGGTCCCTAGAGATCTAACAGTTAAGTACAGGACTCCTGCTTCTGAATATCAACTGTTGAGCTCTCTTGATTGCTCTTGTGGATGTGTAGGGACAAAGTTCAAGGCTGGCAGAGAGGCTGAGAACATGGCCATCCTAGTAAAAGAACATCTGGTTGATTCTACTGAGATTTCTCCGTAAACTTGAACTGTCCAGTTCTGGGGTTTCTGAAATATTCTGACAACTTCTCTCCATCATGCATTGGCTCACATTTTATCAAGCCTCTGAACTTTCTGGATTTGGCCAGAACCAGAGGTGGAAATGTGGGGACATTGAGAAGCCTTTAAAATATACTACACTGGCAAAAACAGAATATGTAACACCACTTAAACAAGCAAAACAGCAGCAATAACTCTCCACCCATGTTTCTTCTCCCCACTCCTCACATATACACACTTCTCAGTACACAGGGAAATGGAGAGAATTAAAACTACTGCTGTTAGATAACGAGACTTTTTCTTTATTTTGTTCATAGCAAATATGTATTTGCCTGATGGAACAGTTCCAAGTTGTTAAAAGATAAATGCATTTTTTCAAAACCTCCTGAAAAGTAATTTTAAAAAATGGTGGGGGTAAAAGAACCCTTAAGGTTTAAAAAACATTCCTGTGATTACATAAAGTGACAAAATGCTGAAACTCAAAGTTAACACTGACACACCATCCTTAGCTCCTGCTGCTTTTCTTTTGTTCCGGTTTTATTCACAGTCATAGGAGCTGGGGATAAAATGACAGCCTAAATTCTGAATGTCACGGCTTTGTCAAGTTTTGTTACACTCTTAATGCTCTTTTAAACATAGTCTTTGGGGTTTATAATCCTCTTCACGATGTAGAAAATTGAGGGGAGGTTGAGATGGACAGAACTTGCCTACTGTAATAATTCAGCGTGTATTTTATAAAAATCAAGCATAAGTAGACTTCAGTGGTGCTACTCCAACTTACATCAGCTGAGGGTATGGTCCAATTTGTATGAAAATAACATTAGACTGGCAAGAAAACTCTAAGCTAAGGTTACCTCATGACTGTTCCTCTGTCTAGTCCTATATCACTAAGGCTACCTTTATGTCATAGAAGTCATGGAATCCGTGACTTCCAGAGACCTCCTTGACATTTTCTGCTTCAGCCCCTGGGGCTACAGGACTGGAGCTGGCAGCCAGCGGGACCCTGCAGGTTTCCAGCAACTGGGGACAGCCTCGCAGGGAGGTGGGGGGAGAGAACCTTACAACTTCCAGACACCACGGTGGCAGGAGAAACCATGGAGCCAGAGAAGCAAAAGTCACAGACAGGTCACGGCTTCCATTAATTTTTGTTTATTGCCCGTGACCTGTCCGTGACTTACTAAAAATAACCATGACAAAATCTTAGCCTTATACATCACTTATCTAATAGTGAACTGTAATACTGTAGTGCAAATGATGGAAAATGAAAGTTCAGCCACACACTTATTCTGTGATGGTGAAATACCTAGTTGTATGTGTTGTTGGAGTGGATAGATGGAGGACCTCCCTTTTTTGCATAGCCACTCCTCCCCACTGCCACAGAGTGACAGCTAGAGTAAAGAGGGAATATGGTCTGGGAGTCATGAGGCATGGGTTCTACTCCTGGTTCTGCCATTGACTTGCTATGTGACTGTGAACAAACCAGAACGCCTCTGTGCCTTAGTTTCTTACTGTAAAATGAAGATATCAATACACGTTTATGCCCCAGTGGGTATTGGGAGACTAAATGCATTAATGTTAGTAAAGCACAGAGATCCTAACTTGCAAGGTAATATAGATAGAGCAATTATATATGTATGCAGCACTCTCCCTTTCAAAATGCTGTATACAACAGAGTAAAAAAACAGATGATAAAAACCATAATAAGGCACCACGTCCCTTACAATATAAATATATTAAATCAAATGGGGGGGGGGGGGAATACAATTTAAAAAGGGAGCAAAAAGAATTGGGATAAAAGGTTAGGAATAAACAAACATCATCAATCATCGTAAAAACATTTCTGTGGGGAAAAAAAGCTTTATAGTGATTTTTAAGTGAAGGGACAAATGAAATAAAATGGATTTCAGGACAGGGAATGTTTCACACAAACTGAACGACAGCAACTTTGTACTCACCAGATGAATTGAGACACAAAGGAGAAAAGCCTAAAGAGCACATCATGCATATATAGATACCCATGAGTAGAAGGCTCAAAGAGTAAGTCTCAAAGGGCCAACACCATTACGGGCTTTAAAAAACAAAACAAGAGTCACAAATTCTAGTCAACCCCAACATAAGGAATGCTGTGTGAGGATAACATGAGCACAAAAATGCAAACATCTATGTTCTGCATTCTGAACAAGCACCAAGCAACTGAGCAGTCCTACCAAGAGAGTGAGTTACAATAACTGAGCTTCATGCTGCTATTGCAAGATTGTGATGGTGCAGCCGACGCACACTGCAGAATTGAAAAATAACACTGTTCTACTATGTCCAACCAATGGCATTCCATGGAAAAGGCAGGGTCAAAAGAGGAGTAAAGATTCTTAGAATGCTCCCTCCCTTTTGCCCCTTCATAAGGAATAAACAAGGAAGAATGAGACGTCTAAATGACTTTTACATCCCAATAGTGACAAAAATTGCTAAGCCTTGGTATTATTGCGGGTGCTTTCCCGAATATTAACACTATTCCTCTTTCCTTTAAGCAGATTATCAGAACTGCTAGTTTGTGTGAAGATCAATGAGGACAGCTTTTAAGATTACAGCTGTTGCTGGGCTGTCAATTTATGCATTTTTCTTACTCTCTCTCTCTCACTTGGCAACTTTATTTATTGTGACAGAAAAACATCAAAAGGAACTATGTAGCAACCAGACCAAATTTTCTGTTAATATGCAAACTATAAAGTTGAACAAAAATTAGCAGCAAATGAGCAAAGTGTGGACAGGGTTTTATATTTAAGATTTAAAGCTGGAACTCATCAGATTTCTTATTAACTTGCAGTTCAAACTAATTCCTTTGTGGCGCACAAAAATTGAACAAATCTATTTATTTTAAAATTAAGGGACAATGCAAGTATCTACTCAATTTGCCTTTTCCTGTCAATGCCATTACAGTTCACCACATTGGGTCAGAGCATTCGATTTCCAGAGAACATGGGGGGAAATAAGTGCCGATGACTCAGATAGTGGCAAATGTAAGAGGGACGAGTGCCCAAGGCCGTGTCTGTACAGATGCCTGAAGCACAAAGTGTGTGTTAGTATTTGTGGTAAACTTCTTTGACCTGCAATATTTGCCAGTCTTTTGTGGTTGTTATTGTTTAAGCCATCGTTTCCCCATGATCAGGATCAAAGACATAATATGGGAGGACAGATACCAGAACATGCTGTAAAAAATGTGCATTAATTTTAAATGATAGATGGTTTTCAGCCTCGCTAAAATGAAATGACAGCAGTTACTCCATGGTTAAGGTAGCAATTGAGTTTCCGTTGTCAGCCTAGTTTTGCTGTCTCCATATCTCTCCTGCCCGTCTCCCATCCCCCCAAAATAACTGGTCTTAAAACAGGTGGGTTATATCTAGGGATGTGGTAGAATGTTTGCTGCAAAACTTGAGTGAATGAAAGAAGGGGTTCTGAAAGACAACAACCTAACAACAGAGTTGTTAAACGAAGTTCCCAAATTCTACAGAACTCACTGAGGGGTGGGGATCAGAAAGTAGAAGAGAGATTTATCCAGTTTACTGGACTCTACTAGCTGAGATCTAGTTGACAGGACCAAAAGTTCTTATTGATTAACATGAAATTACAAAAATCATTAACATTGTCCTCAGGTACATCACCAGAGAACGTAGCTCTGGCAATCTAAATACAGGAGTCAAAGAATTTCTATAGAGTTAAGATTTTATTTATAAAAAATAAACAAAGGGTAGAATGTTAAAAAATTCTAAAACTCCTGTTGACTTCAATGGGATCAGAGTTATGCCACTCTGAGCACTTTTGAAATTCCCTCCCTAAGTCTCTAGTCCTTTTCCGTGCAGGAAGAGAGCTCAAAGTGTAACCTTGTCACTAGGGAGGCTTGTTAATGGGGAAAAAAGGTTAATGAGGGGAGAGGGTCTTGCTCTGGCAGACTTCAGGAGATCTACAAGAAGGCCCCTTTACCTCATCCCGCCTAAGGCCCCGCTCTTCCATCCAGGCCCTCACAGGTCCATAGGAAGGGAGCCAGGCTTCCTTTAAAACACATTTACTTTACTTGTTGCAAGATTTTTCAGATTAAAAAGCTCAAACTAAGTTGTTGGTTTTTTAAACAGAAGCACTTGCTGTCAGTCAAACCACAAATCAGGATCATATATTGCCCTCCACCCAGGCGGGTGTGGTGTGAGGTGTGTAATCCTCATTGACACCAATGGAGCTGAGTGTGCAGAATGAGTACACTATGTGGATCAGGGAGTGCAATTTGTAGGTGTTCCAGATAGTTGCAGAAATGAAGTGAACTGGTTTACATTAGTTAGCTGCTCTTAGGCCAGGTCTACACTACCGCGGTAGTTCGACGGCTGGCAATCGAAGTTCCGGGTTCGATTTATCGCGTCTGGTCTGGACGCGATAAATCGATCCCGGAAGCGCTCGCCGTCAACTGCGGTACTCCAGCTCGGCGAGAGGAGAACCGCGGAGTCAATGGGGAGCCTGCCTGCCGCGTGTGGACCGCGTCGGAACCGCGGTAAGTTCGAACTAAGGTATGTCGACTTCAGCTACGTTATTCACGTAGCTGAAGTTGCGTACCTTAGTTCGAATTTGGGGGTTAGTGTAGACCAGGCCTTAGAAACAGTCACAGAGCCACACAGCAGTCTGTTTTTGAATAAGGAAAAACAGATCAAAACCCAAGTTAAATGTGTGACTAGAAAGAAAAATATCCTCAAACTGTGGTTTGGGTGCCACAGCGTAAAAGTTACCAAGAGCTTTGGGTTGAAAGAACCCTGGGTAACAATACAGGTGCTGCTGTCTCTGATGCACTTGGTAACAGAGAAGCAGTTTTGAAGCATGAGGAGTAAAATCGAATAAAATTATGACAGTTAAATATTCCGATCTAAAACAAATACATAGTTGTGAAAGAAACACAAATTTCCAGTCTGCAGGCTTCAGCACAATTCTACTTCATGTGTGTAAGTCACCTGACAAGTGCCTAAATGTCTTTGAAGACAGAGAATGAGATATGGCAAAGAAAGCTGCTGATGCTAAACTTGTACTGCATCGTCCAAAGGGAGCGCACAGAAAAGTTCATGCAAGGGACAGACCAGAATGCATTAATTCTCAATTAGATCATAGTATACAACAAAGCACAGGACATTAGCATCAGATTTGTTCACCCAAGGAGTAAGTGGTTCATTTCACTTCAGAGAAGTCTAAACTAATGAAATGTCATGGGGACTAAAAGACTCTACTTTCCTGCCTGCACTGATTTGGAGCTGCATGCTCTGCTATTTGTTCTGACCTGCTCATGCTGTTTTTTTTCTGAACAGACAGATGTACTGTAGGGGATATTGCTTCACTTGTATTTTCTGCTAAATAACTTTCTAGGGACAACATTCAGTATACAAACGTATAGAACTAGAGACGCACTGTAGGAGATATAATCCATTGGATCACTCTCACTGTTGCCTCCTAACGTTAATCTGTCTCTATCCATTGGCAGAAGGTTCACACTGTTACAACTTACTCCTTGCAGGATTTCACCAGAGCCTAAGTTTGGTGACCTTAAGGGCATGCTGCAAGGTTTGTAAATTCAAGCTTTTGAAAGCTTATTCCCTTGGTTCACATTGGGGATTGATGTGAGGAGCATGCATGTGTAGGGGACGGGGATTGCGCCTCGCTAGACTTTAAGATGAAAGATTACACGTTTTAATGGGGTCTTATTGAGGGGTAGAATTTTCAAAAGTGCCTGAGTGACGTAGGAGCCCCAGTTGCAGTGAAAAATCAATAGACCCGTACTCATAAGTGACTTTGGCACTTTTCAAAATCCCACCTGGGGTCAAATATATGTTTTTAGATCATAAAATTAATCCTCGTATTTCCTACGTAGACCCTGAAATACAGTGGAGACTCCACCTACATTACTTATGGCCTTTGCTAATTAAAACTTCAGAGACACATTGATGGAGAATATATACCACAACAGAAGGAGGATTTTTGTATGATACATTTTAAACAGTCTACTGTAAACTAAAAGAGCAGCAAGGATGCAAAGGGAGCTTTCTCTGTGCCCCCTATTTTGTGATAGTAGTGGAGAATATAAACATTGCTGGATAACTGCGCCACTAGAGTTAGTTGAATTATTTATTGTAAATAATATACATTGTGAATTCTGCTCTTTATTCTGTTCATGAATCATTCATGAACCAATCCAGATTTCTACAGCTGTATCGGTTATTCATAAAGTTTCATCTAATAGTATAATAGACAAATTTTAGCCTGTGAGCTGTTCATAAACTGTTCACTTTGTCTTTTTTTGAAGTGTGATTTTTCACCTCAGTCACATGGTATCGCAGCTGCTCTTTGATTGCATGACTAAAGCCTTTTAAAAACATAAGAACACTGAATGATGAATAACTCACATTTGGTACAATTTTTAGATGAATAATCATTTGTGCTAATCTTTGTGCAAATATCAGGCTTCATAAAATTTTTTCACAATTACCTATCGACCTTGACAAATTGGAGAATTGGTCTGACATCAACAGGATGGAAGTCAATAAAGACAAGTGCAAAGTACTACCCTTAGTCCCAGCCACAAGAGATTAGCTCTTTGAAACCTTCTCCATTCAATCTGTCTTGAAGCAGTTCCTCAGAAATTCCCCAGTTAATCAAATCTTTTTCTATAACATCTATCCATCTAGTTTTGGGTCTTCCAACCCTTCTTTTACCCTTCACTTCTAAGTTTAACTCCCTTTCCTATGGATTCCCTAAGCTTTTCTATATTTGGTATCATGTTCTCACTTCCCCTAATTCATTTGTTCTGAACATGATCCATCCTTGTAACTCCAAGCATCCATCTTAACATTTTTATTTCCACCATATTCAAGATCTGCTCCTGTCTCTTCCTCAGTGCCTGGCTTTGGGAGTGATACAAAAATGCAGGCCAGATTACAGTCTTGTAGACCTTCAATTTGATAGGTATTCTCCTATTGCAGTTCACTCCATTTAGTCCATGCTTTTCCTGTTCTGATTATAAGTACATCATTGAGTTCACCATTACCCTGTACTATTGAATCCAGGTACTTGACCTTGTGTACCTGTTGTAGTGTCTGGCCTCTCAGTCTCATTGTCATCCTGCAAGATATCATCAAATCTGCAAACCATGTACTCTCTTTTATCTTTGCTGAGTTTCACACCATTTCTTTCAAGTATGCACCTCCATCTTTCTAACGTTGGTCTTCCCCACAAGCAGTACATCTTCTTCAAAAAGCATGTAACAGGGTGCCACTCTCTGGATGTTTTCTCTAAGTGCATTGAGCAACAATATGAATTAAAAGGGGACTTTGTTCTGAGCTATAATGTACTCCAGCTCATACTAGAAATTTTTCAGTTTCTCCACATGACCTTCTAGTTGTGGTTACAGCACCCTCATACATTTCCTGGAGGAGTCTGCAGGTGTCTGTTTCATTCATTCTCATACACTACCAAGTGACTTTTCTCAGAACATGGTCATAAGCCTTCTCAAGATCAATGAATACTATGTGCAGGGTTTTCCTCTTCTATCTATATTGTTTCACCAGCAATTTCAATGCAAAGATAGCATCCATTGTTGAATTGTCTGGCATGAATCCACACTGATTCTCACCGATCTTTACTTGTCTTTGTAGTCTTCTATCAATAACTTCCTCTCAAATCTTCATCACGTGGCTATGAGTTTAATGCCACAGCAGTTATCTTGTATGGCTCCTTTTCTTTTAAATATTGGTACTAGTGTGCTTTCTCCAGGTATCAAGCATTTTTTC
Organism: Emys orbicularis; assembly: GCF_028017835.1. Classification (NCBI taxonomy): domain Eukaryota; kingdom Metazoa; phylum Chordata; order Testudines; family Emydidae; genus Emys; species Emys orbicularis. The sequence goes on from NC_088690.1 coordinate 100,570,698, forward strand.
AGGCCTAATGATTAAATTAAGCAGTTGTGTCAATATGTTCATGCCTATTTGCCCCAGGTACTTCCATTCTTCTGCTGGTGTGATATTCAGAAAAACTTCCTAACTGTAAAGGATACAAGGATATTTAAGCACTGGAATAGTCTTCCAAGGAAGGTAGTGGATACCCCATTACTGGAGATCTTTAAGAACAGGTTAGACAAAGACCTGTCAGGAATAGTCTAGGTATACCTGGTCCTGCCCCAGTGCAGAGGCTGGATTACATGACCTCTCAAGATCCCTTCCTGCCCTACATTTCTATGATTCTATTCCAGTATTCATGGCTCAAAAAAACAGTAGTCAATTGAATTCATATGTGAAAAATATCCAAGAATCATTTAACTTCCTTGCGTTTTATTTTATGATTTTATGAGAAAACTTTCAAATGAGTACCTCTCTCTCAAGTTACAAGGTCCACAGCAGGTCTGCAATGGATAACATTTTGGAAGCAGAGATCAGCTCAAAGAATATTGTTGCAGATTAACACCATCCAAGTATAAAATACGAGGAGTACTTGTGGCACCTTAGAGACTAAGAAATTTATTTGGGCAGACTAACACGGCTACCACTCTGAAACCTGTTACCATCCAAGTATAAAACTCGGGTAAAAAAATCTGATCCTTTAATTATCCATTTTTTTAAAATTACATGCTCCATTTCCTAATTAAGAGATTCCATTTTCTTCTAAAGGCTCGTCTACATGGGAAGTTAAGCCGAATTAACTAAAGGTGTTAATTTAAAGTGCATTAAATCTCTTTGTGGACATTCTCATTCAGAAGCAAAAGTGGCCTTAGTTCACTTTAGCTTCAATTAATGTGCTTTAACTAATGCACTCATAAAACTCATACCTGTAGTTAATTCAGCTTAATTCTCCTGAAGGTCCCCATGTAGGCATGCCCTAAAAGTCTAATTGCTGTAGTGGCTCATGAATGCAGCTTTATCTCTTCCTTTGCAATTATTCTTTCTTGCCAGTCATCTGGAGTTACATCTAAAACAGAAAAAGTACTGGGTTTGTCCCAGAGACTTCAATGTACCTTCAGTATAGGGATCAAGGGAGTGCAATATACCCAAAGTGTATGCAGTATCACCGGCCCCTAGCACTGAAAAATCATGAGTTAGACCACAACATTATGAGATTAAAAAATCTTGATTTTTTTGGGCCTAAAGTAATAAATATGAGGTTCTTTATTTACCTTATGGCTTTTGAGCCTGTAGGGTGCACTATGGTTATATTTTAAAGGTTTTCTCCACAACCACAAGGGTTAGAAACTCTCTTTTATGAAAGCTGAGATCCTCACATATTTAGAACACCCCATAAAAATATCAACTATCCCAAGACTCATGATAAAATATCAAGTGCACGTGTGTGTGTGTACAAATGCGCATGCATACAGTTACATACCACAGATGGAACCATCAAGGGATGCTGTTGGGATCAATGATTCTTACTTGAGTCCTGGGGCAAAAAAAAAAATCTTGTGCAGTGGATGTAGAGGAGCAGCAACCATTGCTCCAGAGCATAATTTTGACTAAAAGTTACAGAGATGGGCAACTTACAGTTTGGTTATGAATTCTATCAGAAAATTACACAGCCCATTTAAATGGACAACATGAGGAAGAGGCAAATTTCACCTGTTTCTTGAATCTCATCAAGATGGCTTATTAAAAGAGCAACTGCAGTCAGAACAGTGACTATATATAACTGATACGGTGCGGTTCCACATTGTCTCACTCTTTTCCTTTAGCAAATGCATCCAGTTGGCAAATCAAATGAAGATTTTTCTAACAAGCAGCTTTGCAAACTCAACATGAGAGCTGAAAATGAAGCTGGGTTCTTTCTTCCTGTGCTCATTACCAGTTATAAACATGCTGTAATTTGGTATTAGATAATAATTTTGTTAATACGTACTAAGCAGAATGGAATCCGGATATTTCCCCACAGCTAATTTGGTTTCAAAAGGAGCTTGATTTGTTAATAAGAAAAAGAAGATATGTGTCGAAAACTCACCGAAATCAAGGCATTGTGGAAGAACTTTTCATTTTTACATAGTCACTTTTATGGCTTTAACTACACTTTAACCTCAGCAGCACTTCATAATGATTAGCTCCCAGTTAGCATAGCACCTAGAAGACTGCCAACAGAATTATGCACAGCATCATTCTATTTTTGTCTTGGATGCTTAGGTTAGATGGAATTATTTTGGGGCAACTCCTGCAGTGGTGATAATTGTTGGGTAGAGTATTTTAAAGTATAAATGACAACCTGAAAAACTGAAACATGAAAGGAACATAAGATTTGTCATACTGAATCAGTACCATACAGTACCAAATCCAGTGTCCTGTCTCCCACTATGGACAATACATGATGTTTTAGAACAAAGTGAAAAATTCACACACACTCTCCCAAAAGTCCCTTGCCAATTGTGGGATTCCTCCCTGAATCCAAATCTATCAGTTTATTCCCTGATCATGATCTATATTAAATGGTATTCTGGCCCTAACATTGTACAACTCTTTCTAAAAACCACCTATATAGTATTAGAACTTACTGTGTCATCCTGCTGGTATGGAATATGCCATGCAGCTTCAGCATTGAATGTAAATACATATCATTAGTGCTGATTTTTCCTGAACATAGTTAATCTCCTTTGATCTTTGAATTAGCCCTACCACTTTGTTTAAATTCCAGTAATGGCTTCCACTGATTGATTGTGACCAAACCACAGCTAATATTTTGCTGTGTTTAAAAGTACTAAGACACTGATAGACTAGCAGCAAAACACTTTCAAATGCTCACAAGGAAAGAAATATATGTGCTTTTCTTCCTTTTGATGCTAGGATGTCTTGAATATTAGTGCTGAGCTCGCTGACTTTGCAGTAGATTGGCAAAATGTGCCTTTTGAGATGGATTAGACACCTCAGCTTCACTTTGTCTATTAATTTATCTCAGCAGGCACCCGTTGCTTTGTATACTACAGGCACTAGGGATTATCCCACAATATAATCCCAAACCTTCTAAGTGTATCGTAGACAGGCTGACTTATACTACACTACTGCGGTAGTGTGTTGTGTAACAGGGTACAGGTGCATAGTGATAAACATTAGCCTGCTGTGCAAAGGGTGCAGTGGGAGGAGATGGATGATGCTGGTCATATGCACAGTGCAAGAACTTTCCTACTGCTGCTACACTGATGATTCAGGGCAGGGGGTAAAGTAGGGGAGGATGAAGGAATGTCCTGCTGATGACACATTACTGCTCTTTTGCAAAGGAACAGTGCACTCTGGGCTAACAAAGTGCTACAGACTGTGGCATACATTTTACCTAGCCGGGGGCCTGACTTTCGCGGCTGTGAAATACGAGCCCTGGTTTTAGTGCTCTCCTGACACTTGGCAGAGATCCAGTCATGCTACCTGGAGGAAGGGGTTCTTTTCCCACAGTGTAGCAGGGGACAAGACTTGGCCCTGAGTAAATACAGTTATCAGTGGGGATGGGTGAACTGCCAGGGTAAGTAAGAACCATCATTCTCTATAAAATCTTTGTCCAAAGTCAAAGTTAATTCAGGGGGTTGTTTACTTAAATCATTTACAAAAGTACCCATCACTGAAATGACACCTGGGAGAAGGGAGAGGAGGAAGGACATCAAAATAATATTGTTGTTTAGAGATAATTCACGGGCTCAGTGACTATCTACATCAATGCCCACTACCAGTTTTCAGCCTACAACTCCTGCATATAAGGTAACAACTGGAAACAGGGAGCTAAGTGTGCATGAAAAAAGTTGACCCAAACAGGACAGATTTCCCCCGAGTTTAGAAAACTGCCAGTGATTTTTGGCAGCGGTCTTGAGTGCCTCGCATTCTCCACACTAGCTGCTAAACTATTTTCAACAGCAGTTCAGCAGGACCCATTGTGACAAATATTGTCAGCAATGGGTCTGTTTTCTAGTGTAGAAGAGGCTTGAGAACAAACTCTGGGACAACAGTGTGACGCAGTAGGGAGTGGGGTGGATTGACCTGGGAATGTCGTCTAGTTTTACTGGGACTGTCTGCATTGGGGATGGGATAGCAGGGGATGACTTTATTTGAGGGACGCTACCTGAGCCTGTAACCTGAGCCAAGAGGGGGGTGGGGCCAGGTGACACCTTTGCCCGAGAAACTGGACAAAGGGAGAGGAGGAGCCGAGGGGAGGGGAGTGAGTCGGCTGGAGGGGGTTTTTCAGTTTTGGGCTGGCTGGGAAGAGGCAGGGAACCCCAAGCTCCTTGCCCCCAGAGGTACCCGGCTGAGGGGTCCTGGTTGTACCTACAAGCCCTGCTTGGGACTGTGTTCCTGTCGTCTAATAAACCTTCTGTTTTACTGGCTGGCTGAGAGTCACGGTGAATCGCAGGAAGTGAGGGTGCAGGGCCCTGACTCCCCCACATTCTGTGACAAATGGCCCAACCAATGATAAGATTCTGTCCTTTTGGGTTCAGAATAAACCTTGAAAGAGCCCGAAAGGACAACCCAGCTGATATAAATTGTTTTGGAAGGATATAGGATGGGATTTTCAACAGAGCTCCAAGCTGGCCTAGCTGCAGTCAATGAGACTTTTATCATTCAGTGGGAGCAGAGTTAGGCCAATACTATACTAAGTGCTTTTCAAAGTCCTATGCATAGACTTTTATAAAGTGAAAGAATCTGGCAAGTACCTTAATCCCAGGTTTCCAAATGCTTGGATACACCATTTGTTTTTCTCAGCCATTTGCATCCACATTCAGTCCAGAACCAGAAGTTCATATGAAAGCCTGCCCAATTTGCAGATTTAAAAGAACAAGACAAGGCCCCATCTTGTAAACCCCTCTTCATACAAGGAGTCCTATTGGCTTCAATGGGGCTCCTTGCATTGATAAGGATTACGATATTCCAATGAGAAGGTGTCTGCAGAATTGGGCCCAGATGTATGGATAAGCATCAAGTCAGAAGTTTGAGTCTTTAGTCTTCACTCAGTGCTAATGACAGTACTATGGTATAGCATTTATTCTTCTAATAAGAATACTTGTAAGAATACTGCGTAGACTTTCTGTCCTTCATCAGTTAAGACTGAGCTGATCACAACACGTCTTCCAATCTTCTCTGCTAATACTACTCTGCTAATTTAACAGGGCCTAAACTTGCTCCCATTAAAGTCAATGGGAATTTTGCCATTGACGTTAACAACAGAATAGGTTCACCTTGTTAACACACCTGACTGTATTGCATTCTATGAATTATAATCCAATAAAGCAAACTCTAAACACATTAGTGTTCTACCAAAAACAACAATAGCCAGGAAAATTAAAATTAAGGAAGATAATCCATTCTTACCTCAGACAAGGGGGCTTTTTTATTAATTGTTTTTGTTGTTGATTTTGGTTTTTTTTACACACCATCCTAAGTTAAACACAAAAGTGTGAGCCTTGAATTTTTATTACCTGGCTATGATTTATTTATGTCAAAATCTCAATGCTAGTTAAACAAAAGGGTTGTTAATGCATTTAACGTACTTGAATGTTAAAAGAACAACATTTTCAAAAGAGAAAAGGAAAGAAAAATCCCAAATAAACAAAAACCCTGCAGCTTCTCGTGAGGTTATAAAATAAATAAAATTTACTTAAGAGACCAGATAGCTCCATGTTTGTGTTATAGTCCCTCCATTTAATATATCTCTAAGCAGATCTCTAATGTATTGCACCCACTGAAAAAAAGTTTTATAGTTGAATTATTTCACAGACTTTTGTTTATCTGACAGGTCATAAGGGGTTAAATAGACATTCTGATCTCTTATATTTTTATAAGTGGATCTGGACTAGTATATCCCAAATATATTCTACTGGTACATATCTAAATGTGCCTGATGTCTAAAATAGTAATGTATATACAGTATTAAGGAAAATTACAATTTGAAAAAAAATTACTTAAAAAAATCATAGTCAATTTAAAAAAAAATTAATCAGGCCACATTATAAATAAACATTTACAAATATATGCATTTTTAAATGTACCAGGATTAATAAGCATCTAAAACCACATGCTAAATGATCTATCTATAGTGCTATAAACATACATGGTATTTTCCAGAAAAAATTGCTAAGCCCTTATGTGAAGAAGCTTACTACATAAGGACCTATCAGTTTTATGTAGATCCAATTGTAGAGATCATGGGACTACTCACATCTGTAAGTCACTGTAACAATACACAATGTTAAGCATGTGCATAAGTCCTTAAAAGACCAGGCCTAAATTGCACATCTTATGACTGGAAGGGACCCTTGCCTCCCCAAGGAAACCAGTGATGTCAGTAGAGCGCCGTCTGGGCTCAAGGGTCTGCCCAGGTGAATCTGATTACAGAGTTGGAGCATGAGATGTCCATTCTGCAGAGGTTTATTTACTGCTATGTGTGCATATTTTTAGATGGAAGAGTATCCAAAATGAAAGGCAAAGCAGAGCTGTGCAAAATATTTACCTCGAACCTCAAAATCACTTCCCAAATCCAAGATTCATGTATTCAGTGCACGTTTCCCTGCCCATCCTCACAAAAGCTTGCCAAGCAGGGGCTGAGGTTGTTTACACAGCTAGTGAACTTCCCTTATTCCAACCAGTCTCCCTTGCTCCTTAAAACATCCAACTCCTCCTCACTAGAAGCCCCAGTGCACGCCAACCCTAAGACATCTGAGAGAAGAGAAGGGTGGTCGCAGGGGCTAGGATCGGGGGCCCAGATGTTTTTGGGGGTGGGGAAAGAGAATTAATCTCCACCTCACATGACATGAACTCTGCACGATTTGCACAGCCCTAATAGAAATTCTTGACAGCTTCCCTGAAATCCCTTTCTACTAAATTGCGTTCCTTCCTCAAGTGAACTTTTCCATAGTACCTTCTCCCCACCCCCTCACTGCTCTCTTCCTGCATCCAATTATTTCCCACCTGAAACTCTCTGCTATCTCTACATTATCCCCAACTTTTGCCTGAGATCTCCCAACATCAAGCACTTTGAATGATATCAGCAATGATAGACTTCATCCAATTACCCATTGTGAGCAGTTTGTACTTCACTCCTACAGATCAGCTAATGCCTTGAAAAAAGTCAGTAATATTTTATTAAAGTGATAATGCCTGAGGAGCTATTGAAATCAATACACTATGGAGTAGAACTTACCATTTATTTTTAAATTATAACCCTTTATTTCAGTGGCAAGTTTGTAACATTTCAAATAAATCTTTACTATTGAAAAATGTCTGTACTGTAAATATCGGATACAAACATCACAGACTTTTGCACAATACTAATACATGTTATTAACATGAATGGGGATAGCTTTACTAACCCTTGTGCAGAAAATTCAAGCAAGATAATAGTATTGAAACTTAATATTTATATAGCACTATAAATGTTCTACACGCTTTACAAACATTCGCTAATTAATACATTTTAAAATAGGTACTAATTCAATAAACAGTAACCACAAAGTAGCATAAATATGATATATGTGTTGATTTGTTTTTGCAGAAAGCATATGCCATCTGTATAGTATATTAAAAATGTATTAAATGTGTTTACTGTTACTTTAAGGAAAGGATATATTGAGTAAAATCCTGTCTCCACTGAACTCAGTGGCAGAACTTCCATTGACTTCAATGTGGCTAGGATTTCACTCGTTGCCTTTTGATCGTCCTCACATAATTCCCATTTGTATTGTGAGGAGTCATATGCATACACTGAAGGCTCAATTGACACTACTGACTTCAGAACAAAGATTCTTGGTTTCTAATGGCAAATCAGGACTTGGGCTCATACCTGATGTTGCTGACACAGGAGTGCAATACCCACCAGAGCTGTTGCTTATTGCAACTGAACCAGAACGCCAACCCTCTTGAGGGCCACCTAACCCTACCTGTGAATGTAGACACACAATGTTCCAGTTTCCTTTACTTATCTCCATATTCACATAGCATTCTAGATATGCACAGCATATTCTGACATCTAACCTACCTGTCAGCAGTTGTACAATAAGCTACGTTTCAAACCATTGCAAGTCATTTTGAAACTACTCTGTAAATGGGCGATCAGTGCTAAGTAACAACCTAGACCAGGGATTGGCAACCTTTGGCATGCGGCCCATCAGGGAACTCCGCTGGCGGGCCAGGATGGTTTGTTTACCTGTAGCGTCCACGGGTTCGGCCGATCGCAGCTCCCACTGGCCGTGGTTCGCCGTTCCAGGCCAATGGGGGCTGCGGAAAGCGGCAGCCAGCACATCCCTCGGCCCACACCACTTCCCACAGCTCTCATTGGCCTGGAATGGTGAACTGCGGCCAGTGGGAGCTGCGATCGGCCGAACCTGCAGACACTGCAGGTAAACAAACCATCCCGGCCCGCCAGTGGATTGGCCAAAGGTTGCCAATCCCTGACCTAGACTCTATCAGATTACTTCAGAGAAAGCTGAGTTTAGACTTTTGAAAACATGATATCAGTACACAATCAAAGTTATTTATTGCTACACTTCTGTGTGCTAGCCAGCATGGGAACACATTTAGTTAATTAAGTGCATGACTTTACTTTATAAAAACAGATCTTGACTGGCATTAATGTTGACTTAAACTTGCAAGGACACTGTACAAAATACCTTCATTAAAAATATTTAGCATTGTTTTTAAGCATAAGGAAATTCTGAAGGCAGTCATTCTGTTTCCTCTATAGAGTGTTGGTCTCTCAGGGAAGAAAACTATTCTGGCTCTCAAAAGCACATCTATGTGGGATACAGAGTTCATGTTTCTGAACCGTGCTGTCCTTTCTAATTCTAGCCTTGAAGTTTTCTGCACAGACCTAGCAGCAAAGCGTTTTTTCTCCTTCAGAGGAAATAACCACACTGACCAAAAATAACTTGGGAGCTTCAGATGTAAAAGCTGCCTTAATGGTTAGGATACAAGTTATATGGTCACAGCGCAAATTACATTATGCATCCCCTGACTGCACACACTGAGATTATGACTGCTCACTGCACTCAACACACGGATGGTCACAAGGGAACACTAAAAGCAAATTCTGGCCCTGTCTATCATCCATAATTCAAGAGAAATCAGGGTTAAAAAAAGTGCATGAGCAATCGACATAATTTATATGCTGCCATTGGGAGAGTTGGCAGTCTCCCGCATCATAAAGTTTAAATAACGGTAGTTTTAACACCAGATGTACCCACAGCTGTCCTGAATGTAACACCATTAGCTCCATTACTGCATGAAGTAATACTTTTCTTAGTTCAGTATCCCCAGGAAAACATCACACCTGTCAGCCTTACTTCACAAACAGCTGACTTAATGCAAGATTTTACCAGTAACTTTTCAAAACTAATCAGTCAAACACAGACAAAAGAAAGTACTTAGAAGGAAAAAAAACCTTGAAAAGTTTTATGATACAATGGTTAGAAAGGATGCTACATGTAAAATTAAAGGGGAAAAAGGGAAGGAAAGAGCACTGGGCATCTTTGATAAAAAAAATTACAAGATAGTCTTCTATGGATGGCACACAACTTTGGAGAGGATCTCCATTTACATGAGCCCTTTTTGATTTTTGTTCATCTGGACATTGTCTCCTGAGAGGGGCCATTTCCCTGCCCCCACTCCCCCCACCAATTTCTTCAGATATGACATTACTCAAAAGATGGTCAAATGAGTTCAAACAGGAAGAATGAAGGTGATCATTGATTTGTTCAATCTAAATTAGCTATAGGAACAATGCTTCAGTTTCAAAGTCTGCCTGAAACCATAGATGGTTAGGTCCACAGATGTTTAGAAGAGCATTTTTTCCCACCCAAAATCTGAGAATTTTAAGCAAAACTTTTATCACTGAAAAAGTAAAACTTGCCATTAAATGGAATTCTTTGGACATAACTTTTCCAGATGGAAAAGAATTGGAAGTAGAACTACAGGAGGCAACATTTACAAGAGATTGTAAATTAGCCTTTAGTAAAGCATTCTTCACCTTTACTATCCCACTGAATTGACCCTGGAAAAACTATATACACAACCTCAAGGAGGGAGAATGCAGCTGATATGATACATGGATGTGGAATCAAATTTATGCTTATACAGCAAACAGTCACCAAGGCAGGCCTACTTTCTGACATTCTGAAAATGGCTGCTGCTGTTGATCTGAACCCTGGCTTTGGAAAGAACCATGGATCTTGCAATCCTGCAAGATGCCAAGCAAATCCTGGAGGTCTTGAGTGCCCTCAACTCTCATTGCAGTTGTTGGGTGTTGATGAAAATTGTCGTCCCCATCAACTGCTCAGCACCTTGCAAACTTGGGCCTCATCTGTTTTGGAAAGAAAGAGTACACCCTCTAGAAAATGGTAGCTATAGATGTCAGGATGCCTTCACATTGTTAATTTGTCAGTTCCACATTTGAACAGGTAATGCTGCATTATTGGATTCCCCCTTCACTCACCCCTTTTGGTTTTTTGCTGTTATTGGGGGGGTGGGGTTTAAACTCCGCTTAATTGGGATGTGCAGCTAAGTTGTATAAAGCATAATGTGCAGTGTGAGAATACCACTATGAACTAATGTCAGAAAATGAATCCTTAATCAAGAAGTCAACATTCTACATTCTATGTACAGACATACAAAACCTCTATGACATAAGCAAGGCAAGATGTTTCCTGACTTATTTTTGAACACTAAGACTGATGAACACATTGCAACAAAGAAAGGATATTTTATTTTCTCTGGTTCAGATAACAAGCGACAGCAGCAAGTAAAACAAACAAACAAACAAACAAACAAACCAACCCAAAAGCTCAGGTATTCTAGGATCATACGGTATACACAGGATATCACTTGTGAATAACGTAGACATTAAAAATATGGTTGTGAGGATCCCTTATTTTAACATAACCACACAAACTCTCAGTGTCAAGTGCTTCAGGTAGAATTTACAAGTTATATTTTCCTACAACATCGGGGGCGGGGGGATCAGCAAAGAAGAGGGAATAGAATTTAAGTTCATTTGTGATTTATCTCTCCCCTTCCAATAGCGAGAGAAGAATTTAAATCAGGTCTCTCCCTAGCCTGCCTACACACCTGAACCCATATACACAAAGAGGCGAACATGTTTCCTTTCATGTTTAATGGACACTATCCTCGGCTGTCAAAATCTTTTTTGGCTCTTGGCCTGCAAGAACTGAAAAAGAAGCAAGAGGCAGATGAATTACTGAGTCAACTCATGACTCACTGGAAAGAACACTGGACAAAACAGACTAAGTAAGAAACCTCTGTAAAACCATATTGGGCAGTTTCCAGGCGTCTTACCATAAACCAAGTTTTCTTGTGAAAGGGGTCCAGTCTGGTTATTCCTGCATCACTGCAACAGGAAATCCTTGACAGACTGCATGAAGGACACCAAGGCATTACAAAATGCGGGGAGAGAGCTAAACAGTCTGTTTGGTGGCCTGGGCTGAACAAACGGCAACTGAAAGTTGAGAAATTATATATTCGTGCTCGCATGAGAACCAGTCCATCAGAACAGTTGCTACCATCTGCTCTACCAGATAGATCATGGCAGAAAGTCAGGATTGATCTTTTCTGTCTAGATAACACAACCAATATTTTGGTGACTGATTATTTCTCAAGATTAACTGAAGTTGTCAGGCAGCTCAACACAACATCAAGTACAGCTGTGGAGAGGATAAAACCTATCTTTGTCCATTTCGGGATTCCATAGCAAATCATCTCTGACAGTGATCCTCAAGTTTCCTACAAAACCTTTAAGAGATTTGCAGATAACTATGGTTTCACTCAGGTCACATCCAGTCCACTGATCCTTCAAAATAAATGATGAAGCAGAATGTACAGTAAAGACAATAAAACAACTTCTTTCAAAATCCTCAGATCCTCATCTTTCCCTGTTGGAATACCAATCAACACCTCTAGCAAATGAATTCAGCTCTGCAGAACTGTTGATGGGAAGGAAGTGGAGGTCCACTATCCAACCATCCCTTCCAGAATAGATCATTGTTGGCTTCCCGAGACCACAGGAGAAGGAAGATCAATATAAAAAGTCATCAGAAAAGGGACTTTGACAGGTGCCATAGAGTCAAATCCTTGGGAGTACTGAATCCAGGAAGTCACGTTTGGGTGAGAGATTCTCACGAAAAGTGGACAGTGCCAGGACACCTTGATCCTACTTGGTTAGTGTGCCAGCAGGAATCATCCATCAGAACCAGTGTCATCTTGTGTCACCAGGTAGCTCTCCAGTTCACCATGATCACTACCAAGAGACTGAACCTGTGAACAACACCCCATCTGCTCACATAAAACTGCCACCGGTCCTACTGCCCCTCTCTCTGCAAGGACAGATCTAGTAAAATAAAAACACCCTCCTGCATTCCTGGCGGATTACATACGATCTTGAGAATTCAAGAAAGTCAGAGACTAGTTGCCAAATGTCTTAAAAGGGCAGAATAAAACCCTGACACAAGACCAAAGGTTCAGGCAGTCTACCCAGTCCTTCATGGCGCTGTTTATTCATGTTAATATTTTATTCTTGTTGTATGATGTTGTTTAATATAAAATTTGGATAAAGGTTTTACTACCCTTCCCCTTTCAGAAAGGGTTGTGGTGTCAGTTGTGAATGTTTAGAACTACCTTTAGGGGGCATAGAGCAAGGAGGTAAGGGTCTGCGTAAATGGAATAAAGTCAGTCTTGCATTCACTCCAGCCATGGTGTGCTGGGTCTCTGTAATCTCTACACCTGCTGGGGGATTTTTTCACTACTGGCCCAGAGGAAAGAGTCCCACATAGTAAGTCACCAGGAGTCCTTGAAGTACTTTGATTCCCCTTGGATATCTCCCTTCCAAGTATTGACTAGCCTCAACCATACTTAGCTTATTACATCTGACACGATCACAGCCCAAGGTGGCATAGCTGTAGGTATTCCTCTAGCAAGACTTGTTGTATGGATGAGTCATTTAACACAAACCTGTCTCAGCTTCATTTTCAATTTTTTTCTATTTGAGGAGATATGGGGGCACAGAAAGGAGAATAAAATAAGCATTATCTGTCCATTCCAAAAGTTTCACAGCCTCTTTCCTACCCCCTTCCTACTTCCCTCTTATGCCTTTAAAATATCACATACAATCCCCCCCTTCACAAACATGGTGTCACAGTTCAGGTGAAAGTTGCACCTGTGATTTCTCTCCAGGGGTACTCTTTCCAAGTGACAACACTTCCTCCAGAGTGGATCCCACAGTTCACCCCACTTTAGACTGGATCACCAAGCTACAAAACCTTCTGTTTTGCTAACTGTAATCTCATAGCTATGGGGCCCTCTCAAGTCAGACTCCTCAGGTGACAGGTCTCACTACCTTGACCGCTCTCTGGGTGGAACCACATACAGGTCTACTGTCTCAGTCCAACTGCTGTCTGCATACAGCCTCCAGACTACTGGGGAAAATAAACAACAAACCCCCCCACCATCTCTCTCTAGAGACTGTTTAGTGTCCTTTTGATCTTGTCCCCTCAGCTTTGGAAAACCGACTGTGTAATTCTGGCTGGTGTCTGGAAATATCATCTTCCCAGTTAAGGTTCTAGCCTTTGTTCCCTGAACACCCTTGTCATTATTTATCCAAAGATGTCTTATCTCTGGCTATTGTTTAGTTTCCTGCTTGTTCTTCGTAACAACCCCCTTTCGGGGTAACTCCCTGTACTCAGACGGAATAAGATCAAGCAGATAAATCAGGCACATATAATATTCCCCATATTCCACACATGGATGCAACTAGATCATATGAAAGAAATGTGTTTCCCCCCTATCCTTACTGAAACAAAATGTTAAACTAAATGAAGCATGACAAAGGATGGAATATAGCCCTTTGGAAATGTCAAATTCACAGTTTTGTGACCCATAATGTTTAGAGGCAATAAAAAGTCAATCATAAATGCTTAGTGATGACATATGGTGCCTGCAGGATGCTTTATTAACTAAATGAGATGCATTTCTCTTTCTGGTCCATGTAGAGATTTCTTGAAGATTTGAAGTATTTTCTCCTCCCGGTGGGTACATAACTCCAATTAAGGACTTGAGTGCCGCTTCACTGGACGGAGTGCTGCTTCACATACCTGGTACAGAAGACAAGACACATATGGGGTCCTGCCCCGTGTACCGCATTCACTTTGAACGTCAGTATTCCAAAACGAACGCTATAGTAGAATTCAGTAGCAAAGGGGATAATAGCACTAATGTTAGCTGGGCATTCAGCGTGCCTCTATACTTTACAGTACCCAAAGCTGTGATTCTTCAGATTACACGAAGTCAAACTATCCACTTGTTCAAAAGGACAGCACAATAAAACTATCATTTTTTCTGCTAATGAATAACTTGCAAGATTGAAATAAAGATACACTCTCCAGCAGCTAAGAGGTTCTGCACAAGAAAAAGGTTTATCTGATGTCCTCAAAGAGCTGATACTGGTAAAAGCTTCAATGTTAACAGAGGGACAGAAAGGCTGATTTTGATGTTTTTGCTTTTTGTACTCAAATTATTTTAAAAATTTTCAACATTGGGCTAATTGAAACCAAATTCCCTCTCTCTCCCTCATACACACACACATCTCCAACGAATTCCTATGCACTTGATACCTAGTGCAACTAGTAAAATTCCATATGGGCTGATGTCTAGTCACCCAAAAGTGGGGTGATGTACAGTTACCCAGAAACGCAGGAACATTTGAGGGTGATTTTGGACGGCAGTATCCATAAAATGAAGTTCTCTCTCCTTCCAGGGAACCAGGGCTTTGACTGGCCACCAACCATCCAGATACTACAGAACCATAGCAAGAACAGCTTATCTTCTGACTCATTGGCATCCCTCCAGTATTTCTGGGCACTATTGTAACATTCCCACTCTTTTCTTCAGAAATACATATTTCATTGTATGAGTGGCAGAAATCATATATGGAGTATTTATATCGCACAGAGATGTTGATAACTAAGCATTTTGTAAGAAGCTGGTTATTTATTATATCCCTTGGTCAGCTGTGAATAATGCATTAAGCAGAATTTCATTACAGAAGTATATTTTCCCAGGGTACAAAATAGAGAGAAGCCCCCAAGAGTCTTATTCACCAGGTGAGTAATAATTAAAACATATAATAAAATAGCTTGTAACATTATTTCCCCACTCAACAAGGAAGAAAAGTGATTGATATTTTGGTCTATTTTTGAGGCAGTTAAGTCATTTAAGAGCAACAACCTTCATTCTAATTTGAATGAAAGAGTTGTAGGCTGATTTGCAAATTTAATGTAACTTATTGGGGCTGTGACATGCTACCGTTCTTTTGCTTTTTGACTACCCATATACAAAATCAGTTATTTTCTTGAATGCTTATGAATTTGATCCTGGGTGAAACTTTGTCATTGTTGACAGTAAATACTGCAAAAATCAGTGCCAGAGAAAAATTATATCTTTTCTCCAGGCATTCCCCCCTTCCCCAAACACACACACATTTTCGAATAAAAATTGATGGGGTTTTGTGGGTTTTGTTTTGTTTTTAGGTGACTAAATTGCAGACTTCCACCCACAAAAACTGCCTTTCATTTTCCTGTAAAGATTTTGAAATTAAAATGGAATAGATATGCAACAAATATTTCATGTGGACTTAGTAGTATAAGGACTGAGATGAAAAAAAAAATCAGCAATATTATTTAAGGCCATGGGCTAGATTGACTAAAGCTGGCACAAGGAAATGTTTATTAAACATTCCAGCAGCAGCCGGGATCCTTCTACCCTAGCTATTATTGTATTTCATCGGGGTTTCTGCGGGGGAAGGGCAGCTTTAAGTTGCATCATGCCTCCATAGGAATCAGTGTCCCCTCTAGTGTTCCTGGCCACACTTACCTTCATCAACTGCCTACACTCTCTTTGGAGCAGCATTGTGCTGCACCGTAGTGGATGCAAGGATCATATCACTTTTCACCACCAAATCCTCCTCCTCGTGTCTTCCCATTGCTGGCATCTCCTCCAAGGTCTACACTAAAAGAAACCTACAGAGACCTAGGGGTGCATCGGGGCCTACATATTTTGCAATTAGAAAATGTGTTTTGGTTGCAAGTGTGAGGTGGTGTTAGCATGTTGGTGAGAGAGGGTGAGGTCCATCCACCTTTGTCAAAAGTTAATGAATACCGAGGAGGCAATCCATCTGACTAGTAAACCTGATTTTTTTTCTTCAAACCGTTTGCTAGCCTAGGCACACTAGTCAAACTCTGAGGAGAAGTGTAACACTGTTAGGACAGCATTAAATCGTAATCATAAAAGTATCATGGGATGTCTGGGAGATGCTGGAGGGTAGCATCAATCATTCCTACTTTCAGTGGCAGAAAGTGTCAGGGACAGTGGCGGAGGCCTTCTGAAAAGTTTTAATTAAGCAAAATATTTGTGAAATAAAGGTGCTACTCAACTTGAGTAAGGGTCTGAGAATCTGGACCTTAATGGCTATTGCACAGTACTGACAAGTAAGAGTACCCTCAAAATACCTTTCCTCTATAATAGCGGTTTTCAAATTTCATTGCACCATGACCCCCCTTCTGACAAAATTACTACATGACCCCGGGTGGGGGGCAGGTGGAGACCATGCCCTGCCACCCCAGGTGGAGGGACAGGGGGACAGAGCCAAAGCCCTGGCACCCCAGGTGGAGATGGAGTTCAGACTTCAGTTTCAGCCCTGGATCCCAGCAAGTCTAATGTTGGCCCTGGCGACCCCATTAAAATGGGATCGCAACCCACTTTGGGGTCCTAACCCACAGTTGGAGAACAGCTGCTCTACAAGAATTACTGAGGGTCCAATCCTGAGCCCACTGAAATCAAGGAGAATTTTGCTATTAATTACAGTGAGAGCAGAAACAGGCCCTAATGTATTTATTCCCTTCCAGTCTGTCAAGCCATAGATAAACTCACTCCGTCTACAAAAGGGAACTTAACTGAGTTGCAAAAAATAAATAAATAAATAAATAAAAATCTGTGCTACTTGTTTTGTTTTTCACCTGTCTGGCTGCACATTAATGCTGTGTCAGACACTATCAGTGTCAGTGTTTGCTGGAACTGTAGCACTTTCTGAATGAAAAAAGAAAAGAGATGAAAGCCGCAAGGAAAATGAAAATTATTAATTACCTTGGACATTCTCTAACTGAATTCCCCCCCCCCCAACACCCCTCAGCTGCTGGCACACAGCGAGCAATGCAGCTGCCTTTATAGTGACACAGATGTCCATTTCTGGTACATTCTGTTCCTGTCCGATCAGATTTGTTATATAGTCTGTTTTTAGTTTTCTTTTTGTCTGGGTAGTGGTTTTTTGGAAGTAGGAATGGGAGGATCATTCACCACATGGAGGGATTACCCCTGTCCCACTGGCCACATTCAGCAGACTTCTTCTTCCTATATAAGATGTTCAAATGTTCCAGACTATTCTCACTTGTAGTCTATTACTCTCTGTCATAGTTGGATATTTTCCCTTACCCTACAGTTGGGAACTCTTGGTTGTTTGTCACCAGTTCCAGAGGTACAGCTGGAAGGAGACAAGCTCTTTAGTCTCCGTTAGCAATAACAGATCTTTTCATGATATTTTCTTTGGATAAGGGAGAAGAAACCATGCAGTGGGATGAAGCCTGTGACTGACAACTCCGCTCCTCTGGCGCAATGGAACTCTACGATAAGGGTAAAGGCTGTCTGTGAGGAGACACAATGTTCTTGTGGGGACGATCCAAGACTGTGGAATAATTTCCTCTAGGAAACTTCACCACCTTCTGCAAATGCAAGGCATGTTTCTTTGGCCTTGCCTTCGCTAACAGCTCCCATTGGCCAGGAACGGCGAACCACGGATACCGGGAGCTGCGGACCGTCAATGTAAACAAACTGTCTTGCAGCCCGCCAGCGGATTACCCTGACGGGCCACGTGTGGGCCGCGGGTTGCCCACCACTGATCTAAAGAGTCACAACACCTTTAAAGCTGCTAGGACTCAGAAGCTAAGCATCAATATATGTTGTACACACACAACACTTCATTTGCATCTGAAATGTGAGCAAAGAAACTGACAAATTCTAATACAGTGCTACTTACCCCTTACAATTCAGTTTGTGTCAGTCATGCAAATTTAAAAGGTGACCAAAGATGAATAGGTAACAGGATTTATGCTACTCTGAGTACACAATTTATATTTAATCATATCTTCATTATGCTTTGCAATTTATGTGCTAAAGCAAGTCATCAAGATGCAAGAATATTTTCAGGCTTGGATGCCATCATCATCAAACATTGCAGTACTGACAAATCCTAGCAATCAAATATCAGGCATCAGATCCCAAAAAATCATGAGATTGTCCTACAATCATGTGTTTTTTTTTAAAAAAAAAATTCAATTTGGGGTTCTTTTTAATTTCTTCCTAGGATTTGAGGGTTAATGTTAACATTTAGGGTTAATCTTTTCGATCTTCTCTCATCAACCATGAAGATTAGAAACTTACATTTTTTTAATGAATGCCAAAATTTTCACGACTTCCAGATGGGGCTTTAAGAAGACCCCAAATATCAGAAGAGTTGGCAGTACTGCACTGGCTGATGTATCTCTAAATTCTTCCCTGAAAACCAAGATAGAGCACCAAAATTAAGATATTTCTACTTGCATCAGAAGATTGTTCAAATAAGTAGTATTGGTAGATGATACTCAAATTGCTTCTCTAGACATAGCATGTACCTCCAAAGTTACTCAGTAGATTAATACCATCTACACTAATAAATCTACACTTTTTAACATTACTAAGATTTTTACAGGGAAGATGGAAAGTCTCTATCACTCTTTCTGACACAAAGGTCTGAACTTTATAAAAATCAAGGATACTTCCATCAGACACCTTCTACAGACTTAATACAATCAGTTACATGACTGCCATTGGGCAGAACATGGAAATAAACACATATTCCCCACTCAGGGCCGGCTCCAGGGTTTTGGCCGCCCCAAGCAGCCAAAAAAAAAAAAAAAAAGCCGAGATCGCGATCTGCAGCGGCAATTCGGCGGGAGGTCCTTTGCTCCCAGCGGGAGTGAGGGACCGTCCGCCGAATTGCCGCCGAATACCTGGACGTGCCGCCCCTCTCCGCAGGCCGCCCCAAGCACCTGCTTGCCAGGCTGGTGCCTGGAGCCGGCCCTGTCCCCACTAAAGGATTTTATTAAGAAGTTCAGTGACAGAGGGCACTTAGCAGACATTGAAGATAAAAGATAGATGTGAAATTTAGTTACATTATTTTGTAGTCACAAGAAAAATGGAAGGATAATGGCAGTACATCAGAAATAAATCAAATTATCTTTACACTTTTTTCCAGAACAAAATCTTAAATAGATTTCATTAGACTACACAAAGTTGGTACAACCAACTACAGTAAATGCTGAAGATGCCAAGCAGCAGCTAATCTGTGCAACACGTGATTTTTCTTGCAATGAATTAAAAATATAAAGAAGCAGTTTATTCTAGTAATTAATATAGAGATATACATGGCTTCAAAATCTGCATACTAGAATTGGTAGATGAATTATATCTGCCAATGGACACCAGAAATATCTGTTTGTAGCAAAACATATATTATCCAGAAAATGGACATCTAGAACACTTCAGAATGGTCTAACCCACCTGTAACGGAGAAAATAACATTACATGGGCAACAAAAGAGAGGAAAATATACTATAATTTACATAAATGTGGTTGTGATAAAGTAAGTTCTTATACAAGATGTCATTACTAAAACCAGCATCATCACATTTATGGCCCAATGTTGCTCTAACTGCTTCCACTGAAGTCACAGGAAGTTTTACCATTCATTTCAATGGGAACAGAATTAAGCCAATGCTGAGAACATACATGTGAAAATCCCACCCTACATTTTGTAGCTAACAGACACAGATCTAATACCCTTGTGCCGGACCATATATTAAAACAAAAAAAAAGTCAAAACAAGTGAACATATGTTTAACACACAAAATGCAGATTACTCAACAGAATAATGTGGTATTTGGAGATCAAATTCTTACAATCAGACTTTTGGTCCACTTCTTATATTTGACTAGATGGTCCAATTTCTTTCCCTCCGCCCAGCGAGAGTTTTTGTCAGAACAATTTTATCCTGAAATTTATCTGGTTATAAAAAGAAAATGAATTATATGGAGGGATTTTAAAAAAAATAGTTTTGGAAACTTTTGATTTAATTTTTTAACAAAAAAACACAGTTAGCTGAGCCTGAAATCATAGTCTTTTCTGATTTTGAATCCTTGCTCCAAGAAGGAAGGAGATTATCAAAAAAGGGGGTGTATATCAGAGGTCTTGCCACTTTGGTTTCCTTTCACCTGAAAGCCCACATTTTATGTTTGGAATCAAAATGTCAGGGCATTCAAGGGCACTTTAATTTTTTTTCCTGATCCCCAAATTTTAATATTAATGTTTTAAATTTAAAATTAAATGTTTAAAATTAATGTTTAAAATTTAATTTTAATATTAAGTGTTTATCCTCCACCCATAACCTCCCCATTTTATTCTTAATCATTGTGGGAGTGCCTGGAAGAGCAAATTGATATGATAGGTCTTCAGTTCCCAATGGCTCATTTAAATATTTTGGGAAATTTTAATGCTTCAATGGGTCCTCCTTCAAACTCATTATTAGGGGAAGAAAATATTAAGATTTTTTAACTTCCCCCTTGAAACTCTAGAGATCAGGTGGTTAGTCATTAAATTAAAGGCTTTATTAGATAAATTTAATCTGATATCTGTAAATGGAAGACAAGGGGCGGGTTAGAGAAGGACATTGTACATATATTTCATTAACTCGATGAAATTCCAGGAAACGATGTCCATCTACTAGGATTTCTCCGTACTTTCAATACTTTCTCGCCCAGATAGTGACCATCAACCTTTCTCTAGAATTATGAATGATGTGCTCTTTTTAGAGACCGTTTTATTACCATGGGTGAGGATGTCTTTATTACCCCTTTTGCAGCAATGTGGTTGTAAAAGACAAAAATGGACCCCAGCCATTTGTGACAAATTATCTAGGAGATTGGTGGACTTTGATGTTAGATTTCTCAGAGATGTAATTATTAAATCTGAGAATTCCTCTCAAATTTGTGAATGATGTAAGTTGCTGGTAAAGTCCTTACAGCATTTGTCTCTAAACAAATTGATTTTGGTTTTAATTATTCCAAAAAATGCTTTCAAAGATGAGCGCACTCAGATTGATGTGGACTGTGTGAAGGAAAAAGTCTGCTGTGGTGTGTACATCTTATAGGGTAAGATGCAATTTTATTTCAGAATTTAGTAGCTGCCAGAAGATATAAAGGTTTATCATAAAAACAAGAATATCTTAGATCCTTGTGGAAGGATTTTGAAGCAGCAGATAGAGATAAAAATTCTTCCATGTTTTGGAAGATGGTGACCTCGGCCTTTGGTGGATATACTCCAGTTGAGGAGCCCCATATTAAGGATGAAGTCTGGATAGCACATTTTGGCCAGATCTTTAACTATTCCCTCCAACCATTTTTTTTATATACTTCTCCCAAAATTGATGCAATGACAAATCCTCTCTCTGATTTACCACTCTGGCCTTCAGTAACTGACAGTGAAGTCCAGTCATTTAATTTAGCCCAAGAGGAAAAAAGCTCCAAGGGAAGATATTCTACCCACTGAAGTTTTCCAGGAGACTCTTGATAGGGGGTATCTAGTCTTGGCTTTTATTGTCATTAATCGTACTGGATGGATTTTGTCTGGCTCTAAGTCTAGTATTATAGCTCCTATTTTTTTAAAAAGGGGGCAGAAAGAATCCTGCATTATACAGACCTACAGTAGAACCTCTGAGTTACGAACACCTCGGGAATGGAGGTTGTGCGTAACTTTGAAATGTTCGTAACCCTGAACAAAATGTTATGGTTGTCCTTTCAAAAGTTTACAACTGAACATTGACTTAATGCAGCTTTAAAACTTTACTATGCAGAAGAAAAATGCTGCTTTTAACCATCTTAATAGAAATGAGACAAGCACAGAAAAAGTTTCCTTACCTTGTCAAATCTTTTTTTTAAACGTTCCCTTTTTTTAGTAGTTTACATTTAACACAGTTCTGTATTTTTTTTTTAAAAAAAATATTTTGGTCTCTGCTGCTACCTGATTGAATACTTCCAGTTCCAAACGTGGTGTGCGGTTGACCGATCAGTTTGTATCTCTGGTGTTCGTAACTCTGAGGTTCTACTGTATTAGTCTGTTTGATGTGGCAGGGAAAATTAATTCCAGATTTTCACTATCTAAATTTGAAATATGGGTTTTAGAGGCTAATTTACTACATGAAGAGCAGTCTGGCTTTAGGACTGATAGGGCCACAATAGTTATCATATCAGAAAAATCTCATAGAACCAGTGTACTGCCTGAGAATGACCTCCTGGCTTCCCACTCAACATGACAATTGCTAGTATAGTGTTATAAGTGTGCAGAGCACTTCACAGAGTGTGCTTCCCAGCTCGGGTAGACAGACACATTCTATATCTGCTCAAGCTACAGTGCTAAAAATAGCAGCCGAGCCAGAGGTAGCAGAGTCAGTGGCTCTAGCTAGCTGCCTGACTACGTAGCCAAGCATTTGGGAGGGTTTATATTCAGCTGCTAGCCTAGCTACATTGCTATTTTTAACTTGCTAGCTTGAGCAGAGCTAGTGTGGGTATGTCTACATCAGCTGGGGATCACACCCCTAGCACCATGTGTAGACATTGTCTTACAGTCCCTTGTTCTTTCTGGGTAAATCCATACTAGAGAATTCGAAGTATGTACAGTTTAACTAAGAACAGATAGGTTAACTTGTGCAGCTGAAGGAGATAGGCCAATTATTTGCATTTACCACTTGTAATTTACCACTAGGCTTCAGGTACACTCCTCTGTGGAACGTATGAAGTTCCAACAGAAGCAGTAGCATTAACACCACTTGTAAATTACCAGTGCCTAAGTAATTTGGACAACTGGGAATACATTTAACAATGTTTAAGTTTTAATCAATTCCTTCTCCGGAGCATTGTAGTACAATAGCATTGCAATTAGTTTGCAGACTGAGTATCAAAGCCCTACATGTGAGCTAGACTCTTACAGGATTTAAACCAGTCTTTTTTTGTGGGGGATTGTTTACTTCTCAACATTTGGGAGTCTCTCTCAATATGCTGCTTTCATATCTGCACCTAGTTAAAAATGGTTTGAATACCTTAAGGGGTTTTAATCTATTTTCCCAAGTATATTGCTCTTGTTTGAAACATTTAAAAGTTTAACTAATTGTTTTTGCTCCTGGCAAGTCTCAGGTGAAGGGAGCTTTTCTGAGATTGTATAATAGCACACTGAAATAATTGTTTCTCCTTATTATTTACGTGATCGATTTATGGAATAACAAACAAACAACTGCAAATTATAGTCCTGACTGGATCAAGGGGCCTGGCAATAACAAATGACAAAACATACCTGGAGTGGTTTGTGTAGGATCCTGAGATGGAATTATAACCACACTATGACAGATGCTATTTAATTTTTTATATATATATAACACAAACATGATACCTTTTTTTAATCATGTAATCTTTCCCCTACTTCTGAGATCATCATTTCTGGTCTGAAGAATGAGAGCCCCAAATCTGTCTCTAAGGATAAATCTTCCATCTCAGTACCTATAAATACTACAGAAGAAACAATAGCTAATGTAGGAGGGGGGAATAAGATGGACAACTGGAGTCATTCATCCAGGTTGAGTGGGTCAATGGGAGAGATAACTACCCTCCAGGAAGGGAAGAATAGCATAGTGGGAGAAATAACAGGAGTACTTGTGGCACCTTAGAGACTAACAAATTTATTAGAGCATAAGCTTTCGTGGGCTACAACCCACTTCTTCGGATGCATATAGAGTGAACCATATATTGAGGAGATATATATACACACACATACAGAGAGCATGAACAGGTGGGAGTTGTCTTACCAACTCTGAGAGGCCAATTAAGTAAGAGAAAAAAAACTTTTGAAGTGATAATCAAGATGGTTCAGTACAGACAGTTTGATAAGAAGCAAGTGTGAAAATAGTGGGAGACACACTCAAGGAAGTTGTGGCCTGATGTTGTCATGCATCCTCAACCTAGGAGTCAAGAGCTAGAAAAGGCAAAATAACAGAAGGGCCTAGGCTGTAAAATGCTGATTCAGATCATGATTTC
Organism: Emys orbicularis; assembly: GCF_028017835.1. Lineage (NCBI taxonomy): Eukaryota > Metazoa > Chordata > Testudines > Emydidae > Emys > Emys orbicularis. Next base: position 100,594,985 of record NC_088690.1, read on the forward strand.
TCCAGTTTGGGGACGTTTGTATTCAGAAATTTGATAGTGGCTCAAGCCCTTTACTTTTTCCAAATACTCTAGAAACATTAGCTAAATACTCCTGTGATATGAGGCAGGTATTGCAAATGCTGTCACCATTTTTAGAAGACCTAAGAAGTCTTAGAGGAGTTTCCCAAGCAGCCAAATACCCAAACTCAGCTAAACATCCAAACCATTTAAGTTTTCCTGTTGCAACTTCTAAAGTATTGTATTGGATTCTGCAATACAAAGATGAAGGGGGAGGAAACATACCTTGTTAAATGATACTTCTATTTTAAACAAGTGTTCTCAATCACTTATTCATATCTCACAAACATCTTACTAAAATAAGTTTAATACACAGTGGATTCATGGCATAGTGATGTATTTGGAACCTGTAGTGTTTGAATACAATAGGAACTATTGTATACAAATTAAGCTCCCATATGCTCCACAGTATTTTTATAGCACAGAATTCATAAGTTTTCTCCCTGGTTAAGCAGACAGCAGGGTATTAATGTTCATAAATGAGTTGAAATTACGTATTTGAGAAAATGGATTATTATACATAATTTTCTATTGATTCTCTAGCACTCAGCTACTTTCTAAAGAGACGTGGTTTTGATTTACACTTCTCACCTATCCAATGACAGAGAACCCCAATGATTGCATCAGTTCGACATTGCTGGGTCCTAAAATGCTGGGTAAATGGTTCAGATTATTTTTTGTTGGCAAAGAGAGGTGCAAATTGCATCCACAAGGCCCATTGCATTTTGTGTTTTTCTTGAAGGTCAGAGAAATCCCTTATGTGGGATAGCAGATGCAGCCACTCTGCCCCAGGAAGTACTCCAGGGAACTTCTATAGAAGCTGTGCCAGCAGAGACTATATACTGAATCAGCCCATTCCCAAAATATGCTGGCGATCTCCCTTCCTCAACCAATGTTCCTACTTTCTGGATGGATCAAGCCTCCTACAAAACCCTCTAAATGTCAGGACTTTTTGCCACAGTTTACGTTGGCAAAAGCTAACAGGTGTAAATCAGGCGTGTCTCTATCATCACCGAGTTCATGACTGTGTTATAGATGTGAAAACCTCTGGAAAAGCAAAATGTCAATCAATCTTTCCCATTTATACATATTTACTGTCCATTGGCTAAGACCTCTATTAATAGAGAACATTGGTCTACCTTTTATCTGACTTTATAGTAAAAAAAAATGAGCTGCATGCAGACAAAAGCAAAAGACAGTGAGATCCATATTTGTTTTCCCTTAAAGGATCCCAGAGGTTTCCTTTCTGTCTATTTTGGCTTCAATTTGATTCAGCCTCTAATAACCTATTAGCATGAAAGTGACAATCAAATCAACACAGGCTTAGAAACCTTTTTGTTTAAAGATACAATTTCCTTTCATATTGCTGAGGTACTATTCACAGCAAAGCAGACAAGGATGAAAAAATCTTTGAAGTGCTCTAGAATGTATCAAAATGTTTGAATGCTTTTCAAAGTGAAGCTTGGATTTTTTTCAGAGCATATTTAATACACCCCCTACCCCCAATTAGACACACCAATGTATTTCTTGAGGCATACCTAAAATTAATAAAACCTTGGCTAGAACCTCTTTACGGTGGGAACTGTGCTTTTTCCGCACTCTCTCTTTGTCCATGCCTCGTATTTGCATCTCCTTTTGTTTTCCTACACATCTATTCCATCTTAGGTACCATGGGTGAAATTCTGGCTCCACTGGTCAATGGGCGTTATATCATTGTCTTCAATGGGGCCAGTATGCCAACACAGGTACCTTTCTCTTCCTGAACCTATTTCTGTTCTCCAGCCATCTGTGCCTCACCTCAAGTTATTAACTCAGCATTTCCAGACCATTGCCATTCCTCACCTCACTGCTTGACATCCTTTTCTCCTCTCACCTGGATGCTGTTATCTATCCATGATGGCAGGAGATACTTCCTGTTGTGCTCTGTGAACCACCATAAATTGGAGCTGTGTGAACCTCCTCTTGTGCTAGCATTTCAGTACAATATGGTTAGGAATCCTTATTACTTTGGTGTTGCTACTAAGGCTTACCAGAATTATATTCACAAATCCTATTATAAGGTCTGTTCAGTGATATGTTTTGACCTTATGGAATCTGAATGAGTTTAAAAAAAAAAAAAAACTTTAAAATGTTCCACAAACCTTGAAGGATATGAGTTTTCCTGGTTTGCAAAATGATCAGGTTATAGCGCTGTAACTTACTCATTAACTCTGCAATTCTCAGGAGGAAAATGTTTGACTAATTTCAGAAATAAAACCATTGTAAACTGTTTCCACACAATTATTTGGGAGCGGCAGCAGCATTTAATGGCATTTTTTCCAATGGACACAGATTCTCTCCCAGTGTGAGCCACCTACGATACATAGGAGACAGGTAGCCCCTGACCTTGAACATTTTTGTAGACTCCAATTCTCTCCGTGAAGCATTTGCTGAAATGTTAATAGGGCTGATTGAATTGCGGCTGTCAGTGCCAGCTTCTGTGAAATAGAGCGTTCTTCAAATTTTTATGTCTACTCCTATGTTTATGTTCAGAAGTCCACCCTTCACTTTCTGGGGGTTCTGATTTTTGTAAAGAATACAGATAGAAGTTTACCCGTAGAACTGACCACCGTATTCTCAGATACTGCAGCATCTCTCACATTGAGGGCATTGCTTCAATTACCATTTCATGCTTCAATTACCAAAAATGTTCCTTACTCTCAGGCTTATATGATTTCAATAGCAAATGACAGTCCAGACAAATATCAATACAGGGACACCAGTGCTATACATTTCTTTCTGAACTTTCAGAATGGAACTTGCTATTGTAGGAGATAGTTGGCTAGCCAACTACAAAAGCAGTTTCTCCTCCCTTGGTGTTCACACATCAACTGCTAGAAGAGGGCCTCATCCTCCCTGATTGAACTAACCTCGTTATCTCTAGACTGATTCTTGCCTGCATATTTATACCTGCCTCTGGAAATTTCCACTACATGCGTCTGACGAAGTGGGTATTCACCCACGAAAGCTTATGCTCCAATACGTCTGTTAGTCTATAAGGTGCCACAGGACTCTTTGTCGCTTTTTAGAGATAATTTTAGACTCTCAAAAATTATGTTTTTCCTTTCATTGCCATGAAACAAAAAAGCAATTACTTCTTTCATGGATTTAATTAATTCAAGTGGAGTTGACTTGCATATTCAGTTTAGGGGCTTTTCTTTTAATCATATGTATTAATGTAGCCAGCAGGCCACTTTTTAGCTTTCCAGACAATAACATCTGCAACTTGACTGTCTATGATGCTCACACGTACACACACACACACACACAGTTCATTCTATAAATATCTCAAGTAGATGTTTGAATCTCTGACTTTATTAATGAGCAAGAGAGTGTTCTGCATGTCAGCCTGTCTGTTTATTTAGCAAGCTGACACTGTTTCGGATGGAGAAGGAAAATTCTGTACTTATTGTAATGTGCCTAGAATAAATTATACATTTTCAGGAAATGATACCATTCCCTTTCAGCTGTTAGAATGCATTTTGAATATCATGCACTTGCAACTTTAATAATAATTTCGTCAGTAGTTCTCTTTTTAAAGATTCTATTTAGATCCCCAGGGCTCAAGTAAATACACAGTTTATCATTCCTCTTATCAACAGTGACTGAGTTCATCCACTGAGTTGCTTCATCAGTTTCCTTTATGACTTTCATCAGATCAAGTCTAGCTTTTAATTTTTCATGAAGAACAAAATTGCACCTTTTTACATGGATGGATAACTGGGGTAATTTACTTATCTACATTAAAACTGTGTTTACCTAGCAACAAACCACTGATCCTTTCAAGCCTCACATGATAGATGTGAATTAACTTTAAAAAGATGCATTCACTTAAAAAAAAAAAAAGCCATGGTTGCTTTTCCCTCCTCCACAAACACATTTTCTTAATACAGTATTTGAGATGGGTCTGGCATTTTATGTACTGTATGATTTATGAAGCACACTTCTTATTTTCCACAGTGCACATTCATGTGTAGTTGGAGGTCTAAGTGAAGACACTGATCACCACAGCTAGGTGAAACTTTTTTGTTTCATGCAGATTTCATGGTGCAACTGAATACTTTCAGTTACGGTGAACGAATGCAAAAGAGTTCCATGCAGTGTCTCAGATTCATCATAAGCTATTCAGGACAGGTACTAGGTCCTTCCTCTACATCCACACAGTATCAAACACATTTTGGATGCTACTTTCAGTCTTTACATGAAGACTAAATGTCTTTCTAAAAGATATGCTCTAGTTCAACCATAAATTATCAGTCATGACAGCATTCACTTACAAAATTGGAAAGAATAATGCCCTGCATTTGCATTAGGTGAAATTCCATGACATGGGGGTTATGTAGACTAGATTATCATAGTCATCCCATCTCACCTTATAAATGTATTTATTTTAAATTGGGGATTTTCTATGCAGACAATAAAAAATATGTGATAGGAGCAGCTATCTTAAGGTATATTAAAAGTAGCCTATTCATATTGTGCAAATCCACACATTACATAGTGCTATTGTTTCAGCTTTTCATAATGCAGAGAGAGAGAGAGAGAGAGAGAGAGCGCAGGTGGTTCATTAAGGAATTAAATCTTGGATGCTTGACACTGCATCGGGATTGCAAAAACAACCTTTGGGCAAGTAAGAGAGAGCAAAGTACATCTGGGGAGGGGAAGTGGAGGTCTAGTCATTGTATAATCAGATCAAGGGAACAGTAAGAGAGAGATTGGATAGACAGAAAAAGGAAGGATGGGGGTGAGAAGTCAGACTACACTTTGAGTTGGATGTGTAAATTCTAGGTCAAGGAGACATATCCACACTAGCTCAGATTGAGCTACTGTGTTAAAAATACAGTGTCGCAGCAACAGTACAGATAGCAGGAAGGGCTAGTCATGACTGAAACACTAGGCACAAACTGAAGGTCGCTTGCCCCTCCTGTTACGTGCTTTGCCATGACTACACTCTATTTTTAGCATGCTAGCTCAATCAGAGCTACCATGGGTATGTCTCCTCGACCTAGAATTTACATCTCCAGCTCGAAGTGTAGACATACCCTTGACTGAGCCCACTACATCAAGCCTGATGCCAATCTTACAAGGACTGCCTGAAACTGGAGATGGACCCAAGCTGCAAAGTTCTGATCTGGAACTAAATTAACCCCGAAATTGGAGGGGGCTGTCTAGTGATATTTTCGTTCATTCCTATCTCTATATGATACAGTTGGGCATACTCTTGTGCCTATGCAGGGTCCCATTTAAGTCACTGTAGAACAGGGATCTCTTCATGATGAACCAGATGCAGGATAAAGGCCCAAATGTCTGATTTACAGTTTCTTTTCCTATCACAAAGGGCACCTCAAGGAAGCAGTTTTTAATACTCACTATTTTTATACTTAAAAACTGTGTTCTTCACATTCTAATTTTTTTCTATATGGTTTTGTCCTGTAATTTATCACCAGACTTTTCCTAAACTGAAAACTGACACTTACTAACTTGGAATTCATGACCCTGATATTTCCCCAAGCACGATAATTCTTACTATCTATTTTGCACTTACATTTTTATTAGGTTTTTTGATAAAGTGAACATAAAATATCATCCTGTTTCTTATGAACTTAAAGTTATATTTTGAACAATAGAATGAGCAGCAGAAAGAGCAGCTTTATTGGTTAAAAATGAAATTTACAAGATTATTTGGATGAGACTATTTATTGCACAGCAAAGTAAGATTGATAACACAAGCTCTGTAGACCTCACAGGTTCTCCCATCATTCATGCACTGGTCTGGCTTTGAAAAGAAATGTCATAGCTGCTTTTGTTTGGATTGTGAGGACAGTGGTGGATTTAAGAGGCAGCATTATCAGTAAATTCCAACTTGCGCTCCCATGCAGGTAAAATAAACAAAGGGAACCAAGGTAGGTAGGTACAGTAAGGGTATGGGAGGGGGGAGGGAAGGGGAGGACTGAGACCGAGAATGGGTCATGATGACTTGCCCTGAGAGTCCCAAAACAGGGGCTGGTGGTGACATAGTTGGCTTATGTGATGGCGGGCATGTTGTATGTGAATGGGTCACAGTGGCAGGGCCGCCCAGAGGATTCAGGGGGCCCAGAGCAAAGCAATTTCAGGGGCCCCTTCCATAAAAAAAAGTTGCAAAACTATAGAATACTATATTCTCATGGGGGCCCCTGTGGGGCCCAGGGCCTGGGGCAAATTGCCCCACCTACCTCCCCCCGCCCCTCCCCGGGCGGCCCTGCACAGTGGTGCATAAGTGAATGTTTGTATTCAAGGTAAGTAAGGAGAGTTAGGGCTGAACTTTATGGATTACTCAAAACATTGTCTGGGCTACTGGGGTTTGCTAGTCACATCCTACCAGGGCCGGCTCCAGGCACCAGCTTAACAAGCAGGTGCTTGGGGCGGCACCTGTGGCAATTCGGGGGCGGCAGGTCCCTCACGCCCTCTGGGAGCGAAGGACCTGCCGCTGAACTGCTGCCGCCGATCGCGGCTTTTTTTTTTTTTTTTTTTTTTGCTTGGGGCGGCAGAAATGCTGAAGCCGGCCCTGCATCCTACACAGTCACTTGAGCTGGACAAGCCCCCAAAAGTGGGTAAAGAAAGAATTATTTGCATCTCTGATAACAATTCATGGAGAAGGGCATGGGGTCTGCATCTTCTCACCTACAGCGGCCAGCATTTCCAAGATACCTAGCTTCTCCTCCTATCCACCTACCTCTTGTATGCCTCCTTTAGTTATGGCAGATCTCTTCCTTCCTCCCAACAAACCTTGCTGGGCTTCCCAGTGTTCTCTTGCCCACACAGCACTTATTTTCAAATCCAGACAGATGACAGGAAATGCTAGTGCACAAATGTAATACTTCATTATTAGCTTTTGCAGTGTTTCCAAATTTACCATCTAGGGTCTGATTATGGGGAGAAAATATGCCTTGCCTTTGAGTTACTGAAGACAGACTGGAGCATCCTTGCTGCAGCAGCTGATCGGGGCATCCATTCAGCAAAGTACGTAAACACACACTTAATTTCCAACACCTGAGTAGTCCCATAAAAGTCAGTAGGACTACTCGTGCTTAAAGTTAAGTACGTGCTTTAGTGCTTTGCTGACTCAGGGTCTGTATGATTTTATTAGGGCCTGATCAGGCAGCCTTTATTATGGAAGGAGTCCCATGTATTATACAACAAAAAAGCAAGTTTAGATTCTGTAGAGAATCTTAGTTTGAAACACAGTTGCTAGGGAAAGGATGGAAACCTTATTAACCCATCAACTAATCAATTTAAACTATTTTCTCAAGGTGGCCAGAAAACTCAAATTAAATTCCAATTCTGATACCTTTATGTAGCAAACCCTCTCACAGTAAACATGATGGAGACTGTTCTGACACTGTTTTGTGAGGATTTTCTCTAGCAAAACATTACTCCACATTTGTGCAGACCTGACGTATCTGAACAGGTTATACCAAGTTCTACAGGGACATATGATGCAATATATGCCCAATCCTATAGGCCAGGGGTGGCCAACCTGTGGTTCCGGAGCCATAAGAGGCTCTTCAGAAGTTAATATGTGGCTCCTTGTATAGGCACCGACTCCAGGGATGGAGCTACAGGCGCCAACTTTCCAATGTGCCAGGGGGTACTCACTGCTCAACCCCTGGCTCTGCCACAAGCCCTGCCCCCACTCCACCCCTTCTCAACCCCTCCCCTGAGCCTGCAGTGCCCTCGCTCCTCCCCCCACACAGAGCCTCCTGCATGCCACGAAACAGTTGATCAGGAGGTGAGGGAGGGAGAAGGAGGTGCTGATCGGTGGGACTGCCGGTGGATGGGAGGAAGGGGGGGGGAATGATGGAGGGCTGCTGACATATTACTGTGGCTCTTTGGCAATGTACATTGGTAAATTCTGGCTCCTTCTCAGGCTCAGGTTGGTCATCCCTGCTATAGGGTGTTAAGATCAGGGCCGGCTCCAGGCACCAGCTTGGCAAGCAGGTGCTTGGGGCGGCCACTCCGGAGAGGGGCGGCAGGTCCAACTATTAGGCGGCAATTCGGCGGACGGTCCCTTACTCCCGCTCGGAGCGAAAGACCTTCCGCCGAATTGCCACCGCAGATCACGATCGCGGCTTTTTTTTTTTTTGGCTGCTTGGGGTGGCCAAAACGCTGGAGCCGGCCCTGGTTAAGATGAAACCAATAGGGGTTGAAAACTCTTTAGCATGTCTCAGGAAGCACTTAGCCCCTTTCTAGGATCCGGAAATTTTACAATGAAACGGGGAAGGCATGTGGAATAACATTAGCAGATATGGCTGAATTACAAAGTCCATTTTGACACTTACTAGGAGGAGTAGAAATAGACTAGAAATAGCACATGGAAAAATTTCACTTATGTTCAGGCTTTTCTCTGCACCACCACCACAAGTGGAGTATTTGACACTGTGACAATCCAGTCATCAGTCCTTCAAATGCAAATTGTATTTTCAGTTAACAGCGTTGTTTGTAGCAGCTGATTTTATATTTATGGAATGTATTCCTTACTGGAAATGTTTTCATTGCAAGTGAAAAGCGTTGCAATCTTGACTGAAAGCTTAAGCAAATATATTGTGACACTCAGGACATCCTTGAATCAATTTGAAGGCACTCACTGAGGTATTGAATCATATTTCAAACGGACATAGCTACGGATGCATTTTAGGAACTTAACAATTCTGACTGCCCCAATACATTTTGCTTTCATTGGCAATGTCATGATGTTTACAACATTCCTACTCAGTTTAATTAAATATCTCCCATCGTATTATTCGAATCGCCCTTTATTTAGAGATCAGTACACATCATAAACAGTTGAATGTAGTTATATGATGATGATTAGTTTTGATGTAACCTCACTCTGCAATATATTTTACAGCCTCCTGTTTTACAAATGATTGAGCATAACAACTCTAATATTACAAGTCAAATAAACTTAATTTATTTCTGAGTCTTTTTATGAACCCTCATTTTTAAAAATTATCATCAGGCCACTATATAAAAGCAAAACTTAAAAAGTTAAACAATTTTTAAATAAAAAAACACATAAAACAGGCAATTAAGGCTAGATTATAAAGAAGTCCCACCATACTCTGTGCAATTACTCACACAAATGAGCGCATTATTTGCATGCACCGTGATTGCAACTGTACTTGCCAGTCAGGATACTGTGTGTATAAACACACAGAGCCAGAATGTAGCTGGTCCTTATGTGAATGAAAGAGGGCACATGGAGCTGTTGTGAAGTATCGCTTTATGAGGCCTGCTGTCTGGGTAGCACAGAGGACTGCTCCCTCCCTACTGCCCAGTGACAATCAAAAGGGCAGAAATGGGATGGAGGTATGGCCGTGGCCTTGTTTCCCCTTCTGCATTGGCCCATGGAGTTCGAGTGGCATCTGAAAGGGTGGGACAGGTAGGCACAGAAATTAGGAAAGTTATTGCGTGTCTAACTTTTGAAAAAAATCTTGCCCAAAAATACGGAGAAGGGCAGGGGGCAGGACGGGAACATAATATTAATACAAATAAATCCATGAAATGTCAGTGGAAATAAATCTGGAAAGAATTTATGAACTAATACAATGCCCTGAACTTACCCCAGTTTATTACAACTCAGCTCATCTGATGCTCGCATGGCACTGTGCTATAACATTATTGGAGACTATACTGGAGGGATCATTATATTATTTTTTCTACTTACTGCTAACCTATCTAGCAGCAGGGACTGACAACTAGTGTGCGTGCGTGCGTGTGTGCTGTGAAGCCACTATTTTCAGCAATATCTTCATATTGCTCCCATTAGACACTCCCATTAGACAATATGCTCCCACAATATCCTCCCATTAGACACTCACTGCACAAGCAGTGTTAAAGTTATCCATTTAAAATATTCTTGATTTAAGAGCTTAAAAGAAAAAAAAATTACAGACGAGCCCCTATGGACCTAAAAATTACTCCCCACTACAAATAGAAAATTGTTGTATCACTTCACATTTTGTATGAACTCTTAAATACTCAACTGTCGAATGATTTAAAGTGATTTGGGTATGCTCCACACATGAAGATATAAAAATACTGGAATGCTCCAAAGTGTAAAAGAACACTATAAAGTACATTTGATTGAAAGATTAATCAGAAATGCTAGGAGGTACCTGTAAAATCTTTCTGTGCTTGGTTTGAGTGATTGGTAATAGGAGGGAGCCTTTCACTGGTGGTTTATTGTCTCCAATCTGGCCCAGGATGCCAGTAACCAAAAGATGTCACACTCTGACAGCAGTTCAAAGGCTTATGTAAAATTATCTCACTCTGCAGCCTGGTGGAAAAGGATTCACAGCACAGCATAATTGTCATAATTATTCCCTTTGTTGGGAATCTGCACAGAGAAGAGAGGGATTAAGTTGCCTTTGTAGTCCCTCCAGGTGCTCGATCCTGCAAGTTGCTGAGTTCCTGGCCAGACCCTTAATTTTCAGCCCACGAGTAGTCTCACTCAAATCATATGGGGCTACTCATACTAGAAATACGTGCTCAAACTACTCATACCTGCTCAACCATTTCCAGGATTGGGACCCAAGTCTGTAGACTCAGTGGGCCTGATCTAAGGCCTACTGAAGACCGTGGCAGTCTATTGTTTTTGGTCCAGGCCTAAGATGTGGTTCTAGATGCGTAAGCAGATCAAACCTCTAAAGCCACTCAGGGGTTCATCCATCACTACCTGTCCTAAGGATAGTGCAAATATTGGTGTTACGCAGCTGGAATCCAAGCTTTCCATTTGTCATATTTAAAGCAGTGACAAAGCAGAAATGAAGGGTCTTTGCGTCTCAAGGCCCTGTAGAGAATTTGGATCACTTTCCTAAATTTTCAAAATTGCATTAGTTTATTACTAGTGGAGTTAAACATTTGAGGGAAAAGATTTCAGTGTAAATCAGTTCAACTTGATTTATTAATGAATTCTACCTATAGAGTTAATCCTTGTAAAATAATTAAATTTTACAAATCTACCAAAAGACTCGATTTTGCCTGTATATTGCTTGCAGGGAGATCATTAATATCTTATGACACTAACATCATAGGTCAGATTGAGAACATCCTGTAAATTTTGCAAGCATTACCATATCTATCCAATGATATATACTGAAGTTATCATTGTGTAATAGTCTAGGAGGTGTCTTTTATATACTCACAATGCTCAAATTATGTATAGTGGGTTTTTTTATGTCAATAGTCTATTTCTACATTTGAGGCTGTAGTTTCTGATGAAGAAAGGCAATAAAACCAAACAAAAATCCTATTAAGAAAAAAAGGACTTTACAGAGAATGACCTCCTCATTTTTCTGGTCTAACAGTCTTTTGTGGCAGCTCCATCTGCTAGAATCCAGCCAGTGTGTGATCTTCTTGGCCTAAACCTTTCCTCACTCAAGCTCATGAGCACTCACTTATGCTCACATTTCAAGATTTACAAAGTTTCACTTTCTGACTCAAAATGCCAAGACCCATCAGTATATAATCGAATCCAGTCTTTCATTACAGCCCCACTTGTAAAGCTGAACCTGAATCTGATGTAGTCCAGGGGCCAGCCCACCAAACAGTTCTCTAGTTGGCAGAGCTCAAGGGAACATTTATACACCCATGATGTTTACAGAACATATGCAGAATGCTTCCCTATATGGACACTAAGCCATTGATATTTCATACCAAATGCCAACATATTAGAAAATGGTCTTTTCCTAAATCTCCTTGGTTTTGCTCCAGCAAGTGTCCCCTTTCTTTACTATAAATGTCCTTTTCCTTACTGATTTCTACAAGACTCAGGGTAAAATTTTCAAAGTTTTCCTGCCTAAGTAAGTCAACAAGACTTAGTCTCCTAAGTGCCAAGGTGGGATGGCTCTTAAGTCATTTATGCACTTTTGAAAATGTTACCTACTGTATATGTTACTTGGAGAGCACAGTGCCTTACTAAAATGTGATGAGCTGCTGACGTTATTTTTACTCTTAGAAGCCCAGCATAGCACTTGCAGCCAGGGGAGGGATGGCGAATGTTGATTTAAGCTACCTTTGCACCCTCCCAATCCTAGGCTGCTCTAGGAGTTGGAGAGGACCCTGGCCTAACTTAGGCAGTCCCGGAGCCCTGTATAATTTATGACAGCCTCCTCAGGGCTACTATATGTTCCTCGGCATTGCACAGAACCTTCACAGAACATGGTGCTGGAGCTCTGCCCTGACATGCTTCTCCCCTCCCTACTCTTCCGCCCCAAAGCACGCCCCCCCCATGCCAGGGCTTGTGAGGTGGTTCTTGGGAGACAGCCTTATATCTCTCTTCCATAGTATCTTCACTGTGAGACTCCTCCCCATGAAAGTTACCAGGCTTTTAGGGCCCCTTTACATTGTGTTAAAGGTCCACTGCAGGGATGGGGATCTCGCCATAGGTCTCTGTGAAACAATCTCATCAAACCTTAAAAGCCCTCTTGAATTTCACTGAAAATCTTATTTTAATCCTCAGCAGAGGCTGGTCAGACACGCCCAGGGATAAACCCTCCATTTAACTGAGATCCTTTAGAGAAGGAGGTGCTGTCAGGACAGAGGAGTATGCTTATCCCGGAACAAGTTTACCCGTCTCACTCCTCCACCATGTGCAAGTCTCCTCTGCTCCAGCCCCAAGAGGTAGAAAGGAAGTGTAAGACTCCAAGGAGCTGGTAATATTCTTAAAGCATCCTTTTAAAAAAGCTTTTGTTGTGCGTAATGGACCTGATTCTCCCCTTGTTTATAGCAATATAAAAATTCACTTCAGTGGAGTTCCTCCTAATTTTCACCAGGGTAAGTGAGAGGAAAATCAGACCATGGAGTTTCAAAGGAGGGAAATGGTGTTAAAACAACAGAAGTATAATCGCATTGTGGACAGGAAAGCTCTATGCAAGTGCCATCTGTCCAAAGAAACAAACAAGAACACAAAACATGTACCTAATGTGATTTAAAAGCATTATGCACAGATCTAATTTAAATATGCTTGGCTGGCCACAGCTTGAGTCATTGCTGGCCACAGCTTGAGTCATTGCTGGCTTGGTTGTGGTGCTTGTACTCCCTGCTCGGCTAGCTGGGATGGCTGACTTCAGAGCAGACTTATAAGTTATAAATATAGATGACTGGCTTGGGCTGGAAAGAAACCCGGATGAACTTTCTCCCATCATGAACCCAAGCATTCTTCAGATAAGGTTTCCCTACCGCTTCCATGTCTGCCTTTTATTCTCTTGTTCTGCTCCCACTGAAGTCCCAACTGACTTCCTACCCTGAATCCAAGCTCCTACTCAGCTCAACCACTGACACATTGCTCCCCTATCATTGGCAGCTCCTACTTACACAGTCCCACTATTGGTTCCCACTGCAAGCTCCCACCCCAGAAAACTCCCAACCCCTCCTTCCCATTTCCATTCTCCTCATTTAATCATATCCTTGCCCTCTAATCCTAATCAGAGTTCCAAGAAGCATGGAGTGAGGCCTAGTATACTGATAGCAGGAGCTATCAAACTGGGGTGACTGAGTGGGAAGGTGGAACCAAAGAAGAAGAGAGGAACAGCCACCGGAGGCCTCTGTGAGGCAGTTAGCTTTCAATAAGCATCCAGGTTATTTCTCCACATCTTTACAGGGTTTGCCCATTTCCCTTATAAAAACACTGTTTTGCTGATAGAGATTAATGATCCCATGGCAGTGGTGTTTTGAGTATCTACAATGAATGCTGGAGCCCTAAAATTAGTCCTGGCCTGCAGGGTAAATTCCACTGAGTAACCCAAGGTTCTTATTAGAAAAGGCACTGCCTTCCTGACAGACAGGTGGAATTTTCAACCTCCAGGATGATAAAGGCCTACTTTTCACACATCATACACGCATGCATGGTTTGATTTCCTCACTGTCATACTGGGAGCCTGTCAGAGCCATCAGCTTGCTTCACGCTAGCCAGTCCATGCTCCTCCCTGTGCTGGGAGACCGGCAGGGAATTTCAAAGACTCTTCTATGAAAATGGATCATTAGATATTTATTTACTATTGCATTTCATTCTTAAAATACGTCATTCATGCAAAACCATTTTATTTTATCAGTGAGTTTTCAAAGTCAGTGTAGTTGTCCCCAAATTAATTATCTGAGTCAGTGCCAGTAAGTACCCTGATGCAACAGTTGATGACTGGAAAAGCTGCACCCACTTTCTTAGCCTTTGCAAGGTATTTTGAAGGACAGCACAGCATTGAGGAAAATGAAGCAAAACCAAAAGGTTGCAGAATAAATTTTAGATGAACATATTTATATACACATTTGCAAAAATACGCCATGGAAAACAGCAAACAGCAGTAACTAATTCCACTAAATCCTCAGAGAAGAGGAAGATTTTTCACTCTTTGAAACACAGTAATGGAAAAGCAATTCCCACATGACCTGCCAGATGCAATCATCTTGTTTGAAGATATATAATTATATACGTTAAATGCATCAGTCCACTTTCAAGATTAGTAATAATGATCTTACATTTTAATAGAGCCTTTCATCCCTGAGAAGTCCTAAAGGGCTTTACAAACGTAAGCAGATACATACCAGGACCACTGCAGCTACCTCTGGGGTGAAACTCAGGAGTTGTTTAACAGCTACGTATATTGCAAACTACATATTATGGACTAAATAATGGCTGTCCCATAATGAGTACACTGGAGGGAGGCAGAAAAGAGGGTGCAAGGAAACCTGTTTTCTGTCCCTGCAAAAGCTGTCCCCAGTCCTTGAGACATAATGGGCCTGCACATCCTGAGCACAAGGGGGGAATGGTATGTCCCACAAAACAGCACCACTACTTGCTGAGAGATTAAGACTTGGTTCTTCACATTTAGGCTGGAAAGGCCTAGAATCTTAATAAGATTGACTAGCTGCATGATTTAGACATTCCATCCACAACAGAGAATGTACTGGGATGAAATTCAGCCCTGTAATGAAGGCCCATGCAAGATTCCACATGAGGGAAAGCATGGGGGAGCCATAGGTGGAAAGGTCTCATACAGGAACTAGATGCCTTGGGAAGTGGTGATGGGAGGAAAAAGTGCCTGTGTTTATGCACAGATCTAGTGGCCTTTACATCCTGCTGGAGACTGTTGCTGTAGCTAGGTCACAGCCTGGACTGTCAGGGGGGGTGGGGGGTGGGGGGTTTGAGGTCACCCTTGCTCTGAGTTGGAGTTGGTGATGGGAATTTTATAACTCTATGCATTTCATTGGCATAAAGCCTGGTATCTCAAAGATAAAGTGAATTTTTCCCTCAGGGCTTAAGTGGTGTGGAGGTTTTTGCATGGGCTTTGCATCGGCACTCAGGTAAACTTCATCCAAAATGAGATATATTAGAAATTACACAATCATTTTTAATATTGGCAGATAAAAGAAAATGTGCTGTTTTTAGCAAGCAGGAAATCAAGATTCCACTATCCTTTATTGAATGCAAATCCAATACCTTTGGTATGATATTTTGGGACTTGGCAGTGCTATGGATAAGAATGATTCTCCCCAAACAAAATTTGTTTCATTATTTTGAAAGGGGGAAAAAAATATTGTAATTAGAGGATAAGGATTAGCCAAAAGAAGTAACTTTACAGTCTTTTGGGGCTTGTCTACACTTACCGGGGGAATCAGAGAGTGGTGATCGATACGTCGGCAGTCGATTTAGCGGGTCTAGTAAAGACCCGCTAAATCGACTGCCGATCGCTCTCCCGTACGCCATCAGATCGAGAAGAGTAGGAGTCGTTGATGGGAGAGCATCTCCCATTGACATGCATAGTGTGGACCCCGTGGTAAGTAGATTTAAGCTACGTCGATTTGAGGTACGCTATTCACGTAACTCAAATTGCATAGCTTAGATTGAATTTCCCCTGTAGTGTAGACAAGGCCTAAGATAAGATTGTATTTCAGTGTATGATAAGCTTGTAAAGGTAAATCATCCTCAGGTCTTTGCTCAGTATTTATGGATGGGATCATAATATTGAATGTTGAGGGGGAAAATATTGCAGTTAGCACATGAACATGTGGACCATTGTGCTTAAACACTTGAGTAAGGAGGACAGAAAGCTCCTTCTGAAACAGACTCTGGCCCCACACACTCGTCACTATCCTATTGCTTACAAAAGGCATATAGGGTCCAACTCTGCCAGCCTTTTGTGGAGTAGCACCTTGTTTGATTTCAATGGGACCACTCACAGTAAGTTGCAACTTTCCAGAGAGAAGGAGGGTAGAATCACATCAATGCTTCCATGAAAGGACAGCTCTAAAAGCTCTGAATCTGATCTTGCTTCCTTTGAAGTAAATCGAAGTTTTGCCATGTACGTCAATGAGAGCAGAATTTGGCCCTCAAACAGGGCTGTTATTTGATCACCCCATCCAGGAACTCTAAGTAGGAAGGGTTCCTATTTCTGACCCCGTTCTTTACAGCTCACTCACCACCATGGTATGCAAGTAGGTTATTGATGTTAATATATTATCCATCCATGAACACTGACCCAAGTGACTATTGTCTGAGGAATTGTTCTTCTCCTCTGTCTGACCCTCAAATGTATGTTACAAGCATAACCTTCCTCCTTCGCTCTCAAGCATAGTCCTTGGGCTTTTTCACAAGCAATCCTAGCTGGGAGCAAAGAAAGCTTTTAGGAGAACAGGGCACTTTTAGAGGCTTTTAAATCATAAATAGCAACCAGAAAGTAATGATAAAATAGACAAAGGTTTGCAAATCCCTATTTTGAGTTATAGAATAAAACACTCAAAGATAGAAGATGAGTGAAAGAGGGAGACTTTCCACGGGCTTTAATGGGTTTGGAGTCAGGCCCACCATTATTTAAGGTCAAATTCGTGGAGAAAGTCTTTGTGCACACGCTCCATGCTGGGGTGAATTTCACCAGTATTTAGGCTAAAATTGATCATGAACAAAAGGAACGGTAATAAATAATGTGACTGACATATGTATTTCAAACACAAGTAGGGTTTCAGTATAAGTGTTTTGCACCTATTATTTTATTTTATTTTTTCTGTGATTAAAGATGAACTGAAACCACAAAGCTTGGATCCTGATTCATATACACCTCTACCCCGATATAACGCGACCCGGTATAACATGAATTCGGATATAATGCGGTAAAGCGGTGCTCCGGGGGGGCAGGGCTGCGCACTCCGGTGGATCAAAGCAAGTTCGATATAACGCGGTTTCACCTATAACGCGGTAAGATTTTTTGGCTCCCAAGGACAGCGTTATATTGAGGTAGAGGTGTACTCCAAAGGTCAGGGGCATCTAGATGCAGAGTTTGGATGATCTATGGGTGGTTCGGCCCATTTGCAGATATTTGGATCTGGATTTGGATTTCAGGCACCCCTCCCCCCAAGTTCAGGGGGTTTTGGATCCAGTCTATTTATTCAGATCCATTCCTAGTCCTTATACACCTTTAAGGAACTGCTGAAACAGAATCACATCATATGCTTCATGATTTAACTGCATGTCTACAATACAGTCAGAGGGCTAAATATGGTGCACGGACATTCTCTCCCTGTGACACAGTAGTATAAAGCTGATCAATGACAGGTTGTTAATGCTGGTGAATTCAAACCAGACACTTCTTTGTTTTTAAAATGAAAAATTACTGAAAGACAATGAAGCTTTACCTAAAAATCAGTTTAGTTGTAATACCAATAAATAGTAATAGTTACAATTGAAGAATTAAATGTATCCATAAAAATAGGACATCATTTAACTAATTTGACCATTAAGTTTAGGAATACCAATACCACATTTAAGAGATGGAGCATATGGGAAGACAGGAAATTACAGTGCTTTTCAGTCTGTCACCACACACAAACCAGCAAAGCAAAAAAACTATAAGATCGAACACTAGCTATGGTACAATACTCTAGAAAGAATAAGTTGCTGTTTACACCCAGATAGCAGCTATCAAAACAGCACCAGGGCAGTTTCAAGAGAAGATCTAAGCAAGATATAGGAGAGAAAGGCAAACCAGGCGAAGTTATTTCAAGTAGAATTTTAAGGGCTAGAGAGAGGGAAATTGGTTTGTGTGTTGTTCCTAAACAAGTCTGTGCAAGCTCTGGAAAAGGTTGCCACACAGAATGGTATTGTGAAACTCTGGCTCTTAAGATGAGTTAGCATATAAATCAAATGCCCTGAAAACAAGCAGCTTCTTCTATTCTATCTGGGGATACACAAGCAAAAATTATGAAGTTGTATATTTTAAATGGATGCCTGTATACTTTAAATCTTAGGCATTTTTAAAAAATGCATATCGTGTGCAGCTTGTAGGCTCCTGGCACGTTGTCAATTTGGCCCTTTTTGCAAAATTTGGGGACCTCTGCTTTAACTGAATCCACTGATACAGACTCCATCAAGCATCGAACAGCAATATTGTTCTTGCTGTCAGGCTGGCATTTCAGTAAGAGAAAAGGGCAAACTAACACAAACAGCTATTCCATTACACCACATCACAGATGCATGGGTTTGCCTCTAATCTAGGCAAAGAATATCCACTTACAATTGTTGTCCATAAAATCTTTCCAATGTTGCCTTCGCAATATACTGAAATATATAATATGGCCTGAACTTCCCTATATTTAATAAAGGGGATACCTGAGGAAATACTGAAGTAACATTATTTAGTTACCTCAGGCAACTGAGAATTTTTTTAAAGGAAGATCATTGTAAATCTTGCAGTCATACGTCTAGCTCAGTGCAGAGGGCTGCCTTCCCCAGAGAGAGGTATACAAAGCTATTTTGCAGAGTTGTATACCCACCATAAGTCACAGAGAAAAGTCATATAAAGTTGGTACACACGACTGGAATTCTTTCAAAAAGAATTCAATACAGCTAAAAAGAAAAGTTGTTTTGACTTTGACAACACAGTCCTTCTATACACAATGTTCAGCGTCTGCAATATTTGGCCATGTTCCTTAAATGTGGCCATAGGCATGAGGAAATATTTGACACTAGTGTTATTTCAAATGTTCACCATGACTCTCAGAGAGCAAGACGATCTACAGGACCTGGTACTTCACTCTTAATACTCATTAACATTAAATGGGGCTTAAGGTCACATCTCTCAGGGCAGAGGGGGGAAACTTTGCCTAGCAAGATTGGTCATATAATAACTAATGGTGGATGAGCAGGTTTAATTAAAGTAACAACCAACCTCAACTAAACATTTTAAAGAATAAAGTTCAGGTAACTTCCCCCCACCTCCGCCCCCATATACAGGGCCGGCTCTAGGCACCAGCGTTCCAAGCATGTGCTTGGGACGGCCCTTTTCAAGGGGCGGCACTCCGGCTCTTTGGGGGCGGCACTCTGGCTTTTTTTTTTTTTTTTTTTTGCTTGCGGCGGCAAAAAACCTGGAGCCGGCCCTGCCCATATACAATGGATGTGCTTTAAAAAGTTTATTTTGGTTCTAGAGACATTACCACCTCTATTAATATTCCCCATTTTAGGTATAAGAACACTATCTCTGAAGCTTGCAATATCACTACAACTGGAATGGACTTTTAAAGAGTATTCACTGAATATCGCTCTCATTCTTGCATATTATTTTGTTGCTCTTCTGACCAGGAGGTCAACAGACAATGTTGGGTCACTAGTTTGATGATGTTAGTCCCACTTAACAGGGTGGACCGCATGAAGGTCATCATCTTCCACACCAACTTGTGGATAGACAACTAAATCAGACTACATGAACTGTAAAATCAGCACCTCTACTGTGGCTTTCTGTATTAGCAAACATCGAATGTCCAGATATCCATCGAGATATACCCACAGCACGAGTACTTAAACACAAAGAAGACTAGACAGAACTTCTCATCTGGCAGGTTATGGATAAGATATCCCAACAATGCCTGAAATCACAAAAACCACTATGGACCACATGTGACCACCTCATATCTGTGGATCTGGCCAGGGAATGGCAAAGTGTCTGGACCTCATCTACCATTCCAAACAATCACATTACTACTGACCTGACAAGCCACCCTCCCGGTTTCGACCTGCCATGCAGACTTTGGCCCACATTGAACTGCATCTGAACAAACCATGGATGATGTGGCTATTTGATGTACAAGTGGAAAGTCAAAGACATCTTTTCATGCGACTGCAGTGAGAACATCCAAACCATTGAACACATCATAATGCAGTTCCCCAAATATGGATTCAAAGGTGAATTGGATGAGATTGATGTCACAGAGAAGTCCTTGAAATGGCTTATGGACCTACAACTGCATTATAGAATGTTACTATGCAGATGCAATACGTGTGTATGAAAGAGAATTCTCTTGTATAGTTCTGCACTATCTGCTTCCAGAAGTTGACTCTGACATGGAAGGAGACCTAGTGGCTAAGAGTCTGAAATGTGTCTAATAATAGACTGTGAAGACACTTGTCATATACACATTGTATTGTCCTCTCCTCTTCCTTCTTGCATTGCATTTTACATAATGTTTCCAAGTCCATTGAACTTTCAACAAACAATATAGAAGTCCTTGGCTAGATTTATTGTAACTAGTATTAACTACAGATTAACAGGTTCAGACTCTACAGCTAGGATCACAATAGATCCTCCAGGAATGAGATGTTGTATTTAACAGAGAGAAAAGCTTAGCATAGTAATTCTTTAGGGATATTTAAGGTTATTGTTTTACTAAAAAGCAAGAAGGGAAATAGTGTGGATCTCTTCTTGGCCATCATTTCCATTGGGCCTGAGGGCACCTACAGAAGTTGCAGCAGGATTTACGCGCATTAGTTCACGCTGCTGGCTAGAAATTAGATTAGCTCTTATTTGATTTTTCCCTACCTCCTGGTGTCTATCTCATTCTTCTGTGGATGTTTCAAAGCTCACTGTGGAGTCCTGGAAGTACAGATATTTTAGGAAACAAGCGTATATCACACCGGCTGTGTGATATACTCTTCAAGTCTTCAAATCAAATGTTATGCTCTAGTCAAACACAAGTTATTAGGCTCAACACAGGAGTAACTGGGGTAACTGGATGAAATTTAATGGTCTGTGTTATACAGGAGGTCAGACTAGATGATCTAATGCTCCCTTCTGAGCTTAAAATCTATGAATCAGTGGGAGCTTTGCCTCATTAAGGACTGTAGGAGTTGTTCCATGGTAAGGAGCGAGACAGAAATGCTGGTCAGTAGTTTGAAAAGCAGTTTTGTGCATCTTTTGAAAGCACATACTGCTAAACTGAGCTGTGAGTAGGACAAACATTCATCTCAAAGGCATCTGTGAGAGATTAGCATCCATTTATTGTGGCCACTAGGTACAAACAATTCTGCAAGCATTGCTGGCATTGTTCCACTGAAAGTCAATGAACATATGCTGATTCACACCAGCTGAGGATTTGGCCCAAATACGACACGTCAGAACATTGCTTTAAAATGAAGGATGATTGAAGCCCAGTTTTCTGTGCTAAAAGTCCCCAACTAACCAAGCTTTTAACTTATCCTTGTTTAAGCACTCTTTCAGGGGTCAGCTACTTCTTGATATTCCTGGCAGGAATGTAATGAAAAATAGTCCACCTTTCCTCTGTTGTTGTACCCCACTGCTTTCCCTTCTGTCCCTGGCTGAGTCACAATTCAAATTATTTACTCTTCCAAAATAAATTCAGCATAATGCAGTGGCCACAGCACTAGCTGGGAAGTCTTTTGTTTTTACAACTTTGCCAGCAAATTGCCCAGTCTTTTAGGCAGACAAGTCAGGACACAAAAACCTCTAGGGTATTCCTTTCCAGAGTACTGTAGCCTCTAGCTGGGGACTGACATTACATATTATCAGTGTTAGAAAGGCTACCAACATCTGGTGCAGTAGCATCTTGATGAAAAGCCTCCATATTTCTTATGAATGTCAAATTGTTTTCCATTCTCAGTGGTCAGACTTGGCCCTGTGTGTTCACCTTTAAGAATGTCAGTTGATCTACCTTCTCAGTATTCAGTGTTCTTCATTACTTAGCAACATTCTCTGGTGCCCTGACACTGCACGTAGAATAAGCAGTGGAAACAGAACTGCTTAAATAACTATTACCCAGGAAGCATCCAGCGAGTGGCAATTCCTCCAGAAACCAATCTATGCAGCTGGGCTCATCAGTCAGTCCCTCACTTCCATGACTATCAAATTTAACCACAATTAAATACATAAGATGGGTTTTGTTTTTTAATAACCTGCAATGGTCTTTATTCTCAAGACCATCGCACCTTCCACATTTTCTACTTTCCAAATTATGAAAATCTGCTGCATCCTGACCGTTTTACATGCCCTTTCATGTCCTCCCTCCTTAGCATTAGCTAGGAACAAGTTTGGCTCCAATAAACAAATGTGCTCTACATTTCCCCTTCACCCCTGCTCTTCGTCTGAATGGATGCAACTCAATCTCCATTTTCCTTTAACCAGAGAATCCAGCGTCATCAGTCAGAAACAGCTTTGAAACATAATTTTGAAAACTTCCTTTAAAAAAATATTCTGTCATGAAGTCCTCCATTATGTTAATTGAGATTTTTCTTGTTTTACTTCTGTCACTTTATCCTCTGATTTGGCCTTCGTTTAAGTGCCAGTCTTAATAACTATTTCACACTGAACTCTGCTGGCTGTCCTGGATACATTGGCAAGTACTAAGTGAAATTAATAAAAGAAGCTATCATTGCATCTAGTAACAAAGGGCTTGTCTACACTGCCAAATTCTGTTGACAAAACTTATGTCGACACCCAAAAGTCGACAAAAAGAAAGAAAATCGCCAAAGAGTGTTCACATTTGCTCCCTCTGTCAACAGATCATGTCCACATTGGGGACACCATCATCGACAGGGTGAGCAATGCACCATGGGTATGTATCCCATAGTGCCATGTTGTGGGAAGGAAGAGCTGATCGCTGCGCATCTCGGATTCTCTCCGAGTTCTCCCACAGCCCCCTCAGCTGCCGAGAGCAGCATCATGAGTAGCTCTGTGAGCTCTCCGTGCTGAGGAATGGCAAAGCAGCACAGCAGACTGTTCCCCTCCCCCTGCAGCAGCAGTCTGCCTGCTGCTGTAGGAGCATTCCAATGATTTACTCTTTGTTTGTTCCCCAAAGGGAGCAGCACACTCACCTGTCAGATACTTCCCAGAGCTCTGAAAGGGGAAGGGCGCATGCCTTCAGGGCTGCAGAGATCAAAACATTGAGCAGAGCAATCAGGGCAGGCATTGTGGGATATTGGCGGAAGCCAGTTCTGTGGACAAAACAATCAGCAGTGTCTGCAGTGGCTCTTTGTCAACAATAAAGGGAGGTGAAAAGACAGACTCTCGGAGGGGTGGATGTTTTTTGTTGCCAAAACTAGGTATTTTTCG
Source organism: Emys orbicularis (assembly GCF_028017835.1). Lineage (NCBI taxonomy): Eukaryota > Metazoa > Chordata > Testudines > Emydidae > Emys > Emys orbicularis. Next base: position 100,618,447 of record NC_088690.1, read on the forward strand.
CAACAAAAGTCCCATTGTAGTGTGTACGCTCTTGCTGTTTTGTCGCCAAAAGGCAGTTTTTGGCAACAAAACTTGGTAGTGTAGACAAGGCCTAATTTCAAACAGATCTGTGAAATTTTACGATTAAATATTTGATCTCACAGCTTGAATACTGAACACTTAAGGCTTACTGTTATTTATTTGAGTATATTCTATGTAGCACTCTTGCTAAAGAAAACTAGCTATTTTTAAAAATGCATTAAAGCATGAAAGAGAAAAAAAGATTAAAAATAATGCTCTAAAGGCCATGAGTAGCTGCAGGCTTGCCATCCTTATATTGACTGACCTGTAGGTAAATGTTTCAAAAATGTTTAAGTGGTTTAGGAGCCAAAGTATCATTGGCTATTAGACTTCGGCTTCTAAATTACTTTGTAAAATAGGACACAGGCTAAATGACTTTGGTGGCTTTGAAAAATATACCTTATATTTGCAATATTCATACCATACATATGTATTCATTTGAAAACTTCTAAAGCAGCAAGTAAAAAAACCATAATGTCCTAATCTTGCCACTTAACTGAGAAAAATCTCAGTGCCCTTAATCTTATAATTTTATGATCTAGTGCAAAAAAAGAGTAGGGGGATTGGGAGTTGAAATAACTTGTATCTAGTTATCTCTTGTGAGATGCAATTCTCAACTAATGGGAATTTCCTGTATCATGGGAGAAGAAGTTGGACCTCAGGGTTCCAATCCTGAATGTGTCACAATATGACCTTGGTCAAGACATTTAACCTCTCTCTGAGTCTCCTGATGTGAAAAATGGAGATAATTTGTCTCTACCTCAGTGAATTTAACCTCCCCACACAAACCCCTCATGTTTGTAAAGCACTTTGAGATCGTTAGAAGAAAGGTGCTATATAAATGTCTTCCACCCTTTTTTTAATGCCACTTGGTAAGAATGGAACCTCAGCCTTCTCTTCAAGTTTATCTAGATAATGCTCAGCTCAGCTACATATTATTTCAGCTACTTCAAGACATTTTAGAAATGTTCACTAGGTTAAAGTCCACATCTCTTAGTGGATCAGACATTGCCTTTAAAAAACTCCCACCTATCGTTAACATCAATTCCTAGGCAGAGATGCATTTGCAATATTTGCTCAAGGCTCATCTTTACAACAATTTATTTAATCGAGCAGATTCTATTATTAGACCAGCTAACTCCAACCTCTGCTATAATAAAGACTATGGAAGCATTCAGGAAGATTAATTTTCTCAGCAGAAGGAAACAGACTCATCCTTCAGTCCATGTGGTATCACCTGCTCCAATCTCCAGACAGACAAAGTGCCAGGATTTGGGGTCTCTATGGGAACTGCCTGCATGGCAGTGGACACAGGAGGTATTTAAGGGTGGACTGGGGAAGAGGATCCATCAGTGTGGATTCTCCAGCCCTTCACTCCATGGTGGGCACTTCAGTAGTTTCTACCAAATAGCTCCATATATATAGCTTGTTTAACACACTAATTTTTACATTCAGGAGCATGCCTATTAAGATTGTAAGCAGTTTGGGACAGCAACCATATTTATTCAGTGCCTCGCACAATGGAGCCCTGATCTGGGATTCCCAAAGCAATGCAACTAAATAAGAACAGTTTCAACTGCAGATTTTAAAAACGTTTTGACACATCATTGTTTAAAGGCACTAGTTTTAAAGATTCCTCGCTGAAAGAGTTGAGAAATCCTCCTCAGCCCTTTTTAAAATCAGACTGGCTTGAACCTCTTGGGACATTTTTCTATCCCTGACCTCTGCATTGTCCATTGTGGTGAATGGTGAGGCATGATTTTTTTATTTTTGTTTTGATCCAAACTGCAACAACTGGTAGGGCAAATAAATGATCAGCTGTACACTCTGGTTTTGGTTTAATTTGGTCCACCGCCAAATTGTGCTAATACTGAGCATTCAAAAATAGGATGACCATCTTTATCCAGTGGGATTAGCCTGAAAGATTAGACCCATTTTGGAATATATGGAATTTATAAGTCCAGGGTGGGATATTGACAACTGCCTAAGGAATCTAGGCACCAAACTCCCGTTGAAAGTCAACTTCCTTCGGCACTTTAAAAAATTCTACCCTCAGTGACACAATCTGAAATTGGGCGACCAAGGCCTCCCAGTTCTTTAGGGTCCTATATTACTCACTATTTTAACCAGGGTGTCTGAACTCTCCAGATGAGAGGCATGTTAAATTATTGAGCTTCTTAAAAAGTCATTCAGCAGCATAAACAGCAGCATGGTGGTGAGACAGAGAAAAAGAGGAAGTGTGACTTTTTTATGGTATTTATAATCGACAGGCCATTTTACACTCTGTACAATTAGTCCCAATCCCGAATACAAATGATTTTCCTATGTAGCTATGGAACTCAAACCATACTTGCCACACTTCTCCATTACCTACAGAGCATTGGTTATAGATTGTTCAGGATGAGAAAGAAATAGCTGGACATCATCTGTGCATTCTTGATTTCTATACTCAGTACGTTCCTTATTGCCCCATCCCAATGATCAAAGGGCTTATGTCAGGGGTGGGCAAACTTTTTGGCCTGAGGGCCACATCGGGGAATAGAAATTGTATGGCGGGCCATGAATGCTCACAAAATTGGGGTTGCGGTGCGGGAGTGGGTGAGGGCTCTGGTTGGGGGTGTGGGCTCTCAGGTGGGGCTGGGGATGAGAGGTTTGGGGTGCAGGAGGGTGCTCCATGCTGGGATCCAGGGGTTTGGAGAGCGGTAGGGGCATCAGGGCTGGGGAAGGGGTGTGGGGAGAGGCTCAGGGGTACAGGCTCCGAGCAGCACTTACGTCAAGCAGCTCCTGGAAGCAGTGCACGTCCCTTCTCCTGCTCCTAGGCGTGGAGCGGCCTGCAATCCTCGGAGCGGCCCCTGACCCAGCTGCCCAGCAGAAGCTCACGGGTCGGCTTAAAATGGCTCGCGGGCCGGATCCGGCCTGCGGGCTGTAGTTTGCCCACCCCTGGCTTAAGTGATATATCAAAAAGAAAAGCTGAGAGAACGGGGCCCCATCACCTCCCTCTTCTAGTGTTAACATTGTAAAATAGTAAAAGTTTAAAAAAAATGCTCTGGAAATCTAATTCTGAGTAGAGTTTGAAAGAAGAACTCCCACTCATCCTGATCAAAAGTCTTGGCTGCATGCTTCAAGATTAACTGCAGTTAGGCCCTTCAACTGAGCCGTGTGAAATCACATTCATCACCCCCTAGCATTATCTGGTCCATGAAAACCTAGTAAGAATCAGCTTCATCATAACCAGATCTAGGTAGTTAGCTAGCACTTTGGTCAATATTTTAAAATCAGCATTTACAAAATATCCTACTATTATGAAAAGTTCTAAAATGTCCACATTAAGCCATGACACATACTGTGGTACTGGGGAACTATGAGGCAATTGGGTCCTGGGGTATTCACAGAGGTATAAAAGTTTGACAAGCCATACCGATTTATATAGCTTAAGGGATCAGTTTCATGATTATTTCCCTGAGATATTTCTCATAAGTATCAATTTTGCTTCCGAGATTGGAAGTGCTGGTAGTACCAGAGGAGTAGATGGAAAACTACAGACTGCAACAACATTAATGATGTTTTTGTTCGCTTTGGCAAGAACTTAAATAGTTGCTGCTACTATGTTAACAGACGTGGATGTTTCCTGTCAGTGTTTTCATCACATTTCACAGCTATTAAATGCTGACTCATTTATTACATTTCTGACATTTAAAAAAACAAGCAAAGCTCAAATAATGGGGCTGCCAACTCCTACCTGTTTCTTTCCTACCCCAAAATGGATTCATTACCTGTTGACCATGTCCTGTGAATTGTTCCAAATTATCAAAGGGAAGTGCCTTCTTGCATATGGTGTCACAGGATGGTTGTTAACAGCAGAGTTGGATGAGATTCCGTTCCTGACTTCCCATTGCTTGGATGATTTCCTCCTTGTTAATGGGATTCCTTGTAACTGTTCTGAGTAGGTCATCTTCATTGGAACACAACCTTATTACAGTTGGAAAGGGTTGCAATTTTAAGTCTCAAACCTCAGAGAATAGCCCTGATGAGAGGTTGGGCTCAAAATGTTAGGTGATGAAAGGTCAGAAAGCTAAACTGCATGCTGTTTCTGCTTGTGGGAGCTGATGGCTCTTCCTGAAGATTTTTTTTTTTCCATCTATACATTATATTTCTTTGTGATTTTGAGGACACAAAATTCCCAAACAGTACTGCTCCCACTGATGCATCTACTTACATCCTCCCTGTAAAAGTTACCTATTCACCATCATAGGTGCTGGAATTAGGGGTGCTGGTGGTGCTGCTGCACCCCCTGGCTTGAAGTGATTTCCATTATATACAGTTTACAGTTTGGTTCAATGGCTCTCAGCACCTCCACTATACAAATTGTTCCAGTACCCCTGTTCACCATAAGATTGTATTGCCTAAGGAATTAGTTGATCTGCACACTGAACATATTCTGCTGAAATTAATTTGCACATTTCCTGGATTTGTTATTTAATGGACAAGCTGCCTATTATGAAAAGTATTACAATTACAATGAAATCAATTGGTTGGATTCGGGTAAGGGAAGCCATGATGTGGCCAGAGGTTTATACCAGGTTGAAAGATATGTAAATATTATGAAAATACAGTTTAAACAGATAGCACTATCAGAATAACAACACTCATCATACCTTCATCCCAATGGGACATACACCTCTACCTCGATATAACGCTGTCTTCGGGAGCCAAAAAATCTTACCGCGTTATAGGTGAAACCGTGTTATATCGAACTTGCTTTGATCCGCCGGAGTGCGCAGCCCCGCCCCCCCAGAGCACTGCTTTACCGCGTTATATCCGAATTCATGTTATATCGGGTCATGTTATATCGGGGTAGAGGTGTATTTATTCCCCGCAAGGATATGGCTGGAAAACTGGATATAAAGTATGAAATACTCCCATCATAATTAATTCCTATAGTTAGGGCAAGAAACAAGTGTAGAATTGTTGCTATAAAGAAAGTTAACTGCTCTTTGAAATATTTATAGAACTGTATGAGCTGGCAGGTCAAGACACAGCCTTACCACATTCATCATGTCCAAGAGTGGAGAGCTAGGATCTGCAATAGTAACCTCATCTGCTGATAAAGAGATTGTTGTCTGAACATTCTGCTGCTTGGATCCTAATTTAGAATAGCCTAATTCACTCAGCATGAGATCGAACGTTGTGTAAAATAATATCTTTGGGCAGATTTTATATATATTATATATATGGATTGAATGTGGTGACCAAGAATAGCCTATACACCTGTAGATTCATGTACAGTGCAAATATATGTAATAAAATAATATAAAGCGAGCACTGTACACTTTGTATTCTGTGTTGTAATTGAAATCAATATATTTGAAAATGTAGAAAAAGGTAATAAATTTCAATTGGTATTCTATTGCTTAACAGTGCGATTAAAACTGCAATTAATAACGATCCATTTTTTAATTCCGATTAATTTTTTTTTTGAGTTAATTGAGTGAGTTAACTGTGATTAATCGACAACCCTGGTTTGAAGAAAATGAGCAGTATCCTTTTTGCACAGCCACCCCCACTTTTTTCTATATGGCTGTTTCGCTTTCCTAGCCACAACCAACAGCTCACTTCTTGTTCCTCCTCCTTTTGTGTGTTCCAAGGCAAGCAAATGGCTTCCAGCATTTCTATTCTGCTAGCCCAGAACCTGGGAGCTTCCTGAATCAGAGTACACCCCGTAGTCAACCACAATCACACCATCACACTTTTTGTTCTTTTTTTCTGGTTTCAACTGGGAATGCTGGTGTGGGGAACGTGGGGGGAAAACAGTATCTCCCCCCCCACACAATAGTTACAAACATGACATTTAAATGTGTTGTCGTTTGTATTACAACCAATCCAGCATCCCATTGTGATAGGCACTTTCAAAAACACTTTTCCCTGCCTTGAAAAATATACAATCTTGTGACACTGGCTTCATTTCCTAAAGGCACCCACAAAGCAAAACACAGCATGAATTATGTCTTCAGTACCACTAGCACTGATGAGATCCATAATCTCTCTCGGATCATCGATAAAGAGGCTATTTTATTCCTTGCAATCTCATTTCATTTTACTCCAAGGCAAAGACATTTCCCACGGCTGTCCCTAACATTTTCACCCAACCTACACTTACTCAGAACTGGTGGCACTGTATCTTCTCTATTTAATTCATGGCTGAGCCACAGGGATGTGGTAACATTAGTGAAAAAACAAGAACCCACCCCAAATTCTAAAACTGCAATGTTCTTCTGGAGAGGCATTGGACTGGCACTCGGAGATCTGAGTGCAACACCCAGCCCTGCCACAGACTTTTATGAGAACTTAGCCGAGTGGCTTAAAGCCAGAGCTGCAGCTCTTTTGAAAATCCCCCCCATGGTGGGTGCTGAGTACTTTTGAAAATCTGGCTCGACAGCAGTGTTTCCCAAATGGTGGCTCCCAGCAAGACTGCCACATCCAGGGCCAGATTAACTTTCACCCTGCAGTGGTGGCTCCTGTTCTGTGGCGGCGATGGGCCCACCTCCCCATTCCAGATGTGATGATCTGGCCCATGGCATTTCAAAGCCACTCAGGAGGGGCAGTCGGGCCAAACCTGAATGGCGCTGCAACCCTGAATGCCAGATTGCGATGCCACTCACTCAAATTTGGTCTGGCCATCCTGCTGCCATGATGGAGGAGCAGCCGCACCAAACCTGAATGGCACTGTGACCCTGTGCAAGCAGGGAGCTGGGCCCAGCCCCACAGGATAGGAGCCACCACTGAAGGGGGAGGCATCACCTCAGCACTGAGCTGGGATTTGAGTTGTGGTGCAGAAGCAGAGGGTACATGTAGGTGAATTGCAGAAAAGAGAAGAGAAAATGCACACCCATGAAATGGGCTGGGCCTATTGAAAGAGCGCCATTACAAAAACGGATGCATCCTGTCTTACTGGCCAATGCACTACAAAGCATGAGGAGGGTGTGTATGTGCCTGCAACACACTCTCAGCACACACTTGCCCTCTGGCAGTATGTCCCATTGCCTTCAGTGAAAGGCTGTGCCACAGAAACACAATCTAGCCTTTTACGGGCACTGGGCAATGAACAAAAGGCTTCATTAAGCATTTATTTGCACAAAACATTCGACCTTTCTTTTCTAAATACATTTTAAAGGAGGTTTACATTTAGAGACAGAGTCTGCAGCTCAACCAAAAAATGACCCCACAAGACTAAGAGCTGTAGACACAGGTTGGGGCTCCAACCCTGAAGAGGGGAATTTTAAGGAGATTTATTTTAAAAAAAATTGTATACAAAGTAAAAATTAAAAGCATAAAACAAGTGCAAAATAAAACCCTTTTCTCATTTCCAAGGAGATAATAAAAAGTGGCTGGATATTGGATACTAAAGGGACTCTTTCTAGAGCTATCCTTCTCCATGGCTCTGATTAAACCTTCAACAAAGGTCAGACAGTACCAAAAAAAAAAAAAAGGGCTCTTCTGTTTTGAACTAGTTACCTGAAAGAAACTGCTTTGAGAATAGTCCCATTGGCCCTAGGGAATACACTGAAAGAACGAACAATAAGGTTTATTAAAGTAAGATCCAAGACCTACTGCTTGAAACACAAAAAAAGTAAAATAAGTAGAAACTCAGAAGAGGAGAGCATGGCATTAGAACATTTAGTCAAGTTTCAGTTCCCTGCATGAAAAGGTAAATTATCAAGTAAATTGCACTGCATTAGCATCCTTTGTTGTGGTTCCATTGTCAAATAAATGAGATAAAATGCATTTCAATTAGCTCATTTCCACCATTAATCATTGTGATATCTGATGCTGAAATAATCCTTTTACCTTTCTTGTTAGGGGGAAAAAACCCAAAATTGGATTCTAGGAAGTTACTGAATGGCTACTTGGTAACATTGGGAATGAGGCTCTTACATCAAATTTGTGTGAACGTAATCAAAGCCATTGAATCATTAACAAAATAGCAACATTTACTAACAGGGAAATATGCTTTGAGCTTAAATAAAATGTGTATGCCAAAATGGGTGCTGGGTGACATTTAAGTGTCATACACACACGACACACCACAAGACAAGTCTTGTTACTATTTCATTTGCATGATTTAGATAAGGCTAGAATGGGCAAAGTACTAGAAAATGCCACGTGTAGGAAACAATATTGAATTGGCAAGAAGATGAATGACTCAACAGGTCTTTTCTATCTCTTTCTTTTATGCGTCTTTAAGCCTATTCTAGGAGAGTATGGGCTCAGTTTTCTAGAAATATAACTACATTGACTTAAATGAACTCCTGATTTACACCAGGGTTAAGAGGAGAATCTGACCCCATAGTTCTATGTTTTCAGTCTACCCTTTGTATAGGGACTGAATTTAAGACTATGGATTAATACCCTGAGTGACTACAGTACTTGACTCCCTATTTTCAGAGCTAACTGCAAAATGTGTGTGCGCCCGTGTGTGTATATAAAAGAAAGAAGAACTCTTTCAGCTATTTCAACATTGCTGGTGTCGAATGGGGCACACGATAAACTGACAGACAATGAGATCTCCTGTCTAGCAGGTCTGTCCATGGTCTCATCAAGATTGGCTAAACCATTTGATTATTCCTAAGATACTGGTTTAAAACATTTTTCTACACATCCCTTCTCTCTTTCTCTCATGCATGCACATTAAATAAAAAATAAAACACCCTCTTCCCCCCCCCCCATGAACTAATAATGTAATTGCTCCTGCATGCATGGAAGGAAGGAAAAAATGAGACAGAAGATTAAGTATTTTTTCTCTTTTTAAAAGACTAAAAAGAGCTCAGGTAGGAATGCTTGAAAGAGAATGGGGATATCTAATCAGGCAGATAGAAGCCATGTATTGCTTAGCTCTAGCAAACAAACAATTACCAATGAATATAGTTCCTGGTACAGTGAATTACACTGCCTGATATTGAAGGAATCACCATGGACCTATTCTGATGTGATTTGTAGTGAGTGAATGTCAAACAGTGTGAAGAGACATTTCCGGTATGCTCCATGTTCATACCAAACTCTTTGAAGTCCACAAAGGCATGGTGGCTTTTCAACATGTCTCCATAATGTCTGGAGGCAGACTTTTGTTAAGAAAATTTGCAGTGGTATTTACATCCAGTCAAGACCAAGACGTACTAGGACTTTATTGAGAATGCCCATTTTAAGGAGGCCTCCAACCTAGATTTTACTTGCCATAAGACAAGAAGCCCAATTTAGGCCTGCACCCAGAACACATTTACTGAAGCATTTTGCAGCCCTACGTAGCCACCTCCTCTCCCACCATGATAGCGACTATCCCACTTTTATTGTATTCATTTCCACCTAGCCCTTAACATGACCTAAGCTATTATGTGCTCCACGAAAATTTTCATGACCAGTTGCATCTAAAGTATCTATAAACTCAGTAAAATCTTTCAGCTCTTTTAACATTGCTGGTGTCGAATGGGGCACACAATAAACTGACAGACAATGAGATCTCCTGTCTAACAGGTCTGTCCATGGTCTCATCAAGTCATCAAGATTGGCTAAACCATTTGACTATTCCTAAGATACTGGTTTAAATTTTTTTTCTACAGCTACAGACTCCAGCCATTGAATTTTCATCCTGGAGTGTGTAGGGGACTCTTGGGCGTCACTTCAAAGGGTACGTCTTCACTACCCGCCGAATCAGCGGGTAGCAATCGATCTATCTGGGATCGATTTATCGCGTCTCGTCTAGACACGATAAATTGATCCCCGAACGCACTCCCCGTCGACTCCAGAACTCCACCAGGGCGAGAGGCGGAAGCGGAGTCGACGGGGGAGCCGCAGCCATCGATCCCGTGCCGTGAGGACGGGAGGTAAGTCGATCTAAGATACGTCAACTTCAGCTACGCTATTCTCATAGCTGAAGTTGCGTATCTTAGATCGATCCCCCCCCCCCCCCCAGTCATAGCTGAAGTTGCGTATCTTAGATCGATCCCCCCCCCCCCCCCCCCAGTGAGGACCAAAGTGTTTTTGAAGACGATCATCTCTTCTGGCAGTGTAATGAAAACAGAACTGATATTTTTAATGTCAGTCTTTCCTCCATACACAATATAACAACATTCAAGTCTTGCACTGAGCATGCTAGGTGCATGCTGTCAATATTCTCTCACACTCAGGGTGCGGCGTTGTCCATCCCATACACACAGTATTGCATCTGCTCTAATTGCAACTCCTATGAATTGCTGTTTTTCTTCATGAACCTTTTTGGCACTGATTCATCTCTCATCTGCACTGATGCCAATACAGAGTTGGACAGGTCGATAAGAACACAGAAACCACATAATGCTGCATCCAATTTCTAGCTTCAGTGACTCTATTCCCAGAGAAGAAAATTTGCCAGTGCTGCCTCTGCTAAAAGGTGACAATGAACCAACAGTGTTTAGTGGGTAATAAGGAAAAGATGAAAACCAAATAAAACCATAATAATTTAGGGGGGAAATAAATAAGGAAACATGAAAGAATATGGGAAATATAAAAGCATGACCAAAGGAAAGTCAAGAGGTATGATAAAAACAAGTATGTAACTTCTAAACAGAATGGAAAAACAAATGCATCGTGACAGGAAGAAAATATTTTTTTATTAATAATGCAAATATAAGAAAGCAGACTTTAAAGGACAATTTTTGGAAAAATATATATATATATATATGCACATACACACACACACACACTCTACACACCACTATATAAACATCATAAATATACCACAAAGAAAGAAATAAGAACAAAATAATATATGTAAATAATGTAAATGCTGAAAATGAATAAACTAGTCCAAATAAACTGTAAATTAACCCCCAAAAATTACATACTGCTTAAACGAAACAAAATGTTCAAATATATTAAGTAAGATTAAAGTAAATATATTCCCATAGGAATCCAGCCTTAGGGATTGACTGGGATGGGAAGCAGAAGTACCACAAGGGGACAATGTACAGTATTTCTCACTTTGCAGTTGAAACGAGAAGTTAATTGAAATCTTGTAAGCAGCAGCATTTTGTGAGATTTCCTGTTCAATTGTGCAGACAAAAAAGGTTTGAAGACAAATCCAGGTTTCAGGGGACTTCACCTGGGGCTTTGTGTTATTATCTGATGGCCTCAGTGAAATCAGTCAGAGGTCTTCCCATAGGTTTCCATATCACAACAAAGCACTAGAATTGGTAACCTCAGTGGCAATCTCAGTAGAGGGGCCAAGTATTGAATGTGCATAGAGATTGGAAGTGTTTTTTTCAGATTACAATATTGACAGAGCAGGGTGAGGAAGCTCACGCTGCCACACCCCACGCTGTGCAGTGAAGGAGTTCAGCATCTTGGGCCATCAATCCAGGGTCACTTTTCACAAACACCAATTTCAATGTGGCAAAATTTATTAGCTACTGAGATTTCCCAATCTGAGTCCAATAGTTTTATACTTAATTGGAAGGCGTTGCTGTCTCCAGATCCAATCCTTGGGACATGTTAATGTGTGGCCACATACAACATCCCTTATCCATGGCCCACTTTGCCAGCCAAATAGCTGCAGCAGAGATCAGTGGAAGGAAAGTAAGTTTTTCTTCTTCTAAGCAGAGCAGCAGGCACCTTGAGGGGACAGACAGTGAGTGGTGAGACCCTCCAGCTAGGAGGAAGACAAAGAAAGTGAAGGAACTGGTGCTGCTGCCTGACAATTTTCATGACTTCCCTAAATATATGCAACACCACCTCTCCCTATCCCAGCTGCCTAGCAAAACAATCAGATATAAGAATGCTACTCTGCACTGCATTAATGTGCAAAGGCTCTGGAGTTCTATAGTACTCATCCAACAACCTCTTTAAATATTATAAACAAGTGGAATGGTTTAGGTAAACAACAGTAGGGTTGTGACAAACAAGGAAACACTTATGGAAAGTTATTACGTTTGTATTATTTATCTGAGAGACTTGAACAGCTCCAGAGAAGCCAATGAGATCTACTGACTAAATACATATTTATAAAAGCTTTAGAAACCTGTTTTATTTACTCAATGGACCAAAATGGCTTATTCAGATCTATTCTGGTCTATTGAGTACAGTAAATGTGTATTTAGGCACATAATAAAAATCCTTATGAAATTTCTTTGAAAAGTAATTACATTACCATACGTGCAGTACATTTTTCTTTTCCAAATACCAAAAACAACTGGACCATTTTACAGACTCATAACTTATTATTAATATATATACACATACAAGCGTTAATTACTGAGCTGGGACATTGTTTGCAAACACATAGCCTGGAGTGAACATTTACAAATGAAACAGAAACCCCCTGAAAAATAAGGGTTTAACACAGAAAATCTGACACAGTCTAAGCTCTGGAACCATAAACACACTGCTGTACCAGTAATCATGTAACTGTACGACCCCCAAACCACAGACACCAGTGATTCTTGAGAGCTGTGTTGATGGGATAAGGTAACAGAACTGGTGCTGAGTACTGCAGACTGTGGGCTAGATCCTTAGCTGGTGTAAAATCAGTGTGGTTCCATAGACTCCAAAAGATCTATGCCAAAAGAGACAACTGAGGATCTAGCCTTGAGTTTTATTATTTGCTCCAAAGGGGAATATATTTCTCTTTTGGACTAGGATGAAGTAGATTAAAATGATACACCAATATGGTGCTTTGTTTCCTGGCTGCTGGGCCTGGGGAGATTTTCCAGAGCCCTGTATTTTTTTTTTTTTTTTTTTTTTTTAAGATAAAACTTTCCCTTACATGATTAACGGTCCCCTTACCATCTCCAGGCATTGCCAGCTCTTCATCCTGCCACAATTCTTCAAGAGCTCTCCTGAAAAACTTAAATCTGGATGCACAAAATGATGCCATGTCTACACTACAGGCGCTACGGTGCCAAAGCTATGCCATTGTAACCCCGTAGGGTAGACACAGACTACAGTGATGGAAGGTTTTTTCCTGTCACCGTAGGAACTCCATCTCCCCAAGTGGCGGTAGCTTGGTCGACAGAACTTATTTAATAGTGACGAGGGAGGCCCTCTTCCTGTCCGGCCCCGCTGGCTGTTTTGTGTGAGCTTGTCTCAGGGGCCCAATCTGGTAGGCATGCCAGAGGCCTATCTTCCCCCTAGTTTGTGAATTGCCCTGGGGCTTTGGTGGGAGACAGGCGTTCAAGCACCTAGAGGGAGTCAGCAGGGCTCATGCTCAGAGGCAGAAACATAGAATCATAGAATCATAGAATATCAGGGTTGGAAGGGACCTCAGGAGGTCATCTAGTCCAACCCCCTGCTCAAAGCAGGACCAATTCCCAACTAAATCATCCCAGCCAGGGCTTTGTCAAGCCGGGCCTTAAAAACCTCCAAGGAAGGAGATTCCACCACCTCCCTAGGTAACGCATTCCAGTGCTTCACCACCCTCCTAGTGAAATAGTGTTTCCTAATATCCAACCTAGATCTCCCCCACTGCAACATTGCTCCTTGTTCTGTCATCTGCCACCACTGAGAACAGCCGAGCTCCATCCTCTTTGGAACCCCCCTTCAGGTAGTTGAAAGCAGCTATCAAATCCCCCCTCATTCTTCTCTTCTGGAGACTAAACAATCCCAGTTCCCTCAGCCTCTCCTCATAAGTCATGTGCTCCAGACCCCTAATCATTTTTGTTGCCCTCCGCTGGACTCTTTCCAATTTTTCCACATCCTTCTTGTAGTGTGGGGCCCAAAACTGGACACAGTACTCCAGATGAGGCCTCACCAATGTCGAATAAAGGGGAACGATCACGTTCCTCGATCTGCTGGCAATGGCCCTACTTATACAGCCCAAAATGCCGTTAGCCTTCTTGACAACAAGAGCACACTGTTGACTCATATCCAGCTTCTCGTCCACTGTGACCCCTAGGTCCTTTTCTGCAGAACTGCTACCTAGCCATTCGGTCCCTAGTCTGTAGCAGTGCATAGGATTCTTCCGTCCTAAGTGCAGGACTCTGCACTTGTCCTTGTTGAACCTCATCTGGTTTTTTTTGGCCCAATCCTCTAATTTGTCTAGGTCCCTCTGTATCTGATCCCTACCCTCCAGTGTATCTACCACGCCTCCCAGTTTAGTGTCATCTGCAAACTTGCTGAGAGTGCAGTCCACACCATCCTCCAGATCATTAATAAAGATATTAAACAAAACCGGCCCCAGGACCGACCCTTGGGGCACTCCGCTTGAAACCGGCTGCCAACTAGACATGGAGCCATTGATCACTGCCCGTTGAGCCCGACGATCTAGCCAGCTTTCTATCCACCTTACCGTCCATTCATCCAGCCCATACTTCTTTAACTTGGCTGCAAGAATACTGTGGGAGACCATATCAAAAGCTTTGCTAAAGTCAAGGAATAACACATCCACTGCTTTCCCCTCATCCACAGAGCCAGTTATCTCATCATAAAAGGCAATTAGGTTAGTCAGGCACAACTTCCCCTTGGTGAATCCATGCTGACTGTTCCTGATCACTTTCCTCTCCTCTAAGTGTTTCATAATTGATTCCTTGAGGACCTGCTCCATGATTTTTCCAGGGACTGAGGTGAGGCTGACTGGCCTGTAGTTCCCTGGATCCTCCTTCTTCCCTTTTTTAAAGATGGGCACTACATTAGCCTTTCCCTAGAAGCCTATGGCTTTTATTGCAAAAACTTAGGCGCCGAGTGAGTTTAGGAGTTCAGCACGAGTTTTGGACGGCACGGGCCTTAGGCACCTAACTCCTTTTGTGCATCCAGGCCTTAGTGTAATCAGCACTCCATTCCCAGGTCTGCACATGCAGAATCTCCTATTTTCTAGTAGCCCTAGATAGCACATCCTTCATGACATGACATATACTAGAGCTGGCATCTTTCAATAAATGCCCTGAAGATTACACTGAAATACAAATTTAAAAAAAGTAGCGTTTACTTTTGATACTTAATGCAGGTCTTCCTCCAAGGAAGTGCTCTATTCACCATAGGAGGCAGGGTGTTCTGTGTTAATGCTGACAGTTCCACGACTGTGGCCAGATCCTCTGGTGCATTAATGAAGGTTTGGGCTAGTATGGTCGAACAAAGTTTCCCTAATGTTGGTTTACCCAGCCAGAGGAAGATCTGCCCTGCCTATGGGGCTCTTCTGATATTATAGACCCACTGTAGTGGTTCCTATGCCACCTCCCATGGAGAGTAAAGGAAGCATGGCCAGGAGAAAAGGGTGGTCAGGATTTCCCAGTGCTCTGACAATCCCCAAGTGCTCAATTGACCCATTGGGTCCATAAATTAGAGCAGCCTTCAGTGCTTTACAAGTGTTTGCTACATTATCACCACCTTTGCATTCATGCAAGTCACTCCAGATATGTAACCACGGGGGTTCCACTGGGGCACTGTGCAGCCACATCGAACCATATGCAGGATTGGGGCCAAAAAGCTCACTTTATCCAAGATGATTATTAAACACACAGTAGATAGGAGCAGTATAATTTCTCCATTTTAGTGTTGTCGTATGTGAGTGTCAGTTGCAGCTCAGAAAACATTAACCCAATTGAGCTCCCTCCTGGTTAAAACGTCAATTGAAGACAGAAATGGCATTTTACATTAAAATGAAATTGGTCCTTGGCAACCTACAATGTAAGGCCCTTTTAAAAAAAAGTGCAAATAAGTCTACAATTGAAAATATAACCTATTATTGTGTAGCAGAGAGACTGCTGGGGCCGGGCAGGGAGTGAGCGGGTAAAACATGAGTCCGAAAATCTGTGACAGAGTCTATAAACTATCCTAGTTATAGAGTTTTGTCGCCTAAGTCTGGGTAATTCATTTTACTAATTTCAGGAGGATGCTGGATAACCTGGTTTGCTGGTGAGTATTTACACACTGTACTCCATGCAGACCATCAGAAATAGCTGTTGTCAGCTTTTCATTTAACCCTTAGAATGAGGGTAGGTTCTAGACCGACAGTCAGATATGTTTAGTATACTTCACTAAGGCTGCTCAAATCAATTTGCACCTTGCAGAAGCACCTGCCCACAAAGCAGGTGTTGTACTGGAGATCTCAGTCACCTATGCCAAGGTTTGCATCACAGCAAGACATTTAAGCAGGCTTACATGGTAGAGGAGAGAAAAGGAATTTTTCATATGGATAGCAATGCACCAGCTGGGATAATCAAAAACAGATGCCTTCAAGTCTGGCTCTCTCCTTGCATTTTAACCTGGCTATTGATAACAGAGAAGATACTTGAGCCAAACAGCTCTTCACCTGCAAGCAGGTCATTCTATTTTAACTACTTCCTCTTCCTTCAACTCAGGCTGGGAGAGAGCCTGAGTGCTGAGCCTCAGAGCACATTGTAATCCTGTCCTTTTCTACCCAGACCCTGAGAACTGGGCTGAATGGGGAGTGGTTCAAGTTTTGTGGGGAAGGATGGAGGGATTTTTGTGCTGACATTGTGGACAAATGTGTATGTTTTATATAGTGAATTGTTATCAACCCAGAGCCCTGAAGGGTTTCGTTTTATAAATTAAAACAACAACATGAATTGCTCCACTGCTGAGTGTTAGGGTTTCTTTAATACTGTAGTGTCTTGGAGAAGTAAAACCAGGCAGGCTCACCAACACAGGTAGAGGGCTAATGTTCTTTATTTGAGAAGCTCCAGCCATCTGCTCCAGACAACTTATACACCTGACTGACCTCCAGCAGGTGCTGGAATTCTCAGACTACTTTCTACAGGTCACTGTCCTAGCCCAGTACTGTACAAACACCTAAAGGGTTAATATGCACTCTTATAACGGTTCCCTATTCTCACAAAAACTGCTGTCACTAGGACAACATAAGAACAGTCATACTGGGTCAGACCAAAGGTCCATCTAGCCCAGTATCCTGTCTTTCAACAGTGGCCAATGCCAGGTGCCTCAGAGGGAATGAACAGGTAATCAAGTGATCCATTCCCTGTCGCTCATTCCCAGCTTCTGGCAAACAGAGGCTAGGGACACCATCCCTGCCCATCCTGGCTAATAGCCATTGATGGACCTATCCTCCAT
The DNA here is from genome assembly GCF_028017835.1 of Emys orbicularis. Lineage (NCBI taxonomy): Eukaryota > Metazoa > Chordata > Testudines > Emydidae > Emys > Emys orbicularis. The sequence goes on from NC_088690.1 coordinate 100,635,556, forward strand.
GAATTTATCTAATTCTTTTTTGAACCCTGTTATAGTCTTGTCCTTCACAAGATCCTCTGGGAAGGAGTTCCACAGGTTGACTGTGTGTTCTGTGAAGAAATACTTCCATTTGTTTGTTTTAAACCTGCTGCCTATTAATTTCATTTGGTGACCCCTAGTTCTTGTATTCCTTATTTACTTTCTCCACACCAGTCATGATTTTATAGACCTCTATCATATCCGCCCTTAGTCATCTTTTTTCCAAGCTGTAAAGTCCCAGTCTTATGAATCTCTCCTCATATGGAAGCTGTTCCATACCCCTAATCATTTTTGTTGCTCTTTTCTGAACCTTTTCCAATTCCAATACATCTTTTTTGAGATGGGGCGACCACATCTGCATGCAGTATTCAAGATGTGAGCGTACCATGGATTTATATAGAGACAATATGATATTTTCAGTCGATTATCTATCCCTTTCATAATGATTCCCAACATTCTGTTCGATTTTTTGATGGCCGCTGCAAATTGAGTGGATGTTTTCAGAGAACTATCAACAATGACTCTGAGATCTTTTTCTTGAGTGGTAACAGCTAATTTAGACCCCATCATTTTATATGGAAAGTTGGGATTATGTTTTTCAATGTGCATTACTTTGCATTTATCAACATTGAATTTCATCTGCCATTTTGTTGCCCAGTCACCTAGTTTGTGAGATCCTTTTGTAACTCTTTGCAGTCTGCCTGGGACTTAACTATCTTGAGTAGTTTTGTATCATCTGCAAATTTTGCCACCTCACTGTATACCCCTTTTCCCAGATCACTTATGAATATGTTAAATAGGACTGGTCCCAGTACAGACAACTCTCAAGACCTTCCTCACTGGGCTTCCTCCTCCTCCTAGGATCTCATCAAAAAAACAATTTGCCCCCTATTCATTTGAAATATTGTCAAGGACGTTTGCTTTTCAAACATTTTAATGGGCGGCTGAGATTTGGAGTCACTTCAAAATCAGACGTCCTGCATTCTTTGTGGCTTCTTGCTCCTTAAAGAAGTTGCTTATTTCCCCTCTTTCACCCCAAGATGTCTGTAAAATAACCCAGAATGGTAGGTAGGATGTATTTTCCTCCAGGCTCTGCATTTTCTCCTTTGTACCATCAATCCAAAGTCCTTCCAGCAGTTACTTCATTTCTTCCTTGTTTATATTTGCCACAAGAACTTCAATTGTATACTGAGCCTCTGAATGTTTTAACACCTTCTCACTCTTCACATCTATAAATCCATCAGTTATTTCACATGCCTTTGGAAGTTCTCTCTCAAGCACTTCCTGGAACTCCCTGAAGTCTTAAAGCTGCAATCTTGCAACATCTGCCGACTTCTTGAATTAGGCTTCCAATTTGCTCTTCACGGCACCACTTTGTTTAAAAGAACAATGCATATACTGTAGCAGAACTGCAATTTGTCATTTTGGACTTGCAACTTCAAGTGGAGCCAACTGATTTCTGAGCCTGCATTTCCATTTCTGATATTGCTGAGCAACTGCTGCATCCATGGATAGCAAACGCTGGGAATGTCTGCAGTGCAAATGCCAGGCAGCTTTGTTTGTCTGTTAGAAGGTGAAGCTGACAAACCACAAACAGCTCAGACATCAGACTAAGCTCCAGCATGTTCAGGTTAGGATGTGGTGACCTAAAAGGGATATATCTTTAAAAACATCACCTGCATTTTGCCAGTCAGCCTATGGATTTCACTAGGCTGACCAAAAGAATGTCAGTCCCCATGTAGCTGGAAACGTTTTTATTTTTAGGATCCCTTTCAACTGTAGGTTTTCACCAGAGAAAAGGTGTGATTTCTGAAGCTGCTCTTATTGAATATTATGTTTACCTAGCAGGATCCTTCTTGGAGACAAGGCTACTCTCATCCAGAGACAATGAAAGGAGCTGAAGAGAAAAGGAACACATTTGTTTACATGTTCAATCTGTGTTTCTCATTTTCACTGGGTGACAGGAAGCTTGGTGTAGCAGCTAATCGTGCCAGGGAAGAAACCTGTATGATGGGGGTGTTTTTATTCAGCTGCCAGTACAGTTCATTCTGTATTCAAATGGAAAAATTCTGCTGCTTACAGCCACATCCAAACCGAAGAGAAAGTAATTTCCAGCAACTGAAAATCTATACATTAAACTGTAAGAAGCTTTATCACACGACAAGGAACATTTTTTATTTGGCCTCTTCTAATTTGTCCCCAAAATCCAGTGCTTAATTTGTGCCAGGGCTTGGCAGTTCATAGTCCCAGCACCTCTGGGCTTGCTGCATCAGTTATGAATGTAAAAAAATTGCTTGAGCCCTGGCACCTCTTTCATTACAAATTAAGCGCTGTCAAAATCTCTCAGCTCTCTTGCACTGTTGGTGCATATTCCCTGCCCTCTAGGGAGTCAAGGACCTACTGCTAATTAGGCTTGACTGCATGCCCCATTCTAATATTTGGTTTGCTTGTAGCAGCTACCCTGTGTCTTGCTGTTCGAGGAGGTTTTGAAACCCATCTAGGGGGTTCATCTAACTCATGACACTAGCAAAGTTACATATCTGAATACTGTATAATGAATGTTAACAGCCATGGAAAGTTACCCATTCCCTCCACCCCAACCAGACATTTTCCAAATGTGGTAAATTATCAGTTATTTGTGAATTTAGTTCAGGGAACAACCCCTTGCTATTTCTACCAATAAATCCAGCTTTTCTGAAGGAGTTGGATATATTTCACAATTATTTTATTGTAACCACTGGAAATGCTGGAGCAGACTATGAAAGGATTTAGATTTTCAGAGTGTGAAAAATAATTTGAGAGCCAAACATTACAGTATTACTGGAGTTAGCATTGCTTATATTAGAAAATGGCACTTAAACTATTTGAATTCACTGAAACTGACCACTCTGGTACATTTCTGGCTGGCTCATCCTTGTCCAGAATTCCACATCTATGCACATATCAGAAGCAACTAAAGGATGATCTGCCTAAAATCAGCTGTATTGTCTGTTTAATACTGTGCCTGACACTGGCTAATGAATTGATTCTTCTACTATTCCCCCCCCAACCCCCAGGCTGTTTTAATTTTAAACCAAGAAATATGTCAAGTGATAATTAACTCTCACTACAGACAGGTTTGTACAAAAGTAATTAACTTCACCATTTCTTCACATTGGGAAGATCCTGACTCCAGAAAGAGTGTAAGATTGTCTTTGACAGCTGCTAGAAGAGTTGTCTTTACCTTCATTAATTTCCATCCATTCCCCCACACCACCACCTCAAAGCTAATTACTCCATTGCATCATACTTTGCAAGGGTATTGCACATGAAGGAGGAAGTAGAAATACCATTTTGAGTATTATAATTTTACAGCACTGGTCTATTTTTTTTTTTTAATGTGAGCCTCACTTTTGATTATTATTGTGACCTCATCCAATTCCCCTTCTCCTGGCAATCAGATTGCAATTTTGTGACAATATATGCCCTGAAAACATCCAGCGATGATAAAAATTCATATGAAATGATAAAACAGCTGGAGATATATAGTGATGTGAATTCTTGCTTCAAGCAAAGAGAGAATGATTGTTAAAATTAGTAAAATAAGCGATGTACATGGCAATTTCTCCTCCTTATGACCTTGCAAAAGATAGGCATTTTTGTTTAAAAGTTTTGAAGTTTGGCTACTGTTTAGGTTTTTTAAAAGGCGGGTGCTGCCATGGAATATGGTTTCTAGAGCGGGCCTGAGACAGTGAAACAATCCAAAAAATCCAGCTCTTGGGATAACCTCCAGCCCTTTGGCCATCAAGATAAGAGCTTGATCCAAAGGCCACTAAAGGCAATAGAATGCCTCCCATTGCTTGTAATGGGTCTTGGATCAGGCCCTAAGTATATTTTGTGGCCCTTTGAAATGTGCAGAGAAGGAAGGAATGGCAATTCTTTACATTGTTTTTAAATTCTTGAGCCAATTGCGCATCTAGGGCATTAGGAATTGCTATCAAGTGATAGGGAATTAAATGTTACTGAAGTTCTTGGGCCAAGCCACTGCTGGTGCAAACTGGTGCAGCTCCACGGACTTCAATGAAGCAATGCACATTTACACCAGCTGAGGATCTGGTTCGTTATGTTATCACAGTGGGGAAATCATTGAAATAAACACTGTACAACAACTGAACAAAATGAGAAAAACCTCAGTTAAACACTTTTATTTTAAATCAGTGCAATATAAATAATGCAAAACTGCATACTACCATGGAGCTGTTCATAATTAACACCTTTTAAGCAGGGTTTTAACATTTTAATGCAGAACCAGTAGTCAAAATTGTGATCTTTATGGTAGTTTGTTGTTATTAGTCTGTGAATAAGTCTTGACATGCATCTCATTTAGTAGAGTTGTTTGGACAAAGAGTGGAAGAAATCAGTTTGATTATTTCTTGGGTGGATGACTTAAAAAGCATTTTTGACACTAATTTGTTGAATGGATGAATATGAGCAACATTAAAACAAATTAAGAGGATGACTAAATTCTTTGGGCTAGATCCTGAGCTGGTGTGTAAATTGGTGGCTGTAAATTTACATATGCTGAAGATCTGGCCCTTTAGGCTTAATATAATTAACCATACACTTAGGCATACACACATTTTATACTCATCACACAGTTTCAACATTAAGGGATTTATCCTTCAAGGTGCTGAATGCCTCCACTCCCGTGAAGTCCTGGGAAGGGGGGAGAGGGGGAGGGCATTCAGAACCTCCAGTGGTTATGCAGCATCTCAGGATTGGGCCCTAAGTGCTTGTGAAAACCATTAAAGGGTATAATAATAAATCAACTGGTTGAGTGGAAGTTGATCAGGACAAATCTTCAGGCTTTAATATGGCTAAATCATGCCTGGTCTAACCTACTGGAACGCTCTATAGACCTTTACCAAAATAGTAGATACATTAGAACTGGTGGGTGTGATTTATTCATCCGCGCTCATTACGTGGTGAGAGCTCATTGATATTTAAAGGTAAAACTGCCCACCCTTAAGTCAAATGCTCCTTCTCTTCATCTGGAAATGGTCCTTTGGAAACAGTCAACAGACATTTTCACAGGTCAGATGAAATGCCTCCTTTCCGGTCTACTTATGTGAGCCCATTTCTGATTCTACCCCACTGTCTACCCAACTTTCTCTGTTACCCTTTTAGTCTGCTGCATCTTTGCTCTCATTCTCTCTGAGCTCAGGATTCCTCCTCCCATTTGCAATGCCTACAGTTCCTCTTTGTATTCTTCCTGAGCTGTTGCTTTTCCTTACCTCACCTCTCTGCCTACTCATTTGTTCTCTTGTCCCAGTTGTTCTCTGGCAATATTTCACTCTTTTACGCAGTACAGCAGATTTCAAAGTCAAATTTATTTTAAAAATGTATTACGTTTCCCTTTACAGCCTGTAGTGAGCACAAAGGAACTTGCAAGGAAGCTAACAATTTAAACTTACTAAGGACATTAGTAAGTTTCACTTTGAAGTCTGCTGCTCAGACAGCAAAATAGAATGGATGTGTGGCTTAGGTCAGACATTGATCACACTGCATCTGGCTCAGTGAAGATGTCTATGCAATTCACTTTGAATAGGTTGCTGGGATGTATTAAGCAGGGGATAGAGAACAATACAGAAAATGAGAATTATGTGACTCAATAGTGCATCCTCATTTCAAGTATTGCACACAGTTTTGGTTACACAATCATACAAAGTAGACTAGAAATAGAAAACGTCTGGAGAAGAGCAATGGATAGCTTTTTAAAGGTAAGCGGCAAAAGGCTTCTTTATGAGAGGAAATTTAAATTATTAGGATTATTTATTCTACAAAGGAGAAGAGAGGGTTACATAAAAAAGACTAATAGGGTATAAACTAGTCAGTCTGTTCCAACTTTTCCCTTAAAATGAAATCTAGGGGACATTCAGCAAAAAAAAGGCAATATGTCAAATTATGCCCTAATTCACCCCATGTGCCTTTTCTGAAATCCAGCCCTCCAAATTTGGTTCAGTGCCCCATATTCTTATTTCTATTACATGAGTGCAACTCCCATGGAAATCAAAGCGAGTTGCACTCATGTAATAGAGAAAAGAATAGCTTAATGTGTTTAAAATTGAGAATGTGGAAATATTTATTCAGCATCTAATCAACTTCTAGAATTTCCTTTTTTTCAGTTCTCAGATCATTTTTATTCAAAATGTAGTAAAATTCAAATAATGGTTAGACACATGAATAAAAATTAATCTGCAATTACATTAACTAGAATTAAGATGGAAATAAATGTCCACACTTTAGGGTATAAAACCATCAGCAGCTGTGGTCAGGAAGGAATTGCCCCTCCATAGCAATTAGGACCTGATCCAGTGCCCACTGCAGTCAACGGAAATACATCCATTGACTTCAATGGGCGTTGGAGCAGGGTCTTAATTTCCCTTTGGTGCCAGCCTGGAGAAGTCCTCATATACAGGGAACTCACAGACTGTCCGTTTAACTAGAACTTCTACAGCTACACAAGGAAGGCTTTTTTGTATCTACTTTCCTCCACCTACTCTCATGTACCTGTGCAAGGATGGCAGGGCTGCCCAGAGGGGGGCGCAAGTGGGGCAATTTGCCCCAGGCCCCGGGCCCCACAGGGCCCCCCACAAGAATATAGTATTCTATAGTATTGCAACTTTTTTTTAATGGAAGGGGCCCCCAAAATTGTTTTGCCCCGGGCCCCCTGAATCCTCTGGGCAGCCCTGAAGGATGGGCACAATTAACCCTTTGACGTTTGTAGAAAAGTTTTCAGTAAGTCTGGTCAAAATATTTCCATCAGAACTGTTTTTCAACAACCATCAAAATGGAATACATTTTTAGTCACAAAAATTGTCTGCTTTCCACAGAAAATGTAATTTTTTAGTTAAGAAATGGAACCCCAGAGATCCAAGAAAAAATTCCACCAAGAACTATTTGGAAATGTCAAAAAGTTTGCTTTGCATTATGGAACTAAATCAAAATTTCATTTTAGTTCAAAATAAACAATGTCCTTCTGAGCAACCACGGTGCCTCCCCAGAGTTGTCATTCAGCTTCCCATGCCCCATTCTCCTCTATGGGGTTGGCTCCCCAGATGGACTACATCTCACATGATGTATCATGCTATTTGACTCCCATCACAGAGGCTCAATGGAAGAGGAGAACGTGGTGGAATTTTCCAAATAGAAATTCAGTTTTCAGCTCAAAATTTTCAGTTTTAATTTTTTTGTCAAAAAGTTGAAATTTTCCACAGGACATTTTTTTCCCCCAGACAGCTCTAGTTTTGAGATCCTCAGATAAAAGCCATTGTGTCAGTGCAAATGGTCATTATACGACAGACCTAAATCTCAAATTGGATCATCCTCTCTCTTAATACAGACGTATAATAAATGTTTCTGTGCAAGGCAGAAATCATATTCTTTTAACACTCTTCATGTCCTGTTCTAATGCCATTTTTCCTCATTGTTTTACAAACGGCATTACAGGACAAACGGTTTTATTCAGGAACAGCGTAAGGGACTTTTAGGAAAGGAAGACACTGAATAACATATGTGGAAGCACTGAATAAAAATGTCCATCGAGTTTAGAAAATCCTCTCTCATTTTTCTGTGATCAGATATATATCATCTACCATGCTTGGTAACATTCAATTCTTGACTTCCGTGCTGTTTGTAATTCTACAAACATACTTTGATTACAGATAGGCTGAATTACCCCAGAACTGGAGAATCACTTTACATAGACTGTTTGTATCACAGGCCGACATTCTGGGCAATTCATATTGACAGATCTTATTCATGGCACTGAGACTGGCTTGGAGAAAATGAATGTGATGCAACAAAACATGCTTGTGACTGAAAATACTTATTGGGCTTGATTCTAGACTGCCATGCTCCTCATGTAACCATTTACACTTGTGTAAAGTGGGCATAAAACACTACCATAGTTATTTAGGAGCATTTTACACCTACTTTGCCCAGTGTAAATGACCACACAAGATGCAAGGCAGTGGTGAATCAGACCTATTGTTATTGGCCATGTCAATTTTACTTACGAGAACTGTAGACAATATTAACTGATATTCGGGGGAAAAGGGGATTTCCAAAAACACTTAAATAACTTAGGAGCCTAAGTCCCACACTTTTCTAAGTGATTTGAGCCTAAATCTCAATGATTTTCAATGAGATTACATCTCCTAAGTCCCTTTTGAAAATGGGTCCTAAATTACTTAGGGACAGATTTTTAAAGGTATTCCGGCACCAAGTATGATTTTTCAAAAGCACCAATGCACCTAACACTGTTTGAAATCAGTGGGAATTAGGGCCTAGATGCTTTTGAAAATACCACTCCATGCCTAAATACCTTTAAAAGTCTGGCCCATAGGCAATTTTGAAAGTTTTGCTCATGGCCTTTATTTTCATAGGCACAGAACTGAATTATTAGATTGTTAGACATCTAGCAGCTAATATCTGCATCCTCAATAAACTATGGGCATAAAACTGTGGTTCGGCTATTTTCAGTAGTAAGACTGCTCGGGGGGGGGGGGGGGGAGGCAGAAAATGGTTGAACCTTATACCTTGTTGGCCTGAATTTAAAAAAGAATCACAGTAATATGTGGTTTCATAAGGGGTTAATTTCAAAGCACATAACCTCACATTTCTTGAGGGGATCTCATATTCAGCATTGACTCAAAACTGTCAGTCAAGAGAACAGACAGCTTTGTTTGGGCCACAGCATACCTTCTTTGGCAGGTTTGGTACTTTATATCAATATGGATAAATAGCAACAGAACTGGAAATGTGGTTATACTGATACCCAATGTGTTGTGAGGTAATATGAGTTATATGAATAAACATCTTCAACCATCTGAAAGAGTTATGTAAAACCTCCATCTGCCTAAGAGATGTCAATGTCAAGTCTGAGATTTTCAAAAGTAATCAGTGTTGGCCTAATTCTGGTCTCACTTAAATCAATGGTAAAACTCTCATTGACTTCAGCAGGAGCAGAGTTAGGCCAATGGTGTGCACTTTTGAAAATTCCTACCTAAGTAATTTCAACCACCTACAATTTATGGGTATGTGATATAACTTGATATCTTGATTTTTTTTTTTTTTAAAAGGAGCAATACACTTTTTAGCAAGTTAACTCTTGAGTGCCAGCTACTGTCAAGGCAGATACATGCACCTCAGCCAATCAGATTTTTCCTTTAACAATGGTCATATAACAAAAATACATAACAACATCTCTCTACTGTTTCACTTTGACCTACTTTCTTGGGAACCTACAGAACTCCTTCTTATACAAACCTACTACAAAGAAAAACAAATGCTCAATATCTGCCCAGATGGCAACATACATTTTAAATTGACCTTTTATTATCCAAGATACAATAAAACCCAGGATGGTTTACAGCCTGCTTCTCAGAATTCTGTATGTCTGGAGCAATAAAGGAAGCTACCAGAATGAAATTAGGGAATTTATTAATCTGTTTAATGGATAACTGTTACCCATTTCACATTATACCAAAACAGATTAGGCAGGTGACTGAGAGATCCTGAAAACATCTGCTAAACAAAATCAAAATTAATGATAAACAGAATGAGTTCTTTGATAGCTGATTTTCCTCCATCTGTCTATAACAATAAAAGAGCTGCTAGAGACAGCTGCCAATTAGTTGCTAATTCAAAAACAGTTTTAGGAAGTGGGATCTGAGCTCAAGTAGCAGTACACTGGCATGACTCTTTTATTTAACATTTATGTACCTTTGAACAAACTTTCTAATTGCTATAGCTGTTATTACCCATTTGGTGATGGCATCCCTCATCACCCTCTTCCTTCTTTCCTGGAGTCTATAGCCACTGGCTGTATCCACGCAATTGTGGATGCATGTTAAAAAAATCTAGTGATTATCAGTCAGTACCTCCTGATGGCATTCACCCTTTCCTTTTTAAGCCCTGGATGGTCTTTATTCACAAAGCAATCATGTAATTGTCTGTGACATCTTGTTGATGTCTGGAGAGGCAGCTGACAAGAATTTATTTAAACTGGCCACTCACTGCATCCATTGTGGGTCCCCCCTCACTGCCAGTTCAGGTAAAATGCTGGTTTTAAAAACACCTGTATAGATGGACTTTAGCAATTACAATAAGTAACCTGCTCGCAGACCTAATACTCTCCTGTGTGCCATTTAGTATCACACTTTTGCCCAAATCCTGAACCAAAGAGAGAAATTGCATTTGTGGCAGTACAGGGAAGTCAGAGCATCACATGTTCCATCTTTACTTCTAACCTTCCTCATCCCAACCTTATAATTTTCTCTTTCCCTCTTATACAATTGGGCCACCTCCCCAGGCAATATTTGCAAAACATCCTCCTCTTTTACTGTTCCAAAACCCCACTAAACTATCAGGTACCTGTGTTGCTTCCAACTAGTTGGCTCATGGGGAATATTCTAGCATCACGATTTGGGTAAAAAAAAAAAAAAAAAAAAAAAACTATATGCAAATATCTTTTTGAGAAATACATTAAAATGGCAACTTACATGAGCAACAAGGATAACAGGGTTTTCAATTTCATTTCAGTAAAATATAATGGGATTTATTCATAGAATTTAAAGTACCTTTAATTGAATAGATAAAAAGCATTACAGAGAGCTACCTTGTATATACGTGGTACCTTTGTGCCAGCTCATGGGAAGATGGATATTTACTTGTCCTAATTATTCATAAAGATGATGTCCACAACAAGCTGGTGATCAATGCCCACCTCTGTTATTTTCAAGGCTGCCTTAGTGGGAGTATCTCAAACACTGACATTTCCTTCCTGCAATGGAAATTCTCAGAGCACCAACTGCAGTGGATTTGGGCCAAGTAATTCTTTTTTCTCCCTAGCAGATTTCAATGTGTGAGCCTGAATCCCCTAGTCAGCTAGTGTGTTTTTAAGTGACATTAGGAGGAAAGAAAAAAAAACCCATCTCACACATCCCCAAGACTCTGTCATGCTACTTTGCATTGAATTATTTTTCCATGAAAACATCTGGAGGTGGGTTTTCATAAAATCTGAAAGACAAATGTTATGAAGCAGGCTCTTGAAAATTTGCACAACGGTAGCCTCTTTCAAGTTTGTAGGTTCACGTTTGTTTCAACATGTTACCTCAAGATCAATCAACAGTGACAAACAAATTGGGGGGGTGGGGAACCTATATTTTTCCTACCTTTTCTTCTTGTGCCTTCAAAGCTTCTGGATTCCTACAAGGAAAAAGAGAATTTTTTTGTTTTGAAGTATACAGGAATAATTCATAGGTCGCATAAACACAGACCCACTAAAACATAGACCCTGTCAGAGTGAAGTGCTTATGAGGCTCTAAGCAATAACCAAAAAGCTACAACTTCAAGTATTTAATGGATCAGTAGGTTATCCATCAGAGTCATCATTTTTGATCAATTATAGTGAAAAAGCATAAAACCTTAATTCAAATCAATATTTTTTTCCCTTTTGGGTTACAAGATTGCAGATCAAAGGGATTTTGTTATATTAACTATTTTGGTTTTACTTGTAAAACAGATACCAATCCTGTAAAGACTTATGTGCTTAGTTTTGAGGAAGTGAATAGGCCCAGATGAATTGATGGCATTACTCGTGTTTATAAGTAAGGATGTGATTAAATCTTTACAGGATCAGCGCTGTCGACAGCATCTCTTGCAAAAACATTAAGTACTGCCATTTCTAGTAAAGCTAGCTTTCTTATTTTAATTTGATGTATACACAACAGTCACCAAGAGACCTACCAGACTATATGCCATCTCTTGAATCTCAACCATAAGTAGGTGTGTAACAGACCATCTAATTTAAAGCTGAACTAATAATTCATGACTACAAGCAAACATATTTTCATGAAACTTTCCAAATAAAATACCACCTCTGACAACCAATATCTGAGACTGAGGAACTGGGGAGGATGCTGAGAGAAACACAAGCTACATCCTTTACTTACACTGAGTAGGACTCACATGACTTTATTAATAGCCCCACTGACCACAGTGGGACTTCCCGCCTGAGTAAGGGTTGCAGAATCAGGCCCATTGATTGTAACCTTAAAGCACAACTAAAGCCAACTCGCAGTGAGCCAGGCAGGTCTCTGCATGTTCTAATATGGTGATTTATCACTTAGACTAACAATATTGGTGTTTGAGACAGCAAAGATTAGTATCAGATGCCGACTACCACCAACTTGGAAGCTGAGATCCCAATCCTTGCTTTGTTGCACCTACTTGTGCAGTAAAATTCTTTTTTGATGATCCACCCTCAGATTTTGAGAGCTAGTTCTCCTCCCTCTTACATCTGCTGTTGAGCTCTTGGTTGTATAGATGCACTGTACATCTGAGTTCCTCGATCCTCTGACATAGGCTCAAAGTCCTCTGTTTTTACAGATGGTGGCCTCTCTAACCTCATTTCATTCCCTTAGCACTCACTGTTCGTATAAGTTTATTTATCTAAGTGTGGAAATAAGCAAAGTTTACTTCTTTTCTTCCTCAGAGTGAAGTAGCTTCTGGCCTCCCTAGATAACAAGAGATTCATGCTCTTATAATGCTTATTCTGTTTTCATATGGACTTTATTGTTTTCATTATTAAAGTACAGTGGTCTACATTTAGACAAAACAAAGTAAAATACAGCACCACGTAGCTAATGCCATGTTCACATATACCTACAACCAGATGCAGGCAGGGAACTCCTGCTATATGGTAAGATACCAAGAGAGTGCACTCTAAAAGCAAAAAGATGTTGAAACTGACAGGAAAAACAACAGAAAAACAGGATATCCGAGTGATGATAGGTGACAGTACCTACGAAGTTAAATCAAGACTTAAGATGTAGTAGATGACATTATTAACTACCTCAAACTAGTTAGCAGGAAAATTTAGTATTGGATCGAGTTATGTTATATAACGAAGCGGTACTATATTAGTCATATATTAGATACATACAACTTTCTACTGTAGATGATAGTGTCTTGTCTTCATCTATCTTAAGGGCCTAAGAGTTCCAAGTCGAGGTGGTTGGAAATTTTCTGACAAAACCAAGTTTCTTTGAAAAATGCTGATTTGTTGAACCAGAAATTTCTTGTGACAGTCAGTCAGGTTTGACAAACTTGCTGAGTCATGGACAGAATTCCCTGCCAGATCAACAGCAGGGAGCCTTGCTGTGCAGGCTACTCCAGGTCTGGGGACCCTGGGACATAGGGACCACAGGGTCAGATTAGCTAGCCACACAGACTGAACCCAAGTCCTGAGTTTCAGCCAGCTCTGGTTCCATATTTGCTTATCAACTTAGTGAGAGAAGGTCCCTTCTAGTCGGCCCAAATTTCTCCATCTTCTGTAGAGAATTAAACCATTGCATTCACAGAACGGGCACGGTGAAACCCAGCTTGACTTGGAAATGGGTGACACAACCAATATGTCCTGCCTACTCTGTGCAAAGCAATTGTTACCATTAACATCTATGGATATGTATAGCCAGGAACAATTCTTGCCAGGTGTCTGGCTGCTGTGTAGACATACCCCAAGTGACAGAGGCTCCTTGGCAAAGGGTCATTGGAAACAACTCTCACTTCAGACCTGACAAACTCGTCTTCCAGAATATTTATCTATAAAGAGTAACATTAAGGTATCTATAGAAGGCATATAACTTGTCAAGACTCAATCATTGCAAGAAGCCTGGATAGATAATATATAAGGAATAACATATTAAAGTTGAACATATGCTTTATGGACTTGGAGTAAAAATTAGTCACCAGGGTAATGTGTGTTGGAGATGGCCCATTCAAGCAACAGGAGTTATTACCCCTCCCTAGTCAGCTGCTGATGTAATACAAGGTTCTATTGTCTAGCTTTGCTACACCATGAACAGTCAATGGAAAACCATCAAAGAAACTTGTAAATAATCAAAACCACTTGGAGGTGAAAAGGAACATAATAGCAGGCAGGAGATTGCCTTGGCTATGAACAAAGGCAAAAGGTTGTTTCAGTATAACAGAGTGTAGAGAAAGGCACTCAGTATTCATTCACTGAGGAAACCTCTTAAGGAGCTTGGGGGGGGGGGCTTCATGAATGTTTGGATTTTGATCCTTGTGAAACCAGTTAGTTCTGCAACAGACTGAACTTGGGGAGGGGTGAATTACTTTATTATAAAGGAAAGGAGACTATTGATAAGTGTACACTTATCATTTGCATTTTATTATTTTGTTTTGTGTTGTAACAATTTTCCTCCATCACTTCTCTCTTATTTCTAGTTCAATCTTCATTCTTTATTACACAACCCTACTTTTGTTTCACTAAAAGTGCTCACAAATGCTGTGTGGTTTACAGAAGTGGTGGTTTAAGGTAAAACAGATAAATTGGGGTGTGATGCTGACAGATCAGCTAAGATCAGAGCCCTTGGGCAATTCACTGGTGGGTGAACTTCAAAGGAGTGTTAAAATACCTGGACAATTCACTTGTTAAAATGGATGTTAATTGTATTTGTCTTCATCTATCTACATCCTGTTTGATGTACACTAGTGTAACTAAATTAACCTGTTGTTGCTATATCCTTTTTCATGTCCTGTAACTCTGTAATTACCTTTATATTATGTATACGACTCTACTTAATTAACATTAGGTCAAAAGGCCTGTATTTAGTGTTTAGAAGTGAACTTACTTTATATGCGGATGATATGAAAGCTAATGAAGAATTGTTCCTGGCTATCCCATTATGTACTCTGGTAATTGGATAACCTTAATTTAAAGTGTGTTAGTTTTAAGATAAGAAAGTACTGGATGTGAAAGCTTCATGAAAACTAGCAGTTATATAGACTGATTCAGGTGGGAACTTAGGATGTGGTCTAAATTGAACCTTGTCCTTGTAGAAAACTGCGTATGGCAGATCAGTGACCAATGCATTCACTCCCCTCCACCCCCAGTGGAGATGATGGCCACTAAAAAAAAGCTATCTTTGCTGAAAGGGTCCATGAGAACAGACAACACTGAATTCAAATCCCATAATAGTGCTGGATCCCTGATAGGCAGAAACAATCTATCTAGCCCTTTCAGGTTGTGATAGGGTGAGTAAAAACAGTAATTGATTTGAGGGAGAAACACTGAGATGCCACCAGATGCACCCTAAAGAAGCTGAGGGCTACATCTGACTCCTTAACATATAAGAGATAGTCCAGAATGTCTGAGTAGGTGACATATTATAATAGGCTGCCCAGACGGAGAACCATTTCCACTTCCACAGGTAAGTAGCTTTTGTGGGAGGTTTTCTGCTGTTAAGGAGAACATTCCGGACTGCAACTGAGCAGTGAGCCTCCTCTGCATTTTACCAGTGAAACTATGCCATGTTGTGCAGCATTTGAGGATTCGAGTGCAGTGCCCGGCTATGGATCTCTGTGATGAGGTCTCTGGTTATTAGTAACAGCAAAGGTTCTCAAGTCAACAGCTTGCATAGGTCTGAATACTATGGCTGTCTTGGCCAGGCTGTCACTATGAGGATCATTCTGCCATGATCTTGTTTCAGCTTGAGAATGACTGAGGATCAGAAGCACTGATGGATGTCCATACAAATAGGTTTTTGTCCCACAGAAACAGGAAAGCATTGGATATTGATCCATGGCTGTGACCCACCCTGGAACAGAAATGGAGACACTTTGAGTTGCCAACAGATCTGCCAGTGGAAAAATCTCTATGTGGAACACTGAAGCTAAAATGACCATGTTGAGGAGGTATTGAGGATGATATTTCGTCCTCATGGTAACCAGAGTGTAGAGACCCAAAGACTTCTAAACCACTTGAGTTCTTCTGCATGTGCAAAGCCTCATCTGTTTTAGATGAGCACAAGGATAGGTTCTCAATTGTGTGTCACACCTCCAAAGGAATCCCCGAGGACTACAACCAGGAGGAACAGTGCATAATTACTGCCTATGCCATGGCTGCAGAATCTGTTGTGTCCAAGGAGGCCTGCCGAACTGACTGAGAGAAGAGGCAGGAACAAGGCACTGAAATCTGTTCTTTTGGAACCTTCCGGCAGTTTATTCCCAAATTGAGAGACTGCCTCCCAGTTAGAATAGTCATATCTTGACAACAGTGCATGACAACTGGCAATATGGAGCAGTAAATTTGCTGCAGAATAAATCTTTCTGCCAAAAAGATGGTGGCATCTTTTTCTTTAGGGTAGCCTTAGCTTAGTTTCCCTTCTTCACAGCAGCCACAACTAGGCGAACTCAGCTAGGATGTAAGTAAAACAGCGCAAACCCCTGGGATGGATCCTGGTATTTACATTCCATTCATTTGACCACATTCCAGTCATTTGGAATGGAGGAAGGGGTTTGCCACAGTGCTTTGATAGGATGCATAATGGCATCATTTTTAGGCAGGGCTACCTTTCCTGCCGCAGCAGAACGGAGAATATCAATCAGCTTTTGGGTATTCTCCTCCACTAGCTCCATCTGAATGCCAAAAGCAGCTTTCATTCTCCAGAGAAGCTCTTGGTACACCTTAAAGTAATCAAGTACCGGGGAGGATGCCTCTGGTATCTGAGCCTCGTCAGCTGATGAGGATGCATTAAGAGGAGGCAAGGGGACAGTGCTCCTAAGGGTGGTCCTATGGAATCAGGGTAGGGTCAAATCTTGTACTTGACACACCATAGGCTGATCAGTACAGGATCTCGGTACCATCAGAAGAAGGCACCCTCCCAGGGGATCTGGTTGCACAAGATAGCAGCGTGGTTTATCTGGATGCTAGGGGCATCCAATAGGGCAAAATGAAGGGGCTGATATAATACTGAGGCCCAGGCATGTCTGGCCCAAACATCCCAATCCCTGGCTGTACTCTTCTCAAACCTATACAGATGAGTATGGGAATGGGACTGCAAGAAAGCTCTGGACTCTTGGTATTGTGAGACTCGAGAGTCTACCTCGGAGTCTGAATCCTACACCCTAGACTTCAAAGAGCTGACCCCTTATGTTTCCGAGGCCAGGATTGTTCTGAAGTCCCAATAACAGGGGATCTTCTTCAGCTCCTATCTGCAGGCAAGCTTGGGAAGCACTCCAGGAAAGAGTCATCAAAGAGCTTCCCTTGGATAACCAAAGGGGGGTTCCAACACTGGTCCATGGGCAGTCTCCATCAGGATGTAGCAGAGGTGCTCCTTCCTCAGCTTCTTCACCATGGGTCTGGAAGCTGTGAAAAATTTAACATCTGTCTCTAATATGGCCTCACCTAAGCTCTTGAGACAGCACAAATGAGGGTCATTGATAGACACAGGCTTCCTGCACCTAATCAAGGTTTGAAACCCTGGTACCATGGCGTATGCTCCCCTAGGTGAGGCCCATCTGACTGGGGGAAAGAAAAAAAATTAATAACATTTTTTAAACGAAATAAGAAATAAAGACACAAAAAGGAAAAAATATCAAATGTCAAATGATGAAAAAGGAGTATCACTAGGAAGCAACCAAGTAGTGAAAAATTTGTTCACAGGGAACACAAACGTTCTGACCACACACAGTAATAAGGAACTGAAGGAGGGGGGGCAGCTCCACCCTTTATTACTGTGGCTTCAGAGCAGGAGCAGCTCAGATGTGGACAGGGCTGTCCCTATACGTATTATGAGGGAAAAACTCTCCAGCACCAGTGCACAGGCGTGCACACACATCTACAGTGGAATGGACATATGCAAGCACTCGAAGAAGAACTTCTAGTTTAAATCCCTGGAACTTTGATTAAAGCTGTGACTATCTGAGACTATTGAGACCACTCTAGTTACCAATGCAAACAAAGCTCTCTCTGTTGTTACCTTGTCCTCTGTCCTATTTGTCTATTTTTTCCCTCTCTCTAGTACTTAGGTAATATATGATAGTAAGATCTCTGTGGTAGGGGATGTCCTTGTGTTATTTGTTTGTATAATGCCTAGTACAATGGGCCCTAATTCCTGATTAAGGTTCTTGGGGATACCATAATAAAAATAACAAAATAATGATGTATCCCTCCTTTGGGGAATATTGTCCATATGCATCCAAGGATTAGATTTTTATCAGTAAATGTTGGTAAACAGAGATTTCACTGTATGCACACAAAACAATGAAAAAATATTTCCATCTATAAACATCAAAATTTACAGACAGGCAATGTAAGAAAAATACTGCTTGAGATCTTACAGAGGAAAATCCAGTGATTTAGACTTGATTTAGGCTTGTTACAAATGGACTAGGGAATGAATAGTATATTTTTTAAAAAGGTATGATTTGTTGATTTCAAGATATTTACTTTGTTAATATCACGTCAAAGTATACAATTTGTGTTTTAACCATTTATAAAGCTTAACTTTTTAAATCTCACTGTATACTGTCATTAAATAATTGTTTCACCCTCCCATAATTTCACAACTGTGAAAATTTAGAGAGAAATCTAAAAAAGTGCTTAAAAATAAACATTGATATTATCTGTCAAAACTATAAAAAACAAAAAAAACAAATTCTGCCAAGCCGGATTATCCAACATTCAAGTTAGACAGACTTCAAAAACAACTGAGTATACGAAGGACTTGCAACTATTAAAGCTTCTAATCCCAAATCCTTTTTATTCCCCCACCCCAGGCAAATGTTGCACTGACCCTTATGGGAAATTTGTTCAAACGAAGGCTACAGGATTTGGAGCTTTGTTAGTTATAGGTTTGTGTGCAATATATTCATTAGTATGTGACAATTCCTTCAGTGACACCTTCTTCCTCTTCTGGTAGTGACACCCCTTGAAGTAGAGGTTCCAACCTGAACAGATGCCATAGAGTTGTAGAATCTTGGCCAGGTTCCTTAAATAATAATCCTCAATGAGGCTAAAGGACTGGTTGGAAAATTCAAGTGCATTGTTAGAAACAGATTATCCTCATTAACTAGAGTGAAGGGAAATGTAAGTCAAACTAAGAGTTGGCCAGGCTCATCTAACTCCAGGCCAAAGTAGAAAGAACAGCTATGTTTGGATATTTCCTTATAATATTAAATATAATTCTCAACAGATACAACCTGTGTGATCTAGAGGGATGTCTAAAATGGCAGCCAGGATTAGGATAAAGAGACTTTTTAAGCATTTATTCTGTTTATACAGGGAAGTTCTGAAATACGTAGATTGTTATACTCCCAGAGGCCTCTCAATGCTTTTCCCAATATTGCTGTTTGAGAGATGAGGCACAAGGTAGAAAGATCTCAGTTATAGGAATATATCATTCAATTTGTGTACATATAGTATGTGCAAAAATGAAAAGCACTTTTAACTTTACCCTGGAGCCCCGCCTTTTAACAAGTTGTTTGAATTCTTCATAGTTTAAAGGTTTAGCGACTGTAATAGTAATAGAACCATTACGTTGATCAAAATAAAATGAAGACATGAAACATTTAAAAAAGTCAATTCCCTTTCACCCACTTTTTTTGGTATATCAGTAAAAACAAAAACATAGGCTCTGTGAAATTTACATGGAAGCTCCTTTTCTTCTTGTAACATATTGGCCCTTTAAACTACAACTCTGATTAAACCTAATATTAAACACAAACAAAATGCAGGTGAAAATGTGTGGTGGAAAAGTAATAGGAAAATGTGACATCAGACTTCAATCCAGCATTCCTTGTTAACTACTAGAACAAGGGTGCTTTATGCTTTTAAAAAGCTTGAGTTAAATCATCTCTTTCTATAGAGAAACCACAACACAAGAAAAACTAAGACAAAATTGAGCCTGGTTAATAGTGTGGAAGAGCAGACTCAAGATTTAAAAACCTACATAGAAAACTTTATTAGAGGGAATGTTCAGTGAGGTAGGGCTTGGACAGAGGCCACAGGCTTTTGCCATTGCTGAATGGGGAGAGAGGCTTTGGAAGGTTTTCAGTGTGTGTGTTGGTGAAGCCACAGTGGGGCCAGCACTCAAGTTTATCTTATTTGCTTGCTGGATGCCTGACCTCAGGCAAGCCACTTTTCATTGTGCCCCAGCAAAATGTAAATGGAGACTGTGAAGCTGACAGGCAGGTGCCAGCCCATGTGAAATTCTCAGGACAATTCAGTGGCATGTGAGTATCAATGGAGATGTAGATGGTATTGTTTTCATCTGCCTGTATCCTGTAGTTTGCTATTACATTACTAGTACATTATGTATACCCTGTAATTAAATAACCCTAGATTAAAGGTGTGTTAATGAAAAGTGTACTCTGGTGTTAGAACTTTGTGAAAATTAATGGAATATTACTTGTATTGTTCTCACTTATCTATTGCTATGAAATGGTGGGTATTTGAATTATGTATATCTCTGTAGTTAAATTACTCATCAAAGAAGATGCTAGCTTCAAAGCAAGGGCCATTGAGATCACAATGGAAATTCACAGACTCATTCTGCATTCCTTGTGCACAGCCAACAAAGGAAGGCCCATGCGGGTACAGACGCAGTCAGCCAGCTTTGTGTGTGACAGAGCTAGAAAAGGTGGATTCAAAGAAAGATCCTTCATCTTTGAACTGTTTGGACACTGACAGGGAACCGTTCCAGATGCTAGGCAGAGATCCCCCAAGTTACTCTTGGTGACCCTGAGAGACATTTGGAAAACTAGCAGATTACTACATCTCAGTTATCATTTTGGACTTGCAAACTTTGACTCACGTTTTAATGTATTTTACCTGCTTTAACCTCTCAGTAACTCATTTCTTTTTCTTAGTGAACACATCTTTAGTTAGTTTACTAGAGAACTGGCTACCAGTGATGTTTTTGGTGTAAAATCCAGAGTACCAATTGATTTGGGACAAGTGACTGATCCTTTGGGATTGGGAGTAACCTGAGGTGGTGTAATTTTTGGTTTTAATAACCTTTTATCACAAAGTTCAGTTTGTCTGGGTGACAAGATTGGCTGAAGCGTATAGGGGGACTGTCTGTGACTGGTATAGTGATCTAGGAATTCACATTTGTTACTGGCTTAGTGAAATCTAATGATAGAACATACCACCAGTTTGGGGTGTCTGTCCTTGTTTTCTAACAGTCTGCCCTGAGATACAACTGAGAGTGCCTGAGTCTCTCCAGACAGCATGACAGAGACAAACACACTTCCTTTATAAAGCATATTAACATCTATGGATGAAAAGCCCTATGTAAGAGGTAAGTATCATTATATAATAGATTATTAAATCTCATTAGGACAGATCACCAATAAAGCTGGTTTAAATGGTTGAAAGCCTTGTACCTGTTGCTTCCAGAGGTAGAGAATTAGAGCAGACATATTCTAATCTCAGTTACTCTAGAGTAAATCCAGAGAAGGTCCACAAAGTCAGTTGTGTCACAAAGGTGTAACTGAGATCAGACCTTAGGTGTTCAACCACCTCCTTATTAAAAAAGCACTTCACCTCTCTTTAAAGCATTTATTATTCTTCCTCTTAAGTAAAAGCACAATGAAGTTTGATAATATACTAGTGCAGAACCAAACTACTTTGACAGAAATGACACTAAAGTACTTGAATGCATAGCCTGAGGAAGAATAATTTTCCACAGAAGCTGTAAAGCAGATGGTTACAAATGAGCCTTATTTCATGGGCATCGTTTAATGACTGCAAATTTCTTTAACTAAAAATGTAATTTTATCACAGCATTAATCATATGTTTTGAAGAGGGGAATTCGTTTCAGATTTTTCATTCACTCTACCAAACCTTTACATGAATGTGGCTTGCAAATCATTTTAAATACCATTTATCTAATACAACACAACAGCTTTAGTCATCAAGGTTAACTTTTAGCACCTATTATCTTCTTTTTAATGATAGTTAATTGAACTAACTTAAAATAAAAAATGCAGTTCTGTAAATGTCTAATTTAACTGTGTCTTTGAACTGCATAATCATTGTTTATGCTGAAATCAATGTAATATGTATCATTATTCACAAGGCATTTATCTATTGGAGGGCTGCCCTTCTGGAGGACTAACCAATCTTATGACTTGAAAGTAGATGTAGTGTCAGCAAGTGTGAATCACTATTACTACCTGAGATGGAAAAAATATAATGGAAATCAGATATTTCTTCAGATCGCTTCCCCCCCCCCCCGGCTACAACAACACAGCTTTATTTCGCCTGAGCCACTGTATAACACAGCTTCACTTCAAACACCTGGATGAACATACATACAATTTGACAACATTTTTGCACAAACAACTTTTCTGCTGCTATAAAAGGAGCGTCTCCAGCTGCCACGCTAAGAGACAATGGCTACTTTGTGTAACAGTCTTCTGATTAATTTTGAACCATGACTTTTGCCAATAAACTTCAGTACACCTCTACCTTGATATAACGCTGTCCTCGGGAGCCAAAAAATCTTACCGTGTTATAGGTGAAACTGCGTTATATCGAACTTGCTTTGATCCGCCGGAGTGCGCAGCCCCGCCCCCCTGCTTTACCGCGTTATATCTGAATTTCTGTTATATCAGGTCGCATTATATCGGGGTAGAGGTATATTTTGAAATGGACTATCAGATTTCCTTGAGAGAAAAAACAAAAAACAATTCTAGACAGAATGTATTCCTTTATAGTGACCTAGGCAAATACTCTCCAGAGTGACAGAGAAAATAGCTATATAACATGATGCATATGCAGTCTGATGCATGATGGCAATGTGGCATAAAGGTTTTATTGATGCGCTTTGGGGATGGATTGAGTAGCAAAACCAAGTGAGAATGATGCTGGTTAACCTAGATGAATGCAAATGAAGTCTTTGTACAACAAAATTATATTAAAAATCCATATTTGTAGTGTGCGTGTGTGTGCAGTGAAATAATACACACAGTGTATATCAATATATCTCCACACACACAATTTTGCCTAACACTACAAGTCACTGTTCTGTGCAGACCAGGGTGTGCAAATTTCTTTTGCAAGTGGAAGCTGTGTGTATGGATGCAGTATGGTCAAGAATTTGGCACCGACCTCAGTACTGAGCAGAAATAATTTTTAAGACCCTGTGCATCAGCTCCCTTACTCAAAAGGGCACAAGATAAAAAGGGGCAAAGAGTGAATGTCTCTATGACAGAACCTAACTATGGTCCTCTGTGATGTTATCTGATTAAAATATGACCAAGTACATCATTGTTGCTACCACCATTATATAATTGCAACAAATCTTTTACAAAGCATGTCAAGTAAGGTGTCTATGGAAAGGTTATGATTTGCTGAATATGATTATGCTATTTGTATGCATGTATCATTTTTGTATCTGAAGTTATGAATATTAACTATGTACCTGTATTTCAAATGTTTGCTCCTGTGGTAACACCAAGGTATTTAGCCTGCACATCTCAAAGGGACAATTCAAGTTAAATGGCTCATCAAGGAACACTTAACTCACTATGGACCATGGAAGACGCCTATCTACACTTAATGGATTTTCCCGTGGTGGCCTCTACTATGACTAAGCGAAGCATGCATGGACATGTGACTTGCCCATGTGACTCCAAATACCATCTTGTTCCCTGTAGTTTTCCCACAGTGAGAACAACGGGTTTCCCTTCACTTGGCAGAAGCTATAAAAGACCCTGGAAACATCTCCATTTTGCCTCTTTCCTGCTCAAATCTCTGGATTATTAATTTATACTAATGGGAGCATTCTAACCAAGGGACTGAGGACCTTCCAATGATTTGGAAGCAACCAGAGACTTAACAAGCCAGCAGTTTATTCCATCACTGCTACGAGCACGATCTAAGAACTTTGCATTTATTGTATTTATTTTATTCCTTTAACCAATTTTAACTCTCACCTTTTTTCCCTTTATTTTTATAAATAAATCTTTAATTTTAGATATTAAAAGATTGGCAACAGCGTGATTATTGGGAAAGATCCGAGTTGTATATTGGGTATATGGCTGGTCCTTTATGATCAGAAGAACCCTTTTGTTTGATGAAACTGGTTTTAAATAACCACTCATCATTAAGTCTAGTGTTCTTGGTGGTGATACAACAGGGGTTCTCAAACTGGGGGTCAGCCTCCACCCCAAACCTCACTTCACCTCCAGCATTTATAATAGTGTTAAATATTTTTAAAAGTGTTTTTAATTTATCAAGGGGGGGGGGTTCGCATTCAGAGGCTTGCTGTGTGAAACAGGTCACTAGTACAAAAGTTTGAGAACCACGGATACAAGGATTGGAATGCCTCAGGAAACTGCTTTTCCGACTTTGTGTTGGCCACTGTGGTGAAACAGAAGTTTACTTTTGTTGCTGGTTTGGTATATCTTATGGGAGAATAACTGCGAGTTTTGGGGTCTGTCTGCCCTATTTCTCAGCCCTTTATCCTGAATTTGGTATTCTCAGTTGTGACCCATAGAGGCAAGGTGACAGTCCTCCATAAACAAATGAGGTGCTCAGCTAAACATTCCCTTCAAACCTTTTTCCTGCAAACAAAGCAACACTCAATAATACAGGATTGGGTTTCTTCATGATCCCTTGTCCTTCACTTAACAGCAGTAAAAACAGTGCCATGTAGGTTACAGCATGGCTCATATAGACCTGGCCTAGACCCTGGGTGAGAATTCAGTTCATTAGCCCACTCTGAATCCCAAGTTGTGCTGTGTTCACTGTGCTAGGTGGATTCAAGCTAGCTGGGGTGTGGTTGGGGGGTGGGGGGGAGAGAGACTATATGGACATACCTAGTTTGTAAAACTAGTGAGATTAGGGTCACTGCAATTGTCCACCATTTGTTATTCATGGTGTCCCTAAGTGAATGACAGGTGCTGACCCTCCCCCCCCCCAAAAAAGGGGGAAAATCTGTCCTGCAGGAAATTTCAAGATTTAGACATTTGTTTTTGTCCTGAAGTGGAATGAAAAGTTGAAATCTGGGAACTTCTCATAAAACAAGATATTCTAAATATTTTGTTTTGATCTTATGGAAATGTTTTGAGAAGATAAAATTTCATTTTGTTTCATAGTTTTATATTTTATTATAAAGTCAAAACATTTACTTATTACATTCCATTATACTATAAACTATGAGAAAGTTTAAATGGAATGTTTCAATAATTTCCTGTAAAAATTGACAAAAAAAATCAGTACTCCTCATGAAATGTTTTGATTTAGCCAAATCAGTATTTTCCAATGGAAAACTGTTCTGTCAGAAAAAATGTTGACCAGCTCTAATGGCAAGCTTGTTAAACAAGAGAATGACAAATAGCAAAAAGACACTTTCAGCATGAATTCATGCTGAGCAAATGTTCTTGTGAAGTATATGAATGTTCACAAATAATGTATACTTTGATTAAGTGGCTCAAATTCCATTTACTGCTATTTGTTCTCATATTGTTCAGAAAAATACATCTACATGCTCAACTGTTTCCAAAAAGTGCTCAGCACCTCACTGGTTTGGGCCCTTAATTGAGTCTTTGGTGGATTCATATAAGACTTCAATTATATGTTGAAAGTCTTTGGTTCTTCAACATTTCTTGCTTTGCTTATATATCCTTGTGGTATATCCCAGTCTCTGTACTGCAATTTCAAAATCTGAATGCATTTTACCAGAAGTAATATAAGAAAACAAGCACAAAGTTAGAATAAATATCAGCCTTTGTGTTAATGTCACATAAAATTAGCCTTGTACATGTCAGGTTAACTTTATTAAACAAGTGTTAATTAGTAATTGACCATTTCAACTTGTTATGGCCGTTAATCTGCGCACAAGTTACATTAAGAGACCAGCAAAAACACACACACACACACCCAGCAAAATACATTAAAAACTAATTAACATTTTGATTTGGAAGGTAATCAGTGGTCTACCACACTGAATAAGTAATCTACCTGCCCTGGATTGTCCTAACTGTTAACAATTGATGATCTAATTCCAGTGCCTCATGGGACTTTTCTTAACATGTCTAAATTTTCCTCTACACCCAGGGAATAACTAAGTGAAATAAACCAATTGTATGTGGAACTGCTTACCTACATAAAATAATGACTTCAGTGTCATCTCTGATAGATCGTTTGGAAACAAAGCTAATTCAACACTCAGTCTACTGGTGAACATAATGGACCCAGGCACATTTAGAGTAGAGATGGGCCCAAATAACAAAGTTAAAATACAACTGCAAACTTTCCAGAAGTTCAGTTCTGGGGGTTTGGTTTGGTGTTTTAGAAAGATAAGGTCTAGCACCAAAGTAGGGCACATTCATTAACAGCTTGTAAAGAGTTAATAAATGAGATAGATATATATATATATATATATATATATAGATATATATATAGATATATATAGATATATATATAGATATATATATATATATATATATATATATATATATATATATATATATATATATATATATATATATAAAAAAAAAACAAACACTATTATTAATTGTTATATATATTTTACACACACACACACACACACACACACACACGTACAGAAATGAGCTGTATGTGTATATACATTGAACTGTTCTACATGATTACAAGCAGCCTATTTACCCAGAGTCTATCATAATTGATAATCATTTATTAACCTTTCCTAAGCTATTTATTAAAAAGCACCTTTTATATTAAAGTGCAACTCAAAAATCTATTAATACAATGTTAAAGTTACTCATGCTAAAAAAAAAAAAAAAAAAAATCACAAAAGGTCAAGAAATTGTGTTATCTAAATGGAATCAGACAACTTTTTAAACAAATTTGTATTTGGTTTTTGGCCCTTCTCCTAACTTCTATTTATCTTTCCTTAAACTGTGAGCCCCTCCAGGCTGGGACCAAGTCTTCTTGAATGCCTAGAAAGTGCCTTGAAAGAACAGGCAGGGATTGTTATTGCAGAATCACATTTTCTATTTTTTAAATTAATATGAAGCAATTACATTAAGGAATCACTTGCAAAGTAATACATTTCAATTATGACATTTTGCTATGGTAAAGCCACTAAGTCCCCAAACCATGGCAGCAAATGCACCCTTTTAGCAAAGGTAACAGACAGTGGGAACAATGCACTACATAATGCATTGGTTGAGAATTATAGATCAGTGTAACGTACTTCTGTTTTTACAATGATAGGGTCAGAGTTCCCTTCAAAGAGTAGTTAATGGATTCAGCTCAAGAGTCAAATAATGAGCACGAAATCCTGGCCCCAGTGAAGTCAACTGGGGCAGAACTTCACCCTAAGGGTATATTTACATGGGGGCGGAGGGGAGTTCTTATCTCAGGTGAGCCAAATCAGGTTAAAATAGAAGTGAAGACAATGCATCTTGAGCTTTAATTTAGGTTTAAATTGAGCTGCTAATCCAAATTAAAATCCAAGTTGCATTGTCTTCACTGCTATTTCAACCTGAGTTAAGAATACTGAGTTGTTGGGTTTTTTTCTTTATTTGTTTGTCTTTGTGGGGTAGGAGATGTATTTGTGCACACAGTGGACATATTCTTAGAATATAAGGTTTGATGCTGAGCACACACAAATATCACTGGTTTCAATGGGAGATGCAGGTTCTCAGAAGCTCTGAGAACAATCAGATCATAGATTTCTCCCATTTGAGAGCCAGAAATTGAGGCACCCAAAAATAAATCAGTGGCCATTTGTGAAAATTTGGCTGGATGTATTTGTCCTTTCTCACCTTCCCCCATTTTAAAGTTTAAACATTTAATTTAAATAAAATAAAGTGAAAACCTGCTCTGATTTGGTCTGGAACCTCAGCAGAGTTCGTTTGTTTGTTTTTTCAATTGGATTTTGTTGGATGGCATTTTTATTTTTAGAACTGGCACTGTTTTGATGGAAGCACATTGAAAACAATGTGTCAGAACCACCTGTTGCTATTCAGGAGCATTACACTAATGGACACTTTTCTCAGCGCTATAAAACATTCCTGCTGACAGCAATAATTCTGCTACACAGACAAAAGCAAATAACACTATTACTCCTATAAGCTTTTGCTCACTGGAACAACTTATTGAAATATGTGTACTGTTTTCCGTGACAGTCCTGGGGGACAAGGCAGGTGAGGTAATATCTTTTATTGGACCAATTTCTGTTGGTGAGAAAGACAAGCTTTTAGGCCGCACACCCCTTCTCCTACAGTTCAGTTTAACTCAACAAGATACAGGGATAAATTCACCATTGGTGCCATCTCCGATTACTTTGATCCTAAATAGCAGACAATAAGCAGTCATCTTTTCAGTGCATTTTACATCTAGGAAGCTCCTTTAAAAAACGAAGTTTCTAAAAACTGAACAATACAGGTGCCTCTTTCATTGGAGTAGGCTGCTTACTCTAGCTGTTTTGAACTGCAGCTCCCAAAGCCAGTCTCCTGCATTGTCCCAACCCTCTCTGCAGGCCATCCTCTGTTTCCATGGAGCTAAATTGTATTTCCAAGCTTCTTAAGAGAAAGGACAATAAGATTGGAGGTTGTATGGGTTCACTAAGATGGGAATGGTGCAAGGATAGGTGTGCACACTGGGCACAGCAGCAATGCTCCATGCTTATGCTAGGAAGAGCTCTAGGAGGCATAATGCCTCCTGGATCTTCTGCAAAGCAGTATGGCTTTGCACTGCCCTATCACAAGCAAGAGGCCTGAAAGGCCTAGTAGAGCCCTGATGTTTCAATTGATTGCCTACAGCTGGTTGGCTTTGCAACATTTGTGTATCTTTAATTTGTAACTTTGATTTAAAACTTTAGGATTTTTATTGTTTACAGTTACAAACTTACTGCAGAGGCGCCAACTCCATGGGTGCTCTGGGGCTGGAGCACCCATGGGGAAAAAAAATAGTGGGTGCTCAGCACCCACCCACCAATCAGCTGTTTGGCAGGCCCCACCAATCAGCTCCTCCCCCTCCAGTGCCTCCCGCCCACCACCGATCAGCTGTTTAGTGGCGGGCGGAAGGTGCTGGGGGAAGAGCAGGGGCAGGAAGAGTTGCAGCGAGGGTGGGGCCTTGGGGGAAGGGGCGGAGTAGGAGTGGGGCCTCGGGGCCAAGTTGGGGTGAAGCACTCCCAGGGAAAGCTAAAAGTCAGCGCCTGTGGCTTACTGTATTTCATGAAAGATGCTAATGAAGCACAAAACATTCCCTCACTATCTTCTGAGCCAGGCTGGGAGGGCGGGGGAGGAAATATTCACTATTGTTTGAGGAAGCTGGGTTTCAGCATAGAAGTTGGGCAAATTTTAAATTGCCCTTTTTTTGTTATAAACATTCAGAGAAGCTTTGATGGCTCAAATCATATAGTGTCATCTGTTCACCATACGGTATCTAATTGAGATAACTGCTGCATCTCTGATTTTACTCACTACTGTTTCTAGAATTCAGATAATAAACCCAGGTATAGCTCAATAAATCTCTACACCATCACAGGAAAGCTCTTTGGAAGCTTGTGTTAGGATACATCTGCATTTTTACAGTTCCTTTCTCATCTAAAACTCCTCTTCTTGATGATACACTAACGGGAGATTTCCCCATCCCCGTCACACGTTTCCATAAATATGCTATGGACACAGACTTTACATTTCAGAAATAAACAGGCACCATTTCACCTGCTAAGGTTAAATGGTTTATCAACAAGGATATCAGAAGGTGTACTCCTCCATCACATAACTGTCTGAACTAGATAAGTGAGGGGAATTTTATTTTCAACATACATTTTAATCTGATTTTAAAACTCTCCTATAAGAATCTACCTGCATTTTCCAACCCAGATGTGATTTTTCACAGCCACTTGACTATGACACTACTGGAACTAATCAACATTCGATTCCTGCCAATGTCAGTTTGTGCTGCAGCTCAGCATGGGGGCAAGAGCATCCAAAAGCTAGCTACTTTAGTTAGAGCATTAATATTACAAACGTTCAGGGTCATTAGAATCCAAACAATCTCTAATGCAGCTGCAGCACAGGCACATTCCTGTATTCCGTTGGTGGGCCAAGTTGCTATCGACAAAAGCCCCTAGTGGACTGAACATTGCAACATCCTGTGTGGACAGAACACTTAGACATTGCAACAATCTGCATGTGTTATCAAAAATAAACAGAAACAAGGCAACTGGAGTATTACAACTTGATTTTAGATCCACAAGAATACTTGATGTGCACCAACTGAGCATGTATCCCATCGACTTTACTGTTGACTTTGCTCATTTCTATTGACTTCAATAGTTTAGGTTCTGTGCATTGTCAATATAAAATTGAGACGTGATAAATAATGGGAAGATGAAACCATTGTCTTGTTTCAAGCAATTGAATATTTGCATTTTCTACCCTTCCACCCATATGAATGCTCTGCAGGCTGTATGAGTATATCAGGCTCTATAGGTGTTTGGTTTTGAGGGAGGAAGGACAGAGTTCATAGTACTTTGATACATAGCTACCTGATCTGCAAACATAGTCTAGACTTGTTGAGCAGAATTGAGAGCAGAAGTTTGCTTGCCATCTCCAAATAATTAGTACAACATAATTGTTTTAATTATTAGGATTATCTAGAGTGAGCACAGGTACAATTTACTGAAGATAACAGTATGAAAAAGCAGGGTCCACAGTAAAAGAAAAAAAAATTACACTTGAATTGCTCCACCAGAAACATTAGGCTTAATTATGCCCAATTCATGCTGAATGAGCAGTAAAGTGAGAGAGAAATCTGGCCCATTTTGTTTAAAATCAAGTCTGAGTCTCTCATTCCCTTGCTAAAGGTTTTCATCAAGTTACTTGCAACAACAACAAAAAAAAAAAAGAGCATGACATATGCATGACAGAGAATGCATTACTGATATTAATTCTTAATGTAAATGAAAAGCTATTAGGTCTACTGCTGCCTATAAAAATGAATGATACATTATACCAGTCCTACTTTAAGCTCATGTGCTGAACAATGGAGAAAGCCTTTATCAACAAAATCTTCAGAGCTGAAACAAACAACAACAACAAAATCTATGAAGTACCTAGAAAGCTTGTTACCTACAGCTGAGAAAGATCAGATTCCCCCCCCCTCCCTCCCTTCAGGGATGAGTGGAAAGCATTCTGAGCTACCCACTGAAGTTTCCTGAACTGAAGTTAAAGATAAGGAAAAAACTGTTTGGATGAGGGAACACAGGTGAATGCATTCAAAAACACTCCCATGTAAATTCAGTTGTGTACTTCTGAGACTCAAAGTCAAGGGAGAAACAAAACATAAAATGGATCCAAGGGATGAAGATGCAAACTTGGAATGAAAAGCACACTCACCATATTGTACATACCTTACATGCACACGCACACACATGGTATATTGTGCAAACTCACTTTTTTCATTCAGAACTTAGCTGTTCCTCGGGGTTCTCCTGTAGGATCAATCCCCGTATGTCATCTGCTATAAAGAGTTTCTCAACCCTTAGAAGTAGAGCTAGCCATAAAACCTGGTTCCTTCTCCTCCACATAGAATTTCAAAACACAAAATTCAAATTCAAATGTTCTGACACAAAGGTGGTGACAAAAATGAGATTAAAATTTAGTATCAAACTGAATTTTCATCTGTTTTCTCCTTGGGGGGGGGGGAGTGGAGATGGAGGAAACCAAATCATCTAACTGAAAACCCAAAACAAGGAGAGGGGAAAAGCAAAAGTTCAATTTTCAAATTTTAATTTAAGTCTTGAAACTTCCTATTAAAATAATTTAAAAAAAAACAATTAAAAGTGACATCTTCCTGCAAAATAATTTTCATTTTTTTTGGTTGAAAAATGTCAACTAGCTCAACACAGAGCCTTTCCCTTGTGTAATATAAAAAAGGATTTAACTAGCATATTCTAAAACTGTATAAACGAGGTAAGTTGTTGTTTAGAATGGGCTAGCTAGCTATTTGAGTGGAAATCGAAGGAGGAACTTGGTCTTCTCTTTCACCAGCACTGTCTACATTAGAGGTTTAGAATGAGTTAGTTAAAACATACTAACAGGCTCTTATAAGCAAAAATCCTTTTATCCTAGTCTAGAAATATACTTATTCTCCTTATCTGGCACTAATTAAGACCAGATTAGGCTCTCTTATTCTTGCACCTGACACTGCACCAAACACTATTGAAAAGCACCTAAACATTTCTACTGACCTTATTTTTTCCTATATGGTTAACATAAGAACCAAACAATCTGAACCTTCACACAACCCACCAGGTGAACTCAAACTTCATCTTTGTTATTCCAGACAGCTTGCAAGGCTTCCTCTCCCTTGATTTTTTCTTGGCTCTGGGTTTGTAGGTTACAAAAATGCAATATCAGAAATCCCACAAGCAAGCTATTTTCCCTCTCTCACACACACAACAGAGGTCTTGATATTTCAGCTCAGTATTAGCTTTAAGTGCACCTCAGGGCCAAAGCAAACCAAACAATGTTCTTGTGGTTATGCCACAAGACCAAGATTCAAAAGACCTGAGTTCCATTTACTTTGGCCTACATTTTCACAAGTGTTCACAGATTCTATGTACTTTCTATTCCTTGGCCTCAAAGTACCTAACAAGTATCAACTGATTTACTCCTCAAATCTTCTGTGATGCAGGAAGCATGCTTCCTAGATAAGGAATCTGAGGCAAAGAGAGATAAATCCTACATTTTTCAAGTATCCACTAATTTTTGGCACCTCACTTTATGGGTGTCCAACCTGTGGCAAATGGGTCTTCAATTTTCAGAGGTGCTGAACACTCCCACTGAAGTCAACAAGAGCAAAATCTGGCCCTCCAAACTCCGAGATAGTGGGTCACCCTTCATCCCTTTTGTAAATCTACTGGGCCAGATTATGATCTCAAAATTCACCATTATAATTTTATTTAGATTTAAATAATAAAAATGTCTATAACAGAGACTAAGTGGCCTGACTGTTACAATATACTACTACCCCTAGCAGCTTTAAAAAGCAAATATTCAGACAAGAATGGCAACTCAACCAGACCAACTAGCTACACCCACCCAGTGTCATTTTGGGAACATATCCTCACCTCTCTCCAAAAACACTATCAATTAGATAGCTCTTGCGGCATAAGCTTAAGGTCACAAAACTAGAGCGGTTTGAGACCCAGGTGAGGAAGTTGTCATGGGATCCTCATAGAGAACACTCTGTCAGCAGCCCCTTATCTTTTATACGGAGACACCAGAGTAACAGTAAAATTCTGCGGGTGCTGAAGGTTCTCGGCACCTTGCAAGATCAGGCTCTTCATGGAGATGAAAGCAATAAATGCATCACTTTACACAGGCTGGTGTTATATTGGACTATGCTGAATTTCGCATACAATTGCCAGCTTCACATGACCATGCCACACCAGGATGGTGGCAACATACATATACAGTATTGGTCAGGTTAGCTTTGCCAATAGGATCCAATCTAAATCTTCTGCAAATGGCATTCATTTGGGTTTGTCTTTTTGAATTTGGGCCCTGAAATAAGTGATGACAAGATCATGTGTTAATTGTAATATAAATACAAAACCAACGTTCAAAATGTCTTTGCCACTTTTTTTGCAGACACAATTGAAGTTTACGAATGATAGCAGTAAACAACTAATTGGCAACAAATGCCTCTAATTCATTAAAACCCGAGCCTTGGAAAGGCTCAATATCCAAAAAAAGTAAGTGTTACTGTTTTGTATTTTGAACCAATGCAAGTGAATGGAAGGGACCATCTTGCAGCTAGTGATGATAAATTTAAAGCACTACAATTTTAATATTAAAAACCCTAATGTCTATTATTCTGTTTTGGAGTAGGGTTTGGTTGTTGGTTGGTTGGTTGTTTTTTTTTTTTTTTTTTTTTTTTTTTGATTGGCTGGGGTTTTGATATATATAATCTGCCCAAAAAACACATCTTATAAAGAA
This sequence comes from Emys orbicularis, assembly GCF_028017835.1. NCBI lineage: Eukaryota > Metazoa > Chordata > Testudines > Emydidae > Emys > Emys orbicularis. The sequence continues at coordinate 100,669,382 of NC_088690.1, forward strand.
CACTCAGTGGGAGCTACTTATTCAAAGATTTATATTTAAATGAAAATAGTTCTGTTTTTGTCACTCATATGTAGGAAATTAAATGGTTTTCCTTTTTATAGTATAAAATAAATCTTATGCATGTAGGTGAATTTCACCCTTTTTAAGAGAGCCAGCACGGGTCTATGTACCACCTTCAGGTCCTTTTGGGATAATTTCTCTGTTTACTTTTGGCCCTCTACAGAGGGATGAATTACACTCAGCCATAACAGTGCAATACTCATTGGATTTTGAAACACTGGAAGGATATCACAAAAAGTGAAATAGGCCTCTATGTTGTTTAAAATAGCAAGCTAGGATCTTCATCTGAAAGAGCAGGCACAATGACCTTTCGACCCTATAGGTAATTTGAAATCTCCAACACAAGCAATCAAGACTCTTAGACATGACCTGAGGCAAAAACCATTATGAGTGCAATGTTGGTTCCAGATGGACAATTCACTCTCCCTACTTGCGTCATCGAAGTCTGGTGTGCACATAAAACTATTTATGGTTGTGATGAAGACTTGTGACATTTGTTGCCTTCTGAAATTTTAAGTGACTCAGATGCCATGCAAACAGTAAGTAATAAACAAGGCAAATGATTGGTGCTCTGGTAAGCTGATGCCTGCCAAATGCCAGCAAAGAGAAAATCATGGCATCATTTAAGATGCCTGGAGCTGGCCCTGGCCATACACCAGCCCACAAAGCATGTGCTTGGGGCGGCACCTGGAGGGGGGCGGCGCAGCGCTCCGCCCTCCTCCCGGCACTCCGGCTGCCGGGGGGGGGGAGAGCGGAGCCCCGGCCGGGCTTGCCGCCCTCCTCCCGGTGCTCCAGCCGCTGGGGGGGGAGAGCGGAGCCCCGGCCGGGCTCGCCGCCCTCCTCCCGGCGCTCCGGCCGCCAGCGGAGCCGCGGCGGGCTCACCGCCCTCCCCGCAGCGCTCCGGCCGGTCAGGGAGAGCGGGCCCGCAGCCGGGCTTGGAGCCCTCCCCTGCCGTGCTCCCCGCCGAGGCGGGGGGAGGCTTTTTTGCCTGAGGCGGCAAAAAAGCCAGAGCGGGCCCTGTGTATGGCAGTTCTGTTTAGGAGTATAAAATGTTTTCTTTAATGCCACAGTTTAAATGGCAGAATACCTATGAATGGCAGTTATATTCTCTAGCTATGTAAATAAATAGGTATCAAGGACACAAGGTGATGCAAATATTGTAAAAGCCATCCACACGAGTGATCAAGGAAGTTGGATTCCTTAGATGATAGATTGCCACATCCTTTTATTTACAGCTTTAAAAACTTAGTTATTATGTCCACACTCTAATCCCTCATTCACATTTAGTAGCATCTTACTCCACAGGTAAACTTATGCATTTCAGTGAAATCACTGATTGAGTAAGGTACTCCTCAGTATGAGCAACAGTATCAGAATCTAGGAGTATGGGGGAGGGGAAAAAGTCACTCCAGTCTGCACGAGACTTTTCAGTTCACTTAAATCATTACACATAGCATAAATGGTGTGTAGAGCCTTATGAGTCCTCTGCACCAAGGTAAATTTCAGTTGAGGGATTATTCATCATCACCAACAGCATGTCATTATTTGCTCTCAGTGGCTGTCATTTGAGTAGCTCAAAGTATTTTGCATTTTACAGATGTGGCAAAAGTAAGCCAAAAAGATTAAATGACTTCCCCAAGGTCACACAGCCATTCAGTGGCATAGCCAAGAACCCAGTAGTCCTGTCAATAAATCTTCTATGCTAATCACTAGACATTATGAGCAATCAATGGCATTTAAATATTTCCTTTATCCATTAAAGAAAAAGCCACAAGCAATACCTATAATGGTACAAGAATATTTTCCATTTTTACATTGACAAAGGATGATAATATTGTCCAGGGCTATTTGCCAGCAATGTACCACAAAACATAATACAACATTTCCATTTGATATGCAGTGATGCATGTTCTTTTGTTTGAGGAACTCCCATTAGCAGATGGAAATTCTGCACGTAGAATATTCAGTAAAGAGATGCAGTGATAATCTCGTCAGCACCACAGATCAGAGGGAAGATGTTTGGCCATTACTTGAATGAATATGGCAAAAAACTTTTCATTCCACACATTAGCAATGTCAGTGAAAGGCAGGTTTTATACACAATTACTTTCACTTAATTTCCCTTTTCGAGCAACATCTACATTTAATGCTAAATAAAACAGAGCTCTTCCTTTTTAAAAACCCTACATTGATGGTGGGAATATTGGGTGTTTTTTTGACCCACTGGGAAAACTATAATTTCATCTGAGCTAAATTTACAGGCATAGGTGCTGATCTTGCAGGGACTGACTTACTCATGTGAGTAGTCCCATTGGCTTCCAAACCCCTTCAAAATTTCTGGCCAGGCTTTTACTGGAGTCTTGGGTGCTAAACTCCCCATAAGACGTTCGTTCTGGGTTTGATTTTAAAAATAAGCCTATTTTCTTGTTCCAGTTTGGGTTTGACTAACGTATCAGGAAATAGTTGTTCTTGCAAGATTTCAGCGCAAGATGGTGGACAACTCACATTATCCAATCTAGTGATATTTCCATCATTCAAGGTAATGAAACCATAGTGCTAGCCCTGATCAGTCTCATACTCAAGCTCTAGTTTAAGGGCAATCCAAAGCTGAAGGACACCTCCTGAACCCATTACTAGTTCTGATGTCTAATCATCTTTGGATCTGTCTGTAGGGCTGGTTGGAATCTAAAGCAACAGGGGGAAGCCAGCTAAACCTAGGTTTAGCAGCATTTGTGGCATATGGTTCTGGCAACAAGAGCCTGAATGGCTTTTTTGGATAGATAATTTAAGGAGGTGTCTCAACTCTGAACTAGTTTAGAGCGGAAAAATATACTTCCATTTTTCATCTCCATAAAGTTGTAGCCTTTTCTGGCATTCTGAACTAAAGCACATCATCAAGACCTCAGGAGCTAAAGCAGTGTAGAGAATATTGTACCACCAAAGACAACAATTAAATTCCCATTCTTAGATAAGCCAAACTTCAAAGATGTTATACATTGGCTCAGATGTGATTTGCAGCCTCTAAGGAATGTTAGAACTTGGAAAGTGGTTGTTATTTTGGGATGCTGAAAAATTTGAGATGAAATCCTGGCCCCATTGAAGTCAATGGCAAAACTCTCTAATTTCAATAGGGTTGAGATTTCACACTCAAGCTTCATAACATCCCAGATTGATTGTGTGTGTTTTTAAGCCTGCAAATGCTTAAATTCCATATGTTATGATTTAATCTTAAATAACTCACCATTTTTGCTGTATGTAAAAACAACTTAAATGTTAAGAGCTCAGTTGTTCAATGTTTATTTTTTAGTAATACCTCCCTATTAACATGATAGAATTTGTCAGCAGCTTCCTTGTGACTAGAGCTGGTAAAAAAAAAAAAAAGTTGACAAATCTTTCTCTCTCAAAAAAGGTCATTTCACCAAAACCTTAATATTTCATGGGAAAACATACCTGTTTGGATTAAAATGTTTCTCAGGTCCAGGATGGAATTCCAGGTCTGAACAAGAGAGACCAGAATAGCCAATAGCCAGGACGTATACAGCGAACATGGGAAACCCACGTTCTAGCCCCTGCTCTGCCAGATTTGGAGCAGTGATTGAATTGTGCTATTCTAGGGTATCAATGTCTTATGGGGATAGTTATGCAATTTTTTTTAAAGGTCTTGGTTTTACTCCACGTTGGAACAAAAACAAATTTTGAAACCTCAAAACTGTGTGTAAAATGGAATTGTTTTCCGCACAGCCTTACTAGAGACTGAAACTGAAGATATTATAATTTTCTTAGGTATGTGGATTTCAGACAGTTGCCTTTTTATTTCAATGGGGCAAAAGAGCAGCTATTAGGGATTTTCCCAACTTCTGGGATTCCAGAATCTCGTCCAATGTTTAAGTCTTACCTCCTCCACAAAACCCACCCCTGTTAAACTCTTTTAGTAAGTGTTCTAAGAGAGAAACTTCCTCTAAAAGACTCAATGTATTTTCCTCCTGTGTCCTGGCCATGTTGACTCTTTTTGATCGCATGCAGGGAAAGTGAATTCTCTAAACACCAATGGAAGTTCATGGGAGTAGAGGGCACCCAGAACCTTGTAAGAGCTTCTAGACACTTTGTAGAATCAGGCTATTAAAGACTGAGCTTCTGAAGTATTGTGACTCGCTGGATCATGTACCTTGCTGAGCACTCAATTGGTGCTTAATAAATAATAATAATAAGTTTTAAAAATAAGTTATGGTATTAGTTTTAATTCATTATGCAGCCATAGGCACTTAGACCCAATAAATGTGTATGTATATTGTTACTATTCTAATTAAAGTACTACTCAAAGAAGAAATATGATTTCATTTTCTCAAGAAGGTCCTATACTTTTATGGAGAGGGATTGCTGAGTATCAGGAAAACACACACACTGCCATGATAATATAGATTTAGATTTCTTGGACATAAGGGTGAATACATATCACACATGAAGGGCACAGTCTATAGCCGCAAATCTTGCTTGTGCTTTATAAATTCAAAGCACAAACACAAGAAGTTCTACTATAGACCAGCAAGAAATAGATTTAGGAATTTGAACATAAATTAAGCAATACATTTTTGATTCAGTAAACTGGTGCCTATGTAGATCAGAGCAAACACTTGTAAAGGTGGGGGACCCTTACTGGGTCCCTTACCCTTGTTTTGATATATTTTGAACTAAACTCCCTACAAAATTAACTTGATCATTTGACCTGTGAAATAGCCCTTTTCTTATTCTAAGAAAATTAACTTTAAAATGTAATTTTAGTTAGTTACAGCTTAGGAATTTTGCCATTTATCATTCCATGGTTTCAATGTCTTCTAGTAGAATTACAGCAATTATATATAAGTCAGAAACCATTTGTTTGATAATTAATAAACATTTCTTATGAACAAACCACCACCATGACAAAGCAACTGACTGTCACGGGTTCTAAATCCATGAACTGTGAGAAACTACAAGTTTTCCATTTCTATAACAGCAAAGTTGCTGATGTTATAGGACAGGAAATAAAACAGAAGTTAAACAGAAGCAAATATAACCAAGAGAGAATAGGAACTTCCCAAATAGTTTTTGTTGTGATAAACAGTGGCATGAACAAGCTGTACTTTCTGAAAGGGTGAAATGCCTTTATTCTGAAAGAAATTAAAAGAGAATGGCAGGCTATTTCACAATTCCACTGACTGTCTGGAATAGAGTTGCATGTAAATTTGTTTTCAAATTCCTATTGGTATTCTATTCCTCACTGTACAAACAGTATTACTTGTTGAACAAGCCTTCTGTGCTGCTACTTTATTTAATCTGCATTTATAAATGTTATACCCCTTGAAGCTATTTCAACTACAGCCTTTGTACATAAAAACATTTCGATATTTTAATAATATTCACACTTCTTATAAATCTTTTACAAATCTTTGAACAAATACATCAGGAGCTTAGATCTTTTCACCCTGAGCCAAATCAAGTAATTGGTGTAATAACTTTATGGTTTTAGAGCAAGATCAAATGAATGAATGTCTTTCAAGTATTTTAATATAAAAATATAAAACTATTATACTAAATCATTTGATTAATGAATTTCACTCCTAGGAGTAACATTCTTTTAGAAAGTCAAATTTCGAATAAGCATGTACTTCATGAAGAATGGCACAACAGTTTCTAAATCCAAAAAGCATGCAAGATACAATTAGTTATCTTTAAAAAGAAAGCAAAAGCAATTTGAAACAAAAGACATGAGAGTGGATCTTAAAGCACACATGCTAAATTAATTTAACATTACAAGCACTAGTATCCTGCATAGGGCTCGAAAGCAGAAAAATAGATGGCATGAAGGGGGGGGGGGTAGAGGCAGGAGAGCTGAAAGCAGTAACAGATTTTTGTTGCTCTAAAAATCACGGAAAGAGTGCCTGTGAGCATGAGAGACAGAGTGCCAACCTTTGCAGTGTCATCACCAACTCGGTCAGAATTGATTTTTTTGAAGTGATCCAGCAGTGAATAATAAGTGTACTTATAGTATATCTTGAGAAACACATCGTGTAAACCATCTTATTGAGAGATGAACATGCGCGCACACAGAGAAAAACCAACATTCTTAAATATAAAAACGCCTTGCTGGCTGTTCCTTCATAACAATACTTTCAATGGCTAATATTTGGTCCAGAATCTGTGATGTAACAATTAACATGCCTCAAATATGCCATTAAACAACTGCTTCAAGAGTCTGCCAATTTTAAAAAAAAGTCACTCATTTTGAAAACAAGTCAATTTGTTAGAAAATTCATGATAAATAGGAAGTAAAAATATAATAAAATAAAATTAAAAAAAGAGTTTCATCATTCTCATTGTACTTTTAAAAAAAAATGTTCAGTAATGTTCTTGTTCTCCCCACAAGTTTGGTCTGGGCCTCATTATTTAAAATGAAGTTTAAAAAATGAGCTTCCTAGATATTTACATGCCTATTATGATGAACAAATTCACATCAAGAACTCTGATAAGGACACAGTCTGAATATTTTTACCTTGAAATACTGATGCAGAACGCTATTCAGAGTTTATAGAGAGTCTCTGTTTAATCATTGCAAAGAAAGCCAACATTTTAACTTCAGCAATGAAAACACAGATTCAGTTACTTGCACAGTTCCCAGAAGCCTAGTGCCTGTAGGTTTAAGAGTGCATTGCAATTATATAATAATGAATGAGAAGTCATGCCTTGTGATCAAATAACACACTATAAAGTTACTCTGTTGACTATATGCAGTCTTAGTAATAGTAAGCAATGATGAACTATTATACCTTTAGAAATCCTTTCCATTTTCCCGTATTACATCACAAGCCTCAGGTTTGGGGAATCTAATGAAATGTGGGAAGGTTCTGAGTGAGGATCTTGGCAAGCCACTTGAAAATAACTGTGGATTAGCATCCCCTTTTGTAAAATGAGAATACCAATTTCTAAGATTTTAGATCCTCAGGTGACTGTCCATATATAGCATAGGGACAAGGTCTGCGTGTTTGTATAACACTTGGAGACTTTGAACACTACTGTAATATATTAATAAAAGAAACTACAGGTGGGGAGAAGAAGTTAAGCCTTCTGTTTTATAGAACATATAGCTCACCGTTAGTATTTTCATTGTCCCCCTCAGCAAGTATTTATCTTCACAATGTGACCCTCGCCGCTTTTCCCGTACCACATTGAAAAAGCTGAAAGCAGCATTAGAGAGAACATGAAATGACAGCTGATTCATAGTACCTTTTGTTGCAATCTCCCTGCATCCGCATAAAGCCTTCTGATCCTGTCCGATTCCATCCACACACAAGTGATGGACAGGAAGACCTCAAGCAACACCAGAAGTGACCAAAAGCTTCTTGATTTCATTATTTCAAGTCTGTTGAGAACAAGATGACAACTATCAAACCATCATGTGAAAAAAACTACAGAAACAAAAACAAACAACCCCCCCCCCATGCAGCTTGCAGATTCAGTAGTTCAGCTGAAATTTCAGCTAATTTATGGCAGCTATACATTTAAAAATTACTTGTGGAACTATTTACACTCACACGGCATACATAATGGAATAATGAGTTCCTATGGGTACACGTGCCAAGTTATGTGCATTTTCCCTTGAAAAATGCTCCTTTATTTTAGTTATTTGATGTACAAATGAATGAAGGAGACCTAGAAAAGAAGAGGGTAGTAGAAAAGAGACCCCAAGGAAAGCTGAGGAAGCGGTGGATGAATTGAATAAAAGGAGATGGTCAACAGATGGATCTTAGTGCCACCTTGGACAGACAAAGATGGTGGAGGTTGCATGATGACCCAAACCCCAGTTAATGGGATAAAGAGAAGAAAGAAGATGGCTTATCCCTGCCCTTCATGTGTTGCTCATCTTCACAGGCCTTGATTCTACAAGCTGCTCCACATGGGAGGAGCTCTGTGCCTATGCAGAACAGGAGCTGTCCCTGTGTGTACAGGAAGGGCCTATCCCATTACAGCCTCTACAGGAGTACATAGTGTGATGTGACACTTCATATCATAAGCATATTTCTATAAAGAATATGGATAGGGCATAACTAAGATATATTGTATACAATATGGCTCATGTAAGATATCATTGGAAAGGTTGTGATTTACTGAATGTGATTATCCAATTTGGATGCATGTATCATTTCTGTATCTGGAGTTAGGAATGTTGACTATATAACAATTACAACTGTGGTTACACTTGGAGATGCCCACCAGACAGTAAGCAATCAGCCTTAATGAGCCATTAGGAAAAAGACAATGAGTCTTCAAAGATGTGGATCCCCCATCTTCCAGGAGTTCCTTCCTGTGGACATTGCAAATAAAATTGGTTTCATGGTTGCTTTGACACTGCAAGGTCAGGTGATAATGTTGCCTGATAAAAAGTACCACCTTGGACACCGCTAGTACTTTCCCACTGGAAACAAAGGCTTCCCACCTTATGTAAATTCTATTTAAGGCTGGGGAGTAAGGCAAACAGGTCTCTTCTCCATTGCCTTCCTGCCCAAGAAGGAAGACTGCTGAAAGTACCTGAAGATTCAAAGGAACTGAACTGAGGGAAAGGCAAGGGCTAAGTCCAGACGAAGGCAGGAGTCTAGTCTGTAAAGAGAAATAACTGGAACTCTAAGCTACAGAAACTCTGCAACTTGCCTAAAACAACACTTATAGTGAGAAATTACATTTTGTAACCTATTTCTTGAGTGTATTAAGCCTAGCTTGTGTGTTTTGTTTTATTTGCTCAGTAATCTGCTTTGTTCTGTTTGTTATCCCTTATAATCACTTAAAAATCTACCTTTTATAGTTAAGAAAACTTGTTAGTAGTTTATTCCAAAACCCAGTTTGTGTAATTCATATCTGGGGGGTGAGGAGGGTAAGCTGTGCATCTCTCTCTCTCCACATTGAGGGAGAGAATAAATTTTGATGAGCTTGCGCTGCACAGATCTTTCTATACAGCACAAGACAAGATTATTTGGGGTTTACTCCCCAAAGGGGGTGTGCACATGAGTTCTGGGTGAATCCTCTCACACAGAGGTGACTTCAGTCTGTGTCTGCAGCTGGGTGTGGCCTTACCTGTGTGTGTGCTATAGAAGGCTTGAGAGACTGGCACAGCTAGGACAAGGTGAGGAAAAGCAGCCTGGTGGAACGGGCAGAACCAGTGGGACCCTAGCATATCGGGTGGCATCCCGGACAGGGGGGGTGAGGGGAGGAGAGTCCAACCCGTCACACATGGAACAACAAAGTTTATAATATAGTGAAGAAAAGGAGGGAATTGTCTTGAGAGCCTTAAAGACTTAGGCACCTCTATGTCTTTAAAAATCTGGACCTATTTGCTCAATGCTGCACTGCGTAAGTCCCACTGAAATTCATACAATTTATATAGAATAAAACATATATTAAAAGGCAATTCAAAGGGACTTAGGCTCCGAAGTCAGCTAGGTCTTGCAATGCTGAATGGAGCAATGCCTAAGTACATTTAAAAAAAAAAAATCTAGGCCTTAGAACAAAAGTCTTGTTGACAGTCCACAGGACATGTGCTCCCATGTCTTAGGTGCTTCTGAAAAATCCCACCAGAGATCTATACTCAGTTCAGTTCTCTAAGGCCTCACAAATGGTTGACTGCAAAGGTGTCTACAGAAAATATCCCTATTTGCCTCCTACTGTTTGTATCTGCTGAAGTCAGATGTGCATAGCACATTTCCCATACCATCTGGGGCTGAGATCATAGACTAAGTAGGATTGGGCTGAATTCTTGGATGGAGGAGGCGCTAAGAAAAGCCTAGGAAACTGCAAAAAGTGATATTGGAGATACGGGAAGTGTCACTTCCCATCTGTGCAAGAACTGAACCAATTAGTCTGCAGAGGAAGACCCCAGCTCCTGTGTGGACCCCCCCCCCCCAATGTTTTCACTGGGACTCTTCATTGGTATAGGGAGTCAATCTACACAGATCTAGTTGCAGGATCAGGGTCTTAATGTATTTTTACATGCATCTGCACTGAGTTAATAAGTTAATAAAGAGTTCTACTTCTTAAAGAGAGTTTATGAGATTATTTACCAAGCTATGGCCCAGATCACTTCATCCTGTGGCAGTATCCCAGGAAGGAGAGACAACCCTTCCAAGATTTCCTCACAGCAGATCCTCCAAAATCATTCCATCTTGCGGACCGTGAAATGGCAGCAGTTCTGTTTTCACACTGCATCAGCCTCTCCAGGAATGTGTCTTGGAGTTGGCTTTGAAACCCTTCCCACCTCCCACCCCCCAGGCTTCCTCCTAACTCTTGAGCTACTGCCAATTAAATGCTGCTCACTGCCAGGGACTCCAAAAGGTGCCTGCCCCATTAAAGGAGGAATTTCTGTCTGGACAAGGGCTCCAGGCAAAAAGGTAAACAGTCCAGGGTGGCATTACTGTTTGCCTGGTTTTCAGGTTGGGCTTGACAGGGGATGATACATGTTCCACCATCTTCCTGAGTTTGGTTTTGTTCCAATCTTAAATTCAAATTAAAAAAATAAAAAAAGTCTCCTCAAAGCATGATGAGGTGAAACTGCCAATTATTCCTTGTTTTGCATTAAAAAAAAAAAACCCCACAACCCTGCAATATTGTGGTTCAGGGGAAAGCTAGACTAGATTCTATAGAAAGATGCAAGCATACTGGTTATGGTAGGACTGAACACCATACATTATCACGTTACATGGCAGTCACCAAATTAAGCCCAGGAGTAAATAGAAGTGACTGTATTGAAGTCAATAGAGTTACACCAGGGTAAATAGGGCCCTTGAAAGATAGCAAGTCAGTGATACAAAAATGTTGTAAAACAAGTAAAGGACTATATCTGGTCCTGATCTAATATCATGGATTTCAAAGCTTATGCCCATGTACACCAGGGCAGAATTTGGTCTTAGATATTTTGTCTGCCCGAATGTGTACTGTCAATAAAACAAACACCAATTACAGTTGCTCTGCACACTCATCAGCGCACTTAAGTCCTCACTATTCCTCAATACTATTCTAAACACCATCAATTGAAAGAGATCAGGGTGAAATCGGAATTTATTAGGCTTTCTAAATTTTAATTAGAAACTCTCAGATGTAATGCTATGAGAGCCATAAATAAATGTGTAATAAACCAAAGCCATTATATCAATAAGCTACAAATATATTATATTCTAAACCACTGGTACCGCAGTCCTATTTCTTAAGTTTTTATAGAGGCATTTTGTATCATTTGTTGATACAATCACAACAAATAGAACAATTTCATTGTGCAATTCTGGAGATTTCTGACGTATCTGCAGTTTGAAGTTATGACTCCAGAGCTAAAACATCAAAGAACTAGCCATGCCCAGTTAGAATTAGTAACTAACTGAATAGAAACATGATGTTAAGTTGTTCGGATTAGGTGAGAATAGTTGCATACAACATTAAAACTACCAGCACAACAATTGCCTTCCAATAACACCAATAGATTTTAATGTGATTTGAACAACTTGCATCTTTGTCAATTCAATTTATAGCAACACTGCCTGGCAATATTTTAATTAGTTTTACTCATAATACTGACATTTATATTAATACACAGTATAGATCTGTGCGTGCTCTGGGTTAGTTCATTCAGATGCCAGAAATACAAATATGGGCCAAGTTCTGTGATCCTTAATTGAGCAAAAATTCACATTTTGTCATAAATCCCAGATGCTAGGAATTTAACTGGGACCAAATCCTTGGAGGAGCTCAGCAGCATTGTCTTGCACGGAGTTGCTTCAGTTAACGGTTGAGAGAGTTAAAGGAGAGCGGCTCTGCTCCTTGCAGAATCTGGCCCTTAATTCTCAATCACTGCATCTTAAATGGCTGTATAATACTCAATGAAATTTAAAATTAAATGATGATCCAAAGTTCACTGAATTCAGTAGGAAGACATCCATTGATTGCAATGGGCTTTGGATCAGGCCCATCATTGGCGATGTGCCACCAGTTTTTTCTCCTAATTTGGGAGACAAATATATAAAACATAAGCCCACATGGGTAGTCCTTCTCCAGGCAAGTCTCTCAGTCTGGACTTGCCTAGGCAAGATGATCTGTATAAAAAGAACAACTACTGAACAAAGTGCTTGGCTGAACACTAGAAATCTCTTGAAAGCTAAGAAAAATCTGTCACACACCTACTCTTCATAACCTGTGTGCAAACAAGGGAAAATGATTCCAATATATTAGATAATTTAAAATTAAACTCTCAGTAAATCTAATTTTGTTTTAAGAATGGATGAATTTTGGGGGCCCACATTCATGCTTGAGATATCTGCACTAGCTACAGTACAATTACATCTGGGATAAGTTTGGCCCTAATAATTTAAGTTGAAGATGCAACATGAAACCTATATAAACATCTCATTTAGGGTTCCTTCCCCCACACTGAGCAAGATTTTAAAATGTTTACTCCTGGACAGTAGTGCTTTACCCCATGAGTACTTACAAAGCATAAGGGTGGCAGAAATCTGGCATAATTAAAAGAAAAACCACTCTAGTTATTATAAAGAATCCCTTATTTGGATAGTGCCTGGCACAATTGGGCCCCTGAATCATGACAGGGTCCCAGATGTGCTGCTATAATACAAATAAGAGCTTAAGAATGACCTTTCTTAATGCAGCTGTTTTCAGGTTTTTAAGCTGAGTCTCATTCTAAAGATATAGAAAGATGAGAACTATTGTAAGACACTAATCTTTTTTCAGCCAAACCTACATTAGAAAGAAAAAGTTGTATCTTAGCTTCCTAAAATTATGACTGTTATTATAAAGAGAAAATGTTAGGGCCAAATAATTAGGTGTCATAACTTGGATCCATTTACACCAGCTGAGAATCTGGCCCTTAGTTCCTTCGGTACAAGATTCAAGGTTTGATTTATTATATAATTAGTGAGTGTTTCTGTGACCTGTAAAATCATTTTGATACCCATCATTTTTGTAAAATGCTACTAAATCTAAGAAAGTAGTCATGAAAAATCATTCTAAGGTAACCTTTCAGCAAACCATAATGACGTTAAATTACATTTCCAATTAATTATCTACACTATCTCTGATTAATACTTCAATTTTGATGAATGAGATGCCTAAATGGTACCAAGTGCAATATGTAAAATTGTGACACACATCCTAGTTAAGACAGGGAGCATTTGTACAAATTTTGAACAACTGAATACTCTGAGAGCTGTTTCGATTGCTGTCTAAAGCTCATTCTTGCAAGGTACTATATGCTACTGGAGAGATTCTGAAAACCTCAAGTCCTTTTGACATCAACAGGAGTGAAGGACATTCAGGAGTCCCTCAGTACCTTGCAGGACTGGACCTTCTGTTTGCATCTTCAACTGTTGCATCACCTCTGATGTGATCTTTCCACAAGGTTTAGTCCCATGGTTTGTTTTGTGGTTATGCTCAGGAAAGTGTTTTTCCACAATATCACTTCATTACCCCCACATGACTGACTAGATAAGTGTCAATAATCCTGGAAAGCTGTTTGCACAATCCATAAATAAGACTTTTAAAAGGGCAAGGTGGGAGAGGAGCCAGATATTTTATTAACTCATCATTCTTCAATGTCAGTTGCAGGGTAAGTGGTGGTAAATCATGAATGCAAAGATCACAGGTTCAAGGTCATCCTCAGCTGGAGAAGTGATGTGCAATTCTACTGTTATTTTGGGTGGGAAAGTAGCCCCTTTTCTGAACACACAGTCCCTCTTCTCTTTGTATGCTGCATTATACAGATGTTGACCTTGGTTAAGGGCAATAGACTATGGCCCAAGGTTTAAGAAAGTTCCTGAGAGTCAACTTTGAGCAGTATTGCTTCTCATTGACCAGTTGTGTTGATTCAAGATTGGTGACATCTTTTTAGTTGGTTGACCACATTTGATCCAGTCACCATTTTTTTAAAAATATCTAAACTTTTAACCAAAAGCCTTCTCACTCTGGTTGGTTCCTCTACCACAGTGGTTCTCAAATTTTTGTACTAGTGACCCCTTTCACATAGCAGCCTCTGAGTGCAGCCCCCCTTATAACTTAAAAACAATTTTTAAATATATTTAACACCATTAGAAATGCTGGAGGCAAAGCGGGGCTTGGGGTGGAGGCTGACAGCTCGTGACCTGCCATGTAATAACCTTGTGACCCCGACCCTCAGTTTGAGAACACCTGCTCTACCATTTATCAGTTTAACTATCTATAAAAATTCACTCACTGTCACACAGCGAGAGCTTGAAAGAGCTAAAACTGAGTATGTTTAACTTTAACACACACATGCGGACTAGCAGGTAGCTATTGTTTTCTCCACCTTAAGGTTGGGGGAGGGGTTGTGCTTTTCTATTACTCCCATTTACCTTTTCAAATTGTATGCTTTTCAGGGCACAGACTGGGGTCTTACTCTATGTTTGGAAAACACCTAGCACATTTTGAGTGCTACCATGAGCTAAATAACCCAGATCTATAGGAAGATAACAGGTTTGTAAATACACACACACACACACACCCAGCCATTCCCAGTACTAATTACATTTATCTAAAGGGGAAAACTTGATTAGTATGCATATCTCCGCGTTCATCTTCCTAGCTTCTCTGAAGATAATCATTAATATCCCCTTTAGTTTGGTAGGGAGCAGTATCTCTTTCGAGCTATGGGGCAATTTCCCATCTACACTACGCTCTGATGATTGTTTTCTACCCTTAAATTTGTGCTCCGGTTGGAGTAAGGAGCTGAATCCCGTGTAGGAAATGTGGAGTTGGAGGGGAGGGGCGGGGAGAGACCTGGTTGTCACAAATTCTTCAACTGGGCACGGGTGGATTTTGGTAAATTCCAAGTTTTTTTTAAAAGAACCATTTTGTTACAATGGTAAAAGGCAGAACAACCACCGAGGCGACACCTAGGGGCCAAAGACCGGGAAAAGACGCAGCTGCAGCTTTAAGGGAAAATGTCAGGACCACAGCCCGCGGACAGCTCCTGTCCTCAGAAAAGCCCAAAGGGCGGCTGTGTTTTCTCTTCAACCCGCCCGTCCCTAACACCATCAGATCTATTTCGTGAAGATCAAGAGGTGTCGAGAGAGATCTATGGTCGTTCAGCTATTTCGCACATGGATTTTTGCAGGGAACGGAACAAGCTCACACTCCCATTTCAAAACACAAACGCAGCCTTCCTGGATTCTTGCTCAGCAAAGGAGAGGTTTTAAAAAAAAGAATCCGAGCCCCGGGAAGTGGCTCATATTTCTTTTGCGCTGCAGCCTGAATGAGATGGGAAATACTTCAGAACAACCCAGGACTCCCTCCCGCGAGTCCCTCCCGCCCCCCGCGTGCCACGTTACATTTGGAGACACGACCCTAAAGAATTCTGTGAACTAAACCATCACACAAACGCTAAACGCCCCCCCCCTCCGCCCCAGCCTGATCGCATCTAATAACCAAGGAGGCTTTAAGCTGCATTTTTAAGTGAGCGTTGTGGCCTTTTAAAAATAGGAGAAATATTTCTAAACTAGGTAAATAAACACACACACACACGTGTAAATACACTTTCAGAAGCCCACCCTCCGATGTCAGCTTTCTATACAGTTCAGTGCTGTGGAATTCAGCCTGCCTCTGACTTCCCATAATTAAGCTAACTCCTTGCCTTAAAGTACTGCTGATTATCTCAAAAGCAAGACAGCGTCTGAAACCAAATCCCCTGCCAAAAAGGGGGGGGGGGGAAGGGGAAGTTGGTGTGGACGGGAAGGGGGAACAAGTGACCAAAAACAAACAAAAAAAAAACAAAAAAAACCCCACCAACCACTCTCCAATAATTTCAGGAGTCCATTAACAAGTAACTCAAGAGAGACCGGATTAGAGGGTACTGAGTTAGTTGTGTGTGTGTGTGTGTAAATGTATGCAGGAGGCTGGGTTGTTTATGGGGCGCGGGGGAGGGGGAGAACCTGGACGTGTATGGCCAAGATTTCCTAGCTCCTTGATCAGCCCCCAGAACGAAAAAGGAAGGGTGCTAGGATAGCTCTCGGAGTTGGAAATCTACCGGCATGTTATTTGAGAACTCAGTTCCAGCCGTGGAAGTGCTGCTGGCTTTAGAGTGTCTCTAGACAGCCAGCTGTTATAACTACTGCGTATAGATGCGTTCAGTGGGGAAACCGACCCAGGCAGCTTTCTCCGAGCCCGGCTAGCTTGCGGCGAGAGGATCCCACGCTTAATTTTGCATCGCTCCACAAACGGCAAGGCAACCGGGCTGCCGCCTGGTCCGTCCCCTGCTCCCTGGGGCCCTGACAAAAAGTCTTGCTGCTAACCCCAGGTTTCCATCAGGGTCAGCTGAGTAGATGAAGAGGGTGAGCCGAGCGCCCTGAGCCCTAGAGAAGAGCCAGGCAGCGAGTGAGGAAAGAGAGAAGGGGACAGAGCAATTCCGTTTCTCTAGGATATGGTTAGAGCCAGCTCTTTTTCGAGCTGGCTATTTTTGACGGCCCCCTTGCATCGGAGGCTCAACCACTGTTCCCTGCTCCTCTCCGATTTGCTGCCTCTGCAGTTACTTGTAAGACAGTCGAACTTGTAAACACGAGCAGGAGCAAGGACAGACCCATAGGAAGATGCAGGATAAGCAGCTTTAGAAAAAAATGAACCGTCAGATGCTATAGCGGCTGCTCATCCCTCTCTCCCCATAGCTTCTGGTGCGCATTCCCCTAAGCCCTGCGAGCGTACGATGCACACACCAAGAAATGCTCCGCGGAAAACCGGAGAGAAAGAGCAAGCCTGGGACTGCACCCCCACCTCCAGAGACTGCCCTGGGCTTCGGGGTCCAGGGTCCGGTGCACGGGGGTTAAAGTATTGCACCTCCAAAGCTGCTCCTCCTTCCCCTTACTGCCGCTCCCTCCCTCCCCCCCAACCACATCCCTTACGCTGCATTCCGGAGCAGAAATTGCTCCGTGCAACCAAGGCTACCATCCGCTAAATGAATGTTGCAAACTCTGCCAGGCATCATTAGGGACTCTGAATTAACACCACAGCGATCAGCAAGCCCCCTGCGAGCCTACATATGGCTGGACACTGGAAGGAACAGGAGATCGTTTTAAAACCCCACAACACTGATACATTAACCTTCCTGGGGGGCGGGGGTATACGGCTCATGCATCTCCCTCCCCTACCCCCACAGCCCCATGGAATCAGAGGCTTCCATCATGTCACTTACCTGTAGTATTCCCGTGGCAGAGAGTGAGCACAGTTTAAAGCCTGTAGCAGCTGGAAGAAGAAGAAAAGGATGTCAGAGTTTTGGTGTTTTGTTTTTTTTAAATCTCCTTATGGGGAGGAAGGATACAGAAGTCTGCAGGAGCGTTTGTGGGGGAGAGGGAAGGAAATCGTGAAAGGCTGGAGCCTGAAGGAGGAAAAAACCAAGGGGGAGTAAACGAAAGACCGGGGGGGAAAAAACTCGGAAAAAAAAAATCACAACACAATCTTGGCGCTGGTGTCAGTCGCAATCCAGGAGCTAGGAGGTGTAAATGCTGAATCCTGCCCTATTTCTGCTGCTTGGACCAGAGCTGCCTGACGTCACCCAATCATTTGCATATTCTACCCAATAGCTGACACCTGTGCGGGCTCAGGAGCGGGGCTGGGAGCCGGGGAGGAGTGAGTCCCGCCCGCCAACAGGCGGGCGCTCCCTCTCCAGGAGAGCCAGGTAGGGCGGGTGGGAGGGGAAGGAGAGGGGTCAGAGAGCCGCAGCCCGAGCCAGACAGAGGATCCGTCAGCAGCACTTTCTGAGCAGAATGCCGAGTGACAATCCGTTTTTATGCAGGGCTGGGTAAAGCTAGAGCCAGCCCCACATCCAATGTGACTGAAGGGCAGGACTAGGAACCAGGGGCTTTTTCCTAGCTCCAGTTCACTTGGACCTTGACCCAGGTGCTGCGCCCCGTTGTGACTCAGTTTCCCTACCTGTACAATGGGGATGATACCACCCTCCTCGTGGTATAGTCAAGCTTAATTCGTTAGTTTCTAACCCACATTGGCATTGGCCGATAGCAGGTGCTTTTAATAACCTTCTCCCCTTCAATAGCATTTGTCACTTTGCCTTTCAGTTCCACCTCCTATCAACTGGAAAGTCATAGTATTCAGACAAGCGTATTGACAATAGGCACGATTTTCCATTGCTCTGCATCTTGTGGCCATTTACATCGGGGCCAAATGCTTGTAAAGGAGCTATTGAACTCAGAATACAGCCTGTCACACCCACTTTGCTCTGGTGTAAATGACTGTGAATTAGGCCGATTGAGACCACAATAGGTGACTTTTTATTTTTAGCGTTCATAGCTGAAGAGATCACTCAAGACAATAGCTCCAGGGCGAGCAGAGGTTAGCTCCCAGGCTCTGAGTCACTGCTCTCATACTCAGCTGATCAGTAGGGGACTCTCTGGCCTTTGAATGGCTCAGCCGGAGTAATGAGGATCGCTGTAAGGGCTTACAATGGCAGACAAGAAGCAGGAGTCAAGTAAATGAATACTGAGGGAAGAAATGCATTACAAGACTGAAACTTTTGTCTTCTCTGCAGCTGATGTCCCTTCTGCTGAACTTCAGTTTTCAAATCTCATTTAAGTGATGGGGCAACCCCCCCAAGGGATGGAGGTGATGCTAGGTTGTTATTAGGCTCCACATAGTTTAGAATCACACTGACTGTGGCTGCTGTATGTGGAGTCATTATTCCTCTATTCAGAAAGGTGCCAAAGTAGGTCCCCATTGACACTGCTGCAGACTAAAAAAAACAAAACAAACCACCACCCCAACACAAAACAGATTTTAAAATCTCCAGGAGGAGCTAGAATACCAACTTGGAGGGATTATGAAGACCAGCAGCTGCATTGCTTTATGAGGACTGGGACTCCCTGACAGAAAGCTGAAGGAACTGCTCTAATTCCTAAAGAAGAAAAAAATAGAAGATGTATTGCAAAAAATCATACCTGCTGAAAAATCCTCTGAGAAATGGGTTACTACTAAAGATGTTTGTGTTTAATTTGGGGATGACTTTTACATGGACATTATCCTTCGTCAAGTTTGAAAAGCAGCTGTAAAATATGGCACTCTCTACATGTTTTGCAGCAGCAAAAGCTGAGTTTAGGCACAATTACTATTATTGGGATGGGAATGAAAGTTCTGATGCATTTTCATCTCAAGAATGTTCAGACTTGAGCTGGACCATTGCATTTTGACACAAGCATTGAAGTCACATGGCATTTCTTAGGGATCCTTCATTGAATGACACTACTTCATGTGCTCAGCAGAAACTATTTTAAAACTGTTCCCAAAGGCTTGAGGAGGAAGGGGAAGTGTTATACCTTCAAATGTCACCAGATGGAGAGAGAAGTCAAGTGGCCTATCTCCCTCAAGATACCAGATCAGGGTAGGTGGGGAAAGATACTATTACAGGGCTCAGAAGAGGATTGGTTGGTCATGGAGGTTCTGAGGGGCCTGATGTGGAGACCCTATAGAAATGGACCAGAGATACAAAGTCTAGATCAGCTTCAAAGTTCACAGGTGTTCAGGTCTCTATATCTTCTCCAAGCCAGGCTAACCTTTTTTTGTATGCATGTAACTTAATATGAAAATCTTGGTTTCTCAAACCTTGGACTAATTCTTTCCTGAACCTTGGACACATTACCCCACCATTGGATGCATCCAAATAGTCTCTCATTCTCTTCGCCACAACTCTCATTTGATTCAAAAGAAAAAAACAGTAAATACACAAGTTTTGAGATTGATCAAAATTTTTCTGTCTGAACGGTCTAAAATTGGATTTAACTAAACAAAATTTCACAAAAAGTATCTGCTTTTTATAGAAAATGTTGAAAAATTGAATGCCCCCAAAACAATTTTTCAGCTGAAAACAAAAATAGTGTTATTGTGAAAGGTCACCACGATGCCTCATGGGAGTTGTTCGGGCAACTCATGCTCCCATTCTCCTGTATGTGTCAAACTCCTGAGCTATACTTCGTCTCCCTTGATACACTAGAGCAGGGGTTGGCAACCTTTCAGGAGTGGTGTGCCGAGTCTTCATTTATTCACTAATTTAAGGTTTCGCGTGCCAGTAATACATTTTAATGTTTTTAGAAGGTCTCTTCCTATAAGTCTATAATATTTAACTAAACTATTGTTGTATGTAAAGTAAATAAGATTTTTAAAATGCTTAAAAAGCTTCATTTAAAATTAAATTAAAATGCAGAATCTCCCAGACCAGTGGCCAGGACCCGGGCAGTGTGAGTGCCACTGAAAATCAGCTCGCGTGCCGCCTTTGGTTGCCTACCTCTGCACTAGAGCCATGGAAGTTCCATGATGGGCCACCTCCTCTCACCAAAAAGGGAAACCCTGGTGCCTCATCAGTGATTTAGTCTGACCAGGGGGCCAAGCCAATAGAGTAGAATGTGAGCAAGAGGCACCTGAACTATAACTCCCATTATGCACTGCACCAACATTTCACAGTCAAACTACTTCAGTTTCTCACCTAAAACTCAAATCTGGAACACTGGACGGAGCCCTCTGTGGGGTCAGAAGTTGTGAATGATGGAGGGGCTGGTATAGGAATTGGGCAGACCTGGGACAGGAAGTCAGTGCTCACAAGCTGGGGAATTGATGGCACCCCTCCACAGAGTTTACTAGGATACTGGCAACTCAGAGGAGATGACCTTTTCACAGAGCCCCTGACCATAGTGAGGTAGCCCCCATTAAACAGCTGTCCTGGGGAGCTGAAGGGGAATTTTGAGACCTGGGGAATGTCATATGGATGACCATGGCTTCTTGCAGCTCCATCTGTGGGTTTTGGCATGCAACTACTGTTCATTGCATAGGTGGGAACACACTGTCCACTAACATGCAATAGAATGATGAAGGTAAATTCTGTCAGGACTGCTTTCTGCATCCACAGATGTTTCAATGGGATAGGACTGTATTTACATAATAGCAATGTGCCAAGGGGAGCAAGTGCCATGCAGGATATGGATGCCCGTCCATATTAGCAATAGTGAGTGCACCAAGTGTAGCTTTCCAGGGAAGAGCAGAGACGTTAACACAATGCTGCACAATATTCAAGCACCGACTCGAATGTCCTTTTAAAACACACAAATATAAATTGACTCACACCAAATTCACTCATTAACCATTGAAAATAATCAGGACCATACAATTTCCTACCATCTGGAAAGCTACATACCCCAGAAAAAGGCCAATATTTTCAGGCTTAACTCCACATTTAGGCACCTAAATGTGTGGTCATCTTTTCAAAGGCAATGAGCACCCCCGGTTCCTACTATTTTCATGGCAGACCAGCATGCTCGGCATCTCTGAACATTTTAGACTAAGTATTTTGTACCTTTCTGTATTTATTTTACCACCTTTTTAAAATAAAATTTCAATTTTTTTTTTAATTTTAAACTACTGTCTAGCATGCTTCTCTGTCCCCCAGAAGCCCTCCTCCGATCAGTTAATGAGCTAACATCTTCCCCTGCTTACCTTTACACTATATTGGGAATAGAAAGTTTGTAGTTAAGCTACAGCAACTGGCACCTGTGTGACTGAGATGTATTCTAAGATCTCCATTGGATAATGTGGCACTTTTTGAAAGGTGTGATCTGTAGTGTCATCTTTGAAGCTCTGATGTGCCACAAGATACTCTTTACTGGTTCACACAGCTTACATGTGCTGGCAACAAAAATGACTTTCAGAGATGGGGTGGGAAAAATAAACCACTATCACCGTTGGTGATGAAGAACGGATATATTCTTAATATTTAGGAATGGATGAGTTTGAAGCAATTCAATGCAGCAACTATTTTTAACTGGGAATGAAAGGGGCCCAAAAGTTTTTATTAAAGAAGAAAATGGTGATTGCAGCAAGCAGAAAAGAAAAATGGATTATTTTAGGTCAGACACAGGGAATGGGGAGTTTCCTGATGCAGAGAAAAAGAAGCAAGGCACTGCAGTTCCTTGTCAGACAAGGACTGGACAGTGATCTGTAACACTGAACTGAAACCAGCTCATTTGAAATGAGAAAAGTCTTTTCTTCAGGCTCAAAGTGTGTTGGAAACTAAAAAGCCAAATGAAAGTTTTTGGAAACTCAGAAGACGAAGCAGCGAGGTAGTATAGCTTTATAAAATAAATATGATAAATACAGTGAGAGTAAGAAGAGGGAAAGACAGGTTAGTCATGGAGGAAGCCACAGAAGTTCAGGCTTTATCTATATTCACTTAAATCTGAATACATTTGCATGTTTTTAAAAAGAAGGCTCCAAAAACCAGTTTCCCCATCTCCCAGGCTTCAGATCCTTGCACTGGAATTTAGGATCACATTTTTAAATATAGCAGGCCTGAATCTCTTTTACACTAAGGCCACTTTATATTACACTGGCAGTGCTCCTAAATAAGAAGGGAGGGGGAAGAGATAAGATTATCTTATCTGAAAATTTAGGTTTAAAGTATAGCAAGTAATTTCCTTTAGTATCCAAAATCCTAAGCCTGAGGTAATTTGAACCCAGGTCTGTTATGGAGCAATTTATTTGCTATACTACCAGGAAGCTGGAAGTGTAACATGACAGAGGGATTTATGATTGTCATTTTTAATGACTAGAACCAAGAGCCTGAATCAATACTGATTAAAAGGAGAAACTCAGAACTACATTCAAACAAAACTAGACATGCATTAAACAAATACAAATGTGACAAGAGACATGATTCAATTATTAGGAGTCTGTCTTTTAATTTCTTATTAAGAGGACAGCATCTCTCTTTGCCCACATATATTTAGTTAAGCCTTTTCACTTTGACAGTGCATAAAATTATCCATGCTAACTCTATCTCTTGCTTGAAATTTGGTCACAAACTAATAGGAAGGAACAAGCTTAATAGCAGATTCAAACCTCTAGGGAATTGTCAGTCTTGTGTACATATGCCAGTAAAATTAGCATTTATAGTCACTTACGCCTGTGGCACACAAGCTCACACGCTTAGGGCCAGGTCCTGGGGTGCTACTGAAATGCACAGAGCACTGGTCAGTGGGTGCAAAGGTGGTTTAAAGCTAATAGTTGTACTCTTCTGACCAACTCACTACTCTGAGCAGGGCCAGTTCCCCCAGCTTCAATTAGAATGCAACAGTTAGATGTAGCCAAAATACAGTCCAAGACAGAAGGGGCATAAAGACATTCTGGCCACACCCTTCCCCTCCCCACAGTTACGCTGGCAGCAAGGGGTATGTGTCATATACAAGCCCTTACTAATGTACTCTACACCACTGCTGCTGAGGCTAGGTCTACACTACCCGCCTGAATCGGCGGGTAGAAATCGACCTCCCGGGGATCGATTTATCGCGTCCCATCGGGACGCGACAATCGATCCCCGAATCGACACTCTTACTCCACCAGCGAAGGTGGGAGTAAGCGCCGTCGACGGGAAGCCGCAGAGATCGATTTTGCCACCGTCCCTACAGCGGGCTAAGTCGGCTGCGATACGTCGAATTCAGCTACGCTATTCGCGTAGCTGAATTTGCGCATCTTAAATCGACCCCCCCCGTAGTGAAGACGTAGCCTGACACTGGAATGATCCACCCTCAGATGGTTAAAATGGCTTCAGGGCCAGTGGCGTGGCTCAGAGTATGCACCGTGTCCTAGGAAATCTAGCCCAATATTTCATTGCCACAAGTTAGTAAATTATCACACATTTGATGAAGATACTACGCCACTGGATTCCAGTTACTTTGAATGACCTGGTGGTGCTATACTGTCTAACAGCAATTACAATGCTTCATTCTTGCTTTGATAGCTGTAAACCCCCCCCCCCCCAAAAAAAGGTAACAGATGTTTTATACCAAAGAAAATACTAAATGTAGAAACAGTGGCTTGATTCATTTCACAGCTGTAGTCTTTTTTGATTTGTTCGTAATTTTCTACACTACTGCTTCCAATTTGATACTGTCTGGACCTTGGATGACAGACAATAAGAATGGGATAACAGATGATGAGCTCAAAATACTGAACACAATCATACTCACCCTACATGTACCTACAATCAATATGTCACTTTGAGGAAGAAACCATCAGCCACTGGGAAAAGTTTGGAATATAAAATGTCACAGCACCCAAGATATATTTCTTATGTACTTAGAAGCTGTCAGTACAGGTAGCTTGTTGCTGTGTAGGAGACACAGGATAATGGTTCATAATAAATAGTCTCAAATAGGGGAATTAAAACCAATATGGCATATACCGTACATTTTTCAGCAACTCCCTCCACAACAAACATACACAGAGCCAAGTTCAATGCTACTGTAGTGTGAACAGATGCTATTCTCATTGATTGGACTCGTGTCAACAGGAGTGGCACCTGCTTCACTCAGGTCAGATTTGGCTCTAGATTTATGAACCAACTTCTTCCCCCAGAGGCAAGGGAGAGACTGCCGTTGGAATCCGTGGAAATTATGCATATACAGACAGGAAGATAATTAGGCCTCTAAGTACTCAGAAAAATAAAATTGACTATGTAGTTTTCTGAACTCAGTTGCTTTCATAATTAAAGCTAAGTCATAGACAAGAATTCAGTGCATACACATAAGCACATCCAAGTCTTTCCCCTTGGTCTCATAAGAAAGGGAAAAATCCAGGAACTTTCACATATTTTAAGCCAGATTGTTTATTATGTATTACAGTAATTTTCAGGAAGCCTAATCCAGGGTCAGGATTCCATTGTCTGTAACCCAAATGGTTAAAAGTCCCGAGGTCAGACAGGATGCAACAGACAAAGGTTTGCAAGTAGGTGAGAACATGTAGTACTAAAATAGAGTTTAGTAGAAATAATAGAGGTCTCAACAGGCCACTAGCATAACATATCTCAGTCAGCATGAATTCAAGCTCAAACAATATATGTGAGCAAGGATGAACGTGCTGTGTACTCTTTGTATCGTCCCTACCGTGAGATGGCTGGAGGGAAGCCTGGAAGGATGTGTACATGCATGGAAGTCGCAGCTCTTCAAGAAAAAAAAAAATTATATATATATATATATATATATATGAAACAAGATCTAAATGAGGCTCTAGAGTAGCGGAAAGGCAAAACCTTACAAAGTAGCAGTGAGGACAGGGTAACTTGACTCGCAGAGATCAAGTGATTTAGTGCAGGTCTTCGGCCATTTACAATTTTTAAAAGGTTAAAGGTGCAATTTTTGTAATACCTGAAAAATTAAAGGGCCAGCTACTCCATCTTTGAAATGATAGTTTCTTCCCTGGAAGAGTTATCAGTCCATTACCAGCCAGCTGGAACCCATCCACACAAAAATAATTGGCTATTGATGTGCAGTAATGCTGAAAAATTATTATTTTTGTTTATTGCTACAGAAAGTTGTCCTTTCGGTATAGCATTTAAAGTAATTATAAATGGTTATTGAAAAATAAATAAGGAAAGAGCCGTTTCTCAGATGGATTAAGATAGATTCCTGAAATAGATTTTAAAAATCACAAAGATGTGGCAAAAAGTCACTGGCATTGGATGTACTGTGCACACAGGTCCATAGGAGAGACCTCTTATACTGAGCTTTCACTCGGTTTAGAAGTTAAATTATAACTCCATTATACATAGTCTCCTCTGTATTAAAAGGCCTCGAACATAGATCTTAATATCTTCCAGCAGATATTACGTGTTACATTTGAAGGAGATCGCCGCCTCCTCTTCTCTGAATGAAGAGGAAGGGAGAAAAAGACATTCTTGGCTCCCAGCCCTCAGTGTCAGCTACCAGGGAGTACTGAAGAGGAGCTATGCCAATTTTGCTACAACGGCTCTCTACTGGGACAAAGCTTCCAGCACTCCCAGTGATTGCAGGGATGAAGAAAGGCTCTGCCACCACTCTCAGGAGAGGACATTTGTCAGTACTCCTCCTTTTCCAGTACATTAAAAAAAAAGGCAAACCCTAAGCCTTCCGTTTTTGTTTTTTTTCCTTCTCCACTGTAAGAGGTTCCTGTGCATATATGAATGTGTAAAAGTTGGTTAATATGGCGTCCAACTTGCAAAGATAAGGGTTACAAGATTGTACGTGCAAACTTGAATCTTTTAATGCATACATACACTGTTCTTATTTGAACACATGGGAAAGGTCATTATTTTTACTTATTGCCCCTAAGGAAGAAAAGAATTCACACTGAAACTTCACTAGCTGGTCCTTTGTGTTGCCATCACTGCATTCCAGCTCTCGAGTAGACTAGCCATTTCCCTGTGCCTCCCCATGCACAATTTTTTCAAAGCTCTTGTGCACTCAACCTGCATGCACATCTACACAATGTAGACCCCTGCCTTACAGATTTGCTCACACAAATCCAGAGACTGATCCTGCAAGCTGCTGAGCATTTCCTGCAACGTACAAAGGGTCTGCAACTTCCATTGGCTTCAGAGAGATGCTACAGTGACTAGCATGCCACAAACACCAAAGACAGATAGATGACACATTGCAGGATCGAGCCCACAATTTGTACGCTTTGTGTGTGCGCACACACAATCACAGCTGTTCACAAAACAGTCACCAGCTAAACATCACAGATGAGCAATGATGAACAGAACAGAGGACCTTTTGCTTCATAATGCTACCCGCTACCCAACTGAGCTAAAGAGATTCTCTGCTATGAATAACGTCAAAGCTGATAGTTTCCTATGAGCAGCCACTTGACCACACTGCTAAATAAATTCTTAAGCTGGTCTGATTCCAGCCAGCAGGGGGTGATGGGACACAAACACGACCTACAACAATAGGCAGGAAGAGAGAAAAGGACAACATTGGAGGAATGGAGTAAGTAAGTGGGAAAGAAGTTGATCATGATGTCACAGCAACTTTATGGAGATTTTTTTTAAAGCCCTGGTGTGAAGGGGAATGCTCACAGCCAGTGCCACCTGGTGGTCAGGTGGACCGGCCTCCCAGGCATTCTACTTCTCACTACTGCTCCACCCTGCCATGTCTGTCCTCTCAGTGACTCAGTCCTCCTGCCAGGTCACATTTGCAAGTCCACCCATTTCAGGGTGTATATATATAAAGGGTCCAATAATGAGCAAGTCTTCAGGATCAAGTGAGGGGTTCATGGCTTCCCCCTTGGGTCAGGGCCCCTTGGACTGGACCTTGTAGCTTCCGGGTCTTCCATCAATCAGGTTCCCTGCCAAGGGACAGGCTTTCATAGTTGTCCCTCTGTAGGGACTGGTAGGGGAGTCCAGGCCCACTCTCTCCACTAGGCTCCAAGCCAGAGCCCAGTGGTAGACAGCTTAGCCCTGCACACCGGAGCGCTATGTGGTTGCCTCCCTGAATCACCTCCTATAAATGCCCTTTCCTCCCACGAGGTTAAGTAAAGAACTGAACATAAAAGTAAAGACTTCAAGACTTATTGTTCCGCAGACAAGTTACATTCAATGGATCAACTCCCAGTCCCACTGAAATAAGTGGTAAAGCTCCCCTTGAATTCAATGCAACCAAATCTTAGCCCAGCAGATTCATCTTAAGTGTCACTTCATTTTCATATCTTAGACACCACATATTGTTTTTACAGACCCTTCACAATCTATGGTAACCAGATGACATAGCAAAATAACAATACTGGTATTTTCCGTTTCCTCCAGCATCATCATTACCATCAAAAGCAGCTTCTTCCTTAATAAACAGTACTGCCCTGCCACAATGATTGGAGTGGTATTGTTGTATAGCTAATCCAGGCAAGAAGGGTCAGGATGATGTCTATCTATCTATCTATCTGCCAAGTGCTATATCCTGCCTTCATTCTGTGTATGTTATTCACTGAAGTTAATGGAAGTTTCACATGAAATCTTATTGCA
Organism: Emys orbicularis; assembly: GCF_028017835.1. Taxonomy (NCBI): domain Eukaryota; kingdom Metazoa; phylum Chordata; order Testudines; family Emydidae; genus Emys; species Emys orbicularis. The sequence goes on from NC_088690.1 coordinate 100,697,295, forward strand.
AAACATAGCTTCATATCATCATATTACATGCAAACATAGAAAGAAAATCCATCACAGTGGATGGAAAAGAATTAGAAGTTCTTTAAAATTACAGTACATTAACCTGGATAGGTTGGCACTTGCTATTCTATACCAGGAATGAGACAAAGAAAATATTCAAGCTTTAGAGAGTCTTAGAATAAATACTATGATCCTTCTCTAATTAAATCACGTAAATACCTTTCACTGCCAGCTGTGACATGTACAGTAGAAACATGGGCATAACCAAGCAAAAGCTAAAAGTTGGTTTTAATCACAAGACTTCTGTGACATTACACCCCATATTCTTCATAGAAATATGGTTATGATACGAATATAGCCTAACTAAGATATATTTTATACAAGATGGGTCTTGTAAAGTATCATTGGAAAGGTTATGATTTACTGAATGTGATTATCCAATTTGTATGCATGTATCATTTCTGTATCTGAAGTTAGGAATATTGGCTATGTAACAATTACAACTATGATTATACTTGGAGACGCCCACCAGGCAATAAGTGATCAGCCTTGATGGGTCCTTTGAAAAAGACAATGAGTCTTTAAAGATGTGGATCTCCCATCTTCCTGGAGTTCCTTCCTGTGGACATTGCAAATAAACCTAGTTTCATAGTTGCTTTGACACTGCAAGGTCAGGTGATAAGATCACCTGATACAAAATACCACCTTGGACACTTCTGGTCCTTTTCCTCTGTAGGGGAATGGGGAATCAAAGAAAGGTTTCCCGCCTTAGGTAAATTCTTTAAAGGCTAGGGAGGGGGTTAATCCCAACTTTCCTCCATTGCCTACCCAAGAAGAAAGGCTGCTGAAAGTACCTGAGGGGAAAGGCAGGGATGAGTCCAGACTGAGACAGGGGTCCAGTCTGTAAGAAGAGATAACTGGAAGCTACAGAAACTCTGCATCCTGCTTAATTCAACATTTAGGGTGAGAAATTACATTTTGTAACCTGTTTCTTTAGTGAATCAAGCCTAGTTTGCATGTTTTGTTTTATTTGCTTAGTAATCTGCTTTGTTCTGTTTGATATCCCTTATAATCACTTAAAATCAGTCTTCTGTAGTTGTCAAACTTATTTCTTGTTTATAACATAACCCAGTTTGTGCAATCCATATCTGGAGGGGATGACAAGAAGCTGTGCATCTCTCTCTTCACATTGAGGGAGAGGGTGAATTTTTATGAGCTTGCGCTCTGCAGATTTTTCTATACAGCTCAAGACAATATACCTTTGGGTCTGCACTCCAAGGGAGGTGGGCACCTGAGTGCTGAGGCAAGTCCCTTAAGCTGAGTCTTCCCAGAGCTTATCTCAGTGTCTGCGTCTTTTTGCAGCTAGGTGTGGTCCTGCCTGTGTGTGTGCTAGAGGAGGCTTAAGAGCCTGGCTCAACAAGGCAGGGTAAAGGGGGCCCAGGCTGGAGGAACAGGTGGGCTCAGTGGCATCCCAGTATATCAGGTGGCACCTTAAAGGAGGGGCAACCTGTAACAACTGCTCTTAGCCAATCATGAGCTAGTATTTTCCTCTTGTATGTAATATCATTGAAATCAATGTACATCCAAGTGACCCAGCATTAAAACATCAGGACTACACCCCACACTACAAACCTTTAGTGACATTAGATCCATACATAACTATTAATACTAGTATTTATGTAATGCTTTTTCCTCAGTAGAGCTCAAAGTACTTCACAAGGGAAGCAAACATCATTATCACATTTGGGGGAACTGAGGCAAGGGGAGATCAAGTAACTTGCCCAAGGTCACCCAGACCCAGTAGGTCAGTGACAGGGCCAGGAATAGAAAACAGATTTCCCAAAACCCAAGTCCAGTGGTCTAACCACTAGGCAACACTGTCGTAAAGTCATTTTCTGAGAGGAAGTTAAAGATCCATTGGATATTGCATGTAGTATAAATTAAATTACTTGATTGATAATCTAATGACTACTGTACACTAACAGGTTTTTATCATTTAAGATGTGAATTCGGTTTTCATAACATCGCTGGAGATTTAAAATATGTAATATAGACACACAAGTTTTAATGTGGAAACTCTGAGTTCTGTTTCTCATTCTAGCATTTTTTACTGTCACCTTCATTTATATCTACAGTTTCCAAGGTCATAATCTCACAGATGTGGTTGCTACTGTTATTGCAGTTCCTTAGGCCACTGTCTTCCCAAGACTTCGACTCTTCTTACAGCTTTCCAGGTCAAACATTCTCACTGTCTATTTTTGCTTAGCCTGAGGTGCACAGATCAGACCCTCTCATACATTGCTGCAACTACAGCAGATTCCTCAAGTCAGCCTCTTCCACAGTTTAATGGTACTTTTTCCTCAGAGCATATTCCCCTTCCATGGATGCATTATGATATTGCCATTAGCTATATGATCACATACTATTTCTCAAATAGAGAGTCATGAGAAAGTCACCTAACTTAGCCACATACTCATGCACAACATAGGCTTTTAGCTGCAGTTAGTGAGGATGACAACTTAGCTGCCCTATATATACTAGCAGATGTTCACTTTTGTTTCTATCCCAGGCCTGAACCAAGAATGTAGATATGCAAGTTATATTGTTGCCCTTTCTTATGACACCAGTGTCATCCCTCTGCTGAGCATTAGCAGATGACTGTGGTGTCTCAGGTTGGTTTCTCAGGGGAGGAGAAATCAGTGACAGTGTCTGGCTATATTCAAAGTATAACAGGATATATTTACACCTGAAACGTGGTAATCAAGGGGCAATCCCTTCTCCCAGAAATATCAGCCCAACACCAATGCTCAGTTCCCAGGAAGCAACTCTGTCTCAAGAATTGACTCTAGTCAGAGCCCAACAGAGACAGCAAACTCACCTACCACTCACAAAACTCCCTCTCTCCCCAAGCGACCTCTACACAATACATTGTATACCCCAAACTAGCACCACCACAGCATGTCTTCCCAAGAGTCAAAGCTCTCTTGCATGCTAAGAAAAACTACTGGTAAGACTATATGTAGCAGCTCCAGCTGGTGACACCAGCCCTAATATATCTATTGAACCTGTTAGGACCTCAACATTTCGTGTACAATTTAAAGTGAATGTTTGAAGTTGAAAGGAAGGGAGTTCTTATTTTTTCATCTTAACTAGCTTGCTCATCCTCACTAAGCCATCATTAATTCAGCATCACTCAAGTCATTTAATACTTTGCCTCTTTCTTCTACAACAGCAAAAAGAAGGTACACTCTTTTTGGCTTAATACTTGTATCTTTAAGTGCCTGTGGCACGATAAACATCCCCATTGATAGTACAAAATAACTCACTCAGAGCAGATCAGGGATATACTCCCTAAGGGTAGATTGTACAGCCCTTTCTCTTGCCCATAGTTCCACTGAAGTAAATGGAATTGTGATGTGGGTGCTCACCATTTGTGCGTACGTGTTGTACAACTGGGCCCTGAGTAAGCCATAGCCATGAATTTCATTAACTTTGATGGGTAATTTATTTCTGAGTGTTGCAATGCAGCCCCTTAGGGACTAGCAGCCAATACTAGTAGAGGTAGATTAGCACACTGACACGTCATTTGGTTCAGTGGACAGGAGGAATAGCTATTGCTCTTTTTAGCTCGGATTACTTGGAGTAGAAGGCGGAGAGGTATAGCATGGACTACAGGTGCAGCTGGTGCTGCCTTTGCCTCTCCAGTTTTTTATATATACTTAATGCACCTCATCATCATTTTTCCCCTCTACTTTTAAACTGGAGGGACCAGCCCCAGGGGGCTTTTTGGTGGGCTGCCTACCTCCTTTTCTCCCTTTGGCTTGTAAGCCTACCACCTGGGTACCCACTCAGAACTTCACAGTTTCAATGTGCTCAGATTCAAGGGTTCGGGTCAAACCCATAGTTAGTTTTCAGACAATATGCTTGTCTGAAAATATAAATAGAGGTGTCCTTATCGGCCTCCCCCATGACTCCTAATGAGTATGCTGTAGGACCATCAAGCCAATAGCACATAAGTAAGGGGAAGATTTTGTCATGGCTATTTTTAGTAAAAGTCATGGGCAGGTCATGCACAATAACCAAAAATTCATGGAAGCCTGTGACCTGTCCATGATTTTTACTAAAGATATCCCTGACAAAATGGGGAGGGAGAAGGGTCCAGCACCTGCAACAGCTGAGAGTTCTGGGGTCCCCCGCTGCCTGCCAGGGGGGGTCTCCCCCACCCATGGCAGCTGTGTGTAGAGGGGTCTCCCCACCACCCGCAGCAGCTGGGAGCTGCGGGGGGAGGAAGGAGGTGCCTGCGGCATCTGGGAGTTGCCCCTGGGTGAAGCAGGAAATGTCACGGAGGTCTCTGGAACGGATTCCGTGACCTCTGTGACATAATCATAGCTTTACACATAAAGCTCCACCCTCCATGAAGCTACACCCTCCAGATGTATCTTTCTGAATGGGACTTGTCTGGAAATTGTTTGAAAAGGAAATAGCTTCTTTCAAATTTCCTGATTACTAGTAAATGTGTAGCCAGAGCCAGCCTTAAGATATTTATGGCCACAAACAAGAGTGGAGGCTACAGCTCCAGTTTGAAGTGGCACTCAGACTCTGAGGTTGGTTCTTCTCTAGTGGGCCTGCTGTCAGGGAGAGGGGGCAGGTGGTCAGTTTTTTCTTTACTAGTCCTGCTGCCATTGGCGGTTTGATACAGAAAGCAAATCACTGCCACCCAGGCAGCTAGAGAGAAAACCCATGTCAGCCAGTGAATTGCACAGCCCGTCTAAGATGAAATGCCCTCAACAAGGATAGTTGGGGTTTAGGGCAGCCATGTGTAGCATTTAATTACACTTTTGTATTTGGACTCAAACAAAATCAAGTATAAGGATAATGGGTAGCTATTTGCTGTGCAGTACTGTAGTTCTTACAAGATCTTGTTGCAGATTATATATTACAGTCCCATAAATTCACTATGAACACTTAATGTAAGTGCCTAAATCATTGCCATTTATATATCTCCACAATCTTCTTCATCCCCCTAAACTGACTGAAGAATACCAGAGGTACAGGGCGGGGGGAAGGGGGAGGCACACACCCACAACAAGACAAAGCTCTTCAGGCTACAATTATTACAGATAACCAACAAAATGAAAACTGCACCTTACTCCTCAGCAGGTCAAGTCAAGCCAAACAAACAATAGTTTTTTTCAAATCAAGGGTACATATGCACAGAGAAAAGAAGTTAGGCTTACCTGAGCCTACCCATTTGGGCTTGCTTCTAATTCAGGAATAGCCTCCATTTCCCTCCTAAGCCCCTTTCTCCACTCAATTCTCTTTTGAAGGAGCCAGGCACTGCTTTCCCCACAGCTGACCTCACTCCACTCCCTTGCAGTCCCCACAATAAGGACAGACAGCTGTGGCCCTTTTAGTTTGAGATAGGTTAACCCCTTCCTCACTGCCCCAGAGATAAGGAACAGGACTTTCAAAATTGTTACCTAAAATTAGGCTTTGAATGCCACATACCAGCTTTCATTGAATCACTTTGACAATGCAACCACTTCTTTAGGTACATAAAGATGGAGTTAGGAGCCTAATTCAAGCACCCAGTCTTTAAAATTTTAGCCAGGAGTATACACACCAGCACTGTCATTTCTTAAATCATAAGAGCAGCATTCCTCACTGGACTGTTTCTAAAATTTTACATTCTATGAACTTTCTAGATTGCCACAGAGATAAGACAACTACCCCTGACCTAGACAGAAACCACGCACATTGCTGTGTCTGATGGTTCATTTTGAGCTGCTGTTTTTATCACTACCAGTACAGCAATGGTTTCTACAAACCAACAAGAATTGGCAAGTAGTTTGTATTTTTAAAGGGTCCGTGGAATTTCCTTCTCAAGCTAAAGGGCTGAACATGCCCTTCCCTGTGAAAATAATACTTATCAACTACTTATGCTTTAAGCACATTTTGACAGACAGTTTCGCTCAGAGTAGTCCAGATTTTCATCTCTGGCTGGTAATTTCTCTTTGTGAAATAGATTTGAGTAAAACTCAAATTTGAGTAAAACGCCTGTTACAGTTCAATGGGAGTTTTGCTTGAGTAAATACTGAATAAGGACATCAAGATTTGGGTAATATTTAGCTGACTCACCTGAAGTAAACTTTTTACTTAATTTGATTTCAAGTAGTGACTTTGTTAGCAAAAGTCTGATGTACCAGGATATATTAGCACAGTTGGGAGTAAGCAGGAGGAGGAGGGGGATCAGATTGACAAATACATTTATGAATAAATGTATTGACTTTACTGTTATTTGTGGGGTTATTATACGTTGTCTAAATACAAACAACCACAGAGTATTCACAAGTGTTAGTACAAATGAGTATTCACAAATTCATACCAGACATATGCTATTCATTATTCTCCTGATTAAAAGTTACAGTCATCCAGAAACAACGCTATGTAACTTGGGTGACCAATCACAGGCCATGATAAACAAATAGCAAATTGTTGCAGTGAAAAAGTTGTGAAAAACTCATAGGCTGAAAATTATTCAACTAATACAGTGAATAGTTATTAATAGCAAATACAATCATACAGGCTGGGGATTGCTCACAAATGATTCACAAACAAAAAAGGTACATTTGCAATTAATATTATCCACAATTAATAAAGTGACCTGGTATAAACCATGTGTTCTCAACCCCGACATTTTCACAAACAACAAATCTGATCGCACAAGTGAATGTCAAGTTTAGTCACTCCATTATTTTATAGCCATATTACAGAAGAGACTCTTTACTCATGAGTTGCATCTTATCTAACATTATTCAGAGCTTTGCTAGAATATGAAATGACTTCTCTGTATTTTGATAAACAACCTCATTGTTCCTGTTGCAAACGAATCCAATCTTTAAATGAAATTCATTGTCATGGCCTTTTCTGAGCAGGAAAGCTATTCAGCTCCCAAAATGGTTTCAACCTCTACCACAGCACTTCTTCGTATATCCGATCCAAACACAATTCATTTCTCTTCAGAAGCTTTGTCAGTGTCTGGGCTCTGAGCTTAGTTCTGAATAAACTGGCGATAACACAATAGTTACAGCTCTCCAGAAAACAACACTGTAACTCTGTCAAGTTTTTTTAATTAGGTTGGATAGGTCTTTTATTTTAGCAAGGGCTTTTTATTACCTGGGATAGCTTTGAATCGGTTCTGATGCGGATGAGTGAAGAGCAAAAGATCCAACTTTCTATCTAAAGCTATTCATTTATTTTTAACCACGATCTCTTGATTAGTGATAGTTTTTTGTTTTTACTGACATTGCACAGCACACTACCCAGTAAGTCAGAGCACACAAACATATCCAGGCCTTTCACAATTGCTTCCATGTGGTTGGACACCACGTATTAGCTGTCAGGTAGAAGAGCATTCAGAGTTTTGGAATGAAAATAGATACATGTAGAAGTCTTTACTGGCTTCACAATTTTCATGTCCATCACCACTCATAAAAAGCAGCATCTGTAGGTTTTCCCTGGGTTATTTGTAAAGCTATTTTATTTTGCATGATACAACAACTTCATGTGTTAATTAGTAATGGGTAAAGACTTAGTTCAGACAACACCCAGAAGTTTGGGGCCACTGACTAGTGATTTTGGGTCCCTGAATTTTTGGATGTGCAACTTGAGACACCTGAAAGGTCATCTGATTTTCAGAAACAGCTGAAAAAAAACAGCTGCCTCTTTAAATCAAGCTCCTTTCAAATCTCTTCCCCCAAAATGGAGACATCCATAATTACTAATCATTTTTACAAATCTTGGCCTGGTGCTTAGCTAATCTGGTCCTTTTTCAGCAGGAAATATCATGAAAAGGTGATCTTATGAGATTGTAGACACTTCCATCCATCATTTAGACCATATATACATGAAAAGCAGCCTTGCTTATGGTAATTTAGCATTGCTCCTTTCATCTGTAAGCAATTGGTTCTGATCTCACTAACAACAGTACACATCAGAACAAATACCATTGAAGGGAACAGAGTATGCTTGTGTAAGTGAGATCAGACTCAAACCCTGGAAGTGAAGACACACGAGAAACTGAAAAGTAATTAATGAAAGCTAACTGAAAATCTTCAAACCTGAAAAATGGTTCATTTCAAGTTCTGGACAAATGTTCAAGGTAATTTGTATTTCATCTAAACCAGTGCAGCCATATCTAGTATTACTGAAGTTAAATAACATTTCTTCTTATTTACATTGCTTGCAAGCAAGTGACATTTTATAAATATGACCTGAACACTCAAGAAATTCCATCTGATTGCATCATTAGGAATCCCTTACCCAGAAAGAAAAATACAAAGATTTTGGCTATCCAACAAAATATCTGTTTAAGGTAACCTGGGGGTTAGCTCAGGTATCAGTGTACTTCTGCAATTCAAACTCAAATGCTTGAACCCAAGTCTGCAAGCTGCTCTGTACAGCTGGAGCCCTGCACCTGTAAAGAACCTCAGGTAGAGGTCTGCCTATGTGCATCAGTGTGTAGAATCAAGGCCTTATATTTTGCTCATAAGTTTTGTGAAACTGTGCTGTTAAGTAAATCATAAACCAGCAAGACAAAGTCACTTGCCTCGTTAGATGTCTATAATCTGAGTCTCCATTTCCCTTTTGGCATCAAACCATGACCCTGATGAATTATAAGTAGAATTAAATTCTCATGATTCTATGTCCCATTATGCTATCCAATACTTCTTTCAGAATCTGCAAGGAGCTGGTGTTCTGCACCATTACATGAATTCTAATGTTTCGCTGGGATCTGTTGGCATTTTAGTCATATGTAAATTGGTACATCCAATTCAAAAGCCTTGTGGTTAAAAGGGATCTTTACAATCATAGGAGCTTTTTCCTCAACTGTGCTTCTTAAAAATCCATTTACAAAACTGCAGTGGCTTTCATATGCTGTGAGTTTTCTAGTTCTTTAAATGCAGAAAATCTGATTTTATATTCAACATAATTTCCCCATTATTTGTCTTTAAAACACTTTGAGCAGTCGCCACACTCTGAAGGTCTGAATGTTATTTTTAGGCATTTGTTCTACATCTATCTTCCCTCCTCCATTGTAGCAGTAAATTTCTTCTCTTCTGAACCAATGACTATAATCACTCGTAACAGGGCTGAACAGTGGTACTTAGTCACAGCCCAGCATCTGGAAGGATGCAGAGCTCCGCCACTCCAGGAGAAGCTCTGGAAGGCATTCTACCTCAATGGAGGCACAGTAGCTCCAAAAGCTCCACAGCCACTCTGGTGTAGGGAATAAGGAGGAATAAGCTGCAACCCTTTAAACAGCGAAGCACATTCCTCCCCATGCAACTGGTAAGCTCTGCTGCTGGCTCCCACATGCGAAGGGCTTAGCTGTGGTTCTATCTCCTGCCTCCTTTCCAGCAAATTGCTTCCAGTGATGTAGTGCTCAAAAGCACAGGGGCTGTGATCGTGGGAAATCCTTATGCAGTATATGGAAGGTGGAGAATACTATCCTAACTCCCTCTAACATCCCTGTATGGCCATGTATTGTTAACCTGTGACTGTAAGATGCCATTCACTTTATGCTCATATAGTGCCTAGATCAAGGGAGCCCTAATCTGGTTAGCCTCAAGATATTGGAATACAAATGTTAAATAACAACAGATAGACAAGGTAGTTAAAGGTAATAGCTTTTATTGGGACAACTTCAGCTGGTGGAAAGGACAAGCTTTCAAGCTACACAGAGCTCTTCCTCAGGTCTGGAGAAGGTATCCAGAGTGTATGAGCTAAATACAAGGTGGTACAGGTTTGTTAAGCATAAGGGGTTCACACGTGCTGTAGGAGACCACTTAAAATGAAGTGAAAAATTAATGGTTAGCAGGCAGATGGCTGTGTTATAAGTTGTTGTAAAGAGCCATAAAACCAGTATCTCTGCTAAGTCCATGGTTTTTAGTGTCCAGCAGAGTTATCAATGCAAGTTTCCGGGCACATCTTTAGAAGATTACGCAGGTTTCCTTTGAAGATGAGGACTGAGAGGTGAGCTATGCAGTGATTGCTTTGTGAAGTATTCACCCATAGGTGATATGTTGAGTGACAGGTTGGGACCCCTGGGATGTTACCTGAGGTGCTGAAGATACCACTGAGCCCACCTTTTCCTGTCAGCCTGGGCCCCCTGGAACCCTGTCTCGCTGAGCCAGGCTCTTAAGCCTCCTCCAGCAAAGCATACAGGCAGGGTCATCCCCAGCTACAGAAGATACAGACACTGAGATCAGCTCTGGGAGGATTCAGCTTAAAGGATTTACTACAGCACTCAGATATTCACCCCCCCTTGGGGTACAAACCCAAAGTTATATGAAGATCGCCTCCTCCCTCGATGTGGAGGAAGGTATGAACAGCTTCCCACCCCCCTCCCCAGTTAGAAATTACATAAACTGGGTTATATTATAAAAAAGAGAATTTTATTAACTACAAAAAGGCATATTTTAAGTGGATAGAGAGGCAGCAAACAGAGCAAAGCAGATTACTAAGAAAATTATACAAAACTCGCAAACTAAGCTAGATTCATTACAGAAACTAGTTACAAAGAATAATTCCTCACCCTATATATTGGTTCAGGTAGAGTCCTTCACAGGCCAGAGGTGTCCTTTCTAGCCCGGGTCCAGCAGTTTCCCACCACCCTTTCAGTTAGAGTGCTTTTGTTTCCAAGTGTTTTCAAGTATCTCTTTGGGGTGGGGAGCAGAGGTGAAACACACTGAAGACAATCATTGTTTTCCTCCTCCGCCTTATATAGAATTTTCATAAGGCGGAAATCCTTTGTTTGAGTCCCCACCGCTCCATGGAAAAGTACATCAGACCAAGGAATTGCTTAGTATCAGGTGACCAAATCTCCTGACTCTGTCATCCATGAGTCAGTAGCATTATGGAAGGTCCACAGGAAAGCCAAGCCTTTTCACAGTCCATTGTACTAGTTGATGGGCCATTAGCCCTGTCTGACTTTTCCATTGTAGTCCCTGAAGTGTCAGCAGTGGGAGTGACCCAAAGCAAATATGAAATACAGATACACATGTCAATATTCCTAACTTCAGATACAAAAATGATACATGCATACAAATGGGATAATCATATTTAGTAAATCATAATCTTTCTAATGATACCTTACATGAGCCATTTTCCATAAAGTATATCTCAGTTATAGCATATTCATATCATAAGCATATTTTCATAAAGCCTATGGAATGCCATGTCACATGCTGTTTATGCCTTTTATCATTTTTTCCTGTGAGAGTTCATGTGAGAGCACAGGGAGCATCAGGTTTCACCCACGTAGTGGTGGTTGTGGCATTTGATGCCCTGGATGAGGTACACTACATGTTATGATAGGCATGGGTAGGACCCAGGGATCTTGAAACTAATGACATACCTGAGATACCTGCCCTCAAAGGAAATCTACATAACACCTTCAAAAGATTAGTCTGGAAACTTAAAATCATAAATCTGCTGGACTCTAAAAACCATGAACTTAACAGAGACACTAGTTTTATGGCTCATTACAACTTATAACACATCCTAATGCCTGCAAGCCTTTAAATGCCCACCTCATTTTTAGTGGTCTCCTACAGTATGTATGAACTCCTTATGTTTAACAATGTGTCCCACCTTATATTTAGCTTAGGCACTCTGGCTACCTTCTCTAGACCTAAGGAAGAGCTCCATGTCACTCAAAAACTTGTCTTTTTCACCAATAGAAGATGTTACCTTGTGAAATGCTGAGACAGATAAAAGATTGCAGATCTTCTGCAAGTAGCCCACAAAAGATGGATAAAGTAAGTGTGGAGGAATGGGTTCCATTGCTGAAAATCAGATTCATATAGTGAAAAGCACCTAACATGACATTATCGGAATTTTTTTGCGAGGTCCTACAGCTCTTCCTAGTCATCATCTCTGATAACTTTGTCAATACAAGCCTTAACATCTGTATGTTGTTCCTCCATTGCTCCTTTACATGATATTATTATTATTTGTATTCTAGTAGTGCCTAAGGGTATGCCCACATTGCAATTAAACACACCCATGGCTGGCCTGGAGCAGCTGATTTGGGCTTGTGGGCTGTAAAACTGCAGGGACCCCTTCCCCCTATCACAGGGTGCCAGAGCTCAGACTCCAACCTGAGCCTGAACATCCACACTGCAATTTTACAGCCCAACAAGCCCAAATCAGCTGACCCAGGCCAGCCATGGGTGTTTAATTGCAGTGTAGACATACCCTAAGAGCTCCAGTCACGGACCAGGGTCTCACCACGCTGGGTGCTGTGCAAATGCAGAACAAAAAGGAGATCTCTGCCCCAGAGCTCACAATTTAAGTATAAGACAAGAGACAACCAATGGAGACAGATTGATGGGGTAGTACAAGGAAACAATGAGACAACATTGGTCAGCATGATAGACAGACTTTCTGTACAGTCAGATATGTCCACATTTTTACAACCAGTCTTTTGGCTATGCTCACACTACAGTGATTTGTTTTTAACTGAGACTTAAGATCAGCCACCTAACACTGAATTACAAGAAGTCTGGTAGACACTAAGGTACAAATGAGTGTCTCCCATTTTGGCTAAAGTTAGTTATTTTTTCTGAAGGAAGCTAATATTGCACACAAAGCACATGATAAAATGTCTTTAACGGTCCTATTAAAGCTAGCCTAGTTTTAAATCAAAGTCAAACAAAACACTGAATATACTTTAAATCAAGGTCATCCTGATAAGATGGGTCTGAACTATCACAAACAGCTATCATGTCCATTATGCTGGCAGTGAGATCAGTATTCATTTACATGCTCTTTCCACTCTGAAATTCTCTATTTTCCAGTCTGCTGTCTACACCTTCCTTCTTCACAGCTCCACATGCTCATCTTCTTTTCCTTTTCCTTCGATAATAGAATCATAGAAATGTACAACTGAAAGGGACCTTGATTGGTTATCTAGTCCAGTCCCCTGCACTGAGGCAGGACTAAGGATTATTTAAATCATCTCTGACAGTTTGTCTAACCTGTTCTTAAAATCCTCCAACAATGGAGATTCCACCCCTCCCTAGGTAATTTGTTACAGTGCTTAACTAACCTGACAATGTTTTTTCTAACATCTAAGCTACATTTCCCTTGCCACAATTTAAGTCCATTGCTTCATGTCCTGTCCTCAGTAGATAAGAACAACAATTTATCACTGTCCTCTTTATAACAATCTTTTACGTACTTGAAGACTGTTATATCCCCCATCAGTCTTCTCTTCTCCAGACTACACAAACCTAGTTTTTCCAGTCTTTCCTCGTAGGTCAACAACTATGCTCTTCTGGAATAATGGAACTTTCTACAATAAGGGTAGGATACAGAGCTTTCTCAAGGGCTGGTCCAAGGCTGTGGAATGAACTCCCACAACCTTGCCTTATCTAACATGAACATATAGCTCTGTGTGTGTGTGTGTGTGTGTGTGCGCACGCTTCCCCCCACCCCCAAAGCAAAGCACTTCACTGCACACACTTCTCCCCCTGAGGAGAGGATAAAAAAATGAGCATGTAACAGATGATAGTCACATAGCTTAATGCACTTCTGGTAGGAGCTCAGATTCTAGAGTGATGAGTGCGGTATAAGAATCTATTTAAAATAGATTTTTTTGGATACCCTCCCACTGTGAATTAATTATAACATAAACTGAAATATTAATAAAATAATATTCATGGAGTATCTGGTTTGTGGTGTTAAACCTTCCCGTGCATTTCCAGTGTGCAGTCTGATGGACAGTCAATATGAACAGGAATTTTAATAGCAAATTCATACACAGCTACAAAAATGGAATCCGCTCATTCAGGTTAAACAATATGTTTTGTTTCAAACTGATTGAAAAAAATATCAAGGTTATTCTGTACCTAACAAAAAAATCTTTTATTAATTAGTGCTCTTTCTAGCTCTCAGTTCTTCCCAAAGACTCTTTAAAGGGGGGTTGTCTTTGTTTCTTTTTTCTAGAAGAAATTTCTCTGCATTATTAAAGTCCTTTCGTAATCTAAAGCTTTAAAGTTAAAACACATTCTGAAAATCCTTAAAGTTCTTCATTTTACATAAGTGCTGGGAATATAAAGAACATTTGAATTGGACACAAAGTACAGTTTCTTTACAAGCTCAGATGTTCAAAAGATACATTATTCTGCTAACCTTTAAAGTTCAAACTGAAAAGACAAATGTGTTTAATGCTTGAATCAATTCAGAAATTTCCAGGTAATTGAAGTCTAACTATGAATGTTATTTGATAATATTAAATCCTTTTATATTAATTACTCTGATTTGCAAATCAAACAAAACTCAGATCTTAAACTGACTGATTTCATATTTAGCCCTTTAAAATTACAATTAGCCTCCCCCCAAATTAGGCTGCTTTGTTTGGCTTTTAGTGATTTTGTTTATTATTTGTACTGGGATTTTTATGTTGCTGCAGCACCCAGCACTCTTTAATCAAGAGATGAGAAGGGTCACTGTATAAATAAAATAAGCATTCAAAATATTGCTAATTTAACAATTATTTGGAAAAAAAGTGTAGATTTAGCGGTCTATGGTTCCGATCCTGCAATCGGATCCTCATGGGCAGACTACTTCCCATACATGGAATCCCATTAACATCAGTGGGAATCCATGTACAGGCTGGGGTCAGCTTAACATGAATCTGATTGCAGGAGTGGTGGTGAAGCATGAGTCACAGTCTAGTACCACATAGCTACAACCTTTATGCACCACTAGCATTTTAAACCATATTCTTGTTCCTCACTCCTTGTATCTGTTGCAACATGGGTTACATTTCTCCAGTGTGAAAGATGCAGGTAGAAAGACGCATGATCACAGATGCTGTTCTACAGCACTCACTCCTGCAAGATGCTAAGGGGAGGAGTACCGCTTGAGAGATGCTGAGCATCTTCCCTCCCCCTTGATCATAAAGGGGTAAGGGAGAACCAGCAGTTTGCAGGATCTGGCCCTCAATCGGAAATATCAGTGACCTCAGGATATCCTCATGTGTTAGCATTTAAATTGCAAGTTTTAGAAGTTTCTATTTTCATTATGGACTTTGTTGTCAAGATTATGCAGCTAGACTACATTATACTGTGGAATGATTAATTCTTTTGGGGTTATTTAAAGTTACATCTTGAAGGATGGGGTCTTTAGTACTAGCGTCTCCTCTAGAGCTTACTGTTAGGGAGGCAATAAAGGCTAGTGCTGGTAACTGATTTGAAAATAGGCAGGTTCTGATTTTAGGCTCTGGTCATAGGAGGCCTTTTGAAGTTCAATCCAGTTCAAAGCAGAGAAGAGCAGAAAAAATAAATCTTTCACATAGATTATGAAAAATAAAAATGGAACATAATGTCTGTTATGGCCAAAGTTACACCGCAATACTTTCAAAATGGCAGCTGACATTCTATACTCTTGTGAGGCCAGATCCTGATACCCATACTCGCAGTGAATAGTACACTACTCTGAGATTAAATTAATATTTCCATGGGATTGCACATAGAATAAGCTCCTATACAATGTGAGTAAAAATTGCAGAATCTGCCCCATGGTCATTAAATATGGGTTATGCCCAGCAAGGGGTCATCTTGGAATCAGTTCTCAGGTTTATCGAAACTGATTATTGTTTAAAATAGAGGCAAAAGCCCTGGGTCGTGGGTGGAGTGGAACATAGATGCAGCTGTGGATGACTTCTGGGTGTGTGATTATTTACGACTGTTGGCATACAATTGCTTCATGAATTCTAACAATCCTCACACAGTTATTTAAAGAGAACAAATGGCCCTAAATGTCAGATCTCTTTTCCTTCCCTTCTATAGCTACATGGAGATATTGCTGAATACTAATTATTCTTTTAAAATATTTTCTTTTATTACCTTTCAAGAATATAGTCTAAGCTAAAGGTAAAAATAAATACACAATGAATGCCAAGGTTTGACAAATCAATTATGTAAAAATATACTGTATTCGTATGTCCTATACTTTAAAAATATTTATTCACTGTACATATGGTGTATTACTAATTCAATGAGAAAAGAAGAGGAAGAGGAAGAGAAAGTAAAGAGAGAAGAGAAAATAAGAGGCCAGAAAGACAACAAAGTAGCTAAAGATTTACACACTTACTTAACTTCCCACTTGTGAATAGTTCAGTTGACAGCGAAAGTTAACCACATGCAGAAGGGTTTGCAGGATCAGGGTTTATGTTATTTATATATTCACAAAATGGGTCCCAAATACAGCATGATATTCAGTCCAGCAGTCTAATCTATGCAGGCAGACCCTCACAGGGAAAGGTCTTGTTTACTTGAATGCCATGCGGGTCACTGAATAGGTATGGATAAATGGACAATTGAGAGAATTTTATATGTAATTAATAGGCATCGTGGACATGACTGCTTCAGATCAGGCTCCTACTTGTCTTGAAATTTGTGTGGGTTGTTGTTGGTTTTTTTGGCAAAAAATCTTCTGCTGTTAGTAGATACAGATACATGTCTTTTAACTGGATTACCAATTACTTAAATATTTTTATTTTAACTATCATACATTTTATAAATATTCCATGCTTTTAAAAAAACATTTTTTCCTCTGATTACATGCATCCTAATCCTGCTTTCACTGAAGTTAATGCCAAAATTCCCCCGACGTCAAAAAGAAGCAGGATTGATCTATTTCTGAAGTAAAAAACAAGCAAGGCAAAAGCTTAATTTCTTATGCCTTAAAATGTGGGCCACCATACTGCTTCCGTGGGGCTGTTACTCTCCCTGCAGCACATGTGGATAAGGAATGGGCAGACAGGGGGTGGAGTCTTAGCGCCACAAAGCATTGTTAGACCAGGTGAGCCAGCATGCCAAAGGAAGTAATCTGCACCAGGTATAGATCATCTTCCCTTGCTTCTTCCCTTAAAGCAAATAAGTCACCACCTCATTTCTGGTCTGCTCCCTGGGCAGAACAACTATGCTCCTAGCTTGAGGTCTGTGGTAAAGCAAATGATCCTATAAAACCATCATGTCTTTGGCGCTGATCCTGTAAAGGGAACCATGTGGACATAGAAGTCCACTCATGTAAGATCTGAAACAGCAGAACTAAAATTCATTTGCAAATTTAACACCATTAATCTGGGATTGAATAGGGACTGGGAGTGGCTGGCTCATTACAGAAGCAGTTTTTCCTCTCCTGGAATTGACACCTCCTCATCTATTATTGGGAGTGGACTATATCCACCCTGATTGAATTGGCCCTGTCAACACTGGTTCTCCACTTGCGAAGTAACTCCCTGCTCTCCATGTGTCAGTATATAATGCCTGCATCTGTAACTTTCACTCTATGCATCTGAAGAAGTGAGGTTTTTACCCACGAAAGCTTATGCCCAAATAAATCTGTTAGTCTTTAAAGTGCCACCAGACTCCTTGTTGTTTTTGTAGATACAGACTAACACGGCTACCCCCCAATACATGAGCATGCCAGGCTGCCCTTTTAGCTCCATAGAAAAAGTCCTATGTTCAGGCAGCTGAATATTGTGAGCTCATTTATTAAATTAACTGATCAGGCTGTTGTGAGTGTCATATAATCATAGACTCATAGAATATTAGTGTTGGAAGAGACTTCAGGAGGTCATCTAGTCCAATCCCCTGCTCACTGATTGATAAAATGTATAATTTATAAACTCCTGGTTTTGGCATCTTGTCTTTAAAAATATAAACGCCACTGCACAATCAAATAGTGCTACTCAGACACCAACTTACTTCTAGTAGCAGGAGAGAGGCAAAAGGGGGAGCAGGTAGTTATGTGTCTCATTAGCATGGAAATATGCTTAAACCTGTACCTCCTCCAATATAGCCATTCTTCTCCCATGCCCCACTCTTTTTCTTTGTAAGTAAGGGAGCAGAAAGGCCAGGAGATTGAGATTTGCACCACTCAGTGCAGAGGACTATGCCCACTGATGAACCTTCCTTCTTCCCATACATAACCTCCACTTGCCCCTGCACTGGCACACAACAGCCTTGTGCACCTCTCTGTCTGGCACAATATACAGGCGCTTGCGGGATCAAGACACACACATACAGCGTATGAATGACTATTTATCACTGACTCTCAGTCCCCTTGCACTAGTACAAATATATATAATACAGCCACAGAAAAGGCAAATTAGCAAAACAGATTTTACCAGTGACACTAACTTTTAGGATTTCATAGGATTTTGAATCGTTGCTCTAATAAATTAGTGTGGGCACTCAAAGGTCTAGTATTGTGAAAAGCAACAGAGGGTCCTGTGGCACCTTTAAGACTAACAGAAGTATTGGGAGCATAAGCTTTCGTGGGTAAGAACCTCACTTCTTCTCTTGCATCTGAAGAAGTGAGGTTCTTACCCACGAAAGCTTATGCTCCCAATACTTCTGTTAGTCTTAAAGGTGCCACAGGACCCTCTGTTGCTTTTTACAGATTCAGACTAACACGGCTACCCCTCTGATAGTATTGTGAAGTTTACCTGGCACAAATTATTCTAGTTCTAACGTTTTGTCCTTTTCCTTTTTAGTTCAAGATAGTCACAATCCATTACTTCATCATTAGCCTCAGACCCTGGAGCCGCCTAGGGCCTGATCCAAAGCTCACTGATGACAGTGACAGCTTTTACTTTGGGTTCAGTGGGCTTGGGATCAGGCCCCAAAGCCTGTAATAAGCTGCAGCAAACTAACTTCTTAAACCTGAACTCTGCTGACTTCAAAGAGTCATGAACAGAGTCAGTATGCCGGGGGTTATGATGGCTCCCAAATCCTGCACTATGCTAAAAACTGCTGCAGGCTTTCAAAGGAAAGCTGCTTTTCACGGGGAAACAGAATTTCATCACCCATTAAGTATACTAAAGGCTTTAAAACATTTCATTTTAAAGACAATATCACCCTGATGTATACTAAGAACTTTTTCATCAGGTCATCCACCACAAGGATCCTTTAAAAGTCTGTTGAGTTTCTGGGATTTTTAAGGATTTTCCAATTATGCCAAAAAAAACAATAAAACACCACAACAGACAAGGCTCTTAAAAGGATTAAGATTGCATTTAGAGGCTTGGTGTTTCTGTCTCAGGGACACTGCACTTTTAAGCATTTCTAGACAGTGCTCTAAACATTTAGAGATGGAGCTATTTACATCAGGATGATGCTTTTTGTGGTTTGAAAATCTTGGAAGTCCACTTTTCCCTGTAGTGGGCACGACTAATGTACTCTTAAAAACAACACATCCCAAATGTGCACATGAAGCACATAATCCATGGTGTAAAATCTGTGAGAGGAGAAATTATGCTAATGAGTATTGGACATCTATGATTATATAAAAAACAGTCCCAGACTGGCTTGTGTTCCACAACAGAAATAGACAGCAACTGGAAGAGGTCTGAAAGGAAATAATAAAGATATTTACTCCATTTCAGAAGACGATTACAAATCCTTGGTGAAAAGGCTATAGCCTGTCCTCACCTGGCACCTACTTGCTATGGTTTGGGCCACCTGCTGTAGATTATCATGGCATTGTATGTGATAGAAATCAGTGCAACAGGAAGAGAGTAAGTTTCCTGGTAAAAACCCATGATGAATCTGCAACCTTTTATCCCAGAAATAATATGGAACTTACCAATAATGAAGAATGCGTCTCTGAGTTGACTGAACATTAGACATATAGCTCATTGGGCCCCAAGATTCTCCATCCTCATGTTATTCCCTGTGCCCAAAAGGCCCCTATTCATCATACTTGTGCTGAAAGCTTGCTGCATGCTCTGGTATTCTTGTTCCTCTCCAACAAAGCCTCAAGGCACAATTACCTGACTTCAGGGTTGTTTTCTGTCATGAGGTAACCCCCTAGCCTTTTCTACCCAAAATCCAGCATCAGGTTTCATCCATTCTCAGCTAAATACTTCTCACAGAGGAGATGGCTCCTCTCTCCAGTGCCAGTCTCACTTATTTGCAGGAGCACCTCTAACTCCAGTTGCAAGGCCAAATACACTCTTCTGCTGGGTCCAGCAGCCAATCTTGCTTTCAAATTTAGCAGCAGTTGTGTTTAAGCCAAGAGCAAACTATGGTAACTTGAAATACCAGAGCAGGCATAGTATCTCCCAGCCTAGCAGGTGAAAGATTGAGGTAGGGGAGAGTTAAACTAATTTTCTTAGATTCACCCTATTTCTTTACCCCCCTATTTTATTATTTTCTTAGATGCACCTATTTCTTTACAAGCTATAGACCAACGACTGATAGAGGTACCTTAAAATCAGCACTTCCTCTATGCATAGCTCACTGAAAAAGGAAATCTTGATGAAATAAAGGCACTCTTTAAAAAAAACTCTTACTCTGACAGTCCATCATACATTTACCACCGTGGAACACCAAAAAGTCCTGGCTTCATATCAATCTCCGAAGTGCTTATGATTTATTTCCCAGAATTGACAGTATGTACCCCTACCAGAAGGAAACAAACAGTGATTCAGCAGGCCTTTTAAGATAAAAAGAAAAAAAATATTTTGCGGGGGGGGAAACCCCCAAGTCTGTAACTGTAATTGTTAATGTAATTGCACTTGACCTTCTGCATGTTTCTGCTGAGGACGACTGACTATTTTTAGACTGGATTTGATCGGTCTCCATTCAGATTTGAGAGGGGAAAACAGACACTGCAGAATTTAAAACACTGTATTCTAGGCTACCCTATAAGATCATACCATATAGACCTTCATTTTCTCCCAGCTCCTCACTAGACCTCCTTTGGTGGCAAGGAGGCTAACTATTATTGTATGCCCACCAACAGTAGTTCGAACAGGGAAGCACACTTTGTGCAACGTGTGATGCATACAGAGCCATTAATAGACAGGACCTGTGAAGCTAAATTCGATTGACGTGAACAATCCAGCATTCAGAATGATTTGTCACTGACAGGAAGGCAAATATAGGGAGGGCAAAGTTGACTATGGCAAGTTCACCAGCATTACATTTTGTGGTACATAACATCTTAGATACATTCAGTGCTGTGTCTAACAGTGTTTCAGCAGCTTGTAACATCTGTTTGCAGCCCTTACAAGGCCAAAGGTATTTTAGAAAAGAAAAATAAAGCATAGCCCTCATATATCAGTATGTGAGGGACAGAGGCTATGGAAGCAACGGCATTCTCATGCTGGAATGTTTTTTTCTGAGTAGCTTCACGTGATATGGCCTTTTACCATAAATCCAGTACATCTAACATCCTGCACTGCTACCAAAAAACAAATTCCACTACTGAATGCTTTCGGGAAATCCAGTAAAGTAGTCATGGCCTGATCCACAAATGTGCTGAGCACCCACAATTCCCCCGGAAGTCGCTCATATAGAAGTTGCAGGTTTTCAGCATCTTGTGGGACAGCCTGAAACAGGAGGTCTGATTCTCTTCTTGCTTATACCAGTGTAAATCAGGAGTAACTCACCAGAGTTACACCAATGTAAAACTGGTGAGAGCAACAAAGCCAATAGCTCTATGATGTGAGCTGGTCCATGTGCATATGAAAGGCTATTAAGTGAGTATGCAAGGAGATTTGGGGTCAGGCATCACCTTTAGGGGGAGAGAGACAACTCTACCTTTCATCTTTACTCTACCTGGGCTCTGCAGTGTCTGTGCTTTCCTAGAGTCTAATTAGGACACAAATTAAAGTCAGCTGAGTAAAGCTCAATCCATACGAGACAGAGGGGATTTGAGAGGGTTAGGAGAAAGATCTTGTGTATTGGGCAGGTTTCTTGAACCCATTGTTGTCTATCTGTTTTAGGTCCTTCTTTACAGCCTACAACCATGGTATCATCCAGCCTTTGTCGAAAAGATTTGCAACTGACTGGTGCTTTTAGGAAGCACATACTGCTTTTGGAATGAGAGAGACAAGGTGGGTAAGGTAATATCTTTTAGTGGACCAACTTCTCTTGGTGAGAGAGACAAACTTGGTGCTATCCATGGACAAGAATGTCTTTTTGTATCTGCTGCTAACTAGGCATTCCTAACCTGGTCACAATAGCATGCATTACTGTGAGCATCAGACTACACTTGAAAATGACTTGGAAGCACAAGCTAGTTCAGAATATGGCTTTTGAGATCATGTGGGATGTTCAAGCTAAATTTAAATATAATGAGGATGCTCACTGGGATCTTCCAGTGGGAGGGCAAGTTTTGAGTGAACTTGGGACAAGTTGCAGATGCACGGAAGAGATTTATGGTTTCATTCTGGATCTATACAAAACATCTGAGTTTTAATTTGCATCAGAAGTCCTATATGAAACTTGGAATATGTAAACCAGAAAGAACCTAAATTCCTCTTGCTCCTGCAGAAGCCACACTAAATCCCTTCAAATCAAAACAGCAGAATTTCTCCCCACTCTAGAAAACAATCCACAATTCATTAATGAGCTGCTACCACCTCCTGCAGACCATTTATCTTCATTATTGCATAAAGCCTATAATGAAGAAAAAACGTAAAATGCCAACAACAATAGACATTCTTATTTAAAAAAAAATCCATCCCGTGACCTGCAATATTGCTAACATGAACTGGAACTAAGACAAATTCCTTAACTGTTTAGTGTTGAAAGACAGGGTAAGTAATATTAAACTTTGCTAATTGTCTACCTGTTTAGCTAATCTAACATAATCAGCCTCGATTAGGTTTTGATTTCACAGTGCTTGTGTACACCTTTTGGTTAATTTGTGGACCATACAGAAAAATCCTTTTTATCATATCTTTCATGCTCCAAGGCTGACAGGTAACAGCAGATAGCTATAGTAAGATTAACTGTACGGGAATTAAAAGGATAATTAAGCTCAGCATTTGGGAAAGGTCTTGTTTTGGGCTTCATTCAAATCTCTAGATTAAAAATGAGTGTAAGCAAGAGGTATCCAGGAGAAATATTCAAATGCAAGCTATTATGCAGATTCTTATTTTACAAAACTGTATAATGCATGACAGATACCCATTTTCTCTTATTAGGAACAAAAGTTTCATTTGTGCTTTAAAGATCTCAGGGCATCAGTTCTTAAGACAATACTTCAGTGTTTTAAAAGAGCATGTTTAAAATGAGTGTAACAAGAGATTATTGTTTGTACATCTCTCACAACTATCAGAGATGGGTTATTTTGTGCCCAATGACGTGTTATGATTGTACTTATTTTGGGCAGAATCTGCCAGAAATATGTGTACTTATGGGGGAGCAGAAGGCGGCGAGATTTAATTAAGGATTAAAATGTGATCTCTGGAACCTTAAAAATCCCCCTTTATGAGAATGACTTCTTGCCACATACATCTTATTCCACTGAATAACACAGAGTTACAGGAAATTAAATACACTTCCTGCAGTACAGGTAGAATTGCTAAGTTCCAGAACTGTACACATTTTGCAATAAATGCAAATGGAGGTCTGGATGGCTCAGTGGATTTGTAAAAGGTTGCAGAATTCACAGCCTTCACCTTGAAGTCATCAGTTCAAATTTAGACTGATAGAAATTACATTGTCACTATGTGATACCTCATGTGACAAGAACCGGCAGTCTCACACATTCTAGCGAATGTGTGTCCAGATCCCAGAAATCACATGCACAAAACATGTGAGGCCACAGACTGGTGTTATAGCTCCTTGAGTCTATCACTATAAGGCACATTTTCCAATAATGTAATCATTCTCATGGCTTTTCTCTGAACCCTCTCCAAATCATCAACATGCTTCTTGAACCGTGGAACACTAGAACTGAAGACAGTATTCCTGTAGTGACCGCACTAGTGCCAAATAGAGAGGCAATATAACATCCCTACTCCTACTTGAGATTCCCGTTCATACATGCATCAACCCTTCTGACCACAGCATCACATTAGGAATCCACGTTCAGCTGATTATGCACCATGACACTCAACCTGCTTCCCAGGCTAGCATCCCCCATGCTATAGGCATGGCCTGCATTCTTGGATACTAGATGTATGACATTAGATTTGGCTGTATTAACACACATCATTTGCTTGCACCCAGCTTACAAAGGTATCCAAATTGCTCTGTAACAGTGACTTGTCCTCTTCATTATTTACCACTCCCCCAGTTTTTGTGTCATCCACAAACTTTATCAGTCACGGTTTTGTTCTGAGTCACTGAAAAAAAAAGTTCAAAAATATAGGGCCAAGAACTGATCCCTGTGGGACCCCACTAGAAACACACCTGCTTGAAGATTCCTTCTTTACAATTACATTTCGAGACCCATAAGTTTGCCAGTTTTTAATCCATTTTATGTGTGCCATGTTGATTTTGTATCATTCTAGTTTCTTAATAAAAATACTGTGCAGTACTAAGTCAAACGCCTTACAGAAGTCTAAGAATATTACATCAACAAGATTACCTTTATCAACTAAATTTGTAATCTCATCAAAAATAGATATTTAGTTAGTTTGACGGGACCTATTTTCCATAGAGCCATGTTGATTGGCATGAAGTATATTACCCCCTTTAATTCTTTATTAACTAAATCCCATCTCAGACATTCCATTATTTTGATCAGGATCAATGTCAGGTTGGCAGGCCTATAATTACCCAGGTCATCCTGTTTACCCTCTTAAAATATTGGCACAACATCAGCTTTCTTCCAGTGCTCTGGAACTTCCTCAGTGTTCCAAGACTTATTGAAAAACTCTCCCTCCTAGGTCAGGGGACAGATAAGCTGTGGTGAGAAAGAAACCTGACGTGATCCTATGGGTGCTATACCTGTTTTGTTAATAAGCAGATAACTGGTCTCTAGGGCAGTAAAATTCATCCACATTTTTAAAAAATGCCGGTTAATGTCTAAAATATTTTGTTTTTTCTTGTAAGCTATAAGCTGAATGTTTGGTTGTTGTAAAAAGTTTGGACATCAGTGTGGAAAGTCACTCATAGAAGGATAAAAAGTATAATGAATCCCAAACTGGAAAGTGAAGTCAAAAGAAAATGGTAGGCAGAGCAACAAGTTAGTGCAGCAGCAGCGTCACTAGGTTACAGACCTCAACACAATACTAAGGCTGTAGGGCACAACTGCTTAAGAAATAAAATATCCACCCAGATGTTGTTAGCAACTGGTGTTCTTCAGTTTATAACTAATGTCCTTTTGCCATCCAAACATGGTGAGACATATATACCACAATGAAGTAAGTAGAACAGCAGGATACACCATGTCTCCATTATAATATAATAGTTGTAGAAATTGGTGCTTCAAAAAGCCCAGTGCATGTTGGAGACAAACAGAAAAGCATACTAAGTACTTCTTTCAAAGCTGAGTGTTCTATCCATTGGAATCAAGAGGAAAGAATTTCCATCTGAGTTATTGGAACTTTCTGCTTGTTCACAGGGACATGGCTAACTCTGTGCGGAGAACTCAAAGGCACCCACTGAACTGGGAGATAGTAACTGATGGGATCCATTAATGACTTTTCCGATATAAACTTGGACAAAAAGTTTAACATATTGCCTTCTGCTAAAAATCCAAATCTAGACACTTGTTAAAATATCCACTTTATCCAAACAAGATCAGACCACATGTTAAAACATATGGAGCCTGGTTACTCCGTCTCAGCTGCCACTGAAAAAGTCCCATAGAGCCCGTCACTTTGAAACCAATAGGCAATCAACTGTCAGCTACCAAAGTAGACTCTTACAATTGCATAATTTGGTCTGCAGAATGTATCTCCCACTATTTAATTACATTTTATGTTAGGTTTTTAGTGGAACTGGGTGCATAAAAAAACAAAAAAAATCTGCAAATATTCATCCAAATTTTGAAATGAATTTGTGTTTGGTTTCTCAGAACAATCAAGCAACGGAACTGTATTGACTTAAATGTTTGTGGAAACTGAATTTCAAAGTCACACATATGATAATAATGGAAATCATAAATGTAAATCTGCATGAACAAATATTTAAGTCTGAATTGCTTGTAAGGTTAGGAACCTGAAATGCCATGTGACTTCTCAGACCATTCACAACTAATAATATTCATAGAATAGCATAACAGAAATGAAAACAAAATAATTAATGCAACAATAAATAAGAGGATATCGTGGTCTGTTAGTGGATATTCTAGGAGCAGAAAAGTGGATGATTTCAGAAAATATATTGCAGGTTGCAAATTATTCCCTCAGCTTAATATTTTTAGTTAAATCTAAAGTTTACCATTGCTTCATATATCTTTAATATACATACTGAATGTGTGAGTAAAGCCAACAAAGTTGTGCTTAAAAACCTGAACTTTCTCTCTGATTGCCCTGTTTGATCGTGGTACATCATACAGTACACCTCTACCTCGATATAACGCGACCCGATATAACATGAATTTGGATATAACGCGGTAAAGCAGCGCTCCAGGGGGGCAGGGCTGCGCACTCTGGCGGATCAAAGCAAGTTCGATATAACGCGGTTTCACATATAACGCAGTAAGATTTTTTGGCTCCTGAGGACAGCATTATATCGAGGTAGAGGTGTACAAAAAAAAAATGTATATGGAGCAAATGAGACTTGATGAACCAAAGTAAAGCAAATCATCATGACACATGATTTATATCAGGGGTAGGCAACCTATGGCACGCGTGCCGAAGGCGGCACGCGAGCTGATTTTCAGTGGCACTCACACTGCCCGGGTCCTGGCCACCGGTCTGGGGGGCTCTGCATTTTATTTTAATTTTAAAAGAAGCTTCTTAAACATTTTAAAAACCTTATTTACTTTACATATAACAATAGTTTAGTTATATATTATAGACATAGAGAAAGAGACCTTCTAAAAACGTTAAAATGTATTACTGTCACACGAAACCTTAAATTAGAGTGAATAAATGAAGACTCGGCACACCACTTCTGAAAGGTTGCCGACCCCTGATTTATATCATGAAGGGGTGTATAGGTTGATTTTGTGCAAAATTTGGGGAGATAATTCATGTAAAGAAGAAATTGAATATAATTGAGGAATGAATAATTTAACAATAACCTGGGGATCTTTAAATTATTAACCTTTTTACATTTTATTTTTATGGTGCAGGATACCTGCATCTTACTTTTTTGAGAAAATTCCATCTTTTTTCTCAGCTAAATCCTTGTTCCGCTTCCACTGACCCTATGGGTGAAGTTCTGCCCTTCGGTGAGTGAGAATGGCATCCCTTCTAGTCAACGAGAGTTGCCCGCATACATCTGTGACACTTTGGGGGTTAAACCCAGACCAGTAAGAGATTGTGTCAGTGCCTGCCCTGCAACTCGGAGAGCCTTAAATGCTATGCTGCTGTGACTCACAGCCCTGACACCTACAAGCATGCCGGTCATATCCTGGCTTCCACTGTCCTGTTACTTTTTGCAGGGTGACTCCAACATCCTCCCAGGCCTTAATTTCCCCCAAACTGTCTGCCCTGTAGCGTCCCAGCCCTCTCCTTGAACATTTAAAGAAGTTAAATTTGTTATTCCCTTAAACAAACAGTACCCAGCAGCTTGTTACTTTAACTGGTGTTAGCAAACACTCTGTTTTAATCAAAGCACTGAGCTGGTTTATAGTAAAAGTAAGACAAGTTTATTAAATAAAAAGGCATGTGTTTAAGTGATATCAAGTATAAGGAATGAGGATAGAAATGGTTACAAACAAACAAAAAGTAAAATACACTTCTAAGACTAAAACTTAATTTCAGCAAGTTACAATCTTTGCCTAAGCAGGTTTCTCACCTATGGTCAGTGCCACAGAGAGTTCGGCCCCTGTGGTTGAATGATCCAACATTCTGCAATTTCACGAGCTCTGGCCCCTGCCTGGTACTGAAGTTAGGCTTACCGGCCTGTAATTGCCAAGATCGCCTCTGGCATCTTTTTTACATCACATATCTATAAAGTCCTTTGTGGATTTACTGTACATACATCATGCAAGAATATGAATGATCAGTGAGTTCTTAGTTTTCCCAAAAGATATATTATATGCCACCTTTTGGGTGCATTTCATGACAACAGTGTGCCAACTGGTGTCGGGGTGCTCTTAGAGACGCAACATCTAAGGGCAGCATTTATCCCTGGATGTAGCAATCACGTTGACTGAATTATGTCCTGTATTTTCATTTAAATCAGCCGCATGTATTTTATGCACTAAGATGAGCTGTGCAATGAGAGCAGAAGGTTAGAATAATGAATGCCTTTAAAGGAAATTGTTTTGTTAGGTCAGGAAAAAGTGTTTATTTCCATGGCTACTCAGAAACTGTAAATTACCATAATACATTCCTTTATTTAGAAAGAAGTTGTTAGGTTTGCAGTCTGCAGTGGAATGTCTCATGAGAAAACCAGTAACTTCAAAGAACAGTTTTCAAAATGGAAGTAATCGATGGAACTGCACATGACAGCAACTCAGCATTAGTGAGTTTGGTCCATACAACATCCTTATTCAGACAGATTCTCTATATTCCAAAAAAAAAAAAAAAAAAAAAAAAAAAAAAGCTAGACAAGTATTTGTTAAATTCTAGGTGTGACGGGTTGGATCACAGAAACCCCCTTGGGAGCTGCCACCCAATGTGCAAAGACTACCCCTGCTTCTGTTTTCCCTGCCAGCTCAGGATTCCAGCACCCTGTCTTGCTGAGCCAGACACTCCAGTCTGCTCTAACAAAGACTCAGGGTCTGAATTACTAGTCCCAAAGCTGCAAGTTTACCCGAAACCAGCTCACAGGAGTGTGCTTGTCTTTAGCACTCAGATGCCCAACTCCCAATGGGGTCTAAACCCAGATAAATCCGTTTTACCCTGCATAAAGTTTATGCAGGGCAAACTCATAAATTGTTCGCCCTCTATAACACTGATAGAGAGATATGCACAGTTGTTTGCTCCCCCAGGTATTAATACATACTCTGAGTAAATTACTAAATAAAAAGTGATTTTATTAAATACAGACAGTAGGATTTAAGTGGTTCAAAGTAGTAACAGACAGAACAAAGTAAGTCACAAGCAAAATAAAATAAAATGCGCAAATCTATGCCTAATCAAACTAAATACAGATAATCTCACCCTCAGAGATGCTTCAGTAAGTTTTTCTCAGACTGGACACCTTCCAGGCCTGGGCACAATTCTTTCCCCTGGTACAGCTTTTGTTCCAGCTTAGGTGTTATCTAGGGGATTCTCCATGATGGCTCCTCCATGATGGCTCCTCTCTCTCTCTCTCAGTTCTCTTCCACCCCTTTATATATCTTTTGCATAAGGCGGGAACCCTTTGTCCCTCTGGGTTTCCACCCCCTCCCCTCACTGGAAAAGCACCAGGTTA
This sequence comes from Emys orbicularis, assembly GCF_028017835.1. Lineage (NCBI taxonomy): Eukaryota > Metazoa > Chordata > Testudines > Emydidae > Emys > Emys orbicularis. Next base: position 100,726,595 of record NC_088690.1, read on the forward strand.
AAGATGGATTCCAGTTCAGGTGACATGATCACATGTCACTGCAAGACTTCATTACTCACTTGCCAGCACACACATATACAGGGAGACTCACAGGTAAACAGCCATCTGCAGACAATGGGAGTCATCAAGATTCCAAACCATCATTAATGGCCCACACTTTACATAATTACAATAGGCCCTCAGAGTTACATTTTATATTTCTAGTTTTAGATACAAGAGTGGTACATTTCTACAAATAGGATGATCACACTCAGTAGCTTATGAGCTTTGTAATGATACCTTACAAGAGACCTTTTGCACAAAGCATATCCCATTTGCATTATAGTCACTTATTATCAATTTTTTTATAAAACTATCCCAGTTACATTATATTCACTTATTATCATGTTTTTATAAAACCATGTAGACTGCACAACGTCACACTAGGACTCCCAGCAGTCCACAAAATCTTCCTGCTCATCATCTCCCTTTTTTGTTTATGTACAAGACCATCATTCATATAAAGAGAATTACTAGACTTCGAACCCGTGCCCCCTCCAGCAGATCTTATTATTGCTTATTAGGTTACTGGAAGCCTCCTGGATTATCAACATGGAGTTTCCAATTAGTAAACCATCATTTATTGGCTGCACATTTCATGGCACCCACCGTATCTCTAACGGAAGGCTCTTCCATCGAGGGCTCGTTGGAGAAAACAAATGTCAAACTGTGATGTTGGAAAGAATGATAGTTGATCTTTGTAATAAATAATGCAGAGTATGAACTCACTTGGGCTACTCTAGATGACGATTAATATGGATTTGGATTTGGATTCCCCCCCTATGCCCCAAGGCTAATGCTGATCCAGCCATAGGTAATGTGCATTTTATGTAACGTTGAAGGTACATCCAGGTTTTTTAATTTTCTACACAAGCAAATCATGCTGATGGCTTCTTGGTTTTGATGGTTCTGTGTTTCTAGGATACTTAAAAAAAAAAAAAGCTGAAGTCCTAGGATTATATTTCTGCAGCCCTTAAACGAAGACTCCAAATTCATTAAAACAGACCATGACAACAGCAGCACCACTTCAGAGACTGTAGATATGGTGAGAACAAACTGATTACAGGGTGATTATTACAGACTGTTTTATGCCATCTTCCAAGTAAAAGAAGCTCTCCTCTTGCCCCTTAATTTAGTAAGCAGTAGTCCTACAACATATGGGCTACATCTGTCTGAATGTACCAGAGGTGCCTATTTGTTCTCTTCTCCTAGTTAGCAAGTCATTGCTTGTGCTTCCCAGTGCTGTTTGCTAGGATGTCTGGATTAACCTGAAAGCTATCAGAACTCATAACCGCTGCTTTCCTTTTTCTAAACATAGTCACTAAATAAAAATGTAACCAGTTTTAAACATATCTTAAGGAAATCAAAACACCATCATTAGACGTTTGAAGGGTAGTTTGAGCTGTCAGACTTTCACTAGGTTATATATTTTAAAAGCGTTCACTTACTCAAAGATAAATTGAATGTATCAATAAGAAAATTATTCTTGCTGGGATTGTATTTTGATGACTAACAAAGAACTAAAGTAAACAGAGTTAGCCCTACTAGCATAGTTACACATGACCTCTGGAGCACTTCCCTGAACAGAGCATTTCACCTTTCCTCAAATAAACCCATACGTGAGTAAAGTTACTCAGAAAATTCTGCACGTCAAAAGAGTTAAAGTTAAAAGTTAGAAGTTTCCAACTCTTCTTTCCATAGCAGAATGGAGTAGGGGAAAGATGTGTGTTCATCATGAATTTATCAGATAGCAGGGATCTTGGAGATCATTCCAATAAATTCCTGTCCATATCTGAAGGTCTCTTCCTAACATAATGGGGCAGGGGATGTCACACACACACAGTGGATACAGTGCTGAAGCCATAGAAGGAACATTACAGGTGTTTAGTTTCTACTCAAAGCTCTGTAGAGTCCTAAATGGAGCCTGCTGCAGAAGACAGCTGCTGGCTGGCTCCATTTCTTTCTAACTCTGCAGCACTGGATGCCTGGTGTAGGTAGGGAGAGGTGTCCCTAGACTTTAGTAAAGATTATCTCCATGCTCCTACATCTTGTACCTCCTCTTCTATGGATTTAGGACCCTTAGTCCCATGGTTCACATGCCTTTGCTCCCCTCATGGTTTCAAATCACCAGATTGATAGGACTATAAAGCAGACCTGTCCCATGGCACTTGGTTTCTGTATGGAAATAGATAGTTCATTAATCCGTCACGTCTCATATTTATGTTGGTTACAATCACGTGTGAAGGCCACACCAGGGGTTGAATTGGGGAACCTCCACAGCTAAAAGCACGGGTCTCTACAGCTTGAGATAAAGAGCCAGGCTCTACAGCTAAAACCTGTAACATCCTCTGTGGCTCAGGCACAGAGGGGTACCCACAACACACTGACCAAAGGGTTACACATGCTCTTTTTTATTTATTATTTGCTGCATACGTGAGCATAAATACATTATCCTGGCGGACATGCTTAATCACCTACATTATTTTAAGAAAAATACGATTGTTGTTTCAACATATGAGATTGGTCATGCCCCTTTTTATGTTACTATGATTAGAACTCCTACGAGGGATTCTTCCTTTCATCTCAACCTTGTTGTGTTATTAATACTGATCTCCATTTAAAAATCAGATAAATCTTTGGTTCTCCTTTCACTAGATAGGTAACGGTTCCATAAAATTCTAATACTCAGAAAAAACGAGAAAATTCTTTTCCCACGGTAGGCTGTTTTTACAGTCCCTGCCCTGGCCAACATCCCATTGAAGCCAATGAGAATTTTGACTGCGAGTGATGGAGCCCATTGGGAACATTTCTGAGATATCCATCTGTTTGGTCAGCAATAGGTTGTGCCAGCAACCCGCTCATCTCAGTATTTAGCTTGAATTTTACAATTTCTCTGTACATACTGCTGAATGGATCCAAATCTCAGGTAATTTTGTGTATCACTCAAAAATACAAAATCCAATCTCAAAGCAGGGACAAACAAAATTAGTCATTTTAAATGCTGAGGATCCTTTGCAAGGAACAAAAGAACCAAAGCAGCCCATGATTAAAATATATTGAAAAGCTGTTATTGAGTGATGCATCTATCTAATGAGTTTGAAAAGGAGACACTATGTAGCTTGACCTATCTAGTGCTCACTTCAGGCATTTAATCTAAATGGCCATTTCAGAGTTTTAAAGAAGATAATACAGAATCCAATGCAGTGCAACAGCCTTTGATGACAAAAAACACAGAGACACAAGGTAATCTTTGCAGTTTAACAATGTAGATAAATGTATTTTTTTATATTTCCCAAAGATCCATGAGGCACAGGTGCTTCGGACAACAAAGGAATAATGCAATACAGCTTCTCAACAATGCATTTTTATTTCTTACGTTGAGGTACTGATTCACTGCTGGGGCTTATTCTCTACCAACTTATCAAATCCCTTTTTGTAAATGGTCTGTATTCAATAAGGAAACAACACTAAAGTTAGTGGGTAAAAAAGTAAGAGCATTTATGAGACTAGAATTCAAATTGCCTCCTTGTTCCCATTAGTTCTTTCAGAATACGAAATCTGAACACTCTCATGGCTTGTTTCTATTGTCTGTCATCTCCAATGAGGTTTTTCAAAGCAACCAAGGAAAACACACCTATTACCTTCAAATAATAACTAACTACCTTGTGAGAGGGGGAGAGTGAGAAGGAAAGACATTTGGCTCTAACAGGTCCTGCAAGGTTGTAGAAAACTACAGAACACAGTAGTGTTGTCTAATATTCTCAGTTCACCAGACTAAGGCTATGTCTACAGCAGCATGTACCGATGCAGCTGTGCCGCTGTAAGATCTCTCATGTGGCCACTATATGCCGATAGGCAAGAGCTCTCTTGTCAACCTAATTAAACCACCCCCAACAAGCGATGGTAGCTGGCCGACATAGCGCTGTGCACACTACCACTTAACTTATGCCGGCATAATTTACGTTGCATATGCATAATTTATGTTGCTTAGGGGTGTGTCATTTTGTAGATGGTTCCTTGTTCACCACGAGCAGCTGCATCCTCTGCTTGTGTTGCCAGATTATCAATATAATGCCGTTTGTCCGCTCTCACAAGGTGTTTGACCTCCCGGTGTGCCTTGCTATACTGCTCATGGAATTTGTCCTTTAGCTTCTGGGATTTTGTGTCTAAAACTTTTTTCTTCAGGGCTCATCTGGTTTCTATGGCATTCCATGTGCTGGGTGTAATCCACTCCTTCCTTCTCTTCCGCCTGTAGCCTAGACAGGCTTCACTGCTCTGTTTATAAATTGCTGTTACTTTGTCCCACTTCTTGTTGATCTCCTCATCCGCATTCCCCTCCTCTTCATCCAAGTCTGCAAGTGCTTGAAACCTGTTCTTTAATTGCAGAACGAAGGCTTTATGTGTTTCAGGGGACTTTAGCTTGTCAATGTCAAAATGTCTTGTTTGGTTGACCCACACTTCTCAGTTGTAGCTTGATGGAGGCTGTCACAAGGTGGTGGTCACTGCCAACATCTGCACCTCTTCTCACTTGCACATCTGTCAGTGAGTGTCGCCATTTGCCATTGATCATGATACAGTCAATCTGGTTCTTATCTCTGCCATTTGGAGAACATTATGTCAGCTTGTGAATTTCACAATGTTCAAATAGGGTTCCGCCGATGACTAGGTCATTCATATTACAGAAATCAACAAGCCTCTCTCCATTTTCATTCATGGTGCCACACCCATGTCTTCCCATTGCTCTGTCGTTGTTTGTGTTGTCCTTACCGACCTTGGCATTCAGGTCTCCCATGACGATAGAGTACCACGCCACAACCTAACTCCACCTGTAGTGTAAAGTAGAATTTGTCCTTTACTTCTTCATCACGGTCATTTGTTGGAGCATAGCAGTGAATCAGGGCGATATTATTATGTTTCCCTTTCAGTCTGGCTCTCATAAGTCTGCTGCTGATGGATTTCCATTCAAGCAGGGAATGCTCCACTCCCTTCTTCAAAAGGATGGCAACACCCTCATGGTATTGTCCATCATCCCGTCGAGAAAACAGCAAAGTTTCTCCCGAGGCTGTTGTTAATCTTCCTGATCCCGTCCATCTGCTCTCGCTGACACCCAGGATGTATAAGCTGTAGCGTCTCATCTCTGCTGTGACCTAAGCTAGTTCCCCGTTTCGTACCTTGTCCAATGCATGTTACCTCTAATGAAATTGTGCACAATTCACAGCAGGGATTTGGAGCTACCCAAGCACTATGGTGGGTTAAGGAGTGATGCAAAGCCCAGTGAAATCAATGGGACTCTTTCAGCTGATTTCAATGGACTTTGGATCAGTTTTTACTAAGTGAACACCCAAATGCAAGTAGAACAGAAGTGACATGCTGAGATCCATTATACAGATTCATAATTCAGGAGTTTTAGAGAGCCTGGAATACAATACTAGTACCAGTAATACTTCAGTGTTTGGAAACCACTAGCATATGGTATGTGAGACTCTCCAAGAGGGTTCAGCTATTACTACCCACCTACCACACTGAATCTTTGGTTACTAAAAACTAGAATTGCTTGTTTAAATAAAACAACATGTACTATTTATTTAAACCACAGAAGTTCAGGCTTATCTCCAAGCAACTGCTTATAGAAACTTCCTTATTTCATTTCCCATTGCCAACATTTCACGTACCTTCCAGCTCTTTGACATTAACACAGCAACCAAAGATGGTTGTTAAGCAAAGTTTAATGGGCGAAAGGTCCAAAATTATAATATAAAATGTCCTCATTTGGCATTTTGAAGTAGAAAGTACTCTAGCATCCCTGAACATTATTATGGGGCTGCAGTCTCCAAATAAGATCAACTAATGGGTTACATTTATAGCATTCACCATTGTTGTCATGAACATGTTGTCATGAACAGGAATCAATGCTGTTAATCAATGTTAAAACCTTGGAAACAAGAATTAGGTATTTTAATATCTCCTGCTCCTTGTGAATTATACTCTTATGCTGTCCTATACTGACCTTTTCAATACACTACAATTTGACTAGGTGCATTCCACCTCTCTGCCTGCTTACAGCCTCTTAGAGCCAAGGGTAAAGAGTGAAATAGATCAACCAGTTGAAATAGAGGATATTTAAAAGGTATTTCTTATATTTCAGGGAAACTTCGTTTTTTGGGATGGGACAAGATTACTCTGCTCAATCCATTCCCTCACGTGAGAAATAAAGAAAGAAGGGAAATGTTTCTTCTTTTTCCAACAATAATATTAATTCATATAAAGTCAATGGGAGTTGAAGGTGTCAAACACCACCGAGGATTGAGCATTGCGTGTGGAATTCGGACTTATATTAACATGCCCATTTTTGAAAATAAGGGCCACAGAATTAAATAAATACAGTAACAGAATTATATAGTAATATACAGTCCATAATAGAATTGCAGAATAGGAAAGGGAGAGAGAACATTCTAAGTATGGATAAGGGAGAAAAGTTTGGTTTTCAGTGGCATGTCAGTTTCTAAACATTATATACACACGGGCCAAACTCTCCTTTCATTCACACCACTGTAAATCTGGAGTAATGCCAGCGGGATCTTCCAGATGTACACCCGCCTCAGAGCAGTTGTCATTGTTTGAATTTTACACACCATCTAAACATGTACACATTCAGGCTGCATATAAATAGAGGAAATTTGCACGATAACCATTGAGGGGCCTGATAATACAGGGCCTGGTCCAAAGCCCATTTAAGACGATGGGAGTCTTTCACAATACATTCCGAACAAAGCTCTATAGCAGGGATAGGCAACCTTTGGCACGCAGCTCGCCAGGGTAAGCCCCCTGGCGGGCCGGAATGGTTTGTTTACCTGCCGCGTCCGCAGGTTCGGCCGATCGCGGCTCCCACTGGCCGCGGTTTGCCGCTCCAGGCCAATGGGGGCTGCGGGAAGCGGTGCAGGCCGAGGGATGTGCTGGCCGCCGCTTCACGCAGCCCCCATTGGTCTGGAGCGGCAAACCACGGCCAGTGGGAGCCGCGATTGGCCGAACCTGCGGACGCGGCAGGTAAACAAACCAGCCCAGCCCGCCAGGGTGCTTACCCGGGCAAGCTGCGTGCCAAAGATTGCCTATCCCTGCTCTAGCGACTTTGGAGGGGCTGGCATCCTGTCCAAGAAGCCCCCCCCCCCATCACCACTGTAGGAGCACAGCCCTGCACAGACTCTGATGTTCAGAAAACTATGTAGGGCTTCTTTTCTCTCCCCTCCTCACTCCCTCAGCCCAGGATCCTGGATAGAGGAGGAGGGATATCTGGGGGACGAGAAAAGCAGGGGAAGACAAGTATCAATGAACAGACCAGACTGGCTGTAGGGAATGGGCAGATTGGGGAGAGATGACTTAGAACAGCAGGCAAGAATAATGTATATACACTGAAAATTGAATAAGTAATTTTGGTTTTGATTTTACAATAAAAAAGGAGTTTGCTAGCTCCTGGAACTCTGGACGGAGCCTTTGGGGAGTCCTACTCTATGGACTACACAACAATGGCTATCAAAGCCTTCTGACATCATTTCCCAGCATGCTTGGAGTCAGGGGTGGGAATACCCTGACTCAGAGACAAAGAGAGTAAAGTTTAAGTTTTTGAGCTTTGAGTGTGGGAGCTGAGAGAGATGCAACACCGCAGAGGGCGTCTGAATCATTCACCACACCTCAGGGAAGGGGCTACATAAGATTGCCTAGGTAGAGAAATAGTTGGGTGTACTCTATTTTAAAAAAGGAATCCATTATGATGTGTGCCAACCATCATCTTGATCACTTTGCCTATATGTTGCATTCTGTTGTTCTTCCCTTTGTCTTTCTTTAGACTGGAAGATCTTTAGGCACAGGCTGTGTCTTCTTTGAGCCTGTACAGCAACTGGCACAATGGGTCTTTGATCCTGATTGGGATCTTTAAGTAGTACCCTGGTACAAATGATAATAGCAAAAATCAATACTCCATCTTCAGTTGTGGGATTGCTCCTTCAGTTTTTGTCCTGTCCTCCTCAATGCTGATATTTTCCATTCTTTTCTTTTTCTTCATACAAACATTTCCAGTCTGGCATAATTTTCCTGGCTAATTGCACATTGAAGGATCACCTGCTTAAGAGGTCCATATTCATTACTATAAAAAACAATTCGGTTGCCAAATCATTAAGAAGCAGACTGGCTAATAATAATGATCAGTATTTGGCTATAAATACATCTCAGTATGCTTAATTCAGTGTCCTACTCAAATACCAAAGATGGAGAATTTAAATTTTAAACACACATTACTTGAACATAATATTACTGCATTGGCCTTACTAAGAAATGTTACTATAGTCTTTAAAGGGCAGTAATTTCATGCTAAAGCACGTTGACTTTCTGATAATCTCTTCATGCACAAAAGCAATTCTGAGTATTGTACATTGTTAAATGCTGTAATCTACCTAAACATACCATGAATGACCAAAAATGTAATGGGATTCAGAAGTCCATACCAGAAAAGTGAACGTGATTGGAAAGGCTGTTTAAGTGTGATTAGGCAGTTATGCAATAAGGACTTACAAGAGATATATAGGAAGAGGCACATTCTGTCCACTTCTCTATGGCCCAAACCCAATAGCAACGTGCGGCAGAATCAGGCTTCACTGGTGCAATCCACATGATGTAATTTGGGAGCGATAAGGATTGGTGGGGCAGGAGGTCTGGGGAACAGTGGAATCTCCCACTATAGGAATCCACTGGCTATCATCCCCACACAGCCTGAGCTGAGGAGCAGTGCGGGGCTACCGTACCCAATGTAGTTCCAATACTCTCATTAATGCAAGATTGGGATTCCTATCCTGCTCATCCATTTTTACCATGAACAACATTCCACACACTCATTTTAGAGATGTAGAAACCAGTGTTCACAGTAATTAAGTGATGTGTCCTTGGTTCAGGATCAGAACTAGTATTAAGACCAAGGACTTTTTATTCCCAGTCTTACGACCAATAGTTCAGTGCCTCTCCCTGGGAAAGACTCTTACCCCTCTGTACTGTAATCATATTTAAGTTTTAAATGAGGCTCTCAATATCCATAGCTACAGGTAGGTAAATGTTATTATACAGTTTTGTAAAGGGAGGCTCAGTGACCTCAGTGATAAGGAAATACAGTAGATATGTGTCATCAATTCAAGGTCTAGATCTGTCTGGAAGAATATAATACTTTACATTTAATTGTGCCTTCTATCAAAGACTCTCAAAGTGTTTTACAAACATCAATTAATTAAAACACAAAATAACCCTGTGACAAGTATTATCCCAATTTTACAAATGGGGAAAATGAGGCATAGAAAGATTAAGTGTGTGATAATGGGTAACACAAGTATTCACGTCAACTATATTTGCAACTCCTTTGTGTTTATGTCTGGTGTGAATTCAAGTTTGTGATCTTTACTAGCATGAATACATGGGAACAGCAAATTTTAAGTTTGCCTATTCAGCACAAGTCATTTTCAAAAATCCATATTTGTTGTATATTTTCAGACTGTAGGTTGCATGATTTGGAATTTGCACCATTTTCATTAGTTTCAGAGTCAGCCAATCAGGAAACAGACACAAAACCAAGTGGCCAATACAGATGAAATGTTTAAGTTTTAGGATTGAATATTTTGCAATGAACTGCTCACAAGCAAGTCATATAGGAAAAATTAGTTTGCACTGAAGTTAATTCTGAATAACCAATATGTTAGGAAGCCTTACAATTTACTTTTGAGCATTTTTCAAACAGAAAAAAAGGCCAAAATTCAGCAAATAACTAATCTGTTATGATTTTTTTGCTCCACTCTCAATAAAACCCAGATATCAGTGATCCAAAGCTCACTGAAGTAAATATAAATGCTTTGTCTGATTTGGCCCTCTTTGCTTTAACCACAAAAGTATTTCATCTCCCTGGGCACAGTCCTGCATTCCTTACTTAAGCAGTACTCCCATTCACAGCACAGGATGCAGATGGAAAAACATTAGCATTGTATCCTGCCTTTTCGGATAAACTTACATTTATATACAACATTTTTAAAACTCTTTTTTTTTTTAATCCTTGACTGTCTCTGAGGACACTCAAGAAGAGGCAAGAGAATTCTTTCAGGATCTGGAAATACATACCTCACACTAGTGAGTGGCTCAGGTGAAAGAAACAAGTGCAGTGGCAATGTGTAAATGAGCACTCCCAACATGGCTTTGTAGAACTGAAGCGCTGAAGGGAGATCCCATTAAAGAGGGAAAAAATGAAGAGCAGGATCATGAACTCTGTCAGTTCAGTGGGACGGTCCATGTATGACATGGAGGAGCTCAGGGATAAGTGTACTAACCTCTGAGGAACAAAGCAACTGGAATGTGACTATCATGGTAATATCACCTTGATATAATTGCTCACTGGTGTTGCATAGATTGTTATAGAAGAAATATGTAGTGATGTGTTCTCACTGTGATTTGAAAGCTTGTAAGTATTTTGTTCCCTCTAACACGGATATGAGGCTATAACCCACAGCCTAGAAAAACTAAAAAGTTTACAAACCCATCTGTAAGCCCAAATCAATAATACAAGTCAAAAATGGTATTGATCATTGTTGAAGGAGATCCCTTCTTACATGATAAATTTAAATAATTAATGTTAAAAGAGTGATTAGCTCCTCCCAGTTTCATCACACTGAAGTTGATCAATCGATGTAATTAAAGATGCAAATGAAAGGGATATTTTTAGTTAGTCATAGGTACTGCCTAATTGCTAGAAGTCATTTTCTTCCTGCTTTGAAGAAGCTCCTGGCTCCCCTGTGATTTAGAATACCGACAGAAATAAAGGAATTATAGAGGTTTGGCCTTGATATACAAGCCTATTAAAATCCCTGAGGTGAGACACAGAGCTAAAGACTACTCTTCCAAAACAGGCTGCACAGGACCATTAAGCAGTGCAGTAATAGCTTGGAATAGGTTCCTGTAGTATAGGATGAAGCTGTAGTAGGTGTGCTGGAAAGAACTGCTCTATTATAGAAGGTTGAATAAAACACGGGACACAGCAGGCATTTCAAGATGCTGAAATATTGGCGTTGTGACTGACTATGTATCAATCATTCCTTACCTAAGAGATTAGAACATAATGAAAGTTAGGAAACAACAAAGTCTGAAGGAGTTTGTTTGTCCAAATAGATCCTTTTATGGTTGATGGTCAAACAAGGGAAAGAACCAAATGGATCGCTGCAGAGGGGGGAGGAATAGCTCAGTGGTTTGAGCATTGGCCTGCTAAACCTAGAGTTGTGAGTTCAATCCTTGAGGGGGCCACTTAGGGATCTAGGGCAAAATCAGTACTTGGTCCTGCTAGTGAAAGCAGGGGGCTGGACTCGATGACCTTTCAAGGTCCCTTCCAGTTCTAGGAGATGGGATATCTCCATTTATTATTATTAACATATAATATTAATATTACTAAAACAACACCCCCTTAATATCTTGTGCAGGCTACCCAATATTGAGAGTACAACCTAGTGCCAGTACGCAGAGCTTTGACTACGCCCCTACAAACACACCAGACAGTAGATCTGAGCCAGCACAGAGGAGAAAATAATCTGTGCCAGGGATAGAAGTGATATGGTTCCTTAACTTCCTTCCCCAAGGCGGCAAGGGAGCATGGCAGAAAACAGAGTTGAGAGTGTGACTCTCCAAGTCCTAATTTGGCTTCTCGTCAAGGCACACCATAACTACAAGCCACAATGTAACCCATGATTGAACTGAATCCCTTGAACGTTAATGCACGTGGTACGTTTTCTTCATATGAGTAGTCCCCCTGAAGAAAACAGGACTACTCAGATAAGTAGAGATAAGCATGTGTGTAAGTTTTTGCAGCATCTACATTTAAAGCAAGTACATCTGGTAACTTGAGAGAAAAGTCAAGGGAATCACATTGTAAGTATTTAACATTTTGGAATAACTGTATATTATGACCACTCCCACAGCTAAATCTAGTCAAAATGCTGTGTGATTGATCACCAGAGTCACATGGTATTCTTCCTGTTCCCTCATTCGACAACTGAAACTTTTAAAACAGGAGAGTGATTAATGAGAAATAGTGAACAATGTGCTTCAGATTTGGATTTTCAAATGAATTAAAATTTGGGCTCACATTTATGAAACATATAGGTTATTGCCCAATAATAACCCACTAACAACAGCAAAACACTCACCATATTTTTGCAGTAGATGATCAACCTTTCCCACTATGTTGGCCCCTTACACATGAGCCCCTTTCGGTATGTTTTTTAGCATATCATACAATGCCTCTTTTGTCAGGTCTTTTTTTGCCATTAACAATTACCATATAATAAACTATTTTATTGGTTTTGCTTACCACATGTATTTCTGAAAACAAAAACAATAAATGGCAGTAAAAGACAATAAAATATACAACACTGTTTTTTTATTACAAACAAGCCAATACCGTACACTGCAGCATATTTTGCAGCTCAATGCACCAGACTTACTGTCCAGGTGAATGTTCCCTGCTGTAAATTGCAGTGCTATGGCTCTTTTCCACCACACTCTAAAACTTCTTTCGGATGATGTGCCCTAAAACAAGTCTAGTCCTTGGCCAAATTTACGGGAAGGATAAAGGTTGGCAGTTTTATGCAGAGGCATTTTTTAACTTTGCTTGCCATGCTGGAAGCACACTCGGACTTTGCACTGGAAAGAAGCAGCTTTAACCACTCCACATAGTCCTTGCAGAAACTACTCTGTGCTTTCTAAAATAAGTTAGAGTAGATTAGATTGATCATAATGGATCATATTACGGTAGAAACCTGATCCATTATGTGGACTGTTTGCTAACTTGAAGAATATGAAATAAGAATTCTGCAGTTATCTGGACAATTGTTATTTCAAAGCATTGGAAAGCAAAAAAAAAAAAAAAAAAAAAAAAGCATCCTAGGTTTGCTCTGAACGGTATTTAGCAGCCAATGAAGCTGCACTGATCTTTGATACTCATTGTCTTTGGTCATTCCCCAGTATTCTACATCCAGAAAGTTACCCATTTCGTTTTGAAATCTGAACACAGCTGTTGGAGTACCCAGAGATAGGGGTTCTAGTGCGGCTGCATATCATAATGTACATCCCTCTATACCACCTTTTACACAGGCCAATTTGTTGAAATATGCTTCTTTAAAGGGAGGAAGTGTCCTCTGGTGGTTGGAGGGGTGGCTGAGAGTCTGGATTCTTGGGTTCTGTTACTGATTCAGTGTGTGATTTTTGTCCAGTCACTGATCATTTCTGGACCTCAGATTCCCCATATGTGAAATAGGTATAGTAATACTTACCTACACACCAACCAGTGTTGTGAGGCGCCATTCATTAATAATTGTAATGTAATTGGAGGCCCTATATGCTATATAACTATAATATGCCAAGTATTGTATTTATTATTTTATACTTCATCTACACCCATGGTTATTTCCTGAAATAGTCTTCGGTTCTGTGCACTGCAAATGAAGTGGCAACAGATTGCTGGAATAATTTCACACCCAAGAGACGACAGGTTCTCTTAATACATCTCTAATCTTTTCAGCAACACTCTGGGCCAAAGAGATATGTCCTATCTATTCTCTGACAAATACACTGTCGTAACAAATTTAAAACAACCCTTCTTGGGTGCCTCCCTACCACAAGATTCAAGATGAGATGACCAATTTTCATGAGTAAACTCAGTATTACAATCTAGGTAAGAGGAACCCCTCTACACATCCTAGCTATGTCACATCAACATCTTTTCTTGTTCACTATCTTAAAAATTAGAAGCCATACAATATTTCCTAATAAAGGTAGTAATGTAGCTTCCGGAAAAAATGACAAATTGCATTCCCCTGTGAGCTGACAAAAGCAATTTCTTTCACTGTTGTCTGTGACATACTCTGTGAAGCAAAGAACTAGCTTCAATTTTTCCCTCTGCACCATGCTGAAATTCACTTCCTCATATATAGCTGCAGTGTATTGTGAACACAAACACTTATCCACAAGTCACAGGATTAAGATCAACAATCCATTTTACACAGGCCATCAAAGGGCCTTCAAGCAGTATGACATTATCTCACTGTCTACCTGGCCATTTGCCCGAGTCAGCATAGTGCACTTTTTGGAAGAGACAAGACCAAGTCACAAAGTCCATGTGAGGATCTGAACATCTCCAAAGTCTGGGGTTATGGTTTAGGCCCACCTTTGTTTTCTGAAACTTGGTTATCCAGGGATTAGCTTATTTTTGTTAGTCAATGCCAGGTTTACATCTTGTTCAAACCCCCCCCCCCCCCACTGGATGAGTTTGCTGTGCTCATTTATTTAATATATTTAAATTTGTACTCCACAATAAAAAGGGGCACTTATCCAGTGCTCCAGGCGCCCTGGCCATGAGTTACTAACATAGAAATAATATGAAGCAGGCAGCAGAACACGTAATTCTCCCTCCACCCACAAGAGATCAGCTCCCTCAAATCCCACCCTAACAGCAATCTGCCCAAACAGATGCACTTTACAGAGGGTCCTGAACTGTTCCAGAGCTGAAGGCCCCTCATGTAGACTGCTGTACTGCCAGTCCCCTCTTTTTTAAATTAAGGGGGAGTCCAGCTCAAACACCTCTGCCAAGCACAACTATGGCAGTACAGTATGAGGAGAAATGGGGGTCTCTCAGGTAGGAAGGTCCCAAGACATTTGGGGGGGGGGGTTATAGGTCAAAATAAACACCTTAGATTCAATCCAGAAATAATAAGGGAGCCCGTAGAAATCACAGAGCACTAGTGACAGGTGCTGCCACTGAGAAGCACTGCTGAATACCAGCCAATCCTCACAGTGCCACGATTACGCAGCAGGGTATCCTCGCTGCACAGCTCTTTACAAAACTTCAAGTAAAGTACAGAGAGTTCTGCCAAAAAGTGGAGAAATTCTCAAGGGCAAAAGTGTCACTGAAGTCAACTTAAATCAAACGAGTGATAACTCCATCAGGAGAACAGGAGACATCAGTCACCAGTGTGCTTGCTTAATATCCCCTGTTTTGGGATATTTTTTCAGTCAGTCACTCTCTTCATCTGCACAGCAGCCAGGAAGATGAACTCTTAGCAGATTAAAGCTATGGACCATTGAAAACAGTCTCTAACAAGAATATTTAACAAGCATCTTTAAGGCTGATGATTTATCACTTGTGCCCTTTTTATAGATATACCTGGTTAAAAGTATCAGATTAACAGTGCTGGAAATAGGAGACTAAAACTCTACATCCCCAGAACAGGCAGAGCATCAAACTTCAATCATGCAACATCCCACCCAAATGTGCCTCACTCAAGTCTAGAGGGGCAACTTTCATCAGTGAAAGGGTAGTTCCTTTTCATGCTCTTTTGATGATTGGCCTTTTTTTCCCCCCTTCTAATTTTTCATCTGTGCAACAAATAGTACTTAGCTTTTCTATAGCCCTTTTAATCCATATATTTCACAGTATTTTGGCATCACATCCCCATTTTCCAGATGGGGAAACCCAGGCACAGAGCTATGACATGACTTGCCCAAAGTTAGTTGAGTTGTCCGTAGCAGAGCCAGAAATAGAACTTAGGTCTCCTGAGCCAGTTCCCTATTCCCTAGACCATACTGCCTCCAAAGGTAAGGACAAAACCAAATAGATAAGAGAAAAAAACATTTTTCTGGCCCTGTAACCTTGCTCCCTTCAAGTCTATTCCGAATGCTGGTGCTAAAACCATCTCCTTGGCTTGTCACTCTGATCATGTCGAACTCCTCTTTGAGTCCTTCCCTGGCTCCTGCTTCATCTCCACATCAAATACAAGCATACTTCTAGTCTTCACCTTCATGGAGAAAAAAATCCTTCAGAAAATCTATTTTATCCTCCTTCAAATCCCTCCTACGACTCGCTTCTTCTGTAGCGCCTACAAAACCCAGACTTGACCATAGCTGGGCAGGTGACAAGATTTGACTGATCCTGTCCTTACTTTCCTTTTTCCTTCTCCCTTCCTTTACCCCTATTAAAAAATGTAATCTGTGTAACTAAAATGGCTAAGTAGATTCATTTGTTCATACAGTGCATTGCACATTCACTATCCCTCTCCTGTTTATCTCTTTAGATCATAAGCCTTGAAGGTCAGGAATTATCTCTTTTTTATGTTTGTACCTGCACATTGGAGTCCCAATCCTGACTAATAATAATTGATATGAAGAATGAATACAATATGAAGAATGAATAATAATAATGAAGAATTGTAGCGGGGCAGTCACCCTGCTCCTGCCAGGAAGGGGGTAAAGGCAGGAGGTAGGCTGGGTAAGGAGGCAGCCACAGCTCTGGCCACACCCAATCAGGCCACAGCTGGCCCTGATATAAGGGCTTAGGACAGAGCTGGGTGAGTCTCACTCCAGCCTTGGAGTGGGAAGGACCTAGCTGCCTGGGAGCACAGGGTACCTGACACAGAGCAGTACTGGGGAAGGGCAAGAGGAGCTGGGGAGCTCCAGTCTGGCAACTCCCCAGGCTGAGGCCTTGTTAAAGGCCTAAGGAGGTACTGGGGCTGCAGAGGTGCAGCCTGGGGATGGGCAGAGGCAGCTGGTCCAACCCTCTTGCCAATGATTTATGGCCATGACAGACTGAAGTTTTCCTTAGAGAAAGGGGACTAGATGACGACTGGCAGTAGCCACTGAGGCAAGGTGAGCATAGGGGGAGGGGGTTTCCCTTGGAAGGGAGACCCAGACTGTGGGGGCGCTGCTGTGGGTAGCACCCCAAGGGAAGAGGGCACTGGGGGTCCGGGAGGAACACGGGGGCATAAGGCAGGAGGGACACCAGCCCGGAGGAGGCGCTCCGGGGCTGGAATGAGCTAATTCCCAAGGTAACCAGCAGGAGGCGCCGCACCGGTGAGTCAGCAGATCTGCTACAAGAATGAATACAAATAACATATGAGTTATAAAAACAAAGCCATTGAAACAAAACCATCTTCTTGCTTGGAAACTTTCTTCAAATTTTGTTCACCGTCAATGACAACAACTGGGTTTCTTTATTTTTTTTTCACTGAAGTAGCCCGTAATTTAGGATGATTTGACAGAGTCTTGGAAGTAACTACAATGACTGTTTTTGATAAAAACAGAGTGTGGGGACCAATCACCAAGTTTTGTGTTTGGCAGCTCAGGGTTTTCAGATTGTTTAGGTCACAAAGTACAAATAAGTATCTTTTACACAGGGATGAAAAGCACTTCTGCATGAATTTTAATTTAAATGTATAGTTCGCTACATTCCTACTTACACGGGATGTAAGTCATTCATGGAGAGGACCCTTTAGAAAGGAAAATTAAAGCAAAAACTCTCATTACACAGTACAGTGAAAATGAAAGTCTTTCTAGTGCTGAATAATGATTTAGAAGCTTGTACCACCTTTATTTATCCTGTACCTTTCCTCCTGGATATACCTCTGATTCACTTTCATTCATGAGCTCCTCCAGAAATTTAACAGCTACTGAATTTGACTTGAAGATCAAATAATCAAGAGATCATAATAAATACTGAGATATCTTCAAAGTACATGACAGAAAATCACCTAGGGCGACAGTGGCTCTTTTAAAGCCAGAACGGATGTCTCAAGAGCAACAACAGTTTTCCAGACCGGGTGGTTCACTTGTTCCTTTTCGTCCCACCTTTCTGATTTGATTTTATACCTATTACTAGCTGCCTACTGCTTCATAACTCCAGCATCTTCCCTTATATACACCTGTGCAGCCCCATAAAAGTGAAGTAGAATTAAATCCAATGTCCCTAAGTCTGTACCCAGCAGTAGCTTTGTAAACTCAGAGTAGCTCCATTCATTCAATGGAGTTACACTCACTTCGGCTGAAGAGACCATTTTTACTACCAGCAGAAATACCACTGATTTTCTTTATTGATAGATATGATCTTCATTTTTCCTGTGATATTGTTATTCTCCTCCCCTCCTTGGTCTATTTCTCTCGTCCTATACTTCTTTCTCCCCTCTGTCCCCTTCTTCTCCTCCCTTTGTTTTCTCTTTGCTTCACTGCTACTTAACTTTACACTGTGGGGAATCCCAAGGGTGCCTGTACTTGTTCTGAGTTAGGAAAGATCTTCACCCACTATTATAAATCAGCTCAGTGTACATGTCAATTTTGCCTCCCCATTTTCAGATTCACCACCCTCCTCTGCATTTAACTTCCCCCTTTTCTTTTCTCTATATTTGTGCATCCACGTTTTCTTACTCACACGCACTTTTCTTGAGCGAATAGAAAAGTAACAGAGAGAAGACATGCATCAGATTCTGGATGAGCTTTAAGATGCTAACATTCAGCACATTAATAATACTTGTGAGTGCGCAGTAGGATGGCATCTAAGGCCAGGTCTACACTACCGCGGTAGTTCGACAGCTGGCAATCGAAGTTCCGGGTTCGATTTATCGCGTCTGGTCTGGACGCGATAAATCGATCCCGGAAGCGCTCGCCGTCGACTGCGGTACTCCAGCTCGGCGAGAGGAGTACCGCGGAGTCGACGGGGAGCCTGCCTGCCGCGTGTGGACCGCGTCTGAACCGCGGTAAGTTCGAACTAAGGTATGTCGACTTCAGCTACGTTATTCACGTAGCTGAAGTTGCGTACCTTAGTTCGAATTTGGGGGTTAGTGTAGACCAGGCCTAAGTCTCTCAGCCTGTCATTTGGGCGTGGAACACCTATGCAGACACCTTTCCCAGTTTAGACAAGCTGGGAGGGAGGATGCCTTCAATTCCATATTTCCATGCAGACCAAAAGCGTCAGATCATTACATATTGCTAATGAACATCTTAACCTTTCTCTTAACACCAAAGACAAACAGAGGGGAAAGGACATTACCATGCTGGCCACTCCGCACCACATTAACGCTTTAATAATACTTTGTATTATATGAAAGCAAATTTTCCTTTGTCTTGCATTAAATTATAATTGATATTAATGTCTGATTCATATCTCTGAGGAAGTGTCAATGAAAAAGAACAGGAGTGAGACTGGTGATATAATTTACACAGACTGCAATAAGGCTGTTAAAACAGCATGGCTGGTGAAATAATCAATTGGACTAGGAACTGTCCAAGGAACAGAGGCCTGGATGTGATGGTACAAGGTAAAAGATGAGCAAGGAGTTCAAAAACAATTGGGGGGTTGCAGAGATTAATAGAGAGGTAGGGCAGATTTTTCATGCTCACTTGATGGCCTCAGAAAGGTAACATGCATTAAGGTCTGAACATTTGCAGACGATGCAGAAAGTGAGAACAAGCAGATTTACTTGATACCACTGAGAGAGGGGAACCAATGGAGGGATTCAGTGAGAAGGGGTGATGTGGTCATATTGCAAGGTGAACGTTGTGCATTTTGTGTGAACTGAATAAGTGGAGCTGTGTGTTAGGATATCCAGAGAGGAGGCTTCAGTTATCAGGATGAGAAACAAGGAGTGCCTGGATGACAGTTGTAGTTGCATGGACAGAGAGAAAAGACCAGATCTAATGAACGTGATTATGAAGGAAGAAGCAGCAAGAATTGGACATAGGGAGGATGTGAGGGGGAGGAAACAAGGGGAGCTGAAGGCAGGTTGCAGGTCTGAGTAACTACATGGTGGGGTCATCAATAGTCACAGAGAAGTCAGCGCTAGGGAGGGGTTAAGAGGAAAGATGGGGAGTTCAATTTTAGCCAGGATAAATGTAATCTGACAGTGCGACGTCCGAGATGATGTGTCCAAGAAAAAGGCTGAGATGTGAGGTTGAATGGAGGGAGATAGGTTAGGAGTGGCAAGGTAGATTTGCGAGCTGACATCAAAGAGATGGTAGCTGAATCCGGAGGTAGCCCAGGTGCATGATTTTTAGACACCAGGGTGACAGACAAATAAAAATTAAGGACATAATGTAGCCCAGGGGTAGGCAACCTCTGGCACGCGGCGGCACGCAGGCTGACTTTCAGTGGCACTCCCACTGCCCGGGTCCTGGCTACCGGTCCGGGGGGCTCTGCATTTTAATTTAATTTTAAATGAAGCTTCTTAAACATTTTAAAACCCTTATTTACTTTACATACAACAATAGTTTAGTTATATATTATAGACTTATAGAAAGAGACCTTCTAAAAACATTAAAATGTATTACTGGCACACGAAACCTTAAATTAGAGTGAATAAATGAAGACTCAGCACACCACTTCTGAAAGGTTGCCGACCCCTGATGTAGCCACACAATTGTAAGTACCTTGTAGTGGAAGCTGTGCTTTAGTGGTACAAAAGAACTAAGGAGCAAGGTCCTTCTGCCATTTATACAAGGAAGACTGGGATCTGAGGAGGTAGAGACAGACAGAATCTCTGCTCTAAAGAAAAGGTCCCAGTTTATCCCCATTTTTCTAGTAGTTGGATAATGAGTAGCTACCAAAGGAAGAGGCTGGTACACTAAAGACACATCCGACTGAATAAGGACCAGAAGAAACTCTGTAGCTTGCAATCAGCAGGTCAGTGACATGATCACCCAAACTCGAAAGGGTCTTACCTATTCTTTCCAGTAGAAGGCGACAGTGCAGACACACTATGGGAGGATAAACACACACACACACACACCCCGAGTGTATTGTTATACTGATAGTGAACCATACTGCCTGCGTGGTTTCCCAAGCTTGTAATGAGACTGGCAGGTCACTGGATCAGCCTGATGCCCTAAGGGTTAATGCTCTGCACATGACAAATCTATGCTCAATTCCCAAATCCTGACTCTCACTCCTAGGGCCAGAAGAGGATGGAGTCGCTGTGGAGCCAGTGCCTGAGGAAGCCCTTAGAAGACAATGAGCATGGTAGAATTCAAAAAGTCTTAATGTAAGCTGTCCTAATTTATTAACAAGAGACTGATAATATCTGACAAATGACTGGAGATAAATTGTTAAGCAAAATGCAAATATGCCAGCAGCAGAAATGGAAAATTATAATAAAAGCTTTTATGACTGCAGGAAAATTCAAAGCTAATTTGTCCATTCAACTAAACCTTCAGTGTCATTGTGTTAGCTCTGTCAGAATGTTACATCAGTTAACATTCTAATTAGATCATTGTGGAGTGGTGTACATTGTAGATATTAGCTTAGATAGAGTAAAGAAGCTGCACAGGTTAGAAGGCTGGTGTCTAGTTCCTGCTGGGCAATATTGATTTAGACTGTCTCTTCCTTTAATGGACCCATCTTCTCTCCCACGCCCAATGGGAAACTTATATACTATACTTCAAGTCATCTCTTTGGCACTAAACAGCTAATACAGCTGATGTGGATATGATTTGCTCATTGCACATCTGTGACTCTAGAATTGCATCTGTAATATTCTTACTTTCAGCTATTACAGTTCAGAGTTAAAGCCCTGTATCCCTCATGTAGACATTTGCAAAGGATACACAAGGCATGATCAGAAGTTAAATCCTAAAGTCAGTAGAAATAGGTTACAATATTTTAGCTGCTTTCTCCCACAAAGCTCTTCACTGTATCTAATCATTTCATTTTCAAGGTAAGATCAAATTGATATGGGCTTAAGATTTGTGACAGACTTTCTGGAATAATTTGCACTTATGGACAAATCCTAGCCCGTCCTTTGAGGGTGAGGAGAGCCCTCTTGTAACAGAACTAGTGTGTTTCCACTGAGCAAAGAGTGGGGAAAGGATATGAAAAGGCTTCGGGGAGCAATGACCAGCAATAGTTCTGCTGGGCACTTGTTGTCTAATTACCAGAGCATCTAAGCCATCAAGAGAGACTTTAACGTATAGGAACAGTTAACTTCATCAGTTACCAATAAAATGTGATCAAATATACAGCACACTTCAGTTCATTGTTCAATGCTCAGCACACCTTCAATCAACCCTGTCAGTATATCTTAGGAACTTCATGTTCATGAGCAAACTCTTAAGCAGACTCACAATTAAGAGAATGGATATTTAGAGACCCATCCTCAGCTTGTGTAAATCAGCACCGTCAGTGGAGCTACCCTAGTTTACACCAGCTGAAGATGTAGCCCGAAATCTCTATTCTCTTAAACGTTATGCTTGTCAAAGTGGATCTCCCCTTTTGTGAGTAGCCCAGACAAAGCATAGCTTTATTAATGACCACCAAGGAACATTATTTAAATATCGGTAAAGTCTTATTAATGTTCTTTAAGGCCCAAACTCTCTTAAGATAAAGAGGCTGGAGCAATTATTTCAAGAATTAAGCTTGAACAATTATCAATTGCAATACATACTATTTCTTTTCTCCTCTAAGTCAGAATGGCAGTTCCCTCCAGATACAGGTATCTTACCCTCATGGATAGAGACAAGGAACATCACGCCTACCCCAAACAACATGTAGCCTCTTGCTGAGCAGGGAACAGGCAGGAGAGAGTACAAACTAGAGCAACAATATTAAAAAAAAAGAGGGCAAAAAATTGTAAATACAGAAAGGAAAAGACAGATGAGAATGGTAAAGAGAAGAGGGAACAGAGGCAGAAAGGGAGAGGAAAGAGATTGGATTGAAAAATAGAATAGTGGCAACTGTGCTGAGACATGGCACAAAGGGGCCAAAAGAAGGGAGGTTTCCACCCATCCACCAAGCCATCACAAGAGCGATATCAAAGGCAAGGATTAGGAACCACTGCACTGTACCTTTTATGGCTCTTCACAAGGTTCATGGACACAAATTGTGAATAGAATACTCAGGGCTAATTATTTAGCTTTGATTCAGGTTTGTAGCTAAATATATTTAATTGAGACAGAAGCCTTAGTAATAAATAATGACGCAGAAGGAGTTGAGAAATTAGAAATTCAGCACACATCCTTTCCTAAACAGCCTAACTAAAAATAAGTGTCTCTTTCACACACGCACTAGGGTATTTTGTATTCATTTTCATTAGACATATGATGAAAAGTATGATCCATTTTACAGAGAATGAAAGTACCATTCCACCTTGCTCTGTAGAAGTTATTTGGACTGGCTGGGATGAGGAGAGCTGCTTACAGACCATGCTAAAGCATATTATGTTTTCCAATTGGGATACTAAAACACTGTCTTATTATACAGAATTTGCCAATGTTATCTGAGATATCACAATTATTCCTTCGTCTAGGTGACAAGAAACCTTGAGGTATCTCCTATACCACTAGAGCTGGATGAACTATTTCAGAAGATATTATCCATTGCATTTAGCCCTTTTCTGTGTTTGTGAATTGTCTGTAGAGAGGTGACAATTTCCACACATTAATTCCTCATTCAAGATTTGTTGATGAAAGTTTTACATGAACGTATTTCAGTCTATAGGTTGCTCACAAACTCTTTGCTGAGAGCATTGCTTCAAGTCTTTCATATTCACAACTGTAAAGTTAACCTGCATGGATTGGACAGAGAGGTAACATGGTGAGGTTTTGTTCCCCAATTAGATGAGGAGACATTACACCAGCTGCGAATTTCCAGAGCTCAGCAGTACTCCATCTACAGCCTAGTTCCACCCAGGCCCAAATACTGGCCCTTTGCTGGGGGCTCTGTCATTCAGTGTTTCCTCATGCTGGGGGAATTCTTAGATGGCGAAATTTGCCAGTTGTGTGGCTCCTTTGTGTTGCTGTGGTTATCAAGAACTGGCTCAGGATCACTAAGCAGCAGCTACAGCAAGGCTGCCATTTTAGTGAGAAGATGAAGAGCTGGCCAATAAAAGTACCAAAGACTCAGACTTTCCCTCTCCACTTAAAAGTTCCTCATTTTCCTCAGTCATTTCAACATATTAAATAATCCCTTCTGCTCATTATAGGGGGTGGGTGGGTGGGTGGATGTATAAGTGTGAAAAAATGCCATACAAAATTGCTTTTGCTGTCTTATAATCAGCTGAGAGAACTGCTAACCTGATGGGCTACAGTAGTTGAGAAGTATGTTGTAAAAGCTTTATATTCAAATGCGGAAACAGTAAAATATTACACAAGCTGTTTGCTTGCAGTTCATGTAAACGAAAGAGGGCTTGAGCTAACCTTTGCAGATGAGAAAACAGAGAATAAATAGATCATCATCCCCTGAAGAAAGTGTTCTGCCAGCTATGGTGGATTTATGAATTCACATTGAGGAACATCTCTATATGGGGCTGAACTGTCTAGTCGTTTTAAAGATAAATATTACAGATGAGTGAATAATTCACTCATACAAATGTCTGGAAAAAAAACTAAATGGAGTGAGAGTACAGGTGATGTGAAATTGTAATGGTTATTCCAAGCCATATTTGCAAATAAATTTTTCCAGTATTCACTCAGCCCTTCTCAGTAGGCACAGAAACCTTTTAAATCACCCAAAATGGGAACAGGTGTGATTCTCCCAATATTAGCATTCATATTGGAAAAAGTTTGTTAATTTGGTCATCATTATGAATATAGAGCATAGTGCAGCATAGGGGAGCTGATACTGATCTTCCTAGAGGTAAATGAATCACTATATTCCCCGTAACACCTTCAATGTCAACCCCTTTTTTACAATCACAACGCAATATACATTGTTTTATAATTCAGGCAAAAAAGGGTATCTGTAACAGGGCTGTTACACTGCCAAGAACTCTGCATATTGTTTCTTCAAAAGGCAAGAAATTTTGCAGTTGACTCAAGTGTTAAAATCCTTTTGTACATAAACAGATTAACTTCATAAAAAAGGGGATTATTCAATTTATCATATAATCCCTTCTGTTCATTATAGCATTGCTGTGTATCTGTGTGTAGAAAAGTGTGCCCATTCACGATTGAACACAGACATAAGAACATAATCAGTTACTAAGATAAATAGGTAAAAGGCCATGAAACTCTTGCATACAAAGAGGAGGCCCAGTTTTAAGGTTCAATGTTAAACATTAAAAGTTAACATTTACGTTTTCCTCCTGGCTCCCTCTCTTACTGCAGTTCCCTTCTTAGTATATGCACAACGTGCCTCAGGTGGCACGTGACCAGGATTCATCAATGAATTTGGTCCGCTGGTTGGATCATTAGCTTCCCTGGGCTGGGCACTGACGGGGAAAGTGACATGAACGCTGATCCATGCCCCAGACTGTAGCTCCCTACCAAAGCTAGAAGCAATTTCTAGATCTTAGGAGTGAAAGAGTAACATCAACCCTTCATCCTTAGAATTGTCTGTTCATTTTCAGGGATCCTCTGAAATGCTGATATCCTCTTCATGTCTTGTTCCCACCTTCGCCAGCATAGTAACTGAATTGAGTAATGTTATCAGAGTAAATACTGGTGTGTAGTGGCACTGAAGACCAAGAGGAGGAAGCACCATTGTCCTTAATAATTTCATTCTCCTTCAGTTTGATCCCATCCCCTAGCCTCTCCTGTTATGGACTATAAGTCAGGCCCTATTCTGATCAGATCTCAGAAGACTCCCAAACCTCAGTATGGGTTTGATCCCATGAGTTTTACCATTGACTTCAATGGGAGCAGGGACAAACTCAGTAAGCCTTTCTAGCAGCTACCTGTATTTTTATCTCAACCAGAAAAGACGACATGCCAACAAAAGCAAGCCTTGTTCACTACGTAGATCTGCCTTAGCTCTATCCCATTACAAATAGCCACACTCCCGCAGAAGTAATTGAAATAGTCTACCATAACATAGCACAAATTCTATCAAAAGAAAATGGATCGGGGGAAATCGCACAGGGTTTTACTAATTCTCTCTCTCCAAAAATGGAATCATTTTTAGTATGTGATCTATGCATTGATGAATGCTTGCAGCTGGCCCATTAGCAGAGCTCTGCTGGAAATGTCACATTTTATTTTGCCAGCCTCGTTACTTGTTCTTTTCTGTACCATTTGAATTTGTCTTTGCTCTAATTCAAGGCGGAAAGCTCTGAATCAAACTTAGCATTCACTAAGGAATGTTTCCAAGGCAGACCTTGGTAAATATACAGTGTCTCAACTCCTCTCCAATAGCTGTAACCTTTTCAGTTTGAAGTGCTGGCCTTTGATGGCCTCCACTGTCCTTACTCATCGCAATGATCCTTCTGAGGCCTTCTATATGCTAATATCATCAAAGGCACTTTGCAACACCTCCCCCACTATAAGCACAGGTGGTCTTTGCTGTCCTCAATATATACTGAATGCTGAATAAAAATATTTCACTTTCAGTCATGCCAATAAAAGTTACATAGCTACAAAGATTTACATATAATTCTCAACCTTCTCGGTCAGAAGAGAACAGAGATTTACTGAACATTAATGTCTGATTTAGCCAATTTTCCTAAAATTGTATGCCCATATTTTGCACGTTTACTCAAGATAATTAAATCGTTTGCATCTGGTATGTGGGTGCGTATGCACGCGCAAGATCTTAGACATCTGAGCATCAAGTTTTGCTTGCCCCAAACTCACACATGTACAATTTAACAATAATTTGGGGCTGGGGTCTCTATGAAAATTGGCCCATCATGTGCTTTGTCCTGTGTGCAAATATCGGCTGTGACAGTCAGGCTGTGGCCTTGGAAAATTCACTTAACCTGTCTGTAGCCCTGATCCAGAGCTTTTGAAGTCAATGGAGACTCCCATTGATTCCGTGGACTTTGGATCAGACCCTAAATCTCTATCTCACAATCTATAAAATGGGAGTATTGTTATATACGTACATGTAGTGTATAGGAATTGAGTTGTATCTCTTTAAATGGTGTGTGAGCCCTCTGTAGATCAGGCTAGGGTGACCAGATGTCCCAATTTTATAGGAACAGTCCCAATATTTGGGGCTTTTTTTTTTTTTTTTTTTTTAAATATGGGCTCCTATTACTCCCCACACCATCCCAATTTTTCACACTTGCTATCTGGTCAACCTAGATCAGGCTTAGGCAAGCCCATGTGCAACCTTAAATTATGTCCCATAAACATCATCACTCGTGTCTGATTTATAGTCTTAGTATGAACTGCGTTCCCATAGGCCAATAGAAAATGTGTAACTCTGTGCTCTAAACTACTGTTACCTAGAGCCATAGCATGAATCGCTTACTTCAATCCCTGGGTAAATCTTTCCATCAACCCATTTGTGGCAGGATGGCAAGGAACTGATGTGACAGGTTTGATACCATTTCTTTTGACTAACAATATAAACTCTCTGGATGTGAACTGAGTTCCATTGCACTTACAATCTGCTCAAGAACTCCTATTCTGGAAAACAACAGGCTTAACTCCTCCATTATCTGAATTCACACAGAATACTTCTGGATATCTACATCAATCAAAAATATACATCCCCATAAATGGTCCATCATAGCTTATATGGATTCATTTGTCACTCCCAAGGATGTGAAGGAGCATTCTCAGGCATGCATTGCATTTGCTGACAACCATGATACTGCTTTGCCAGTTCCTCTATCTGTGTATCAACCCATAGTCACCACACAGAACTCCTAGCCAGAACTTTCATTTTTATAATTCCCAAATGACACCTCATGTAATTTTGGAGAACACATGAGCTTTGTAGGAATAACCATCCTGGCTCCACACACAGGCAACTTTGACACTCACTTAACTGCTCTTTTTCAGCAAAGAAAGCTCAAAACAGTTGTTTGTGTGCAGGGGGGAGCATCCATTTAATGCATCATTTTAGTCAGCACTAGATGATTTTTAGTTTTGAATTGTATCATGACATTTGTAACTGGCCAGAGTTCAATTTGTGCCACATATAACATTTCAATGGTCTCTGGTTCCCCTTCAGTATCTTTACCTGCTACATCCAATGGCAAATGAGTCAAGCAATCTACATTCACATATTGGTTGGTACTTTTGAATTTAATATAATAATGAGCACTGAAGAATATCACCTACCTCTGTAATCATGCTGCAGCCATTTCTGGGACTCCTTTCTTTGAGTTAAGGAATGAAACTAGAGGTTGATGATCTGCAGCCAGAGTTAATGGTTTCCCATAAAGAGATTAAGGATTTTTTTTAACTCTCCAGAATAAGCTCAGAGCTTCTCTATCAATTTGAGAATAGTTATGTTTCACAGAATAGGAGATCTGGAAGCAAAGCAATCTGTCTTTTAATGCGATTTTCCATCACATGTGAAATTATGGTTCCTATTCCATATCAGGAAGTGTCACAAGCAAATGTTATAGAATCACAGGGCTGGAATATAGATATAGGGCAGAATGGGACCTTGAGAGGTCATCTAGTCCATCCCCCCCCATGCAGAGGCAGGACCAAGTATTCCTAGACCATCCCTTACAGGTGTTTGTCCAACCTGTTCTTAAAAACCTCCAGTGACGGGGATTCCTCCCTGGGTAACCTGTTCCAGTACTTAACTCCTTCTTCAGCTATCCCTCGATGCGAGGATGATATTTTTGCCAAGGGGAGACATTGGTAAGTTTTTAAGTGGCTGAGGAGCCCAATTCTTGCCCTGCAGATTTTTTCCCCTAATATCTAACCTCCTTTGCTACAAATTAAGCTGATTACTTCTTGGCCTACGTTCAAAGGACATGGGAACACTTGATCACCGTCCTCTTTATAGCATTCTTTAACGTATTTGAAAACCTACCAGATACACCCCTCCCCCCCCCCCCCCGATGCAGTCCTCTTTTCTCAACACTAAACTTGCCCAGTTTTTTTAATGTTTCCTCATAGGTCAGGTTTTCTAAACCTTTTATCATTTTTGTTGCTCCTCTGGACTCTCTCCAGTTTGTCCACATCTTCCTTAAAATGTGGTGCCCAAACTGGACGCAATATTTCAGCTGAGAGCTCACACATGCTGAGTGGAGTGGAACAATGAATACACCCCAGAGTAGTATTTGCCTTTTTCACAACTGCATCATATTGTTACTTATATTCAATTTGTGATTCACTATAACACCAAGCTCCATTCAGTAGGACTACTTTCTGGGTATCAAAGTTAGGCTGACTGGTCTATAATTTCCTGGGTCCTCTTTGTTCCCCTCTTTAAAGATAAGTATTATGTTTGCCCTTCTCAGTCCTCTGGGACTTCACCCATCCTCCATGAGGAGACAAAAATGCATTGGTGTAAGAACCCCTTTGGATGCGATACACTTCTGGGCCTCATCAAAAGTCCTGGTATGTTGCGTGGATCAACATCATTTGTTCATTGTGTCCATTTAGAGGATGTGTCACAGGTTGGCTGGCCCTTTAAGACAAGTTGGGCTGAGCCCCACCTGTGCAGATTAGATACTCCCTACCACCATCTGGTCCTGATCAACAAGGTGATTTATTTAAAAGGGCTAGAAAACTCAGATTGAGAGTGGAATCACAAAAAATGGGCAGGCTTCTGTGGAAGGCCCTGAGTGATGTTCTGCAGGAGATTGTGAGGGGACTCAGGGAAGGAGCCTGGGAGTCAGGACTCCATCTCAGAACCATAGAGAGACTGAAGGTAACCAAGAAGGGACTGTGAACCAAGCCAGAAGCTCAAGTGGGAGGAAAATACTTTTGGTTTTGTTGGGACTTTTGTTGCTCTGAAAGAGGATTGAACTCAGTGACCCAGCCAGAGGCACTAGCCCCAAGCATGTGGGGAGAGACAGAAAATCATGGGAGGAGGAAATTGAGGCAGTGTGCCTGCAGCATCACACTGAGCCAGCAGAGGGTGCTACAGAGCAGGCACACCCTATGACAGGATGTAACACTGTTGGTATGTTAAGCAAGAAACTATGGTAATAGCTGACCATCCCCAGAAAGGAACATAATTACAAAATACTTTGTGGTTGGGGTGCTTTAAGATAGCTTCAACCTTGTCTTGTGGCTTATGCAAAACTGTATCAGAAATAATGCCACAATCGATAATTGGAAAAATTCAGATTTTAATTTGTTTGCTCCAAGACCATATTCAGATGTCCTCACAAGTATCTTTTGGAAGTTCTCAGGGAGCTCTTCATCGCTACCTCCCATGACCAGTATATTGTCCAAGTAACACTGACTGCCAGGAATACACTTTAATACCTGTGCCATGGCTGTGGACTCATTTCCATACGATACTGTGAATTTCCCAAAATATAACTGGGTTAAAAAAATTAGATAAGTTGATGGAGGAAAGGTCCATCAATGGCTATTAGCAAATATGGTCAGGGATGCAAACCCATGCTACGGGTGGCCCTAAACCTCCAACTACTAGAAGCAGGGTCTGGACGGCAGAGACTGAATGACTGGATAATTGCCCTGTTCTGTTCATTCCCTCTGAAGCATCTGGCACTGGCCACTGTTGGAAGACAGGATACTGGGCTAGGTGGACCACTATAGCCATTTTTATGGATGCTACTCCACACATTTGCCTGCTATATTGTAATAAGCTCATGTCTGTTAATTGTGAGGTTCTTCTTGTGATTCTTTTCAGTCTCCATTTATAGGTAGGGCTTCAGCAAAGCTGATGTTGCAGAAACATTTATTTTAACTTAATTCATTAATGTTTGTAAAGTGCTGGGAAGATGTAAAGAGCATATAATCCTTCAGAATATTAATATTATGACTTCAAATACTAAACAATATTATTGGATACAATTGTTGTCCTGTAGATATCAGTGGGACTCTATTATAGGCATTTAGAGCCAAATTCTGCCTTTAGATTAAATTACTTGACCAATATTTGGCCATATAGTAACAGAATTTGGCCCTACATGATTTTATTTGCTGTCCTCGACTGCAAAGTTATCATCTCACCAAGGGATTTTTTTAAAATCACTTTTGCCAACATTGCTTTTTTTGTAATTACAAATTTCATTCACGCTCTAAAAATGCACAGCAGCTATTTTCTCCAAGAATTGTATTAAGAAACAGACTGTTTTGCCACCTCTCTACCCGGTCACTACGTGTGTCAGCCAATGAGAATCTCAGCATAAACAAACTTTTGATTTGGTTGCTGGAGCAGGAAGCCTGTCACTGGTCACAACTCAGCATTTTTCTGCATCTTGGCCCTATCCAGATGGCCTAGAACAGTGTTTTTCAACCTTTTTTTGGGCAAAGGCACACTTGTTTCATGAAAAAAATCACGAGGCACACCACCATTAGAAAATGTTAAAAAATTTAACTCTGTGCCTATATTGACTATATATAAAGTAATTCTCTTGAATAGGAATCAAATAAACACAAAGAAAGTATTTTATAATTACTTTATTATGAAATAGTAAGTAAACAGAAATATGAAAAATTATAAAATACTTTATTCAGTGCGCAACCTGGGCCTGTTTGGCTGAACACAAAGCTGATATTCTGAGCTATTTATAGTCCTTAACATCAGTGGTGGGATTCAAAAATTTTAGTAACCAGTTCCGACATTCAAGCATGGTTTAATATTTTTTTCCCACGGCACACCAGGCAACATCTCGCGGCACACTAGTGTGCCGCGGAACAGTGGTTGAAAAACACTGGCCTAGAAAATGCTGCTCTTGACTATCTAAAGCGCCATTTTGCTCTTCTTTTATTGGCCGTGATAGCTGTGTAGCCACTGAAAATCCAGCTAACTACTTCTTCCTTCATGAATGGTTAAAGGCTGAGCAGAAACTTGCATAAAACCAGGCAACACTTCATACAACTCCCATTTCAAACTAAGCTCATCTTGCACTAACATCAGATGAGGAAATCCAACCTTCTACCCAATCAAGACTTCACATCAATTAAGTGAACAGCAGGGTTAGCACATTTCTTAATTATAATTACAAACACACTGTAGTTTTTCTAGTGATGAAAGCTCATCCCATCTCATCAGGTTAAATCATCTTTGGGTTTTTTGATGAACTAAGTAAATGCAATGGGATGTCAGCAGCACCTCATGCTGCTTTATATCAGATGCAATGCTGGTAGTATATTTGGGGCTTTTGGTCTCTAGGCTGGCAATACATAGGCGTAATGCACATAGCCAAGAGTTAATGCTCCAGGGCAGATTAGCAATAGCGTCACTCTCTTATAGAATTCTTTCCTTGTTCTCTTTAAGAGTCTGACACCAGTTTCAGGGCAACTGCTTGTCAGGCTCTTCCAGCCGCAGGCTACGGTGATGAGTTTACAGCTGGGGGTGGGGAGGGAGGGGGAGAGAGAGAGGGGTCAGGCTAGAAAGAAGTACTTGCTAGCAACAGTAGCCAGGAAAAAAGTACTATAAGGCCCTACAGCTCTAGCCTATAAATAAGAAACCTGCAACCGAGGGCGGCTGAAAAGCGATATGATTAATCTGAGTCATTCATCTCATCTCAGTCAACTGCATTAAAAATGTAACACTGTCATGAGACTTCATATACTTTAATACCACAGTTTGTGGCCTATGAAAAACTTAGACAGCAACAAACACTCCACACCTCAAATTTATTTCTAAATTTGTTTATCCTGATATACAGGTGATATCCATACACTGTTCAGCACACTAAAAGTGTCCATCGGATAAATTCAACTGTCAGTTACTTTCAGTACTTACCAATAATATTCTGACAAGGTGAATATAATCATTAGGACATGTATTTTAGGGGTATATTTTCTCATCTCTGTGTGGAGGATTTTCCCACTTGTCTTCCATTAGTACAAATTGGGAGCTACGTGAATACACCAATGTAGCAACTCCAAACAACCCCTTTTGATATATATCCCATTACAATCAAGAGTATCTCAAAGAGAATCTATATTACAATTCTAGTGCTTGGTTAAAAAAAAGTGCAATGACTGTTAAACATAATGAAAAGTAACTACTTTGTGTGTGGCGTGGTGGTTTCTTACACTTTAATAAACTAAAATAATATTGTCTATTTCAATTTTAGCTTTCAAAATATTACAGGAACTTACCCCACACGAAAGGCCAATTTGAGCCTTAATCTGTGAAAGTCAGTGGAGTTATACTAGGGATGAATTTGGCCAGTTGAGCTAACTATCAACAACATTAGAACATTTTGAGAGGTGTAATGGGACTCCTCCTATGTGTGTAATCTCTTCAACCAAGGTCCATTGGGATTTCTTCTATGCTTGCAAGACACTGGCTAATCCTGTGGGATCATGTCTCTGTCTAATGATTGGTCCACATAGAAAATAAAATCTTACCTGTTATGGTACAGAGAATTAAGAATTATTCCATTAGCTCAAGAGGTTGGGCTGGTGCTTTTGGTACCAAAGGTCAAGAGTTTTATCCCTATTGAGGAATTTAGCATCTGTAGGATTGAAGCAATGGAGCTATTACAAAATGGTACTCCCAATAAAATCTTGTGGACATAGAATGTTTCAGAATTTCATCTAATACAGAATATGTAATACACTGGCTAAGTATGTATGACCCTGTTTCCCTGTAGTGAGTAATTCACACAGATGACTAGGGCCTCCCACTTAGTCACAGTTGGTAGAGTCACTACTTTCGTTCAAGTGCTAGAGGCCAAAGGATCATTATCAAATTACTATTATGGGAGAGAGTATGCAAATATGATTTTGTAATGCTAGCAGGGATATGGCTATGCTAATACCTCTATTACATTTCTGAGTATACCTAGTAAGAAGTAGGGATGGAATTTACAGAGGCACTCAGCATCGACCTAACAGAGTTCCCAGTGAGGTTAGTTTATTTCCTGTACAAGCACTAGTCTGACCAATGACGAGCACTTTTGAAAATTCCACCCTCAATGTTTCCAGAAGCCAGAGCAGACTCAGATTACGCTGAATGCTTGTGCAGTTAATCAAATTTTTCCTCTTCTCTCCTGAGGACCCAGACCCGAGTGCTTACTGAAAGATTAAAACATTTTGCATTTTGAGCCTGACCCCACACCCCTGCACAGCCAATGAAAGCTTTGCCATTGACTTCAATGGGCACAGGGTCTGTGCTGAAAGTCTTCCGTCTATCCCAGCTGATAACCAGGGTCCATGTATATTTGTGTAACCACAGATTCATTATATATTGATGGTTTTAGAAATATTTCACCAGGTGAGCATGAAAACTGGAAGATATGCAAGCAGCAGTAAGTGGGCATAAAAACAACAAGGAATCTGGTGGCACCTTAAAGACTAACAGATTTATTTGGGCATAAGCTTTCGTGGGTAAAAAACCTCACTTCGGTTTTTTACCCACAAAAGCTTATGCCCAAATAAATCTGTTAGTCTTTAAGGTGCCACCAGACTCCTTGTTGTTTTTGTGGATATAGACTAACACGTCTACCTCCTGATACTGGGCATAAAAAGGCTCTCAAACTACGATTAAAGGAGTGAGCACTGTTTGTAGAGGCATTTTGCACACTTTTTAACAGCTACATAATGTCTCTTTTTCTCCCTTACCTAAACTTTTTTAGAAAAGCAATCCCTCAAATTCTTAAACTGAGATGTTAGGATCTGACACAGCATTCACTCATATCCTGGTTGTATCAGTCACATTGTGTTTTCTGTGCTGTGACTAAATGCTACATGACTGATATCAGACTGATGGGATTAGACAATAAAAATTAGATCTTTTCCTTGAAACCATGATTGAAAACTAGGGTGAGGGTCGTGTGTTTGCTTTTTAAGGAAAAAGCACTATATAAACGAAGATAGAAAGGGAACCACAGTTGAAAGCCCACATTCAAACACTTTCTAACTTTAATGACACTTAGATCTGAATCCAGATGCAAATTTAATCATTTGGGACAATTTCTTTTGGAAACAAGAATATTTAATCCAGCTCTAACCCATCATCTACAGATCAATACATTCTATCTAGAACTGTAGAATGCAATTTACCATCTGAGCTTGAAGCACCTGTTTTGATACCCAAGTCAATATTCTTAAACATGTTCCCTAGGAAAATTAACTATTATCTGTCCCACAACTCAAAGTCTGAATGTTATTTAGTGGCATTGCTGGAAATAATCAACATCCTAAAGATCTTGTCCTTAGTAAAATAGAAGAGGAAGGAATAAAAAAATTGCAGTGCAGATGTGAGGCAGAGTTTTTCCTGAATAGTTTTTCACAGGGCATAACAGTGGCCCCACAGTATGCCAACATTTTTATGGCTGACTTAGAACAACGGTTCCTCAGCTCTCATCCCCTAATGCCCCTACTCTACTTGCATTACATTGATGACATCTTCATCATCTGGACCCATGGAAAAGAAGCCCTTGAGGAATTCTACCATGATTTCAACAATTTCCATCCCACCATCAACCTCAGCCTGGACCAGTCCACACAAGAGATCCACTTCCTGGACACTACAATGCTAATAACTGATGGTCACATAAACATCACCCTATACCAGAAACCTACTGACCACTATACTTACCTACATGCCTCCAGCTTTCATCCAGACCACACCACACGATCCATTGTCTACAGCCAAGCTCTAAGATACAACCACATTTGCTCCAACCCCTCAGACAGAGACAAACACCTACACGATTCCTATCAAGCATTCTTACAATTACAATACCCACCTGCTGAAGTGAAGAAACAGATTGACAGAGCCAGAAGAGTACCCAGAAGTCACCTACTACAGGACAGGCCCAACAAAGAAAGTAACAGAACGCCACTAGCCATCACCTTCAGCCCCCAACTAAAAGCTCTCCAGCGCATCATCAAGGATCTACAACCTATCCTGAAGGATGATCCCGCACTCTCACAGATCTTGGGAGACAGACCAGACCTCGCATATAGACAGCCCCCCAACCTGAAGCAAATACTCACCAGCAACCACACACCACACAACAAAAACACTAACCCAGGAACCTATCCTTGCAACAAAGCCCGTTGCCAACTCTGTCCACATATCTATTCAGGGACACCATCATAGAAGCTAAACACATCAGTCACACTATCAGAGGCTCGGTCACCTGCACATCTACCAATGTGATATATGCCATCACCTGCCAGCAATGCCCCTCTGCCCTGTACATTGGCCAAACCGGACAGTCTCTACGCAAAAGAATAAATGGACACAAATCAGACATCAAGAATTATAACATTCAAAAACCAGTCGGAAAATACTTCAACCTCCCTGGTCACTTGATTACAGACCTCAAAGTCGCAATACTCCAAGAAAAAAAATTCAAAAACAGACTCTAACGAGAAACTGCAGAATTGGAATTAATTTTCAAACTGGACACCATTAAATTTGGCTTGAATAAAGACTGGGAGTGGATGGGTCATTACACAAAGTAAAACCTATTTCCCGATGCTAATTTTCCCCCCTACTGTTACTCACAACTTCTTGTCAACTGTTGGAAATGGGCCATCCTGATTATCACTACAAAAGTTTTTTTTCTCCTGCTGATAATAGCCCACCTTAAATGATTACTCTCATTATAATTAATTTGGCAACACCTCTACGTATATATATATTCCTACTGTATTTTCCACTGGATGCATCCGATGAAGTGGGTTTTAGCCCATGAAAGCTTATGCTCAAATAAATTTGTTAGTCTCTAAGGTCTGGTCTACACTAACCCCCAAATTCGAACTAAGGTACGCGCTACGTGAATAACGTAGCTGAAGTCGACATACCTTAGTTCGAACTTACCGCGTTTCAGACGCGGTCCACACGCGGCAGGCAGGCTCCCCGTCGACTCCGCAGTACTCCTCTCGCCGAGCTGGAGTACCGCAGTCGACGGCGAGCGCTTCCGGGATCGATATATCGCGTCGAGACCAGACGCGATAAATCGAACCCGGAAGTTCGATTGCCAGCTGTCGAACTACCGCGGTAGTGTAGACCTGGCCTAAGGTGCCACAATTACTCCTCGTTCTTATTCCCAAGCTTGTTTCTTAACTGTCAAGTGAATATAAATTGTCCCAGTACAATGGACCGCACAGTAAGTGCTTAGGCAAATTACCCCATCTACAGATGCTGGAGGCATTGTGCCTCAGTACAGCACAATGCCTCCAGGAGAAAGGAGAGATGCAGCTTCTGCACTGCCATGGGATTGGGTACAGAATGCAACCCCCACCAGCATGGAGCCAACTCTGCTTTCTGGTGCAGGGGCAAGGTACAGTCAGAAACTGGTTCCCTCTGGAGAACCTATTGCTGATAGAAGTGCTAGAATCAAACACACCTCGCACAGCAAGTGTTACCATTGCTACTGGCCCTTAAGTGGATGTATAAGGAAAGGAAATTCTCAGCTCCTCATGCCCTGCAGGAGCAATTCACAATATGGCCCTTATGCTCTGTAGAGCCATTTGAAGTTGAAGTGTCAAAAAAGCGCTATTATTAATAATAATAATGCAATTAAATTGATTCATTTTGCAGTGATCTGTTTAAAGGAAGTGACTGGGATGTCATTGAATCATGCTGTCCAGACAATTGAACCAGGTCATGCCATGTTGATGTTCAGTAATTTAGCTTACTAGACCTCTTTCTGTTTAGTGAATAATGCTAAACTAAGCTTACTGAATAACTGGGTGCAAATCTGAGAACTCCGAAAAGTCAACATAAGCATCTTGTACTCAATAAACCAAGGCTGTCCACAGGGACCAGGTCATAAAGAGGTCATCTACTGCTAGCTTTCAAGATATTATAGGTCAGCCCTTCCTCGAATTTAAAAAAAAAATGGGTTAATTGTTTGTAACACAGAACACAATTTTTCAATCTATAAGCCGGATAGATTTACCACAATCCTTGATCAGCAGCTGTAATGGGTGGTTCAGTGATCAACAGGTGCTGCTTTATATTGATGGCAACTGCAGTTAAAATCATTTATGATTGGATTAGATCTGATGGGTGATTAGAGTGAAATTTGTTTATATACTCTATTGGTTGAATTTTTAGGAATAAATAATATATTGGTAGGAGTCATAACAGGTCCATAAACTACTCAGAAATGGGGGGGGAGGGGAGAGCTAATATTATTCACAATAAATAATCCAACAAACTCTGTCTTTCAGAATATGTCTAGACTGCAAAAAATGGTGTATTTTGAACTCCAGTTAGCTAACTTTAATTAGCTAGCAATGAAGATACAGTTTTTAACTCAGTTTAGCAGCTCAAGTTAAAACCCGTAGGGGAGCTGGGGTTTAACTTGAGCTGTTAACCCAAATCAAAAGCCCAGTTGTCATGTCTTCACTGATACTTTAACCAAGGTCAGAACACTGGGGAAGGAGGGTTGTTTGCTTTGCAGTGAAGTCATACCCAAAATACCTGATTGATCCCACAGGTCAGAGAACTAGACCCTGGGTGAAAGGAAAGAGGCTCATGTCCATGATGTCTCGTCACAATGAACTGAATTTAATGCAAGACATTGCACCCAAAAGTGGGGGTGCAGGTGAAATTTTGTAACAGTAAGTACCGATTTTACTATCTGGCTCTAGTGGTTTTCCCCAATATAATCCCACCCACATTCCTGGATACAGGCCTCACAGCACAGTTATCCTCTGGTAAGTGTTCTGAATACACAGTATACCCAGCAGGTGCTGAACAACACCAGATCCTTGAGAGAGAGCCCCTCCAAATGGCCACAACAGTTCTAGGTGTCTGACAAAACAAAAGCCTACATTTATCATGTTCATTGTTGTCTGTCATCTTCTTACATTTTATTTGCCACTAGATCTAAGCAGATTCCAAACTAAAGGTATTTAAACATTAAGAACAGAGTTGCTTCAATTAATCTATATACAAACAATTATGCTTACATACAATGGCCACAATTTTCACACGAGTGCTTAAAGCTAGGTCCCTGAACCCATATTTACATATCTAAAGCAGCAGTCTTATTTTCAGAGGTGCTGAGCACCTATAACTCTCCTGAAATCAATGGGCTATGTTTACTAAGGGGCTTAAATCTAGATTTAGATGCCTAACTTTTGGCACCCAGGCCAAGAATTTCAAAAACAATTGGAGATATTGGGTGCCGCAATTTCTAAGTGTCCTGCTTGAGAAGCCTTAAAGGTAACTGACTTTTAGAGCGGATCAATGTACTTTCTTTTTAGCACTTTCTGTAAATCTGGTTTTTTAAGGGACAGAAAAATTGAGGCACAAAACCACAAGTCACTTCTGAAAATTTTGTCCCATAATCTTTCTGCCCTTATATTTAACCACTGAGGACCTTTGTTTGCTAGAGTCCATCTGTTTCTACTGCTTATCCCCCACTCAAAGTCATAATCACAATGGGTACTGCAGAAACACCTTCTTCTTCTAGCCTTAGTCCTATCTATAGGTTCAGCTCTTCAAGTTCTTTTCTCCATTCCAGTCTGTCTTGAAGCATTTCCTCAGAAACTCCACAGCTAATCAGATCCTTTTATATGACATCCCTCCATCTAGTTTTGGGTGTTTCAACCCATCTCTTATCCTCCACTTCCAAGTTGAACACCCTGTATCCTATATCTTATTATGATCTTCTTCCACATCCCTAAACCATCTAGGCCTAGGTTCTATCAGATTTTCTATTATTGGTATAACTCTTAAGAAACAAAGAGCCTGTTTTCATGCAAATTTCCTGTAATACCCAAGGCTGAGGAGAGAGCTATACAAAAAATACTGTGCATGAAAGCCTGTTCAAAACATAATTGTGTCTAAATACATCTTTGAACCTTTTCCACTATGAACACCTTCTTTTTTCCTGTTGTACATTTCTCCATTGTCTTTAATAAAGCTCTTTGTAAGCCTCTGAGGTTGGGGAGCTTTTTAACAGCTTACGCCTGAGTGCATTCTGCGCCAAAATATTAAAAATTCTGCAAGTTTTATTTGTCAATGGCACACAGGCCATTGGCTGCACAAAGGTAGGAGATCACCCTGCAGCCCCCCCATCCCCGGACCATGGACTCAGCGGTGAGGCTGCACCCAACCCTGACACAGCGCAAGGCCTGGGCCTGCCCCAGAAACACCCTGAGGCCCAGCCCCTCTGCACCAGGTGTGGGGCAGACAGGCTCAACCAGGCAGGATCCAAGTGTGGAGGGGCTCAGAGTGGGGAGATCCAGGTGTGGGGTGAGAGGGTTCTGCGTGTGACAATCTGGGTGCAGGCAGCTCAGTGGGGGGATTAGGTGTGGGGGGATCTGGATGCAGGGAGGCTCGTGGGGGGTGGGTCCAAGTGCAGAGGCAATGGTACTCTGCAGGGGCTTTCAGGTGAAGGTGGTTGGGGCTCAGCAGAGGGGTCCAGGTGTGAGGGTCTCAGTGGAGGTGTCTGGGTATAGCTAGTTGGGGGTCAGTGGTATGGGGGTCTGGATGTGGGGGCTTAGGGTGGTGCAGAGGGTGGAGCATTGGGGGGGTTGAGTACAGGGAGCTCAGTGGGGGGTGGTCTGGATGCAGGGGTGGGGGTCCAAAGGCACAGAGTCTGGGTGCAGTGGGACTCCAGATGCAGGGGTTGAGGTTCAGTGGAGTGGGGTTCGGGTATGGAGGGCTAAGGGAGTTTTGGATGTACCCGGTGAGGCTTGGCAGGGGTGTCTAGGTATGGGAGGTCCAGATTCATAGCGGTTGGGTGGATGGGGGAGCAGCTCCCCATACAGTGATTCCCCATGACACACACAGCTGAGGAGCAATGGGGGCAGGAAGCAGAGGAGGATGCTGAGCTTCCGGCAGCTGGGGGAGGTTTCTGGGGGTTGGTCTGAAATGGAAGCCCCATCCTCTCCTGCCTCCAGCCCAGCCAGGACTAGCAGCTGATTCTGGCTCAGGGTAGGAGCCACTGGCTGGGGTGTCCCCAGCCCCACAGTGATTTACCTCTCAGCCGGCTGCTCCGGGTGCCTGAAACGATGTACCTGCACTGCTAGGGAGTGGTGTCTGACTGCTCTTGCAGCTTTCCTTTGCTTCCTGGTCAGAAAGTAATTTTTCTGGGGGGGAAGCAAAAAAAAATCGGTGGGAGACATGAATTCTGCGCATGCGCAGTGGCACAAAATTCCCCCAGGAGTAACAGCTGCTACAACAACAACAAACAACAACCTGCCTTTTCACTTCTAGGCAGGTGTTTCTAACCATTTGCAGCCTTCACAAACAATTTAGTTTTATAAGATCTCCATGCCACCTCATAGCTGGTCATGTTTAATATTGATATTACATATGCTCTACGCACACCAAAATTGCACTTTAATGAGGAAGACTTCTGAATTAGTGAAAAGAAACAAATTAGGTTAGGGTATCTTTAAACAACTGAGTCAATGCCATTTTTCTCTTTTTTTCACAGAAACATTAAAATAATAAAATGAGAAATGACTTGGGAGGGGGTTGGAAATCACCATTTACCTTGTGGTCTTTAGAAGCTAAAAACTAAATTACTGTAATTGGCAGTTTATTAACAGGAAAATTATGCTAAATAGCTTCATGTTGCTGTCAGGAATTATATTCAGTAAGCTATGAAGATGGGCCCCTTAGTGTAACATTTGCATTTGCTCATTTAGGAAGAACAATGGTAATAGATGAGTGAAGCATGTACAAATTATATACCAAAGAACATTTGCATGGCTGTAAAAAGGATATCTTGATACCAGCATGATTAAGCCTTTTGTTCATTAAGCTACAGTATCTACTTAAGGAGGGAGAGGGAGGGGGGAAAAAACACTAACTTTATTTAGAGGCGTGTAAAAAATGAACTCTAGTCCAAACCACTCGGATTTCAAGCAGGACTAGACTATAATGGCAGTGATCATTTTATATTTATTATGCTGCACCAGTACCGGTTTTCCTCATTTTGGATGGAGACTGAAGATGTGATAACAACATGCTCATATCCCACATCAAACTGTGGATATTCCTTTCCCAAAACATTCCCACGCCCACCCGCTGTTCTCTAACTTCGGGAAGGAAGGTGTGGGGGGCATAGTATATCCACACAGATAGGAGGCAGTGCAATGAGCAAAATGGTCTTGTTATTGGGTTCTCATGACTTCATGCTGGCAGTCTTTATTTGATTCTCTTCTCCCTCTTTCTGTTAGTTGTTTTCATTACCTCTCCTGTCTCTTTTGTATTTGACATTTCACAAGGAAGGCTAACTTTAAATATCACCCGTACCTGTAAGCTGCAGGGAAGACCATAGTAAAGCAGAAGAAAACTGGGTCATTTTAATGTCCTGATGAAAACCAGCAGGGACAGCGCATTAAGCAACATGGACCGCCTCTGTAAAACCAGGACACAATGTCCTCCTACTCTCTACCTGTACATAACTGTCTATTTTACCAGGAGTCTCTGAAGCATAGAATAAAGAGAGTTCAAATAAGTTATTTAGTAACTCTTGAATTCAACTGGTTTGAGGAGAAAATTGTTTCTTTAAATTCATCGCTATCAGGATTTGAAAAGTCCCTGGAGTTAGCATCATTCCTACCTGTGCTATTTTTCTGGGAATTAGTGACACACAGTACTATTATTTGGTTGATTTGAATTCATTCGTGAAGATGATCTAAGGAAAAATGGCTTTGGGGGATGAAATGGCAAAACTACACCTTCTGGGAAAAAATCATGAATTATCCTTGGTGGCAATTTCCCATTCTGATCTCCTCTTACATTAGCAAGTAGTCCTACTGGGCCAGATCCTCCACTGATGTAAATCATGTAGCTCCACTGACTTCAATGGAGCTATGCTAATTTACACCATCCCAGTCTTCAATGGGAGTATCTCCATGAGTAAGGGCTATAGGGCCAGACTTTTATTCCAAACACCTTTCCATAATATGAGGAAGTCTAGCTGTCAGAGATTATATTTACAGAATACTTCAGGTGAGAGCTCTTCTTGCCCAACAATGCTAATCACCTGTTCACACAGACAAGGTATGCAATTATTTGGGTAGGTTAAAACTCCCTAGCAAGTCCATCAAAATCATTTACAGTCTCTGGTATGATACTATCCCTTTGATGACTCACAATGAGGAAATGTATATTCAACACATTTATATAAGGAATAGTGGTGTTTTATTTGGCTTGATCATATAATAATTCAATTTATTGAAGCCACTTAGCTTAAGTAGATTGCTCTCTGGCAGTATTCTACCTCCGTATAATACAAGATGGGTGCAAGACACCTTTACTGTTTGTATGAGGTCATTTATATCTAAGTCTTTAGCACATGCGTTGCTGGTACAGAGAACAGTAATGTCATTTCAGGCCCATGAATTCAATGGGAGTTTGCCACTGGCATCAATCGGAGCAGGAGAAGGCTTTAATCTCATTGCTCATACTGTTTTGTGGCTCAAGAAAGAGAATGTTTTGTGCATTTACATGAATTAGGCATTATGGGCAGGGTCACTGCAATACAGGTGAATTTTGTAGACTGGGAAAATATTGTAGCAATGTCAGCAAGAGGTGTATCATTCAGTATATTTCAACATTCTTACCATGTTCTCCAACTATGGAAATTTTGCTACCTATAGTTCTGCCGTGCAGGGGTCGGTATCATTTTGATGAGATTTAGCAGAATGAATGCAGACTAGTCGAGTCTCAGAACTAAAACTCAGTGCATTATTTACAACGAACAACAAATCCAACAAATTTGGCCTCATTCTTTGCTTGCAGATATCCAGGAGCAAATCACAGTTACCGCAAAATAAGTCATTTGATTAACATTTTTGACTCTATAACTGACTGGAAATAAATCTTCGGAAGTGCTCTCTACTTCCTATTCAGCTTAAGTTGGGTCATTGGTTTGATTGGCCAGACAAATCACATGGTCTTTATTATATTTCCTTTCCCTGATTGAATCAGTGCAGAAAACATTTCTAATGCTAATACTTCCATGTAAAAAATTAAAAATTTCTTTCCATGAACTTTAGTTCAGCATCTGATATCACCAACGGTAGGCAGATGCTATTCTTTGAAGCCTATCAGAAATTTCTTTCAAGGTAGGCATGCCAAATATATACTGTATGCAAAGATTTTACTGTTGCTTTTGTGAAACATTTCATGAGAGAATGAACCACATACGTCTGATACTAGTCACCTCAATTAATGCACTACTGGAAGGAGCCCAGATATTACAGTTATGAAGGCAGGATAGGAATCTATTTAGAATATAATGGAATCTATATTTTCTA
This sequence comes from Emys orbicularis, assembly GCF_028017835.1. Classification (NCBI taxonomy): domain Eukaryota; kingdom Metazoa; phylum Chordata; order Testudines; family Emydidae; genus Emys; species Emys orbicularis. The sequence goes on from NC_088690.1 coordinate 100,770,488, forward strand.
GTAAAAAAAAATCCTTAAAATGTCCTTTGTTTTACATTTAAGATCTAAATCCACATAGATACCTGTGTAGCACCAGTACACTTCGGGCTTTAGTCAGAACCATACACCTGGAACAGATTTACTTTCCCCTCCATGCCAACTTGGTCGGGGGTAGTGATGTCAAGGCTCCGTCCACCCACTCCATGCCTAGCTGCATAGGAGGGAGCGTAGTGGCCCTACAGAGGCTACTCTTCCTTCCACACTACGACCCGCCATGTGGGGCAACTTCTATCCTTACCCCCCAAATTGCCCTGCAGAGGTGCGTAACACAGGTCACAACTGTGCCTGTAATAACTAACCACACAGTAACAATTTGAAACAATGACAACAACTTGGTCACTACTCTATTATGAGCACAGTCCAACACCCATTGAAGATAATGGGAGTCTTTCCATTGATTTCAGTGGGCATTAGATTAGGCTCTATATGCAGGTTTAAAACAAATAAAAGGAAGTTCTTCTTCACACAGCGCACAGTCAACTTGTGGAACTCCTTACCTGAGGAGGTTGCGAAGGCTAGGAGTATAACCGCGTTTAAAAGAGAACTGGATAAATTCATGGAGGTTAGGTCCAATAATGGCTATTAGCCACGATGAGTAAGGAATGGTGTCCCTAGACTCTGTTTGTCAGAGGGTGGAGATGGATGGCAGGAGAGAGATCACTTGATCATTACCTGTTAGGTTTACTCCCTCGGGGGCACCTGGCATTGGCCACTGTCAGTAGACAGGATACTGGGCTAGATGGACCTTTGGTCTGACCCAGTACGGCCGTTCTTATGTTATGTTCTAATACTGCTCTCATCTGAAGTCCCTTCTATTTCCTTAACACAATGCATTACCTGGAAGTGTTGGAGAAGTGCCTCACTCCAGTTTAAGCCAGCTCCAATGACCCCAGAACGTAATTCTTTGTAGCAAAGCATACATAGGCTGTAAAAGCGGAGTTCAATGACCAACTTTAATGGGGAAATAGTCTCCAGACTTGGAGAAGGGAAGATTGCACAGAGGAGAAGACTGTTGAACAATAACCACGGAGCTCTTTTAAAAGCTGAAAGGCAAATCAAATTTTGAATACTGAAGATGAAAAAGTTTAAATATTCCCCACTCGCCTGGTTTACTGGACTGAAATGGAAAGAAAAAAAGGCCTATCTGTTACATACATGACAGATAAAACACTCTGCTCTGTGAAAGCTCTTCCATTTACCCAAGTCCCAGAACTTCCCTTGTTAATTAATATTTTTAATTACTGTAGAGCTGGAAATTAAAATCAGTACTGTATCTATTTGACAAATATATATTCCATACATATCTCAGCCACCGTACTATTATTTTGAATCACCTTTTGGCATTGGAAGATTATGTCACAATCAAAACTTGTTTGTTTGTTTTTTATATTGAAATTGCCCCTGCAAACGGCCAGCAGATGCAGCATTTATGTCTTCAAAATAGGACATGAGTGATGATAGGAGATTTAAGTGATGCACAGGCTTGTGCTAGGCCTCTCCATAGGGGTGAACTTCACCCTCAGAGTTTTATCAATAGCTTGGGCCTGATTCACGTATACACACAAAAATGATTTCACCGCATGTTAAGCAATGGGGATTATTGTTTAGCTTGTCGGAAAAGATGTGCTGCCCCTTTAAGGCCTAGAGCAGTGCTTCCCAAACTAGGGTTCGTGAACCCCTGGGGGTTCACAAAATGTGACAGGGGATTCTAGGGGGAAAATTCCCTAATGGCGGACAGAGCTGTCCATAGGGACCCCAGGCAGCAGGGGCCAGCAGCACAGAGCCTTGGGGACTTCCAAGAGCTAAGCAGATCAAAGCAAGCATATCTATCACACTGAGGAGATTTAAACTTCAAGACTCCTTATATGAAATAGAAAGGGAGGTGGATATTTTTTGCTGTTTTTAAAATTAAATAGGCTGCTAGTGCTGTTTTAAAATTATTATGAAGAACAAGTTTAAGCTTGGTTGTAACGTGCATTGTTTGCCTGGACTGCTCAAGACCTGAATGCTTGTGTAGGAGGAACTCTGAGTTGGATACTTAAATACCTTCCTGCTGTTTCACATCTGATACTCCTTGATGAAACATAGAAGCCAGAGGTGCCAGTACGGGGGGGGTGGGGAGGGGAGAAGGACACGAGGGTCATGTGCGTTGGCGTCCCCCCCCCGCGGGTCCCCCCTTTTTCTGGCAGCACCCCGGACCCCCCCTTTTCTGTCAGTGCCCCCCATGCCCCAGAGTGCACAGGGGCTTCACCTCTGCACCCCTTTTTTCTACTGGCGCTTCTGCTAGGAGCCTTGTCTTATAACAGGCTTAATCAAAAGTGATACAAGCTACAAAAGTGAGATCTTGGAAGAGCGTTGCCGTTTTCATAATGTAATAAAAATACTGTAATGATAAATAATTAATAAATAGTGTGTAATAAGCATGACATAAAAACAAATTTTATATTTCCAAGATCACTGCTTTATAATTTATGCTGAGATAAGGGAGAAAATCCCTGGAAATATTCATTTTTAGGAGGGGATTCACGAGACTTGACATTTTAGTGAAAGGGGTTTGCGGGTTATTAAAGTTTGGGAACCACTGGCCTAGAGCAATGGTTCTCATCCTATTTACTATTGTGGGCCGCATATGCAGCTCTCTGTGTGTTATGTGGGCCGCATCCACACAATATTTCTACTATCTGTATGGCCCTGAGGATGTCACATGGGCCGCAGCGGTGTGCTGATTGGGCTGCAAGTAGCCCGCAGGTTGAGAACCACTGGCCTAGAGAGTTTCTTGCTACAGCAGCTTCATAATAGCTCAGCATGAGGATGCTGACCCATTTCCCCCCTCCCCTCAGTGACCAGAAAAAAGGGGGTATTATTTATGTCCACACCTGCAAGAAAAGCCCTCTTTTACCTGGACCAGGCAGAGCTGGAGAGGAGGGTGGCTACTTATCCCTCCCACCCTGGAGGGCAGGAGACACCGAACCTAGTGGGGTAATGCAACTAGCAAATAGGCTACAGGAGGGGTCTGGTTTCCTAGGAGCTATGTTGGGGATGTCTGGGGTATGGGCACCTCTATAGAAGCTAATGGCATTACACAGCTGTTAGAAGCTAACCTTCAGTTGTTATAGCCGCTGGGAGCTTCCATGGGTGGGGGGGTTTGGAGGTGATACAAATGGAAACCCAGCTTGGGCTCAAGTTTGGGAGACAGGCAATAGTCAAGCGGGGCAGACCCCTTACCAGAGGGTGGGAGCACTTAATTGGGGTGGGAGAAGAGATTGCTGAGCACCTTACAACTCCCCCAACATTAGGGAATGTGAACTTGTGGGATAAAATTGCTTCCTCCAAGGCAGCGGTGGAGCAACAGAGTACTAAGGGTGCCCCAATGGTCAATCACACATATGGTTATGCTGGGGTAGATGATCTGATGGGAGTTCACCTTCTTAGTAGCACTAAGGATAACATTTTGAGAGGGGAATATATAGACATAGTATCACTGTGCACAGGGAGATGCTGACAGACAGAAAGCCTGGGCAATGAAATGCTCAAGCGGCCAAGGGTGGCTAGAACATGGGGAAATTGGGAAGCCGCCTTCCTAATCTATGCAGGCTTTATTGCAGAGGTTTATGCAGAAAGAAGCCCAACATTATTCAAATATATGGATATAATCAGGCAGGCATAAGATATGCTTGGTGGCTTGGTTTCACTATGACAAACAGTTTAGATTGAGGGCAGCAACACAAACCAGAAGCTGGTGGGATATACCACATCATATGCTGTGGTTAGAGTAGGTGGCACCACAGAGGGCTGGTTTTCATGTTGACCGCAGTCTGCTCATTCCACAGCAAGCCCGCCAGGGGCCAAAGGCTCGTAACGACATTTGCTGGGCATTTAACGAAAGCAGGTTGGTTTTCATAGCAGCTGCAAATTTAGGCATGTTCGTGGAATGTGCCCTGGGGCCCATACAGCCCGTGATTTGCACTGCAGTCAGGGAAGGGTGCAGTATGGAAACAGAATGGGGTAAGTCAGGTGCCGCCCACATACCCATGGGGGAAGGAGCAGAGTATGGGGGCCACTGCACAGGAGGGTGGGGGGCGAGCTGAAAATGGGGGGGGGGGCTGGACAAAAGCGCCATCTCCACTTAAGCTGGAGGTGTTAAGGGTTCTCCTTTGCGATTACCCTAACAAGATAGATGGGACATATTAGTGGAATGGGTTTACTGTGGGGTTTAGGAACCCCTTTACGGGGGAAAGAAGTCATGTGATGTCCAAAACTTTGAAATCCTTAGTGGGAATGAGTCATGTTGTAAGGGAAAAGATTACACAAGAATTAAAGGAAAATAGAGTAGCAAGGCCATTCAATTGCTTACCTACATAGAACTTCCAGGTTTCTCTCCTAAGCTTGGTCCCTAACAAGTCTCCAGGCGAATATCCTGAGCTGTCAGCCTCCACCCCAAACTCCGCTTTGCCTCCAGCATTTATAATGGTGTTAAATATATAAAAATGTGTTTTTAATTTATAGGGGGGGGTTGTACTCAGAGGCTTGCTATTTGAAAGGGGTCACCAGTACAAAAGTTTAAGAACCACTGGTTTACTGGGAGCTCAGGCAGGCTTCCAGATTGTCTGATGCTTCACAGCTGGGCTTTGGTGATGAAGCAGCCCTGATCTAACTTGGGAGGAGGGGCATATTATGGGACCAGTTGATGTTCTGTGCAGCGTTGTGGCCCATGAGCAGGCACCAGATATGACTATGATTCACCTGGGGGAAATGATTTAGGAATGTGTAAAGGGTGGACTTAATGCTCAGAGATAAGAGGGACTGGGGGCAGATCCGGCAACTTTTTCCAGGAGTAAAAATGATTTGGTTGGATATGTTTCAATGCACGGTGTGTCAGGAAGCGGTGAAGCCCCCTCAACTTCACATAACAAGGTGAGGAGGTAATAGGGAGGTGGCCAAATTCACCAGTGGCATACATGGGTTCGTAATTTCTCATCCAAAATAGCATACGGGGCACTAGAATTATTTAGGGAACCTGGGTTGGACCTGTCAGACTTGGGAGCTGACATGTTTTTGGCTGATATAAAAGGAGGCATTAGTAGATGTCTGGGAACCCAGCTAGGTATGGGAGGAGGCAGCGAAACAAAGTGCTGGTGCCTCTTTGTGGCAGATGTCCAGTGCAGATACTCCATAGGGAAGAAATATGGGGATCGATAAAATGGACTGGTAAAGGATTTAAAGGAGGTATTCTTTAAAGGAGTGGAAACTCAGGGGGGATGGGGTTGGACTCCTGGTGTGGCAGGGAAAGGGAATCAACCCACCTTTTACAGTCCCCCTTAACCCTCATTCAAGAGGGGTGGGGTAATGAGGTCCCAGCAGCAGGTTGGTTTGGGACCAGGATGGGTTGAGGGGAAAGGCTGACAGCAGCCATCCTGGGTATATGTAAATGATCATGGAATTACCTGCACTGTACAATTTTATCTGCCAGATACTCTCAGACATTTAGGAATAAATTTGTGACCTAATTAAACCACATCCAGTATCGCCTGTCCTTCTTCTGTCATAACCAGATAATGCAGTGTGGTCTAACAGTAAAAAGTTAGAAAATCTCTGTCCTTAAGATTCAGACACCGCCAGCCACACACCTCCACTGATCCACAGCTTAGATTTATGCAGCCTCATATTGGCATGTGGGTGGCACAGTTGTAAAACATAAAGAGAAACAAACATGAATAGCTGCAAATATTGATGTACTTTTTCAAGACTATAAATCTGAACAGTAACTTGTTCCTGTATCTTGGAAGCTTTGCAGCAGTTTTGCCAGCAACCTTTTCCTATGAGCCAGAACACAACTAGCATTTTTGTTTGATTTGTGACATTACCATCCAAGGTTACAGAAATGTAATATATATATATATATATATATATATATATATATATATATATATATATATATTCTGAAATGATTAAGAATTTAACCTTGCCTTTAATTTTACATGGTGTCAGTGAGGGAGATTTAAAAGCAATAAACAAACTTGTTTCTGCAATAGAATCAAATAGGAACCATAAACAACACAGTCACACCGTGCTAAACTGAAGCTTGGCGGGTGGACAGCAGCAACATTTGTTCAATAAAACTCATTTATATGTAAAAGATTGAATAAAATATCTAATTATTATGCAGACATAAATTATATAAATAAAAAGAGATGGACTCTATGGGTGAGATGTTTTATATTATGCATGCAATTATAATGGTACAAGGGTGTTAGCTACATGTGCAATCTAGCTCTAAACTGCCAGAGGAGTGATGTGAATTGTGGCATTATCAATATAAATGTTGACATTTTAATAGTTTTCTATAATAGGCTAATTGCTGCTAGACCCACTCATTATTTACTATTTGTCTTTCTGCTGAGATATAAAACCAATGTCCTGACTACTGATAAAATCTAAATATCCAAAGACACTTTTTGAAAGACTAATGGTATGTTAACCTGGACATCTTAGTCAAATTTCAGCTTGGGTAGGTATATTTCTGACAACCTAAAATTCTCCCTGTAGATTTAATTTGAAGATGTTATTCTTCATTCCTGCATTATACTGTTGGGCAAAGTTATTGTACACTCCTAGGCCTTTTCTTCACTAGGAAAAACATGTATTTTAGCTAATTCACCCCTAGAACTAACCCAACATGTTCCCCAAGGAACAAATGTTTGGGGGAGCATCCAGATTAGCCTTTACAAAGATGTTAACTACCGTGTGGAAATCAATTAATTAACATCAGTTAACTTGAGGTAAAAAAAATATCTTGTGAATACAAGCCCTCAAACAACATTAAACAAGGACTTAAAATTAGCTGGATGAGACTCCTGGGCTGCGGAGTGAAATGCTATTCTAGGGGGCTGCAAATGATCATCTAAGAGAAGAGTTTTCTTTTCTTCAGGCTCAGGCTTTCCATAAAGTCCCACTGATCAGAAATGAACAAGGGCAGAAAAAGTCAGCGGTTGTCTGCAAAATTCTCTCTCTCGCCTTATAGTTTAAAGTTAACAGAAACATGCCAAATGCATATAGACATGAATCCAAGATAATTATGTCTTAGTCTACATCTACACTACAAGCTCGCACATACATATTCACACTAGACCACAACAAATAGCATAGCTGTGGGTAGCATGGACAGCAGCAGCCGCCCCAAGTACATTCCCAGGCGGTTTAGGAGCATTTGTACTCAGAGCGGCTAGTCTGTGCCACCACTGCCCATGCTACCATGGCTACGCTACTATTTTTAGTGTGTTAGCTCAGAGGAGAGCTAGTGTGAGCATGTGTACGTGAGCCAGGAATCACACCTCTAGCTCATAGTGTAGATGTATCCTTAAAGAGAGAGGCTCTGGTCATACAGTTCAGATCTGGTACCAAATCTCCCTAATTTGGGTGGGGTTGGGAATATGGGATTTCGTTTAAGACTACGATAAAAAAAAGTGGGTCATATCCTCAGTAGGTGTTCATTAGAGTAACTCTCTTGGATCCAAAGGAGCTACACTGATTTACATAATCAGAGGATCTGGCCAAGGAGGTTCTGCAAATTTTGAACATGGATCCATGGTCAGATTTTTAACTCACCAAAAGGTCAGTGGATTTTGGATATGAGGTTTTGGTTCATCTCATCTTTAGTTTAACTCCAAAGCCATTTTTCCCCCACCACCTGAACATTATTTTGCTATTTGTGAGATAGTAATTGTAAAGTGGCTAGTTACAAATATGGCTCATTACTTTGGGTGGAGAAACAAGCTGAGCTGGAGGAGGTAAACCATTAAGAAACAGAGATCCTGTTTACAGCCAACGTCCCAGGTAGGAGACCATTACAGACCAAATTTATGTCAGAGAATTGTCTGAAAACGGAATCCTTTCCACTGTTTCACATCCGACACTACTGGCCCAACAATAAGGAGAATTGTTTCAAAATAGAATCCTTTTCTTTGTACATCAGACACAAGCAGCCCATCAATATTTCCAACACTGCTGCATACTTACTAAAATCCCCTTTGTAACCCACACTTAGGAAAGAATTTGACATGTGAGTTTTACCGTAATCCAGATGGACTGGCAGTGCCAAACACAGAAGGCGCCATCTAGAACCCACGTGTTTCATTTTATATTTGCAAGCTACCCAATAAAAGTCAGATTCTGGGGATCCCCCATTTTTGCTACAGAGAGAGATGTATTTTCCCAAAAGCTCCTTATTTATGGTAGTTTATACAAAAGTTTCTCCATCCACTCACCAACCCCTAAAAAAGAGAGTTAAAGAATGTTTCTCCTGAACTGTGTGCTAAATTTAGCCTAAAATAGATACATGCAGCCAATACTACCTGCTGCAATGTAAAAATAACTGTGTATTTTTCTAATTATAGCCTCCTCTATGGAGCTTCCCATTTTAATCTGCTTTAAGTAACAGATCTGTTCTCAGCAGTTCCTTCAGTGTGGCTGTTGATCTTTCAAAGAACTTGGTTATGTCTCACAAGCCAGTTGGTGACTGAATCTACAAAAGAAGGTGAAGGACAGATGGGGAAAAATTAACCAAACTTCAACTCTCAAGAAAGCTTCTGTTTAAGTTTGGAACAAAGATTCAGGTCTGTTTGTATTTTATACAAAGTGGTCCGCCATCTCCAGGTTAACAGCTGCTGAGGGGCAAATAGCTTATTTCTGGCTTTAACACAAAAATATTTAGAGTTCTGTGCTAAATAGTGTAGATCAGGAAACAGATGAAAGAGACAATTAAAATAAAGGTCATGTTAAACTGAAAAACCAAACATCACACAGCAGATCAGATTTGTCCCATATCCTCACTTTGTGCCAAGATTTGTAAACATAAAATGCCATGACTATGACTATGGGATGTCACCAAGGGATGCCAATATTCAAAGAAGAATGACTATAAAATACTAAACTAAAGGTTAAAGTAACACTCTAGTGACAAAGTTAATTAAGATAGACTAAAACCATAGTATTCTCAGCCCATTGTAGGCTTGCACATACAAGAATAGGCCAAGTACCAAAAAAACCCCAAAACAACACACCACCACTAACCCAGGACTTAATTCTATCCTCACCTATATGGATGTGTGCTGCTACACATAGTATCCTGAACAATTGGTTATTGAGCTTCTGCTACAACAGTTCCTTTGCTGCTACCTTACCAGACATTTGTGTTTAGAATTCAGCCCAGTGGCCTACCAAAAATGGGTCTCTCTATGGAAGTATTGCTGCACATGAAGCCTGACCACTATGATCTGGAGCCTACACAAGCCTGGGAGTTTTTGCTGACAGGCAAATGAACCAAAATGCAGTGCTTTTCCCATTCAAGGTAATAAACTACAGGGGTATTGTCAGTCACAATCTGAGAGCCTTCCTTGATGTACTGTATGTTTATATGGTTAACTGAGTCCTTACTAGTCATTATTGTGGACCACCTTCCTTATGGTATATTTTGGCAAAGAAAAAGGCATGCCTGCCTGTTTCAGTCACAAACCCAGGATTCAGATCTGTGCGCAAAAAGCTAAGTGGATATTTTTGTCTCCTTAATCGAGATTAGGCACAACAACAACTGAGCCAAGAAGCGTCATGGAGACTTTTCATGAGTAGCACGGAGCTCCATGTTTCTGCTGAGCCCTAGGATAGATAGCATCAGAAACTGGACTTCCCCACTAACCCTGTATGAAAGATACACAGGCCATATAAGAGCAGCACAACAGCTAAGGATTTAAACTTTTGATCTCTTTTCACATAAATTATGCACCATTTAGCTGCTTATTTAATATTTATGAGGCTTGAGTTTTAAGCTGTTGGTACAATGAGTTGATTTTGTTGGCTCTATTTGCTTTTTAACTTGAAAGAAAAAAAGTAAAATTCCTAGGCACTAATGACAGAAATGAGAGCCTGCCTTATTAGATTAACTGTGGCCCAAGAGTGGGGGGACCGAGAGGGGAGAGAGAGAAATAAAACGATTCACATTAAAAATTTCATAATGACTTCCTGCTCAGTTATCTGAATAATAGTTTGAGTCATAATTAGCCAGGCCTTTCACCGCTTTAAGGGGCAAAGATTTCTATCCACAGCACACCTAAAAATTTGCATTTTAATGGGCAAAAGATGTATATCAGTAATAGCACTGATTGACGCTCTCTTATCGCTGGTAATAATGCAAAATATAGCTGAGGAGAGTAACAGTGCACCAGGACCGATCCATAAAGAACAAATGGTGGCCAAACGATGTCAAACCTAAATGTCATTGTATTGCCACGTTTGTAAATAACTTTACAAAGCTCACGCTACAGGTTAAGACAAAAACATATTGATGCCATGAACACATGGAGTAGCCAGTTAATTGTAGTAGATTAAGGGTTCAATTGTTCTTCTGCACTTATATGAGGAAAAGATAAATATAAATGTGACTATCTACACATGGAATAGATTATACATGAAGAATAAAGTTTCCCAAACTCATCATATCATCCATTTCCGAGAAGCACACCATCAGACTTTGAATTGCTTTGCACAGCACATCAGCTGTGCTGTAAATCAGACAGCATTGTGTTCTGTTCCTTAGCATCACTGTTCACCCTAATTCAATAGTCTCAAACAAAACTTGTAACTATAAGAGAATATTTTTTTAAAGGGCCAGGGTATTGTGAATGGGATGTTTTCACTTTTGGGAGGGAAGGTACATTAAACTCATTGTGACCAGCATTTAGCTCTTGGTTTGTATGGTGTCTAACCAAGTGGGTTAGCAAAATAAAGGCAGGTAACAATGGACTAATTGTCAATATTTCCATAGTGTTCACTCAGCCATTGCAGATGTTTCAGCTGCATTCATGCTAACTAGAATGACCCTTAGAGGTCACAGTCCTATGCCACCTAATGGACTGGATAACAACTGCAATTTGTTTGGTAAATTAAGAATGACTATCTTAATAAAAGTTTAATCTTTCCTTCCCCACCATCCACCTAAGATAGCAGAGGCAATTGCTTAAAACAAAACAAAAAACCCCCACACCACCACCACACAGAGACAAAACAACAACTAAAGCAATCAAAACAAAGCACTGGAATAAAAACAGGACAGATTAAATAAAACACTACTAAGGACTTCCTCTTTCCAAAAAATAGGCATGACAATTAGCAACTAACATGCGTTAATAGGTTTGCTTGTGACTATAATTACTGTTTAATTCTCCATGCCAAGAAGAGTTTGTTGACAATAGACGTGACTACTGGAAGTGAGCCACTGGTAGTTTGTATGGGGAAATATAAATGGCATTCATGACATAGATAGTTAATTGTCCCAAACCATAGATTAATATCAATATTTCAGGAATAAAAGAATTCCCAAAGAATGTTATGTTCCAGCTTGAAGCTTGTTTACCACAAGCCTATAGAAGCGAATTCTTTTTCATTCTCCACTGACACAAGTGAAGGGGACAGGAAATGGCAGCTACATGTGAAGACACGAAATTCTGCAATGGGTTGTGGAGGCCTTTTGACTCAAACAGCTGCATTCCCACATGACATGTCCCTGACAAAAAAGAATTGGAGAAAACACCACTTTTTACTCTTTAAGCATCAACAAAAAATATTTAGTTTAGGATGATAGGATTAAGAATGAATTAAGTTGTTGAAACTGTCACTCCATCCCTAGAAAAAACCTGGAGAATTGAATAGTTTTTTTTTTTTTTTTTTTTGCCTTGTTTTCTGACAGCCTCCCTCTGCTTTTAGGAAATAGCGTTCAATTTTAACTCTACCTAATTTTAAAGTAAAGTATATACATGAAATGGTTGCATGACGAAGACACAGAGTCTGCATAATGTTTTCTCTTGTTTTGAAATTACATTGAGTCCATGGAGCAAATTCATTCCTAGAGTAAACACATGCAATTCTCATTGACTGTAATGGGATTTGCTCCAGTTTATGCCAAGGATTAATTTGGCCCCATGTCTTCTATGGTGTTCCATACAACACCAAGCGCACACTGTTGGCACTCAACAATTGGTACTGCATATAGCAATGATAAGAATGGGGTCAGATACTCAAGTTCTTACTCAGTTCTTGATGAGGCAAAATGCTCAGAGTATGTAATTTCTTTATCAGAAAGTGTTGACCATTTTAATCCCTTTAATCAAAAGACCCACTATTTCCTCTCACCAGCAATTAGTAACTTCTCCAAAGGAGCTTGGATACCTCTTACTGACAAACCTGGGACCATATATTCGTTGCTGCCAATTATTAAAGCACATTGTCTTGTGAACACAGAAATCCTTAATTCAAAACAAATTGACATTTTGCAGCAACTTTCCATTCTTATCTGGTTATAATCATCTGTCAACTATGAGATTAATTCATATTGGCAGTAGTGTTGAGGTGTATAAATGTAGTGGGGAACAGCAACACTGTTCTTGAAAATTAAATTCACATTTGAGGCTGTACTAGCTAGATGTGGCCTGCCCACTCCACCACTGTAGAATTGTATCTTAGTTTACAATGTTTACAAGTTCCTGTGTTGGCTCAGTACAGTGAAAACATGAACCATGAAGATTATCATCAATTAGAAAATTTAAATTTGCCATTAATGAACATTTGAACATTCAACAAAAAACTTGCCTTTCAATGAGTATTTGAGCTACAAAGCTCAGATGTCTGAGGAATTTGAACACAGAAAGGACCATGAACATGAGTAAACCAAAATTTCAAATTCAAGTGGTAAGTGGGACACTTCCAGGATTTAGATTTCATTATGTCTGTGAGTGTCCCGACATGTGATAGAATGTCATGTTGTATTTGCAATTAGTACTGAATAGTAGAAAAACTATTTTCATTTCTCTCTCAACAAGGACAATAAAGATCAGATATGATCACATTAAAACAATCCCAGTCATTGGCTTTCTTTTCACACACAAGTCAGCCCTTCCATTTGTACTATGGCTGTTCATAGTTTTATAGTGATTGAAGTAATGCAATTACATTATATGGAAAATCCATATCAAACGGTGCCATCTACATCTGCTTCTGACAGACAAATTTATAAACTCTCTGGTAATCAATAAGCACATATAGACTGGCTGTTTAATTTCTCTTGGTTTTGCCATCAAAATTTGCTAGTGAAAAATATAACCTTCCATTCCTCCTAAATGTAGACCCTGCTTTATTGATAGCCTGGTGGCCACCTCTCTAGCTCCTTACTGCATTATCACTGAGATTAGGAAGGTAACACATGTATGTCATACCCTGTTGAAATCAGTCAGTCAAACTCCTACACTGTGGGGCTGATTCTCTTCTCACTTATGCCAGTGTAAATCAAGGGCTTCACACCAGTGTGAAATTAGTATAAGTCAGAGAAGAATCTGGCCACCAGATGATTTCAGTCATGCTTTTTTTCGTCCAGGTACATCTGACTCTACAAAGGGATGCTGAAAGGGTTTTGAATGAAATCAACTGTAACAGGAAGGTAACAGATTTCCTTATATCTGATCAAAATTTGGTGCATCACCAAAAGGGAAGGAAAAAAGACTTTAGAATGAGATAAAATAAGTAATTGAACTTTATGCTCTGCTACTATTGAGCCCACAGTGGGAGCTCAAGTTACTGTAATTTACAAATCTTATTCCCTGACCTTTTCTGACATCACCAATGCTGCTGTCACACAAAGAGTGTATTAAATGGAGCAGAAGTCATGTTGGTTTGTGTGAAAATCATAAGGGAAAAACATCAGTGTTTGCCATATACAACAGGAGAAAAATATTTATTTCAAAGATCTCAAAGGGCAACCCACACAACAGAGGAAAAAATCATCAAAAACCTATCTTCACAAAATACATTCCAACATAAATACAAACCCACTGATATTGTCTGAACATATTCAAAGCCTAACACAGGAAAGATAAACCATTAATGGCAAATAAAAATGTGCAGTAAAAAGTTCTCAGGGACTTTCCCCCCACCCCACTAAGCTGCTATGAACCATAGTTTGGACATAGAAGCAAAAATAGAGTGTCGGTATTAATGTGTACATGTAACATGTCCCCCTCTAGTGATCCACATATGAGGATGAGAGCCTACTACTGCTAATGGAGTTACCCCTTTAGTTGTGTTGGCAGAGGCCCATGTTTTTAAGCACAGATGGTCCTAGGTTCAAATCCCACTGATGATCCATGGGAAGGGGAAGGGTTTGTTTCACAAGTGGTTATCTACGGCAAGGTATGCAGAAAAGAATGATATAAGCTGTCACATGATCTACTGCTAGCTTGAGGACCACAGAAGAGGTTAGGAAACAGGAGGGAGGTTTTCATAAATACAAATGGAGTGTAATTGCAAGTTATGCCTTTGAATATCTCAACTGGGTGCCTAATATGATGCTCCCATGTCCAAATTTAGGTTTCTAAATAAATGCTGAGTGAACATCCAGCAGCTCCCATTGACTTTATTGGAACTGCCCTGATTTATACTAGCTGAGAGCCTGGCCCCATTTTTCTTTGTTTCTAAGATTGATTATATTTAAAACATGTTTTAGCTACTGGGAAGCCTGTGGTACATATCAGAGACTGGAGAAGCAACTGGGATGTGCAAGATCCCTACATATGGTACAATGAACACCATTAAAAAGATGTTTCCCCAATTATCTCCAATTGTACACAGAGGGGGAAACTGTCGTTCAGATACTACCACGTGGAAACTGTTAGCAAGGACTGCTTTTTTAATGGCCATCACTGCACATGTCCTGGATTGTATTTATTTTTTCAACAGAATTTTCTCTTTGCCCATCCCTGCTTTTTTTCCTCAGTTTCCTCTTTTTAACTCTACCTACCTTCTCCATTTTTCACACATTTTTCTTGCTTTGCAATTCAACTTTCAAGCCCACATTATGCAACTGATCTTGAAATTAGATAAAACAAATTTATTTTCTACTTTGGAAAAAAAGCAAAAATTATATAATTGGTTCTAGCACTGCATAGTTCTATAAATGGTTAGTTTTCCACATCCTTAAGGTATATCTGAGCTTTGCACAGAATCAGACAAGCTGAACATTAGCCACTGAATGCCAACCTTCCTCCTGTCGCAACTTCAGGTCAACTCCATTGAAGAGAATATAAAAACCCATTAACGGTTATGGGGATGGAGCTCTGAGCGTTTTGAATATAAGTGGAGATGTTACACAAAGTTCACAGACAGAAAGCTTTTGTCCAACATAGAAAAGTAGCAGGTTTACAGCAGGAACGTCAATCCTATGTATAAATAAAGGCTCCCAGCGGTTTATACAGATCAGCTTGATACTGGTAAGTGTAGTGAGATGCAGACACTCCAATTTATTTGATTTTTACTTTTATTTTAGCATTTGTTTTGGTTAAGTTCGTATATAATATTGCATACCAGCTCTGATTATGGATGTGCTGCAACTTATTGGGCCTGATTTTTTAAAATGTTTAGGCATACAATTGCACATGTACAATGATCATAAATGCAAATCAGGCAGCAGAGTATGCAGATAGACAGCTCTGAATATCTGCATGGCAATAACTTAGTTGCAGTAACTGCATGTGCATTTAAGATAAGCATTTTGCACACAGAGAGCTGTATTACCACAGGGAAAAATACAAGAAAAATCCAGGTGTATAATTTTATTTATGGATTCCTTCTTCCACAATACTGAAATCCCTCCAAGGGATGGACCATAGCTTCAAAAAGGGGGGAGGGATAGCTCAGTGGTTTGAGCATTGGCCTGCTAAACCCAGGGTTGTGAGTTCAATCCTTGAGGGGGCCACTTGGGGATCTGGGGCAAAATCAGTACTTGGTCCTGCTAGTGAAGGCAGGGGGCTGGACTTGATGACCTTTCAAGGTCCCTTCCAGTTCTAGGAGATGGGATATCTCCATTAATTATTATTTATTTATATTATTCCTGTGTAATCATGTCTCCACTCATGACCATGGCCTACACTGACAACTACATTCCACCAGAACAATGCAACTCTTGACCAATTGTGGGAGGCTTGCGAGTGCAAGCAACAGAATTTTCACAGGAGCTGTATCCAGACTGGACTAAGAAAAGGACCTCAACACTTCCAGAAGTTAATGAAAAACACAACTTAGTTCTTCCTCAATAATTTATTTGTAACACCACCACCCCCAAGACACACAAATGCACCTACTTACTCACACATATATAAACAAGCAAACAAGCTGTTATTTTATGAGGGCGAATCACTGACACCTCTCCTATTACTGACCCCATTTTGCACTGTTTCTAAAGAGAATGTGCCATATGGAACAACTGTTTCCAGTTTTCTTTCCTGTCCTCCCAGGCTTCATCCCCATTTTGATATGCTTTGCTATAGGAATTGTGAAGAGCAGTTTACAGGCAGGTTCTGGTTCTGGAAAGCTACCACCTCTTCCCTTTACGGTTTTATCCCCTTGCCACATGTGCACAGCATTTCTTAGATTTTGCTTTACGCCCATGTATGAAGAGGGCATCTTCTCCAATAAAATATATAGGTAGACAGACAAAAATACTGTATATAGCTCATGCAAAGAACTCCTGTTCTCAGTTTAATCTAAGCCACTATTACAAGACAGTCATGGAATGTTGCTGCGTATTACAAGATAAAAAGAAAACAATACTGCCCTTATAATGATGATGCTATCTATAATATCCTATCTCATACAGAAGGCTACATTGCTAGCTTGGTATCCAAGTATATTTTACATTTCTTATGACAAAGCCTTTTTATGACACTCAAAATAATCGGCTTCCAAGGATGAGGTTATAAAAAGGATACAATGTATTGCAGGAATCACTAGGCTCCTGTAACTCCCTTGAGTAAAATATATCTTCACATGCCTATTTTATAATTGCACTTATGTCTGCAGTGACCATGTCAGGCGATGGGGCTGTTCCAGCTTTACATCTATCTCACCTATTTCACAGTGGCAAATTATAGGCTAGGGAGGTGTATTTGTAAATATGGTAAAATGCTCTGTGCAAGTTTGGGATGTACATAAAAACCAGGCCACAGAGTTACAGGGAAATTTCCTTGGAGTTTCCAGAATGTAAGGCTCCCCACAAACTATGCAAGAACAGTTCAAGCACAGAGCCCTTTGCTCTGGGAATCTGAGCTGTGGCTAGCTTGGATCCACAGATCCATTAGGTCAGGGTGGGGAACCACTGCTGGGATTCAGGTGTGGGATGAGGCTGACCCCACCTGCCCTCTGTTGCCTCTTTTGACTGCTTTGCTCCAACTCTTCTACCCCCCAAGATCAGACAGTGATGTCAAGGAACAATCTGTACCATAAGGTCTCCAGGTGTTGTTAGTGGGGCAGTGCACCTTTTCCTCAATTATACAGCTCATGAGAAACATAATTGAGTCCTAACTGTGCACTTAAACCATGTGGCAGTGTCCATTTGATAGTCAGAGGTCTTAGTTTTCATATGTGAGGTGCAGTACAAGGACAAGCTTTTAGCAGCACACGTAAGCTTTTCCTAAATCAAAGATCTGCTCTAAGAGTTGAATTCTCAAAGATGAGTATTTCTATTGTAGTTAAAAGTTATTTTCCCCATTCAAAATTCCTCCAGTGCCCAGTCAAAAAGCATTGAAGAGTAAAGATTGTCAGTGAGAACCCCATCAGCCCATCACTGGAAAGTTTGGAGTGGGAGAGAAGACGACTCTCAGTGCAAAGGGACACAACCCTACTAAATGACATCCTGAAGGGGACAATCTCCAAAATCAAAGACAAATACCATCCCCATTCGCACCCAAAGTTCTCTAAGAAGGAAGATTCTTAGATAAATGTACCAGTATGTAAGAGGAAAGAGCCTTTTTACAGTAGTGTTTTTTGGGATAATCAAAAAAGAAAATGTAAAAATAACTTCCACATGCATTAACTGTCAGAACAAGTGTCGTGATACATTTAAAAAAAACAACAACAAAAAACGAGGAGTCCTTATGGCATCTTAGAGACTAAAATTTATTTGGGCATAAGCTTTCGTGAGCAAGAACCCACTTCATCGGATGTATGAAGTGAAAAATACAGGATCAGGTATAAATACATGAAAGGATGGGGGTTGCTTTACCAAGTGTTAGGTCAGTCTAATGAGATAAATCAATTAAGAGCAGGATACCAAGGGAGGAAAAATAACTTTTGAAGTGGTAAGAGAGTGGCCCATTACAGACAGTTGACAACAAGGTGTGAGTAACAGTAGGGAGAAATTAGTACTGGGGAAATTAGGTTTAGGTTTTGTAATGACCCAACCACTCCCAGTCTTTATTCAGGCCTAATCTGATGGTATCCAGTTTGCAAATTAATTCCAGTTCTGCAGCTTCAAGTTGGAGTCTGGCAATTCTTCAACAACAAAAACTTCAAAAACATTTTTAGGCCTGTTATTGAGTGACCAGAGAGACTGAAGTGTTATCCTACTGGTTTTTGAATGTTATGATTCCTGATGTCAGATTTGTGTCCATTTATTCTTTTGCAGTTTGGCCAATGTACATGGCAGAGGGGCATTGCTGGCACATGATGGCATATATCACATTGGTGGATGTGCAGGTGAACGAGCCCCGGATGGTGTGGCTGATGTGGTTAGGTCTATGATGGTGTCCCAACTAAAACCTCTCCAGCGCATCATCAAGGATCTACAACATATCCTGAAGGATGATCCCTCTCACAGACCTTGAGAGACAGGCCAGTCCTCGCCTACAGACAGCCCCCCAACCTGAAGCAAATACTCACCAGCAACTACACACCACACAACCAAACCCTGCTACAAACACCGGTGCCAACTCTGTCCACATATCTATTCAAGGGATACCAGGAATCATAACATTCACAACAAACACAAACTGCACAGCAAGAAGTCATTCTCTTCTGATATCTATTTTTCCAGTAATAAGATCAGCATATCATGTTAACACAGAATTATCCACTTGAACCTGGAGTTACCATGCTGTTTAGCATGTCTATAAGAACTACTCGTAGTGAGCACATTTGAATGGGGCTTTTAGAAAAGCACTTTGAAGTTCCGTCCATTCTGAGCAGAGCTTTTGCTAATGACATTTTTCAGTATTGACTTTCAACCTTGGCAACACAGCTATAATCTTCTATCCATCCAGGAGAAATCAAAGCTTTGGATCTCAAACCTATACAGTTTGTACCAAACCCTTAGTTGCCAGAAGAAAGAAGCAAAAAAATCACCTCTTTTCTCCTTTTTATTGTACTTATGCCCAACAAAATTGAAAAAGTAGATGGCAGCCGGTAAAGTTACATTTGTTTGAAACAGAGTGACACAAAGCATCTTGTGAAGGAGAAAAAAATAATCCCAAGGGTTGTAGAAATATTTCTAGAAACAAACAGAAAAGTAAGATAATCTTTAAAAATTTGAGTGTTTTAAGAACACAGATCAGTTTCTGTGGTAACATTTTAACTTTAGAGAACAGGTAAGGCAAACACTAATAGATTGCACTACTCTGTCATGTTAAAACATTACCATAGAAATTGATCTGTGTACTTGTAGGGGATAGATGGAAAACTAAGGTTTGGGATTGTTTCCAATTTTGCTAACAGTGTTTACCCAAGCTGAATTTGGATTCCAGTTTGAAATTGTACAAGAACAATGGGAAAATATTCCGATTTTTACACTTTTCTCATCATTTGCAAAGATGAGTGGAATTTTAGGCATCAGATTTTGAGGTTGTGAGAATGAGATGGCCTGTGTGAAAGCAGAACTTTGTATGAAAAATGCAGAACCCAGGTTATCTTGCTTGTATTAAACTCACCTCTTCTTGTTAATGAGATTTTCAAGCCATTCGCCATTCAATTTGAGTTTATAAGGAAAGAAACAGTCACTTTATCCCCTCTCTTTAACCCCTGGGCTGAGGACCACTTAAGTCCTACTTAAACCTTTACTCTTCCGTCTGTCCTCCTTAACCCTAACAGTCATTCCTAAGTCTGGTGAAAGGATGATAAATAAGCATACAGCCATACATATTGCAAGGGACCCCAGTTAAGGTCAAAACACCTGATGATCGAACATCAAAAGGTTCACTTGGGATAAACACCTACAAGTCTGGATACTTTTCAAAACCTTAGCCCAACTATCCATCTCTCCAGTGGCCAATACTGTTCAGCAAATTTCATCAAAACAAGCTGTCTCATATGATCCACTGCTTCCATTTGCATTGGGCAGTCTCTCTCCTGATATTTTGACTCTACTGATTCTGATCCCAATGGAAACCCACATGTTGTGCAAAAATGAAGTATTTTTGTTTGTTTTTTAAATAAATAAACTGGGCTTTTATGGAAAAAGTTTGTGTCAACTAAAGTGGATTGTGGAGGCTCCATGGTTAATTCTCAAATGGTCGCCCTTCTCCTAACTACAGCAAAAACAAGGCCAGTAAAAGTAGGAAAGCTTTTGCTCTGTCATATTAGAAAAAAAAAAACCTGGAGTTGAAATACCCAGTGTGGAGACATAGGGTCAAAGAAAATAATCCTTTTGAGTGTATTTCTGATCCATTAAAAATTAAGCGCAGGTGTTCATTACTAAAATTAATTGCCCAAGAAAGAAAATGCCAGCAGGAAGTAGCTAGGAATTAAAAAATAAGATGCTTGTTGGTATTTTTTAAATTTTTACATCATCTCTGGCAAAGCTTTGGAATATTTAACCTAACTTTCTCTTGATTAGCATTTTAGAAACAAAATGGGTATTTTTCTATCTAGATTGCATTTATGCTTCAAAATGCAATAATTGGCTTGTTTGCTGTCTGGAGTAATGAAATAAATTAACTGTATTTGTGGAGGACTGGTGGCTTTATGGTAATGACATATGGGGTCTTTTATTTTTAGGTCACAAGTTGGAACTGGCCCCTGTTGATAGTGAACGAAAGTCATTGATACTACAAGGATTTTTGGTGGCCAATATGAAATGGGTCTTTAGATTCAGTCCTGTTCCAGTGATTTTCCACATCACAAAACCTGTACACAAAGAGGGGAATTTCAAGGTCCACAACTTGCTACTGTGACAGACCCAGACCAGTGGGGTACAGGAGTCTGGTAGAGGGCAAATATACTGGTCACTGGATGAGTAGTTTTCTGTTCCCTGAGTGACCAGAGCAGGGGCTGCACTAGAGTAATCAGGAACCTGCTAGAACCAGTTAAGGCAGGCAGGCTAATTAGGACACCTGGAGCCAATTAAGAAGAAACTGCTAGAATCAATTAAGGCAGGCTAATCAGGGCACCTGGGCTTTAAAAAGGAGCTCACTTCAGTTTGTGGTGCGAGTGTGAGGAGCTGGGAGCAAGAGATGCAAGGAGGTGAGAGGGCGAGGCTGTGCTGCTGGAGGACTGAGGAGCACAAGCGTTATCAGACACCAGGAGGAAAGTCCTGTAGTGAGACTAAGGAAGGTGTTTGGAGGAGGCCATGGGGAAGTAGCCCAGGGAGTTGTAGCTGTCATGCAGCTGTTACAGGAGGCACTATAGACAGCTGCAGTCCACATGGCCCTGGGCTGGAACCTGGAGTAGAGGGCGGGCCTGGGTTCCCCCCAAACCTCCCAATTGATCTGGACTGTGGGTTCTTCCAGAGGGGAAGGTCTCTGGGCTGTTCCCCAACCCACATGGTGAATCTCTGAGGCAAGAAAATCCGCCAATAAGCGCAGGACCCACCAAGATAGAGGAGGAACTTTGTCACACTACTCAAATGAAGTCATTGGGCTTGTAACTGGTATATATGGAGGCAGAATTTGGCACAGGATCTCTAATAATACACATAAAAGGTCATCACTAAAATGCAGGCCTCCACTCCTGAATTTGGCTGGCAATTCCAGATGACCGGTGAGCGTGTGAGGGCAGGAAGAACATTTTATTCAAGTAAGCAGATGCTTTCCTCTCAGAAGTAAAGCTTTCACATAAGACAACTCCATTTTTGTCTTCTTTTGGTTACAATGAAGTGATAGAACAGATAGGGCTTCCAACACCTGTAGCAGAATCATGGCGAAGTACAGCCAGGAAAAGTTTTTGGGAACTAATCATTTCTTCTACTTTCTTAAAAAGCAACACCACAGCATCACTCATTATAAGTACACAAAATGTAGGCTTTTATGCTTTTACCATAGGTACAGTGAAAGCCATCACAGAGGAGGTAAGCTATGTATTTCAATGTCAATGTACATTTGATATATCCCTTCACTTATAACAAAGCTTTCTTCCTTGCAAATGTACGCTTCAGAAATTAACACTACTTGTTTTTGTTTTGTTATCCAGGACAATTGTAGATGACTTGAATTTAATTGCACAGTTGTTAAAGCGAGTTTTGGAGTACATCTTATGGTGAAAATTAAATCTTTTCATCACCCAGCCATATTGAATAGCTAAGATTGCCAGTACTAGTCATTAAAGACACAGATGCTTTCAAGTTTGATTGGGGAGTTGTAGCAAATAGCTCAAATTTCAGTGGCATATGGGGGGGGAAAAGTAGCAAAGCTGAGCATAACCAAGCAGGAATTGTTTGCTGTCTGGAAGCTGTCTTTTGAAAAGAGCATTAGAGTATTTTGGAAGAAACAAACAGGCAATATAATGGTGTTTTCTTTCTTCAACATCCAAAATTCATGAGACATATCATCTAATTTACCCAAAATGATTCTGTTAAAAGCTAATCAAAACCACTGTGGTGTTTCAGTATTTCACCTAGACTTATTTTTCTAGTTATTTTCCATTTCTTCAATGTCAAACCACTCCAAAAAAAGCATGAAGCAGCAACATCCAGTGGACTGGGACTGGGGAGACCTGAATTCTGTTCCTGGCTCTATCACTGACCTGCTTAGTGACCATAGGCAAGTCAATTAATCTCTCTATGCCTCAGTTTCCTCATTTGTAAAATAGAGATTGATATTTATCTTCCTCTGGAAAATGCTTTGACAACACTATGTGGATGAAATTCACCCATGTGTGCGTGGTCAGTGCAAGATCTATGCACAAAGTCCTTCTTATGCCTTCAACCTAGCACTTAAAGGCTTTGGCAAGCCCTCAGCACATGTATGAATTTCACCCTTAAAGATTTAAATATTATGATATAATCCCATGTTGCCTTCAAGAAGTGAATCAGTGATTCAATACAACCTTTAAAAAGAATCCTTGCTATTGCTTTCTCGTCCCTCTGTGCTCTGCCTAGTCTGTAAGGTCTTCAGGCCTCAAGCTGTCTGAATTCTGTACAGCACCAAGCACATTGCCAGCACTTAAAATACATTAAAAAATTAATTTAGTACTCATGAAAGGTACCAGATTAACAGCCTGCAGACCAAAGTCTTCTATTTATAGAAGACATAGCACAGGAACAACCAGGCAAGCTTTCCAACAATGCACTGTGGGAATGTGCCTCAATCCTGAGCTGATATAAGAAGTTAGATCAAACTTCATGTCCGTAACAAGGGATTCTGCTTACATTAAACAAATTTCATTTTGCGGCTTGGCTGATCAAAAGAAAAGCAGACAAACAAACAAAAATCACAGTTGTTTTAGCTATTAGAAAATTGAGTTTGCCAGGATTGCCGATCCCAAGGGTTCTAAAATCATGAGTCAGGCCTCCCAAAAAAATCACAAGATTGACATCAGAATCATGAGACAGTTTTAAAATAATACATTTGGGTTATTTTTATTTGCATTTCAGAGTAAACTCACTTTATATTTTCAAACTGTTCTCCACAACCATGATAATTAGTAACTTAACCCTTCCCCCCCCTTTTTTTTTTTTTAAATGAAAGCTGAGATATTATTAATACAGTCTGGAGTTCAGTAACAGGCCTGGCATGAAAATATAAAAAAAAAAACAAGACTCACAATAAAATCATGGCATTTAGCAGCACTGAGTAGTTTCTAACACATTAGTCATTGAAATCATATTCTAGCACAGAGAAATTCTTCTTACTGGACACACTCCCTTCTTATGCGCATCAAACCTCAATGTACTCATAACTGTGTGGAGTCTTTCCCTTATCTGGGATTCAGTCAGTGCATTTTTTTTAACCTAAGGATTATATATTTTTATTTTCTTTTAACCCTCTATCTTTCTTTATGGATTTTTGTACTGAGCAAAAATAGAACACTTTAAACTAAAAATAAATAAATAAATAAAAAGGTTAGCAAATCATTAACAAAATGAAAACCGCAATTTAGTCTATTTCGCTGCCTTACCATGCATTTTTTATGGTGCTTGTGTGATTTTTTTTTTTTTTTTTTTTTATATCCCAGGATGCCCAGGCAAGCTGCTTTGTTCTCCAACTGCCACCGTTCCTGAGTCTGAACATGAATGACCATGTAGAGTCTGAGAAGAGTTAGCCATTGAGAACCTGCCACAGCAAATACATTCACTCTCTGGGCCCAATCCTGCTCCTGATTAAGAGAAATTCAAGATAACTGTTGACGTCAATGGAGATCCTTTGGCCTTTATTTTACATCCTCCACTGGGACATATTTTTTTTCACTAAGCAAGACAAAGGAGGCAGGAGGAGCAATTTTGCTCGTGGTGAAATAAAAACAAGAGAAAATGAACAGCTGAAAAGTCACTATTCTTGCATTTTATTAGCCACAGTGGAAAACAATATCTACTGGTATTGATATGATCCTCATCACCGTAGCCTTTGAGCACCTCACAATCATCAATGGATTTTATCCGCACAGGTCCCCCGTGAGGAAGGAAGTATCATCTCCATTTTATAGATGGAAAACTGAGGCATGAGGGAGATAAATGATAACTGAGGCATGAGGGATTTTCTAAAGTCACACAAGAATTTTGTGGCTGAGAGAGGAATTTAACCAGTGATCTATCTACTAACCCATTCTCTCATCTCTAGAGGATCCAGGCAGGGCCGCCCAGAGGATTCAGGGGGCCTGAGGCAAAGCAATTTTGGGGGCCCCTTCCATAAAAAAAAGTTGCAATACTATAAAATACTATATTCTCATGGGGGCCCCTGCAGGGCCTGGGGCAAATTGCCCCACTTGTCCCCACCTCTGGGCAGCCCTGGATCCAGGCCCCACCATCGTCGTCTAGACTCAATCTACCACTGAAGTTATAGGAGGCATTCCATTCCAGTGGACCTTCAGACAGACTGAAACTTCTGGCTTTGTTCTAGAATATGAATAAAATTAATAAACATTGATTGTGCTGAGATTCAAAGTGAAAAAAGTTTTACTAGGAAACACATTCCAAAAATCATATGTAAAAGGTATGAGGCAATTAAATTTAACATTGATACTCCTGGCTCCCTGATAACCTTTAAGACTTTGATTGCAATCATTGTTCTCCCTTCTAACAGACTTTTGCCTAACAGGAAGAGGAAATATTGGAGATTACAAGAGCCCACAAAGATCTCTGTTAGGTCCAACTCTGCTCTTCGCTCTGATCTTGGTGAGCAGCTAGGTTTTGAGGCCAAATTACTTAATTACTGTCAAAGTGTTCCAAAACACACAAATCACAGCACAGAACCTTCATCGTTTATAGAGACTTGGGTCAGAATGAGAGAGAAATTCATAGGAAAAACATGGTCACTTTGTCAGGTACCCTTCTCAGCCATCTGATTTTCTGTTAGCTGCTTTAGACTCTGCTTTTCAAAAATGATAGAACATAATCAGATTTAGAGAGCCTGTTCCTTAATTATACATATGTTTAACCTGAACTGCACTTTCATTTGGAAAACTGCTATTATCTCTTAGCGTTTGTTACATATATAATAATTTGACTCAGTTAGGGTTATTGCCCATTAATTTAGCTCTCCCATTGTCTTGGAAAGCATCTATGATATCCCACCTTACTTGCTCAGGATTTCTAAACCCTAGTAAAGACTCGGTCTAAATGGAGTCCTGCCAACAGGCAGCAGTAAGATGCTAAGATCTGTGTAGTTTTCTATTTTGTCACATGTTTATATTGTATATGTTACAGGGGAAATCCAGCCACAGGAAGCGGGTGGGGTTTCACTCCACAGTAGTTTTATTGTATATTATTTTACCTTACCAAGTTGAATTGGCATAAAGAGAATACCTCTTATGTTGATTTTATGAAGGATTTTAACTAAACATAATAGTGCATGTAATCATGTAGAAAGAAATGCATATTAAATAAATATTACATTTACTGGTGTGTCTTAATCACATGCCATAACAAGCTCATTCTATGAGCAGTTTTCTAACTGCCCTAAAAAGAAAAAAAGGCAATTAAATTTAAAAAGCAGAGTAATACAAGTTCTCAATCTACGGGGATTTCAGTGGGCCAGAGTCCAATACAAACTAATGAACAAATGAACTGGAGCAAATTCTAAAAACACACTCTGAATTACTTTGGTTGAACCAAGAGAAATGTGGCAACCTGGGAATTTTATTGATGCAGTTCAGAACTTCTTCATGACACATATTTTGTCCATAGTTAACTGTTCAAGCGCTCAAGCAATGACAGTCAATTTCAAACACCAAACCTCTGGGCTAGAAATGCTCTAATGTTCCCACCAGAAAATTTAGCATCAGGACAATTTGTGCTGAGGTGTTGTTGCTGTCTTTTGTTTCTGTTCTGGCTGGCTGGGAGACTTTGGAGATAAGTCACTTAGCCCAAAGTTTTCAAACTTGGATGCGTAAAGTTAGCAGCTCCCATTCCCTGTGTGCGCTCAACACCTCTGAAAATCAGGACACTGATTTAGGTGCCTAAATATCAATTTATGTGCCTCACTTTAAACTCCAAAGTTTGAAACTTTTTGACTTAATTTGTGTGTGGCAGTTTAATCATCTGTTACCTGGATATAATATTAACCTACCTTACAGGTGTGTTAGAGAGACAAGGTGGATGAGGTAATATCTTTTACTGGACCAGCTTCTGTTGGTGAGAGACATACGCTTTCAAGCTACACAGAGCTCTTCCTCAGGTCTGGGAAAGATACTAAAAGGGTACAGATAAATACAAGATCGAACATATAGTTTAGCATTAGAAGTTAGCACATATTAGAAGGGATCATTCAAGGAGAAGTGGCCCATTAACAGCCCTGTAGTCCTAGGACAAAAAGGAGGGTTAGTGGATTACGGATTATTATAAGAAGCTGTAAATCCAGTGTCTTAAGTCCATGATTTGTAATGTCTAGCAAAGTTATGAATTTAAGCTCCCACATTTGTCTTTTAAAAGTGTTGTGCAGGTTTCCTTTGAGGATAAGGACCGATCGATCAGATATGGAGTGATTGCTCTGGGAAAAGTGTTCACCCAGAGGTGACATGATGTTTTTGTCTTTTATCATTTTCCTATGCAGGTTCATTCAAGACCGTAGTGACTATCTGGTTTCACCAACATAGTGGATATTGGGGCATTTAGTGAACTGGATGAGGTTCACCACATGTTGTGATAGGCATGTGTATGACACATGGATCCTGAAAGGTGTGTTGTGTGATCATTGTAGCAGTGGAGATATATCTTCAGGTCTTGTATCTGTTGTTCAGATGGGGTCTGGTGCTGCTTTGAGTTGGTGGCTCCTGGTCTGTGGGGAGCTTGCTTCTGATGATGAGCTTGGAGAGGTTGGGGGGTTATTTGAAGGCCAGAAGAGGGCATTCAGGAAACATTTCTTTTAGGATGGGGTCCCCATCAAGTGTGGGTTGTAGTTGTTTGAGGATACCCCACATGGGTTCCAGCATGGGGTGGTAGGTGACAAGAAGGGTGCTTGGTCATAGGGGGTTTATTTCTCTATGGAAGCAGTTTCTCTCAGGGCATTAGTCCTCAATCTCCAAGGAAACCTGGACCACCCGGCAAATCTTTCATTGGATTAGATTCTTATCCAGGTCTGAGCTTCTTGCACCTACAGGGGGGAGGGGAGGAACTCCTTAATCCTATATGTATATTAAAGCTGCTTCTCAGAAACTCTAGCTTCCCTCAGTGACCTTATTCCAGTAGAGGACCAGCACAGTGAAGTCCTGCTGTACCATGTCCCTCCCTGCCAGCAGTCTACCACCAATATGCCACTTCCTCTATGCCAGAGGTGGTGAAAGGGTTGCCTTTCTCAGTCTCATGGCAGCAGAGTGCTACTCTACACAGAGGAAATTCTCCTGTGGCCAGCTCTGATCAGTTTCCATGCACTTTGTACTGCTTGAGCATGCAGTGCAAAATGGACTTAGTAGACTGGAAAATGCAACCCACTGACTCAGCAGGAACAGGATTGGGTCTGTTTCACTATGCACTGCTGTCAGACTTCTCTCAGGGAGGTCAAATGTGCATCGTGGTACCCCATTTAGGCAGAGTGTTTTAGAGATGTGCAAAACATTTTGATCAATGAGAAACCAACCCATTGCTCTCACTGATGTGGGAACTATCTGTGAGATGGGGCTAACAAATAGAATTAGACGATTTGACCTTCATACACAAAACCCAGCCAGTTCCCAAATAAAGAAGCAGCCTGTATTCCAAGTGCAGCCCTGATTTTCCCTTTTCAGTGTATCTGCCTGGGTGTGTATTTTTTCTTTTGCGCATATTTGCTGCTTGAACGCTCTCATCGCTGTTCGACTTGTGGCACTGATAGCCACCCATAAACCCCAGCAATACATCTCCCTCCTCCTGCCTCCATAAATTGCTCTCCTCTCTGCTTTCCGAATATCCCTGGTGTTTGTCTCAGTATTTCTTGAAATAAACCATTCCAGTTTAAAACCAAGTCTTTCCTCTGTATCTCATCTTTTTACCGAAGAGCATGAAATGGCTTATTCCTTCCCTATATTCTTCTCCCTAATAACCCTATGTAATGGCGGGCACTCACCCCTGGAGCACCCCTTGGCAGCCTGATGCAGAAACACAGCAGCATCCCTGTCTCAGTTTCCCTTAGTGTGCTTTCAGTAAGTCCAATGATGCCTGCATACAATGAACAATGCCCCTGAAGAGATCTAGTTTATTTAATCACCACCAAATGTGGTGTGCAAAAAAGCAGAAGGAGAAGGCTTGAAGTCCCCAGGCTTCTCCACTGCCTGGAGCTCTGCAGTCTCTCCCCTGCTAACTCAGGGTATCTCCCAGGCTTCCTTGCCTGGAGAGCTTTCTCTCTTTGTGTTCCGGGGGCTGTTCCTCTCTCCAGCAGCCTCTGCTCTCTAGAGAGACACCTTTGGGATAGCTTCCTACTCAGCTTTCCTGAGGACTTCTCTTCCCAGAAGCATCTTCTCTGTGTTCTGAGCCCCTGCCTGAGCCTTCATAACCCTCTATAAGGCCCAGGTGTTCCTTAACTAATTAACTACCACCCAGGTACTTATCCAATTTACTGTCAGGTAAAGCTTTGAAACACCGGTCCAGTTGACTATGCACAAATTTCAATGTTTTTTTTTTTTTTTAATAAACTTATCTGAAAATGTCCATAATCTGGAAATCATGAGGGACTTTTTTTTCTTGGGAGGTATATCACATTTCCTTATTCTTTATCCCTCCCCCAGCTTTAATAAAAACATATTTATATAGTAATTTTAGATTCAAAAGGTTTGACCAACACTGATTTAATTTTAAAATAAAAGAATGTAATAGCCACAATACTAAAGAGAGACATATTAATTCTCCATAGAATGTGTTTTGTAGTACTTGAAACGTATATGGTACTTCAACCTTCAGTCATACAATTCCAGATATCCTGAAGGAAGAGTATCTTTATTACAGGAAGTCAGAAAAATGTGCACTCGTATCCGATTTATTTACAAGTGGCATTGTGGGAGCTTGGTACAGTTCTAGGGTGACCAGACGTCCCGATTTTTAGCTGTTTGTCACAGAGATCTATCGGGACGCAATTTGTCCCGATATTTTGCTCCGCCGGCTTTTTTTATTTTTTTTGCTCGGCCAGCAGCACTCGGCTTTTTTTTTTTTTTTTTTTTTTTGCTCCCTTCCCTCCCCCCCCCCCGTGTCCCGATATTTTCTTCCTCTCCATCTGGTCACCCTATACAGTTCTCAGGATATAATTAAAGATGACTACAAAGAGTTTGGATGTTCAATTTTTTGTTCTAGAATAGAGGATGTCTTGTACCAACAAAAATGGCCCAGTTAATTCCTTTCTCTTCCCACCTCAAAATAACGAATGTCAAAGAATAAATCAACTGTGTTGCAAAGGCTTTTTGTAAGAATTCTCAGGCAAAAACAAAAAACCTCTTTTATAAACTTGAAAAATGACTTCTAGTTTTCAGTTATTAGAAACATCACTATGTGAAGACATTTAAACTGATCATTTAAATTGAACAGCTTAATATTCATGTTGTTACATTTTAGAAACACCAGTTCTTGTGCAATTTTGTACTCAAATTGTTCAAGCATTTGAAATGAATCTCAACACTTTGATTTTTATTCCATCCACGTATAGTAGATTTTTATCTAAGTGTACAATTTGGAGACCAAAGCAAAATAAATTCAGCAGATTTTTTTTCTGTGAATATACAAAAACAAAATACTACTACTGAGCAATCCTTTCATTTAACTTTGATTTTCTTACCTACCTCCTCACCCAACAGAGAAAATTATGTTGTTACAGAGGAAATTTAGGCCTATTTTGCTTTCTCTTTTCTGGTAATTGGACATCAATATTTGATGCCACTATATAAAGTAGATTAAAACAACAACAACAAAAAACCCTCTAGCATTCCTGAAATTATTCAGACCTCAGGCCTTGAGAAAGTACCAATATGGAATTCTGTGACCCAAAAGAAAATGTTTTAACCTCACTGTGCTTAGTGAACTTTGGAGGTCCCCATTCCAGCTCAGAAAAAGGAAGCAAAAATCTGTTTTTTTTTTAAACCAGTATTAAACCCTCATCAATTTGTTTCCTTTAATTAGTTTCTCATAGCACTCCAATTGGTCAAGGACACCGGCAGGCTTCAGCATCTGGGATTCATGCTGTGTTTTCTGAAGAGTAAGAGTAAATGGAAGGAGGTGTTGACATTGCATAAGACGCATGGTATTTCTCTACAGACCTAATGGATTAATAGAAAAAACTTCATAACTATCAGGCTAGTTAAGCACTGAAATAAATTGCCTAGGGAAGTTGTGGAATCTCCACCATTGGAGATTTTTAAGAGCAGGTTAGACAAACACCTGTCAGGGATGGTGTGGATAATACTTAGTCCTGCCATGAGTGCAGGGGACTGGAGTAGATGACCTTTTGAGGTCCCTTCCAGTCCTATGATATCATTCTATAATTATTACTGTAACCCTTCTGCCAGGTGGAGCCAGCAGCAACAAGGACTGGGTTCAGTATCTAGGGGTTCTTTTTCACCAATACAACCAGCTTGAGCCCCCACCCAATGACCTGGGACAATTACACACCATGCCCTGGGTGCCTCTAAGAGGCAATACTTCCCCTCTTGCAAGCACAGAGTCTGAGTATAGCAAAAACTGTTAATAAAAGGAGGGAAGTAACTCAGCATTAATTTGGGAAAACACTGCAACTACATCTCAAACATAAACCATGAGCAAAAGACCCACCCCCAAGTAAGTTGGGCAGTGTCCTTTTCCCCTCAGGTTCTTAAGTCCAGCAACCCAAAAGTCCCTTTAACATACTCATCTTTTCTCTGCAACCCACTCACAGTTGCTGTCCTTGGCCAGAACAGCCCCAGAGTTCAGAGGTTCATCTGCAGAGTTCACCTCTCACCCTGGGTGGAAGGGGGGGGATAAGGAGGCACCTTACACACTCCGCTGCTTGGGCACTCGCTCGCTGCCCCACCAGCCGATTGCTGCACCTCTCTGCGGGGCTCTGCTCTGGCCTGCTCCGCTAGCCACGCTTCTCCGCCCACCGCCCACCACTTAACACAGCTCTCAAGGATTTCAGCTGTTAGTGGGGGAGCCTCACTGCTACTGCACACTGAGCAGTCTCTTGCAATAGAGACACTGTCCCAAAGTAGGTCTAATACTTAGACCTAGGTATCTGATTTTAGCTCTGCAGCCTGTAACAAGACTCTCAATTGAGTCTAAATTAACTCTTTTATTATACCATGAAGAGAGAAAGGGCCAAATGGTGTCTAGGACCCTTAAACACCACAAGGTAAAGTACCTGTCCCCATCCTCTCTCAACTCATTGGGCTTTGGAACCCATGTCCCCAGCCTAGCGAGTGCCATTCAGTTGAGGGTGAGTCCCTCCATCAGGGTATGCCAGATACAGTTCTGCTGCCCTTGATTCACACAACAAGGATAACAACCTTTTATTACGCCTGCCCCAATAACAAGGAGATCGGGGATCCAACACCAGCTACAAGTGATCATTTGGGCAAGCAATCCCATCATGCTAAGCACCTAGGCAGGGTGGGTGTGCCCATGCAAACAAGATCAGCTCCCAAAGTCCTTTTTCACATCTCACCACTAGATGTCAGGGGAGAGCTCATTCAGACTCTGCTTACATCACACTGGAACAAATGAAAGCTAAACTTCATAGTGTGAGGCTGCTGTTGGCAATAAGGTACAGAAGAGGGTAAGGATCTGTTTAATTTTTAAAAAATAATAGACTTGATAAATCCTTTAAAACAGATCATGGGCCAAATTCACTCCTGATGCAAAATGGTACAGCTTGATATGCACAGATTTATGGTAAAAGGTGAATTTGGCCAAATGAGATATTTATCTCAGATGAAAACCTGTCCATGTGAATAGGTATTTATTATTTTATTTTATGTATTGTACAGCCCTGACAATTATGGTCACGTGTATCTCTCAGTGTCAAAACCCCAGCTCCCTACAAGGTGATACAATACATTGACATAATGAGCCAAGTATTCAAAATGTAGTCACTTGCCAAGAGCAGTTAAAATTCAGCCTCATGAGCTCTAAAAATAATCAGCATGAAGGTGATGATTATACAAGTGATCCTGCTGTGCAAAGATACTTCAACTCTCAGAGTCCTCCTCTGAAAGGGAGGGTCATGAAACAAGGACATCCTGCAGTCCTTAGTCACAATGGAGGAGTTAGAGGCTGAGGTGGTACAGGTGGTGACCTCTGAATTTCCATCCCTTGGAAGGCTTTGCAGAGTTGAGGGTTGCCATCTTTTTGCAACAAATGACAAAACCAGTAAAGTAATGCACACTTTAAATAGCTATTTTTAATGTTAAGAACTTAGCACATATGTAGGGCCTGATCCAGTGAGGCCAACAGAAAGACTCCCATTAATTCAATGGGCTTGTTGCTTAGCATTATTATTGAATGGTGCTTATTACACACTACATAAAAAGAAAATTTCAGTTTTGTCGTTAGTGGGTTAGAAGTAGTGATAAAGATGAAGCACTTCAGTCTTCCTATTCTTCTCTTCCTAGTTCCTATCTCTTTTCTCCCAAGGGTTCTCCTCATCTCTCCCCATAGCTCCTCCACTCTCATTCATTGAGAAGACATAAAGTAGCTAATAAAGTAGCAGGGAAACCTGCTTTTATCAATGTTAGATCACCTGCCCCCTCTTCAGTGCAGCTCACAGGACTTCCTGTCACTGACAAATGGAAAGTCATTTTATCTTGAACTACAGACAAATGCCAGGAGAGGCAGCAGTAAGAAAGTGGAATTTGATTTTCACATTCTATTCAGCTGTCTTTCAGGGGAGCGGGCACTACCTCTTTATCACAAGGGCAGAAAGCAATTACAGCTGATGGTATAAATATGAAACTGGCACCTGGCTAGAGTGATTAGTGCTGTTAGCAAGAGGTGGTGAAGTAGAGGTGGCTACTTAAAGGTGTTATGATAAGAGTTGCAACAGACTAACGAGAGGGAAACATTTCGATGAACCAAAACCACAGTTTTTGACACCCCAAAAAATTTAGTTACACTTTGATTTTAATTTTGTTGCCTCCTGCCACTTCCTGGTTTAGGTTGGGACACAACAGGGAACACTAAAATTAACCAGAGACACATTGTTCTTATGGTATTTCATATCTAGACATATGGGAAATCTCTGAGAAAGCCTGACCTTGCTATATTTTCAGCCTAATCACCAGAACGAGCTTCCTCAGCGATATCTGGAAAGACCTGAGATAAAACACAGATGCCTGTGCAAATCAACTCTCTGAAACCTCTTGATTTTTCATGCTACAGTTTCTTTTTAGACCACATCTACAATCATTAGTAAACTTAATAAAGGAACATGGTGATTTTGGCAATTGCAAGTATACTTAACATTTTATCCTACCTCTTTTTCATCCTGTCCCTTCCAACAGTCATTACACATTTATTAAGTGGCTCCTATAACTGACTCTTCTCACTTCTAAAAATGACTAGATCATCAGCATAGAACATATATCTAGGTTCAGTCCCTCTTTCCTTATCTTTCCTGACAAACCACTCTCCTTCACAGTTTTATCTGTATAATTGATGAACCACCCATGACATAATTTATAACCCTGTCTAGCAACCTTGTAAGCTGCACACCAGTCATTTCAGAATTGCACTCTCAACTCTCCTTGCTTGCAGCACTAGCCGGGTCCTATAAAATATTTTTTTCCTAAGCCATCTAAAACATAATCTACTGGACTATACAAAACTGCAGCAGCACAATTAAGAATAGAAAGTTATAATTAATATTTCAGACAATGGAGGAATGTGTTGAACATTATTAAAACTGGGGTTAGGAGAACAATATCTGAAATCGGAATTTTCTCCAGCACAGATCAGCCCCATGCTGCTTTTATGTTTGGAGGGAATTAAGGTCTGGTGGTTCTGGGGAAAAAGGAATGGGGAGAGGAGAATGCTACCTCTGCACAATCATTCCTCATTTACTCTAAGTCCATGGTTCCCCTCCTGGGTGTCCTATGGGAAAAGTTATCTTCAGCTAAGTCAGTGGGCTGGGGTGGAAGGGAGTGGGTACAACACTGCTGGGAAACATAAAAGATACTGGAACAAATAATTTTAAAAATCAACTTGTAAGCACCTGGAGGACAATAGGGTTATAAGGAATGGCCAACATTGATTTGTCAAGAATAAATCATGTCAAACCAACCTAATTTTCTTTTTTGACAGGGTTAGTGGCCTAGTGAATAGGTGGGAAGCAATGGTTGTGATATAAATTGATTTACTAAGGCTTTTGACGGTCCCACATGACATTCTCATAAGCAAATTGGGGGAACGTGGTCTAGATGAAATTACTAGAAGGGCACAAAACTTGTTGAAAGACCATACTCAGAGTACTTCTCAATGGTTCACTATCAGACTGGGAAGGCATATCTAGTGGGTTTCCACAGGGGTCAATCCTAGGTCTAATATTATTCAATATTTTCATTAATGACTTGGATAATGGAGTAGAGACTATGATTATAAAATCCGTGGATGACACCAAGCTGGGCAGGGTTGCAAGCACTTTGGAGGACAGGATTAGAATTCAAAAAGGCCTTGAACAATTGGGGAACTGGTCTGAATTCAGCAGGTTGAAATGCAATAAAGACAAGTGCAAAGTACTTCACTTAGGAAGGAAAAATCAAATGCACAACTACAAAATAGGGAATAATTGGCTAGGTGGTAGTAGTGCATAAAAGGACATGGGGATTATAGTGCATCACAAATTGGATATGAATCAACAATGTGATGCAGCTGCGAAAAAGTCTAATATTCTGGAGTGTATTAACTGGAGTGTTGTATGTAAGATATTGGAGATAATTGCCTCGCTCTACCTCACGGGTCAGCAACCTTTGGCAACCATTGGCTGGGAATGGCGAACCGTGGCCACTGGGAGCTGCGGGAGGCCGTGCCTGCGGACAGTCAACATAAACAAAATGTCTCGCGGCCCACCAGTGGATTACCCTGATAGACCGCGGGCCGAAGGTTGCCGACCCCTGCTCTACCTGGAGCTGGTACCTCAGCTGGAGTACCATGTCCAATTCTGGATGCCACACTTTAGGGAAGATGTGAACAAAATGGAGAGTCTCCAAGGAAAAGGAGGCAACAAAAATGATAAAAGCTTTAGAAAACCTCACCTATGAGGAAAGGTTAAAAAAAACTGGGCATGTTTAGTCTTGAGAAAAGAAGACTGAGGATGGACTAGATAACAGTCTTCATATATGTTAAGGGCTGCTAGAAAGAGGACTGCAATCAATTGTTCACCATGTCCACTGAAGGTAGGACAAGTAGTAATGGACTTAATCTGCAGCAAGAGAGATTTAGGTTAAACATTAGGAAAAAACCTTCAAACTATAATGGTAATTAAGCTCTAGAATAGGCTTCCAAGGAGGTTGTGGAATCCCCATCAATGGAGATTTTTTAAAAACAGGTCACCTGTCAGGGATGGCCTAGATTTACTTGGTCCTGACACAGCACAAGTGGCTGGAATTGATGATTTCCCGAGGTTACTTCCAGCCCTACATTTCTATGATAATATGCATCCCCACCTGAGGGACAGAACGAGAGCACCAAAGGAACATGGATCCCATTTGAGCAATGCTGTCATGGAGGGGTTGGCAAGCAAAAAACAGTGCTTCCACATGGTTAGCTATGACCAGAGACAGATTTAAAGATATCTGCAGATCTAGGGGAAGGCATCCTTCCCCATTCCACAGGTGTGGTATAAAGCCTGCCTATAAGCTTTTTTTTTAAAAAAAGGCAGAAACTCCATGAACACGACACAGTTTCCAGTGCCGAAGGTTGTGAAAACGCAGCTAAGGGATGATCTAGCCCCTATTTTGTACATTTCATCACATCATTTTCATCACAGAATTTCAATCTGAACTTCTGATGTTCAGATTAGTGTAGTTCACTTTCACTAGTCAAGAATTAGCAGACTCTCTCTTCTATGGAGTAGTACTGAATACATAAATTTCCTCCCAGTTTCATTCAAATTATTTTATTAGGAATGTTTTTCTGCCATAGTAGACAGGATCCTAGTACAATGAGATATATTCTTTTAATTATTGCATCTCTTGCAATTCAGCAGAGAGTTTCAGTGGGACATCACCATGACCTGCAGACATGAAGCAATCTGTATCGCTCCAGCTGTAAATGCATCAAAAATGTCCCCTGCCATTTCCCAAAGTTCTAAAAGACAAAAGCTTAGAACTGTTCAGTAAAAGAAATCTTATCTCATAGGCAATGCCACTGTTCCATTTCTCAGAAATACAGAGGGGTCTTTTATTTTTCTCAAAGGGTCTTTCATGTTCTTATACTTTATTTTACAACATTTGCAACACCCCCCATCCTCTTCTCCTCCCCACACTATGTCGAATGTCCAAAAATAATGCTGAAAAGGACCAACAAACTGAAAATCTAATAAGTCTTTATGCTTTTCTTCTTCATTTTTCAATAGCTAAGAAACTTTGTAGTCAGAAGCCCATGAAAACTTCTAAAAATAGGAGTGCGATCTGATTTATCACCAAGTTATACTGGAAAATACATTGTTCTTAGATAAAACAGCCCCTGCTTCTATTTTTAGTAGTTATTCATCAAAACATGCATGAATGAGTACACATCTTTTCTATTTAGTGGCCCCAGGCATGTAGGTTTTGGTATATACACCACCACCCTGCTATCTAGACTTCCATTACAAGCTTAGAGGGATGTATACAAGATCCAAAGAAAGGGATGGAGAAAGCTCAGATAGAATAGTTTGCAGATGTGTCATGTACAATAAATGGTGATTAGAGATGCAGTAATAGATCCACAATAATTACCAAGAGCCTCATTGCTCACCCCCTTTGTCCACATGCACTGGGATGCTTATGGAGGACTCTTCCCCCTGAACCCACATGAAACCTCTACTGAACAAGTTTATTATTTGGATAATAATAAACCAGCACACCAGGATGAGGATTTGCCCCCTTGTAAATAACCTGCTACTATGTGGTGTTGATTTTGCAATTGCATGGTCAACACCATGTGTTGGAAGAGACATGTCCAAACTCCTTACATGCAACTCAAAAGAATGAATTGCATTTATGTTTCCACAAGCTCCAGAATCACAACATGTATGTATCCCTCGCTGCTCACCACTTCATCTGTTCTAAACAGTTTCATTCTTTTGCTACTGGCTCAATGTATGGGTTCCTTAGAGACTTACGCCTAGCACCATTAAACACTATGGAAGTTCTGCCATTGAATTCCATGGGTGGGGAGCTATAGTTTTGACATCTGATAACGTTTTCTGCTGTTTTTAAGCCACTATATTTCACAATACTGCCTTTTTTTTTTTTTTTTAAGAAGACACCATGTTCAAGTGAATATTGAAGTCAACGGAAAGCCTCATATTGATCTCAACGGGCTTTGGATCAGACTCTACAGCGAACCACCTTGTATGGTTATATCTGGTGCCACAGATTCAGCAACCACATACAGTACCTCCTTTCACAGCTCTAAAGCAGAAATCTTACTTGCTTGACATAATTTAAAATTTTTAATGTAGCCACTTAACTAGTTTATAATCTGAATTCTGAAATGTCCTCATCTTCTCTTGCAGATTATTGGGATGAATTTTTTCCCCTTCTTTTTGTCAAAAAAATGTGTGTTCAGATTCAGTTAAATAAAAAAATCAAAACTGGCTAACATCTTCTAGTT
This sequence comes from Emys orbicularis, assembly GCF_028017835.1. Classification (NCBI taxonomy): domain Eukaryota; kingdom Metazoa; phylum Chordata; order Testudines; family Emydidae; genus Emys; species Emys orbicularis. The sequence continues at coordinate 100,809,000 of NC_088690.1, forward strand.
ATCAATCTCATTTATATTGGCATGAAGACTTAAAAGTTAATTTAAAGGGGTAAATTAAAGAGGAAAAGGCAGGGCATTTATATTTAGGTGTCCTCCTTGTTTCACATCAAAACATGACTCCTGTGGTGCTGGTCACATGAAAAAACCATTACCTAATCATGATGAATGTGTCCAAGTTACTTGAATAAGCAAGGGCACAGGGGACCAGAATGGAAAACTTCTTCCTTGATAATTTTCCTTTCTGCTTGTGGTGTGTCCCACAATTCTGATACATATGGGCTATTTCCCTCTTCTCTGCATTTTCTGAAGGTGGTTCAAATCTACAGCACAGTCAATGCTAGCCATGCCCCCTTCTCCAGCTTGCTGCCAGATGATTCATTCCAAAGATGTGTAAAACCTCATAGAAAAGGATTAGTAACAATAGCTTTGATCCCAGTTAACTGTGTACAGTAGGCCACTGCCTACCTGGTAGCTATCCAAATAAAATGCTGACCCTCGGTTGTGAAGCCATCCAGGGTGGATAGAATTACGGGAGATGCTGCTAGCAGAAAAGATATTATCAGGTAAGAAATTTTCCATTCTGCAGCTTAGAGTCTCCCACAATTCTGATACTGTACGTAGGGGAAGTAACGAGCAGGGAACAGGAATAGGGAGAGATAGGACAATGAACAGAATGAGAAAGGAAAGACCCCCTTTGAGGATTGCTCAAATGGCAAGGTTAGGACTGGACCACCACCTACAGCACCTTCCTACCAAAGGAGGCCTCTGCAGAAGACAAAGCCCACTTTATAGTGTTTGATAAAGATGTTAGCCGATGACCATGTAGCTGCTCTGCATATCTTTGTGATGGAAGCACACCCTTTGTCAACCCACAAAGTCATCATGGATCTTGTGGAATGCACCTTGATTCCTGGAACAGGAACGCCAAATGCCTTGTATGCCTCAAGAATGTATAGTCTGACCCATCTAGCATGATGTTAGAAGCTCAAAGGGATGGTGGTTAGGGCTTTCTATACCAGTGGCAGGTCCCACTTTAGGAAGATAAGTCTGCTCACTAGTCTGGCCAGTCTGACTGCTCTGAGAACTTGGATACCTAAAGATTCTCTGCCAAGGTACCCAAGGATCCCGAGAATAATACAGAACTTATGGCTGACACCTGGAACACTATGGTGTTGGCCTGAATCCCCTTATCGACACCTTCTTGAAGGAAGTCTAGAATAACCGGAATCCCAGAATCGCTTGGATTTGTGTTGCATTTCTGACACTATGAACTAAGTGTGGTCCAGATGGAAGAGTAGGCTTTTAGCATGGAAACACTCCTGGATGCCAGCAGAGTCCTGATGACTTTGGAAGAGAGGCTAAGTGCAGCTAATGCTTCCCTTTCAATAGCCAGGCTGTCAGTTGAACACTGTCTGAGTCTGGACAGAAGAATGGGCCTTAGTAAAGGATGTCTGGTCTCAGCAGTAGCTATAATGGTGGTTCCCCCTTCAGGTCTATCAGATCAGAAAACCAGGGTCTCCTTGGTTAGTATGGATTTAGCACTATCACTTTTGCTTCTTCTCGCCTTATCTTTTGGATCATCTTTCCTAGGAGGTGAAAGAGCAGGAATAAGTATAACAGCCATCTGGTGTGCCAGAGCATCTGTATCCCTGGACTGGGGTCTGCTTCCCTGGTGAAGGATTTTGGTCATTTTGAATTCTTGCCATTGGCAAAAAGATTAACTGAGGAGAGACTGAACTTCTACAATATCAGACTGTAGTCTTCATTCAGGTACCATTCTTATTGTGAATGTTGAGACAGTCTACCTTTTGGTTCATCTCTCATTTTATATGTATTGCCTTTAGGGAAGAGAGTCTCCTTTCTGCCCACTCCATTATCGCTATTGTGTCTTCATGTAGAGTTATACTCCTTGTTCCCTCTTGCTTGTTTTTATATGCCACGGTGGTCATGTTGTCTGACTGGACCAAGACATGGTTGCCCTCTAGGTAGCTCTGGAATCTTAGTAGAACTAGTTTGACAGCTCTGAGCTCTACGAGACTGATGCTGCAGTTCTTTCCCCATGAGTTCCAGATAGCTTGCACTGTTCTGGATCCCAGATGTGCTCCCTATCCCATTAGGCTGGAGTCAGTTGTGAGAACCTGAGGGTCTGGGGTTCATATGGGAAAACCCATGAGGATGTTCTCTGGGACTATCCACCATCTTAGGAAATCCAGCAGCTGGTTCAGGATACAGCACCTGCATTAACTCTGGGAAATGATCCCATACCTTTAGAAGAAATGCCGGAAGATGCCTGATTTGTGACCTCACCCACAGGGTGACCCCTATGCACAAGACTAGAAGGCCTAGTTGCTGGAAACATTGAGTTATTGTTGGCCTTAAACACTCACCCAGCATGGGCATCAAATCCTGGATCTTCTGGAATCTGTCTAGTGATGAGCAAATTTTTGCCACCAAAGTATCGATCTCTGCTCCCAGGTGAATTATCTTTTTTGAGGGAATCAAGAAGCCTTTTGTTGTTTAATACAAAGCCATGCACTTGTAAGAGATCATGAGTCTGGACTTTGACACTGTGTGCTGTGGCCTGGGTTGAACTCTGATCATAATATTGTCCAGAAAGGGATACAGGTAACTAATCTGAGCTCTGGGTCTGGCTATGGTTATCACCAGTATCTTTGTAAAGACCCTGGGGGCCAACAGGAGACTGAATGGGAGTGTTAGATACTGGTAGTGATCTATGCTTCACACAAACCTCAGCAGTCTGTGGTGGCATGGGCACATGACAATGTGGAGAGATGTGTATACCAGATCCACAGAGTTTAGAAAGTCCCCCTGGGACAGGGATGTCACCTCTGAAGCAAGGGTATCCATTCAGAATTTCATTTTCCTTCATTTAGTAGAAATGCTTGAGGTCAAGGATGGCTCTGACTCTCCTGGTGCAATTCTGAAGAAGAACATGAAGCAAAACCCTGCAAACCATTCTTCTGAGGGAACTCCTTCTATTGCTCCTATGTCCAGGAGATGAGGAGATCTCATTCCAGACCATTTTGTGTTTGGTGGGGCCACTGGAGATGGGGGACTGGATGAAAAAGGAATGGGGTAGAGCCCTGAGCTCAAGGGAATGTCCCTGACTCATTCTCTCTCTCACCCACTTGTCTCCTGAAAAGCAGGAGATTCTGCCTCCTAAGATCTGGGTGGAAGCACATTTGCTCGTTGCCATAGTGGGCTCTTAGAGGCAGTGAAGCCACCTTTTGACTTTCCATCTGATCCCCGGTTCCAGGGTTGCCAGGATACCTGTTGTCTTTCCTCTGACACTTTTGTGAGGAAAATGAACGAGAGGAGTGTTTCTGTCTATTAGTAGGTTTGTAGTCCTACCTTAGAGCACTGAGTGGGGAGGGGAGGGCCTGTTTCAATTTGGCAGTGCTTTCTGCTACTATCTTATCCAGTTTTTTCCCCAAATAGAAGAGATTGTGAATTTAGGAGCACAGGATTTGTTTGGAATGAGCATTCATCTTCCAGGGACAAAGCTAGATGGGGCCCCTGGCTCAAAATCTCATTGCTTCCACTGAGGGATCTGCACCGAATGCTGTTGCTATGGAGATTTTCTGAAGAGTAGACTGGAAGTCAAGGTAGATAATGTCCTTCAGGGCCTTAAGGTCCTCCAGCCAGGACACTGTAGCTCTTGCAAAGCATGTAGCTGCCAGAGATGTTCTGAGCGTGGCTGAGGAAGCTTCAAAATCCCATCTGAGGAAAGCTTCCATCTTCCTATCTAGTGGATCTGTGGGAAAGAAATCCCTTTCTGATGAGATAACCGTATCTTTTGCTAAAGATGCCATTGTAGCATCGACCTTTAAAGTAACAATCTACTTGCATGCCTGTGTATATGTTTACCCTTGTCAGCAGTTTCCCACTCCTCTCTGATCACATCCTCAAAGGATGGGTGCAGGCGAATCATTGCCTCTGGGATGGATTTGGAAGGAAGGTGTTTGTTTTGAGGCTTGTCCTCAAGAGCCTGTTCAGCTTGGATTTAGACTGTGGATATAACCTTTTTGCACATAGTTTCAACCTCTCAAGCGGAAGAAACCTTTCTTGTGTTTTTTTTCCATGTCCTGCTCAGAATCAGAGTCTGAGCACTTTCCATCCTCAGTAGGAGAGGTCAGAGGACCTCCTAGGCTTTCTGTACTTTTTCTTTTCCTTTTTACTCTCTTTGGCTTGCTTTGCAAGTGTTGCTGCCTGGCTGTGGCCAGCACATGGTCTTTTGCAGCTCATCTTATGCAGAGCCTTGAGCCCTCTAGAAATTTCTCCCTCAGAGTCCTCCCCTTCAGGGTCCCATTCCCCCGGGAGATGATGGGGTCTTATTGCCAGAGCTCCCTGACTTGCTGGGGAGGGGAGGGGGGCTAGATATGAGCCCTGCTTCTCTTCCCAAATAATTTAGGGCCCATTTTAGGACTTGGGGCAAGGAGATCAAGTGCACTTCAGGGTCTTATCTTTCTAGTCCTATGGGACCCTGGGACTTACCCCCAGGCCATCCGGATGAAGTCCTCCTCATCCTTACAGCCTCTCCCTGTTCTGCTGTGTCTCCTGGTTGGGTTCTTCTATGTTGGAATCACAGTTTCTTGAGGCATTAGGGGACTCAACATGCCTGTCCAACTCAGAGCACTGTGCCCTAGTAGTACCAGGGTTGGCTGGCTGAGAACAGGCAGAAAGAGCATAATTCACCCTCCGAAGAGCCTCTAAAAGCTGCCTCACAGATGGAGCACCATTTGGATTTAGCCTGGAACTTGCATGTCTGTTCTGCCATTCCTGAATATGTGTATGGGGGAGGCGGTACCCAATCTACTATGGTCTGATTTTCAGAAGTGCTGAGTACTCGCTACTACCATGGAAGTCCATAAGAGTCATAGGTGCTCAGCAACTCTGAAAACATGTTCCTTCTCACTAGCCGTGCTATATACATACTTGTCATATGACCTTATGCAAATTGTCTCACTTTTCGGTGCCTGAATTGACCCATCTGTAAAATGTGCATAATAATACAGAATTGTTTTGAGGCTTAACTAGTGCTGGTGCAGCTCTGAAATTCTTGGATGAAAGGGGCTATATTAGTGTGTAATTGTGTGTAATTCAGTGGTACAACAAATGGGATATTAAAAGTACAGTCAAAAGTTATCATCTGACTAAAATGTGTAGCAAACATGGAAGAGATATGAAGAGATCAAGACGAATGAAAGCGGGGAAAAATGGGAGAGAAAATAACATGCAAAATGTAAGCGCCAGAGAAGGAAAGAAAGTTTAAAAAACTAAACCAATTAGGAGGTTAATAAAAGGTCAGTATAAAAATGAAAGCAATGATAAGATTAGAGCATTACTGAGGAAATTCAATGATAGTAGCCATTTAAGAAAAAAAGAGAGTGTAAAACATTGAAAATAAGATTGCAATGAAGTTTAAGAGTGAAAATTACAGAGTGAAAAGAATGGCTGGGAATGATGCAATGAAATACTTAAGTTGGTACAGACACAGAAATCCAATAAAAAATAAATGTGCAGAGGCATTCTCTATAGCAGGCAGTGAGAGCTGCAGAGAGTGGTTTACTGGCTAGTCAAGTACAACAGGAAAATCAGTTGGTGCTTCATTTGTTTTCTCTTGAAACCTTTTGCCCTGTAAACAGGTCACGATTAAATACAGACTTTCCACAGATTTTAGAGTTACGTGTATCATGGCAGTTTGGTAACCAGCCGTTTGGCAACCTTTAATCTGCATGTTCTGAGAGAGTACAAGAGAGAAGCTTGGGGGAAATTATTTCTGTATGCAACCTAACTGCCACAGTTTTATTAAACTCTGTAGATCCATGAAAACAGATCTAACGGGCTTTCCAAAGGGCCATACTTGGAACAACGCACTGGAATCTCCTTTAGCTATTTAATTTAATCAGCATTAGAGATACTACTTCAATTCCCTCTGCTGCTGGATCAACTGAGGGATGAGGAACAAGAAGGTAATTGAATCTTCACTTGCCTATTTCAGTGTCCAAAAGGCAAAACTACTAGTAGTATAAGAGGTCACCAGCTTCTTAATATAAGAAGACTGGGGGGAAAGCTTGAAGCAAAGGTTTTGAAGAAGACGCTGAACCGAATTGTTAGTTCAGCTATGGTAGAAGAGAGAGAGAATAGAAAAAAAATGGTGCAAAATAGATGACACACCCAGCTGATCAGGAAGGTGTTTATGCCTAGCACACCAAAAGACCTATTTCTTCCTTTTATAAAGATTATGCTAATACCAGCATCTGCCTAGGTTATTAGAGGTGGGAACAGTCACCGCCTATAGTTAAGGTTACCCAACACTTCCCATGATAAAATTCTGTTTACAAATGCTTATAAAACTTTCCAAAATTGAACCACTTGGGCTAAAATTTTCCATAGCATATGTTTGCCTCAGGCTGAATTTTTTTTTTTTGAAAGTTTCAGCAAAAACAGTTCAGCCCTTTCCAAGAAAGAGATTAGGGGAAAATATGTTATTTTGCCCATATTAAAAACATTTTTTACAATTGTTTAATCAAGAAGCTCTACCAGCTCCATGCTTTGACCAGGGATTGCCCTAGTGTCAGGCATGTGCCTTTTAGTGCACTTGTGGGGAAAAAATGCCCTAATTTAGCCAAGGTAGCCTTTGGCAATTTTCAGTTCCCACATGCTCAGCAGAGTTGGTTTTTTTGTTTGTTTGTTTTGTTTTTGAGTGTGTTAGCTAAATTCTCTGTAGATTCCATCTGCACTGAGCATGCTCCATCCTGGGGCAGCAGCAGCTGAGGAGGACTATCCCAGCAATAGCTGCTTCCAGCTGGCTGGGACTACTGTGGCACTGAGAACCAGAATAAAGAGCAGGGAAACTATTTTCAATTATCCCTATGTGCTGGGCTCCTATGCTGCCTGGCTCCCTCTTTCTCCAGGGTCCCAGACTCCCAGCTCCTTGGCAACCTTCCTGGCAGAGAGCTTGGGAGCCAGGCCAGGGCTGCCAGACTCCGAGATTCTGTGGCCAATTCTTTCCCCAGGGTCCCAACCTAGGAGGTAGCTGTGAAGCTTGCCAGCTGGAAAGCCAATAGGAGGCTCAGCACCACACAAGATTGGGCCCTAGATTTGGAACAAAGCAAATATCCCATTTACACAAGAACAGTGTACACTATTTAAACAGGTAACACAAATGCTCCCACTTCAGAAGGTGCCTAAAACCATTTCCATGCAGCAGAAAAGAAAATTAATTCCGACAACCGAATACCCTGAAGCATTTATTACAGAGATTTTTTTTTCCAAATCTAAATAGGATTTTCCTGGTCATTTGATGCATTCTATTGATTATAAGAATTGTCCTCACAAGGGCTGCAATGGCAAAACTGCACTGTTACTAAATAGGATAAATACCATATTTGCAAAGCAAGAAATCAATAGGCCTTTGCTTCCCTTCAGTGGCCTTCCTGGTGCCTAGTAATTTTTAATGGCTTTTTGTCGTTATTCTTAAATGTATGGAAAGAACATATTACCTAAAACAACATTAAGGGTGTTTTTGTCACTCTATTTTCTCTTCAGGAAGCCTTCATTTCCTTTATATAAAAGGCTGAGAACCTTCATTTCCCCTAATTCACCCTCCCTCCCCTCGGCCCTGTCAACGACATCCTGCTGACTTGAGAAGGAATGAATAGGATTCCCCTTGAACTTGGCCGGTCCTTTTCTCCAGGGGCTGACCACGCTGGTTCCACAGCCCTGTCAGCTTGTATAGCAGGAAATCAGAACGGAGATGTAAAGGTACCAGGAGAGCCTAGAACGGCCCAACGCCTATAACTGGGGCCAGATTTTCCAAAGAGCTAAGATCTGAGGCACCAAACTAAGTGGCCAAATTTTCAAAAAAGCACTGTACATCAGCTCCTCAGTAACCTTCACCCAAAAGAGTAAATTATAACACAGGGTCATAAAATAAATGTTTGCGCCAGTCAGGAGATGGTTTCATTAGTAAGGCCCTAAACCATTGCTTGTTTAAGAGACTTTAGCACCCCCCCTTCCCAGGAATGGCATTGGCAACCTCAGACAGAAATGGACTCACTACCTCTCTGTTTAACTTTACTAGTCATAATGGTAAAGATCCAAATCCCAGATCCTAAGATGGGTCCTTAGATTCCCCCAGCACCATAAAGAGCAAAAAAAATCCCAAACTCAAACACAGCAATCACTGCACATCCCGAGACTGACCAGTCGCCATGAAGCAGCCAGACTCATCTAACTAGGACTGATCGTGACTATGAGGTGAAGACATCATCACCTGCAATGTGAAAGATCTGATACCAATGCCAAGCAAAACCACGCCTATCACGGTTTAAGAGGTAGTTAGCTGCATCAGCAGGTGACAGTGATGACTTTCCTGAGGAGATTGAACCCAGTAACATGCATGCCATAGCTCAGCTGGTCATAATACGACTTTAAGCGATTGTCACCATCTATTTTACTCCATGCTGTAAAACTATATGTACTTCTGCTAATGCAAATCTCTCATGTTGTATGAATACCAAAGAACTTCACATGCCACTACCAATACCCTCCATTATTAGAACTTGAAACATGAAAATATATATTTTAGATTCTCATTTGCATTCAAATCAATGCAAAAAAAAAATCACATTTATAGCTGGACAACATAGTTTTTCTTGAGACATGCTATGGGAGAACAGATAGAGGAAGTAGGAGGGAAAATTCAGTTGGAATTTGAATGCTGGGGGAGAGGGAGGGAAAGAGAAAGAGAGTGTGTGTGAGTGACTGAGTGTCCGTCCACCCACCTGTCCATATGGTATGTTACAAAAGAGGAAGTGTGTTATTATTTATATTACTATAGACCTATAAGAATTTAAATGTTTTTTTAAAAATAAGGACATTGTGTATTACTTAAAATCATATGTCTTTGTTTAGCATTCATGGCAGCTTTAAATGCAGGGTGTCTTCAAAACAAGGGCAGTTCCTATTAAATTTAATTACATTCTCCTTCAGCTTGAGCACTAAAGGAGCATGGTAGAGATATGGTTACTAACTGAGCGTGACTTCTAAATTAAGACAGAGCACATGGTAATTTTATTTGCTGGACCCCAATCTGATGTTTCTCATTGAATCTCATTTTATAGATTAGATGGGAACTATACAAATAATTCCGACTTCCTTTACTTGAGATTACTTTGGGAAAAACCCAATCCTCAAGGTGCATGTAGGGAGTTCTCATTGTCTTCTACTGATCAAACAAAATATGGCTCTTTATGTCTGCAAATCAACTGCAGCAAGGTCAAGGTTTGAATATTCTCTGGGTTATTCATTCGTTTTTAAATAAAAGAAGGTATCAGCCTAAGTAGCAGCATGTTTATATTTTTCAGAAATAATGATGACTTTCCCCATTCATTTGATTTTACAACAGAACTGGATTTGCTGTTCCTAAAACTGTTGCATAAGAGCTGCTACAATTCATGCCAGAGGTGATTGCTCTTCAGTGATAGACAATGTGATGTTTTCCATCTACAGATTGTAAATTTGTTGTTAGTTTGCCAAGTGCTTTGGAATTCTTGATAAGAAAAGTCATTATATAAATATAAGAGCACCCTCATTCAGCCAAAAAAAAAAAAAAAAAGATCAGCTTGTATAAAAATTGAATACACAAACACAGATAAAAACAGGTGTGATGGAAGGGGGTCCAAGACTGTGGATTAAACCCCAGCCCCACTGAAGTCAATGACAAAATGCCCAGGATTTCACCCTCTCTCTACTAACCAGGTTCATATATCACATGCATCACCCTACTATCTTCCAGAATTGCATTACACAAAGTGACTATCATTTTCATTTCTTCCGCCAGGGTGAAAATTGTGTGTTTATTTTTTAACTGGCTTCCACAGAGTTGTGCCCATTTAAACCAGCTGCATGGTTATCCTCTTAGTTCTTCATTTTTATATTTATTGTGGCTGAATGACAACGGTAAGATTTATTTAAAAACTTCTACTACACCAACTGTGTATTTTATAGCACCGAAAAAATGGGTTCAAATCCTCCAGTCCTTATACTAGGCAAACGCTCAGAATCTGCTTTTTAGAAGTCAAGAACATATCACAACATGCAAAAATATGCTTGCAATTGCATATATAATTTGTTCATGCAGGTGCCACAAATGTGCACAAAATTGGGGAAACACATGTGCTAACGGACAATGAAATAGCTACCTGTCCATTTGCAGTTGCATGTACCTAGTTTGCCAGCAAAGTTACTGTAACTGGAAGCACAGATTATAGATGCAATTCCATCTTCATTTTTGTGAGTGGGCTTTGACCATTTGAAACACCAGACACCCACAAAAAGTTTTGCCAAAGGAAGGACTGAAAACTTGACCCAGATAACATGGTTGGTGCCTAGATAAATGTGAGTACTATTTATATTTACATGTCTAATATGCTGCTCAATAACCAAACATTCCAGGCAGTAACCACAGACAGATTATAACCATATGCCTAAATCTCAGAGTAATGGGGAAAGAAATCGTGTTGCAGTATAGCCACCCAGAGGACAAAATCCACAACTGCCACTCATTACACTCCTACAGAGTGAGGAGAGAGAGAGTGTGCTTAACAATCACAAGACTTCTCAAACAGAGATTTTATATGGGAAGGAAGGATTATTCACAGAGAGCAGTAGAATTTGCCCTTGCTCAGTGTCCACGGCTGATGGAGCGAACAGAGCAAGGAAGTAAAACAAAATGTCAGAACAAAAACAAGTATTGTTTCTTTTTTAAGCAGGGCAAAACTGCTACCCTCATCACAACTCCCCCTGCACCCCAGAAAGTTTTCCTAGATTTGTTTTTCCAGTTTGTTTTATCACCACCACAAAGGAAAATAATGCAAAAGCAAAAAAAATGTGGACACATCTGTTTTAATTCTGCAGAAGGAAACATTTCATTTTAATGATCATTCATGCTGAATTATTATATATTTGTTTCTGACAGCACCCTGCGTGTGCGAGGTGCTTTACAAAACACAAAGACATGGTCCTTGCCCTAAAGAGCTTAGTCTTTACAGAACTGCTGTTAGCTACCTGCCATTGGCATGACTGATTTTTTATAAAATGATGCCCAAGGACGCTGGCTATTTTTGTGCAGGTGCATCAGACCATAGTTTCGTATATCCAGACACTGGAGGTCAAATCAGAAATGTTCAGCACCAAACGGCACGTTCCTCTGTCACTTGAGAGAAAGAAGAATGCTTTCAGTAGAAATAGGCCAGTGTAATCACTGGGACCAACCGCTAGAAGGAGACATGATTCATGCAGGAAGCTAGCTTACAGATCAGTGGTTTTCAACCTTTTTTCATGCGCGGACCCCTAAAAAATTTCAGATGGAGGTGTGGACCCCTTTAGAAATCTTAGACCTAGTCTGTGGACCCCTGTTGTAGATGAAACACTGGAAACCAGGGGAATGCCAATGCATATGGAGAGATGCCTGTCTAGCCATGTGCATTTATGACACAAATATAAACCAGCCTGTGGCCCTCATTTTAAGAAAATCAGACCCTTGAGGGTCTTTTCTGTGTCCTTTCCATGTCACTGGTGCCTTCCCCTCCACTGGAAAAAACATAGTTCTTTCTACCTTTTTCTGGCTTTCAAATTTTAATTTGTATTCATATTACTCACTCTTGCCGTTTTCATCACAGCAACATCTTTCCTATGCCTCTTTCCCAGCAGTGAGTCAAAAATGGAGTTCATCCCCTCCTGCTGCTTATAAATCTTTTTCCTAGAATACCTCAAATAACCATGATAATTCACTACTCCCAATTAGAGTTATGGTAGATCAAGACCGGGAAAGAAATAAAAAGCTGGTGTAGCTCACTAGGATACCAAAAACGACCTGAATAGTGGATTTATGGGGTAATGTAAGTCTATGGCTCACACGGTAATAGCATCTTTCACAGTGCACTGAAGACACTTTTGGGGGAGTTTTTCTTTAAATGCAAGGCTACATACATAGTTTAGTTCTAGAACAATAACTTGTTCACTTAAAGTGTACTGCAAAACCATTAATGACATCAAATGTTCTCAAGTATCAGGGGGTGGCCGTGTTAGTCTGTATCTACAAAAACAACAAGGAGTCTGGTGGCACCTTCTGTTAGTCTTTAAGGTACCACCAGACTCCTTGTTGTTTTTATCAAATGTTCTGTTGAACAAGTCAATATTTTTTTAAAGTAGAATCTAAAAATACATATTGGTGAAACGCATGTAACAGCCCTGCATTTCCAAGCACAACAGTTGTAAGAGCTCATACTAATTTTCCAGTTCATGCACCTAAAAAGCAAGCAGCAAGGTCCTGTTCAGGAAAGATGAACCTTTCCGGTTTACAGTGGCCTGTCATCAATAGCATCATTAATTTAAGCAATGTTGAGGTGAATTTATTTATATCTAACTTTATTCATCCATAGCATCACTGATAGCTTCACAGCCCATTATCTCCATTACATCCAAACACAGCAAACCATGGAGGTTACAGGATAGCACACAGCTATCAGGGGTACAGAGAATGAGGGACATGTGTGTCAGAGAGAAGGATTCTATGCAAGGAACACTGGGAGAGACAGTGATTTGACTGCCATGTCAAAGAGAGGTTTGAGATACATTGGTTGGGCAGGGAAGCTTGCCCTACCTGCTGGCTGTGATATACCCATTCTATATTTTAGTTTCTAGTTTAGTTAATCTGGCACCTTTTGTTCATGCTAAATTAATTTGAATTTAAAAAGACACCATTTTATTTCTTTGCCCCTTTTACAAACAACATCCTTGAGGGACCATGTTACCTATGTTTAATCATTTACCTGTACTTAAGATTATGGAACCTTACACAGAACAAGAAAAAATAAAACTTGACACAGTATATTGAACACATGGTATTGTCTCTCTGCTACTCAGTAGCAGATATTGGGACCTTGCAGGTTGGTTTCCCATTGAGGAGAAAACAATGACACGGAGATGAGGTATTTCTTAGTGCAACTTGTTTATTCACACTATATACACCAGTCTTTGATCAGAGATGTTTACAAATGGTGCACAGGCAATCCTCCATTACAGAAGTCTCAGCCCAAACACCAGTGCCCAGGTCACCGGAAGCAATTCTGCACCAAGAGTGGACTCTAGTTACAAAGATGAAGGCAGAGAGCAAACGGTTTTTCACAGCTCCTCCCAAACAATCTACATTACAAAACTAACAACACTGCTTCAAAGGCTGTACGCTGCTCACACGCTAACAAAAAGAACTTGTTAGACTATGTGTAACAGTGCCAACTGGTGACTCTCATCATAACAGCCTGTTTTGTTACCCTGATCCATACATTCTATGTCACGCAATGAAGTCTATAAATCAATAGGAGTTGCTGAGTGCTGTGCACACAAATTTTGTTGTCTAAATAGGAGCTGTTGGCTTTTTATCTGTGTGTATAGGTACTGTGAAATAAGTGAGCCAGATAAGACAGTTCTTATATCGTACTTACATGCAGGAGCAACACATCAGATGTTGCTATGAAGTTTCCATGCTATTGGATTGCTGCTTCCTGTCTCTAAATTAAAGTTATGTAATGTGAAACAATATCCAATTACACTAGTTAGCCATTCTGTTGTAGTCATATTTTATTTGCTGTTATAAAACAATCATATTCCATTAAGAAATGTGCTGACACAGTTGTTATTCTGGACAGATTAGTTTCTGAATGTGTAGAATGAAATGTATGTCTTGTCGGGTAGTTTATACTATATCCGTGTTAAATATTATGTTAATGCTGATGTTTTGCCATTTATGAAAAATAGAAACAGCCAATAACAAAACCCACCAAGAACTAAATCAGGTTAAAATTCCCTGGAGAATGTTCAGCTGCAGGGAGTAATGTAATGATATGAAGTCTCACCAGTAGTTCACTACTTTAAAGCTACGTGGGGTACAATTTTCAAAAGCACTTAAGTGACTTAGCAGCCTAAGCCTCATTTTCAAAAGTGACGTAGGCTCTGAGGAGCCTACATGCCACAGAAAGTCAATGGGATGAAGGCTCCTATAGAGATTCACAGGAGTTTGGTTTCTTTCGCTTGACATTTAAAAGCAGAAGTGTAGAAACCACACCATGATGTTGCTCTGCAGCAGAGTGTCCGTGGTTTTTCAAATGATAAAATCAAAGGTTTAGCAAATATGAACAGGACATTGTTTTCAACCAAAATAACTGGTGAATGGTGAGCTGTGACTGACACTAGTTCCTTTAAGAGCCCTACTATTATTAATTCTCCTTGATGCAGGGAGTACTTCACCATTCACTATTCCACAGCCATATGACAACTTCCAATGAGATGATGAAGGGCAACTACACAGTCCTCTGTATCAATACTATCAGTTACCGTGAGACATGATGTTCAGTTATTTCAGCACATGCCGCCTTAACGTTACTGTACGTGGTCAATGTTACTGAATTTGACAAGTTACAGAACAAGGCAACATTGTCAGAGGAAATACATTTTGAGCAGATGTATTGTGTAAGATCACCAAGATAAGCTAGAGAATGATTAGACCCAGCACAAAAATTCTCCTGATGTCAGATATGCAGTGTGTACCCGTGAGCTTTGTTGTAATTTACCACTGAGCAGCTGAAATCCCCTTACTCCTGTAGTGTATGAAGCATGCAAATTGTCCTTCCAGGGAAAATACCATACAAACTGTAATGTGTGAGAACAGACTGAGAGCTTTTGTATAGTTTGGTACGATTCTTTGTATTTATAGATGGATTAAAATCCACAGATCTTTAAATGTGTGCATGCAGTTGTATATACAATAAAAGTAACTGTATGTAGTAATTGTGCATGCAAATGACCAGTTAGACATCCAACTAGTCACTTATTAGTGTAATTAGCACTATTTTCTTTGAAACCACATTAACCGCATGCAAAATTTGTAGAAATTGCAGTGCATTTTTGCACACCATTTAAAAAGATGCATTCCTATAAACATGGTGCTCTTTATTAACTCTTTCTAGGGTACCTTTATAGGCTTTTTATTGCTTAGTGCTCTCAACATGTTCTTTCAAATCTCATGCAGGTTAGCAAGATAACGCATTCCCTTGAGAAATTTCTGCTTTATAGAGTTCAGCAGGGTTACTTTGTCTCACTAATGACAATTCCCAAACATTGCTTCTATTTTACTTGAGAAATGGAGATTTTTCATCTAACAAAGAACTGGCTTTAAACACTGATTAAACAGAGAAGGAAAATTTGCATTAGTATTAAGCATTTATATTTACTGTGGTTCCTAGAGGCTTCAATCAGGTTGGAGCCTCAGCCTGCTATGAACTGAACAAACATATCTGAGGTACCAGGTGAGAGCCATGAGGCTGTTTGTACATTTTGGGGCATCATTATATGGAAAGCCCCAGAAAGGCTGGATTCTTGTACAAATTAAACAGATATTCATTGCATAGGATAGGGTGAATATCTGAACCAGAGGCAATGTAAGGGAGATTTTCAAAGGCATAAATGGGAGTTAGGCAGCAGTGTCCAACTCCTATTGCTTGAGGATTGGGAGCCGAAAGGCCCTTTCAAACCAACCTGGTAATTTTATAGTAGTGATAGAAATAGAATGTGGTATATACTGACTATCATACATAAAGGGGGGCATTTTCCAAGTGATTTAAGAGCACAAGTCCCCTGGATTTCCCTATCTACATATCCATCCACACTCTGAAGGCCACAAGGGAGAGACAAAGGGAGAAGATCCAAAATGAGGGCCTTGGGGGGAAAATAACAGTAGTAGAAACTTCACAGAATTTGGGATTAGTGGCCTAAATTTTCAGAAGTAACTAAGTGTCAAAAACAGTGTCACCGTGGATCACTACAGGGGCTGATTATCAGAAAATGCTGAGCACGCTCACTCTAAATATATATAATCAGACCACTTACAGGTGTTATAAGTTCAGCACCCACAGTAATTAGTCACTTTTGACACTTCAGGCTATTGTCTATAATCTTAGCTTCAAACATGGTTGCCATTAGCTCCCAGCAATGAAAGTAAAATGCTACCATATACTCACAGAAGTAGATTTGGGTCTAAAATGAGGGACTGCTCTCCAAAGAGGGGAACTGAGTGGCATGTTGATCATATATACACTAATATTACAAAACTGGTAAGATTTGGTATTGTGTAGAACACACAGTGTGACATAAATTACAGTACAGCTAAATTATGTTGGCACGTTATTATGAAGACAGTGCTGACTAGCTGATAGAGCACTGGCTTGGACCTGACTTCTATTCCCCAGCTCTCCCACTGGCCAGCTGGGTGATTTGGGGCAAGTCACCTCTGTGACTGCCTATCTGTAAAATTGGGAGTAATGATGTTTACCTCCTTTTGGAATGCACTTTCAGATCTCATTAGAATTTCCCACTCCATAATACCTGGTCAGATAGAATTTAAAGTTGCTGGGTTGTTGTTGTTGAATGATTTCAGCACAAAATATACCCTGTTTATAGGTGGCCAGATTGCACTGCCTGGCTACTCTGTTCACATGCAAGGTGGGTGTGGGTGCAAGGAGCCTTCTCCTCCAGCTTCACCACCCAAAGGATAGCTCCTGAACACAGAGACCACTCCCTGCTAGTGACCCTGTTAGTACTGGTCACATTCCCCTACACCTAGGAGCTCCTTTCCTGGGGCAGCGCAGTCTTCCAACCTTCCCCCCACCCTTCCCGTAACACGGGCCAGCACCTAGCAAGCACATCCTGCTCCTTAATGAAGTACTGAGTTTTGCTCAACCTTTATTTGTTAATAAACAATAAAGACCTGAGTGTGGGGAACATGCTGCCTACGTAGTGCTATTTAAACCAAAACGTAGGAGCGTGCTTCTGTGAACATCTGTCTCATTAATAATAAATATGGAAAAAATATATTTTTATGTGAACTCTCAGGCCTCCCTGATGCGATTCCATCCACTGCCCTAATCTCACCAAACTTCATCTCTTTTTAATTTGTTCTGCTTTATGTGAAACTCCCATCCTGATGGCCTGAGCTCAGAGACAGCCCCTTTTCTAACTCCTCTCTTACTCAGCAGCAGCCACAGAACCAGTGACACATGAAACAGCAGACACCGTGCCAAAATGAAAGGTGACAAGCAACAGTGGCAGCTGAAGTGTGGGCAAGGGAAACAGCAATAAGTGGAAACAAACATGGCAGTAATTGGAAAGAGAATACACCGAGGACAGAGGAATACGCCAAATACCAATGAAGACACACAAATCGAAAGACAAAACAAAAACAAAGTGACCTACGAAGATAACAACAGTATATTAACTGGCTTAGATTGAAATGCAATTAAAAGACAAGAAGAAAACACAGGCAGGGAGGGAGGAAACCTAAATAAAATCAGCTAAACACCTAACCAGGTAAGAACTAACAGTGGGATCAGGCAACAGTGGGATCAGGCAACATAGATAAGGATCCCAGACAGCTTTGGTGTTCTTAGGGATTCTAGAGTAAAGCTTGAATTTGGGCCCCTTTCTAATAAGAACTGAAATTAACTCCATCTTCCTCTCCTAAGATATTACCCTTCTGCAAAAGCCTGATGGAAATAAGTAAAACAAAAATAAATCTCTTAGCAATCTGTTATTGTATGTAGTGTATGTACAGTATAGCAAAAATGGGTCACATTTAAATTCATACTATAGGACAATTGATTTTTTTAATTTACTTTTTATTGATTTTTCAGATACAGTTTTGGTGACTGCATCAGTAACATTAAAATAAAAAAGGGAAATAGAATGCAAGAAGGAAGGGCAATTGATTTCTTATATTAGAAAATCTTATAGGATATATTCTTCTTCTTCTCTGCAGAAGTGGGTTACATTCTTCCCTCATGTAAGCAAAACAAGAGCTACATCCGTTTACACCAAACGTTAGCATGTCCCTTTGTGTTTAACAGCATGTATAGACACATGCAAATCATACCAGTTACAATTCTAGAAATATAACCAGCTCCACAGTTGCTAATCAGTTCATTGATTCATGCTCACCCTGTAAGACAAATTCAGTCTGACAGTCCATGATAAGAGAAAGCTTTTTAGTTAACTAACCTTGACAAAGGGATGTGGATGGCTTATAGCAATGCTGGCCAACCAATGAGTCATAGCCACCTTCAAGCATCTCCTCTGGGAAATCCCAATTAGTCCTTTGCTCAATGATTTCCTTTTCAGAGAAGTCTGAACGGTTTTAGAAATGACTGTAAAACTAATGGAAAATCCAAGAGACAGGGTGACTTATTGAGAGCATTCTAGAAATGAAGAGCCAGGGATAGATTCCCTGTTACAAGAGGGTACAGAACTATTACAAGAAAATGGTAGTGTGAACTCCTAAGTAAAGCTACTTGGGAAATTTAGACCCCATCATTTTATATGTATAGTTGGGATTATGTTTTCCAATGTGCATTACTTTGCATTTATCAACATTGAATTTCATCTGCCATTTTGTTGCCCAGTCACCCAGTTTTGTGAGATCCTTTTGTAGCTCTTTGCAGTCTATATTCCTATTTCAAGGCTGTTTTATTTCAGTTTAACGTTGCCACCAAGGCCACAGTGTGAAGGGATTATGGTCACAAAAGAACCATTTTATTTACCACTTTAACTTGAACACAGCATCCCTCTGCTCCAAAATATTGTGTGTGCAAGGGAGTTTTAGGAGTTAGTAGCAAAGCTCCAGATGGACTACAATATGGCCTGATAGCATGTCTTTCAGAGGTATTCAAGGTGGACCACAGCAGGTCTTTCAAATTTTGATGGCCTGGAAGAGACTGAGGTAGGTGAGGGCTGGAAAATAAAGCACCAGCTATTGCCCCGAGTTTCTATTTCTCCAGCTGCCCAGGTGAGCCAATGTCAGTGTTCAACAGGGCATACTGGCCCCTGTCACTGCTCTGTTACAGTTAGAGCACAGAACCAAGGCCTGGCATGGGCTGCAGTTCTCAAGAGTCTCCATGGACAACAAGAAGCTACAGCAAAGAATAGTCTATATTAGGAAAAATTGGCCCCTTTGGGGCATCCAAACTCTTATTTTATAGCCATGTGGTTTGGCCAGGACAAATTACCTACAAAAGGAACATATTTTCCAATTCACAAAGAAAAAAAATGTCAAACATACAATTTGAAAACACAAGAGAACTAATCAGTTGAAACAAAGGGCTAAATCTTCCCAAGGGTGAAACTTAAAAACTTCCAGGCAATGTGTATAGATTATATGAGTCCAGGCTGACAGATACTATGAAAAATAGCCATTTTCCTTTTTATAGTAATTTTACTCAAGTACAGTGGTCACCAATTCGAGGCATGAGTCTTATCTCACTTACACCGGTGCAAATTAAGAGAAACTCTGTTGACGTCAATGAAATTACACCAATGCACATCTAGTAGAAGTAAGAGGAGCTCAGTGCCTTGGTGAGGAAAAAAGAGATGAAGAGGACCGGTGCTCTTTTTGGACAGGAAAGAGGACACTTTTACAATATCCTGTTAAGACATGGACAGAACTGCCATTTAATGATGACTTCAAATGCCCACACTCTCCATCTCATGATATTTCATTACTACATCACACAGTATCATGAACTAAATCAGACATTAAAGCTTTGTCATCTGTATAAGTGGGGAAAGAAATTCTAGGTCCAGTAATAATAATATTTTTATGGGGAAAACATTTTTGAATGTTATATACCTGTCTATATATAATAGTTTCATTATTTGTTTCCATAATTTTCTCATTTTAATATTGTTCATTAAATACATCTGCATCAAGAATTAGGTGCCATTCTTATTTCCAACTGCAAGAGATTTTGATGCTTCAGGTGTTAATTCCATGGGATGTCATATTTCTTCTGAGGCTGAAAGTAGCGGATATGATTTATTTTAATGGCCACAATTAAAGGTTTCATGGGCTAAAGCCGAGACCAGATCTCCTTATAATAATTCTTTAGGCTACTGCATAATTTATGGCCCTTATGCACTTTTCATGATCTAATTTACCTTCCTCTTAAAATATTTTGTAATTGTGTCCCATTTATAATGATATATATCCCATTATAAAAACATACCCAATACTTTGCTACCAAAACAGCATTTTGTGTGTATAAACCAAGATGCATTACTACAAGCCAGAATTATTCCCAGACACTCACTGATATACAGAACATAATGGAATAATGTGCAATTTGGTATATACTGTCAAAAATATAAATGCAGTGAGAATTTAATAGCAGAGCTGCAAAGAATGCTTCATAAGAGATGCAAACTTCTCCAAACAATATTCAGCAAACAGGGTAAAACCTTGTGAGGTGAAGGGAAGAACTGGCATAGAACGAACTTAAAAATAAATAAATAAATAAATAAATAATTTTTTTAAAAAAAAGAAGAAATGTGATCTTATATTTTGTTATGTCTAACACAGAGACTTCATCAGCAATGTACATCATCAAGATTGCCCCAGGACATGAGGGAATGAAAATGCCAAAAATGGGGAAAGATTGCAGCTTTACTGAAGGCAAGATTCACTAAAAAGAGTCACATTAACGAAGACAAACTCTCCTATATAACTGAGGTCACCACCAAACCTGCTTCTAACAATGAAACAAAGTGCTCTCTGCAGACTCCCACAACTCAGGTGATTGCTACTCATCTTCATATGATTTAACCACCTCCACGTTCAAATAGAATTCTCTTGACCTCCAATGGACTTCTCTGGCTACACTCCTACCATGCTATATAGAGCATGGAAATAACTAATGAAGTTTAAAGATGTGCTGCCTTCCTACAGCGCCATGGGAGTGACCAGCACATCTTTTCTTTCCTAATTCACGCCCTCCCCTACAGAAACTTCTCTGCAGCCTTCTGACCATTTGAAATCTACTCTTAGTTTTCCTCCAGAAATGCCGCTGTGCCAGATGATTCTCTATCACTTTAATGTATTATAACAAATACTGTGTGGCTTATGCCATAATTCAGTAACACAGCCCTTATTTGGGCAACATTACTTTCTGTGGTTTGACTATGTCTGCATTTATATATATACAAATAGGGTGGGGGAGTGTGAGGCTCACTCACCACAGCGGCACCTCCTGCTGGCCATCATGGGGATTAGCTCTGCCAGCTGGCACGCCCTCTCCAGGTGGTTCCTCAGTCCAAGTTCCGCAGCATCCTCTTCATGACTCGGCCCTCCGGCCATGTCACCAGCTTTATTTATTTAATTTCTTCCCACTAAATGTGTGTTTTTATGGCAGTGCTACCTACCATCGGTTCAGAATATTCCATCCCTCCTCATGATCTCTGAAACACCTCGCTCACTTGAATTTACCAAAGCTGGGTGTAAATCCAGCAACCTCATTCAAACGCATAACTTTTGCTATTACCTTTTTTGGTATTAACAGAGCATTGTATAACAGCAATTCAGGGAGACATACTGACAAACTGAAACCCAGAGTGGTGTTTGGATAGCCAGCCCCTGCTATGGCATCTTTTGGATGCTAAGAGCCACATCTCTGCATATTCCAGACTCATATGCCATACTTAGCAATACATATCCACTCTGCAACTGTGCCACCCAATAGTGCTGAAGTTCTGTGTAACCCAACATTTGCTGGCACCTTGGTTCCTCTTACAAAAGAATACTTTACACCTCAGTTTAAAATGTATCTTGATTTCTGTATGATTACTGAACACAAGACTGCATATTGCTTTTGGCAATGATAAAATCAGACTGTCATTCTGACTGTAGATTGAGTACAGCTCATATGTGTGTTACCTTTTAAGTCCATTCTAACCAAACTGTAGCACAAATAAAGATGAATACTATCTCTTTCAAAGCTAGCACAAAAACACTACTCAATCTTTCAGGAACTGAACAATGCTTATCACCATTGCATGGCAATCTTTGAAGCTTATAAATACTTTTATTATTTCTAGATTTCATTTAAGATTTTTGTTAAATCCTTTCTTTGAAATTTTTCATTTTAAACTGCCTATCAGTGTAAGATTTGTAACAATTCCTAACAGAGAAACTACTTGCAATGCACAGATCCAGTATCAATTTACAGGAGCTCGAAAGCAGTTGACTATATATATGTATAAAATTTGACAAGAGCTTTGGTTTGCTGTGCAACCGGAAAAAAAGTTAAGCCACTGAAAATTACTTAAAAGCTTAAATTCACCATCCTTCTAAGCATCAAAAAATCAGTTTGAAATATATTGTATATTCATTTCAAACTTCTTAAATAAGTAAGTAATCTGTACTCTAATACGGTGGAAGGTATAACTGATCTATCCTCTCAGGTCACTATTCAATTCTGGTTCTTAACATAGGCAAACTGCTGATATTCTTTTACATGCAAGATCTAGGGAAAAAATGTTTGCTGTCTGTTATTGTCAGTTTCTGCTTTTTCCATGTATCGTTAGATTTTTGGATTATAACTTTGGATTTTCACAAATACCAGAAAGCAGAAGGAAAGCAAATGGTCTAACCATTAAGATGACTGGATCTGGGCTGCATTCACATCATGATGTGAAATCCACTCAGTGCACAAAGTCCACATTCTATTTAAGTCTCCTTTAAACTCTATTTTGAATGCTCAGTCTGCACTTGGGCTTTATGCTGGCCCTCTGCACTGGGTGCTGTGTGTGTCTTTCCCAAAATACGCAGGAGAGAAAGCAAGCACCCACTTTAAAATGCACCTCCGTGAAGGTATTGGACAGTTTGGGTCAAATGTTCCTCTAAGTTACCAAAAGTACATTGAGAGTAATTCCACTGAAGTCATTTCATGTTTACACCAGTTTAACTGAGGGCAAAACTTTGCCCTTTGATTTCTCTTGTGTAACAAGTTACTCATCTGAAATTCAGACCTCTTGTATTATTGTTTTTACAGCCTTCCTCATTTTTAAGATTCGTTGTTGTTTTTTTATTGATTTTCATAAAGAAACACAGTGAAAAATACAAAAAGGTAAATGACTTATGGCTTGTATATGGTTCCAAATGTCACACACTTCACAGCATTTCCAATAGAACTATGGAATTTCACAATTTTACTGCTTGTCAAAGCTGCAAGACAAGACAGAACAAAACCAGACAATACTACGTAGACTTTACATGTTAGGGCAGGGGTGAAGGCCTTTTTCACTGGTATCACATTGGTAGTTTGTTTTGTGTAACCTGAAAAATTTACATATTCTGGTCTAGATTCTCAGATTGGCCAGAGCTGTCCTTGGCACACTTGAGATGTGGACAAAGGTGGCATCACACCACTTTCCTATCTTTCCCTCTGCCCAGTCCTGGGGATGACCTAAAACCAGTTGGACCCCTGACAGAATTAGAACCATTCCGAGTCCCGCTGGCTGCTCACGTCCAGGACACCACTTTGCCAAGGGGCTCAGGAACAGATGGCACAGATTCAGTGATGCTGACTTTGCGCCATGGAAGGATTCCCCTACACAGGATATTTAACCCAGTTTTCAGTCCTCTTTGCCCCATCAAAAAGTGGTGAAAAAGGAATGGAGCAGGGCCATGGATCTGGCTGACTGTATTTTCAAATGTATTAGAGTTCACTAATCCAAACCAGAATAAATAGTGACTCTCTCTGTCTGAGGCAGATAGCATACTTTTGGGTACTAGATAAATAAACAACAACCACCAACAAAATTCAAGCCCATGATCGCAAAGTTCCTTGCTAACCAAGCCTGAAGTATTAGCATTAAAGTATCCTTTGATCTCAATATATGGTCTTGGCAACTGGATCACGGCTTTAGATTTTTCAGTTTGTATCATTCTCTTTAAAAATGTGACCCCCATCCCCTCTAAGAAGTTTGAATCTGGGTACTTTTGAATAACCTTCAAAATACATTTTCTGGAAAAATACATGCAGAGAGACCTAATTTGCTCATTCACAATGATTTTGAGTCTCTCCCCCCCCTCCCCCCCCCCCTCATTCTTATTTGAAATATATTGATTATTGCACAGGCCAACTCTAGCACATTTTTACTAAGACAAAATTCACATTTGATAGGTCTGTTATTATTTATTATTATTCCTATCCAATTCAAGTTTTGCTTAAGTGAGGGCTGAATGATTTAGCACAGCATTTTTGTTATGGTCAGTTTCACTGTGTCTAAAAAAATATCTGCAAAATTACAACAGTCTAAAGCATTTCTACAGTATTTCGCAATCTAAGATATAAAGTCTCATTTCTAAACTTTCAAAATGCTGTGTGAAGCATTTTGTCCATTTACAATTAATGGAAGTATATTTTAATGAAAAAGGACAATGTGAATGCATCCTTATTTTTTCAATAAAAATAATTACAAGATCTAAGTAAAACAATAGTAACCTCACTTGAGGTTAAGAGAGTAACTAGGGTCACCTCAATTTTGAATTAAATTTCCAATTTATGTGCGTGTCTTAGAATATGAAACGTATCAGAAACCCATCAGGAGGCAAATGTTAAAAAAAAGATTCACAAGTTATATTAAATTAGATGTCCATAAATGTACAGTCCTAAATGATCCAAGAGCCCAAGATAGCAATTTACTTTTTATTTGCTCATAAACATTAATGGGAAAAAGCCTAAAGAATAAAAAGGAAAAGCAAAATGTCACTTGAAAGCAAAAGGTGCTATAAAATGCTTCTTCAAGTAATACTGCTTTCAGGATAGAAAGTTCGACTAGTCTTTATTAGAGTTTAGATGGAGCAAGGATTGCAGGAATGGGGCCCTGACATGTTTGTTGGTTTACCTTAAGAACTGAATGGAAAGACTGAACATTCCATTCAACTGGGCCTCTCGCCTCTCCTATAGGGCCTAATCATGCTCCCACTGCAGTCAGTGGCAAAACTCCTCATGATCAGATGGAGTAAATAGGCATAGCTCCATTGGGAGCATCTCACAGACTTCAATGCGAGAGAGAGAGAGAGAGACTGGGCCATTAATGAAATTAGAGATGTCCTTATCTGCTTTGTGCTCACTTTTTTGCCCCTCCTCCCCCCTTGCTGGTACTAAATATATTTTCCACTTTCATCAACAGTTCAGAGTAAATACAGGCAAATAGATCATGCCAC
This sequence comes from Emys orbicularis, assembly GCF_028017835.1. Taxonomy (NCBI): domain Eukaryota; kingdom Metazoa; phylum Chordata; order Testudines; family Emydidae; genus Emys; species Emys orbicularis. The sequence continues at coordinate 100,834,135 of NC_088690.1, forward strand.
AATGGCTCCCCGACTAGAGACATCTGCCATTCACTCAAAGGCATAACTAATAGGGAAGCCCAGGACAGCTGGGAAATTCAGAAAGAACAGCATCACAACTAATATTATTAATCATGATCCTGATCCTGTGAGGTGCTGAGCATCCTAAATTCCCATTGCCACTGGACATCAAGGGAACTCAGCACCTTGTAGGACTGGACCTCATTGTTACGGCAGGCTACCTGGTGACTGAGGGAAACAGAACTTAATTTAGTGGCAAATTCTAAGACCATTTGTGACATCATCCTTGGAAATGCAACATAATCAGTTTGGTCCCTCCCTGAACATATTCTTGACTTGACTGGTATTTGAGTCTTTTGTTAAATGTGGATTTTGCACATTTCATGGGGATGAAAAAGATTCAGATCTACATCTCTGGTGTGATTTTGATACTGACTGAGACTTTCACCAAAAGGCCCCTCATGTTCTTTCAGTCTCCTGGAAATTGAAAGTGCCAGGGCTTTGATCTAGGACAGATATTTCTGACTTCTTCAAAACTGCTTCTGGTGCCTCCTCCTTATCTGACTGCAAGCAGTACACCTTTTTATCAGCTGAATGCTTACTGAAGTCTCCTATGGCTCCTTACAAACTACATTTCAGCTTTTCTGCTAGGGAGCTGGAACCCTAAGGAAATATTATACTGATCCATGAGAGTACAAGCTGATTATTCATGTCTGAATTATATTCTTACACAGTAATCTGTTGGGTTGTTTTTTTGTTTGTTTGTTTTGTTTTTGTTTTTAAAGAAGGCAAAACATTGTGGCAGTTCAATTTTCAAATCATTTTAACACAAAAGTGTGTACACCTATTACACTTACAAATTTGTGTCTTCAAATGGATGTTGGATGCACAAATTAGGGGCTTGTGGAATTATCTACTTATTTGCAAGTGCATGTTCCTGATTTGCAAAGGTAAACTTTGCCTTTCTGCATGTGAAGGCGGCAGGGTGCATTGCATACTCATTAATGTGCAAGCACTATTTATGCAAACCTTTCAAAATCTGATCCACAAAATTACAGTTTATAATTACATTTATATTCTACTTTTCTTGTTCATTTACTGATTTCTTTTCCTGCAAAGAAATTGAGTTGCTGAGATTATTTTCACTCCTTGTGTTTTGTTATTTTCTTTGAACGACACATTTCCTTCTATTGGGATTTGGGAAGAATAGCCTAGGAATTTTATCTCTTGTTAGAAATCAAACAGAGTGGAGAAAAAATATCAAGGATCTTCAGGGGAAATTTGTCTACTATAGCTGAAAAAATGTTTAAGAACAGTTTATTGACATGGAAAGACTACATTGGTGACAAGGCCATTGTTTGCATGGAATAGACTATCTGCAACTTCTGCGTAACGTCTAGGGCCATCAAAAACTTGTGAGCCAAGCTTTCTCTTTTTAAAGTGAATTTAGCACTTTAAAAGGGTAATAGACTGCATGACTTGTAAGAGGAATACTTCTTGGCATAGAACAATTATGAGTCAGGCAGTAGGCAATCCTTAATCCTGGCCCTGTATACTCTGAGCCATGAAATGGAGTAGGATTTTCAGTGTGTAATTGACTTACAAGCACAAATGACATTGCTTGCCCACCTCAACATAAGGAAGCACGTTTAACCTTGAGTGGTCAGTGTGAATGGGACAAAATGTTAGAATTAGAGATGGTTCCAAGCTGTAAATTGCAGATCTAAATCCACATGTAGATTTCAACATTCCCAAATGTCAGTGCTGTTTGGACCTAGCGTGTCAGTGCAGTCCACTATAGGGAGACGGGTCCCATATGAATTTGAAATGTGACATTCTGAACAGCCCTCTGCCCCAAGATTTCAGGATTGTTTTGATATTGGTGTCCATTTCTACTTACCATTACCACCATGTTTTTAAAAGTTTCCTATTCTAATAGTAGCAACTCAAATTTTGGTGAAATTCTACATGAGACTGACTTATTATTTTATTTCTTGCGGGTGGCTGCAGCTTCCCTGCTGTTGGGTAAAGGAAAAACCATATAGCACAGGCATTCTAGTCCCAGAAAAACAAAAATCAAACAAAACCACTCATTGAGTAAAAACATTTATCCTTAAGCTGAATGAAAATTATCCTCTGAACTGACACCTGCACCCCTCTAACTCACCCTAGCGCCTTCAGCTAACATTAAACCTTCTTTATCTGTTTATACAATTATATGTCCCTCATCACTATGATATCTGAACACTTCCATCCAACCTATACGAATTGGGGTTCTCTGGTTTGCAACAACTGTTTGCCTCAAGCACTTAGATGTGCTAAGAAACATTAACAAACATGAAATAAATATTTAATGTTTTGTGTTCAGTAATAACCATTACTGATAATTAGCTGTCTCTCGATTGCCTTTTTTTTTTTTTTTTTTGCTAATCTATAATCTAGGCCATGATCCCCTGCTCTCCCTACAGTCTGCCCAATCTTCCCTCACAAATGCTCTCTGTTCCCACTCTTGATTCCATGCCTTTTGGCTCATTGCCACTTACAAGTGGTATAACCACTCAGGCCTGATACTAGATGGTTCTGAGCGTTTTCTGAGAGGTGCTGTAGGTACACTTGGCACCTTTTTAATGATATTCAACACTGTGCCCAATTAGGTCTTCCCTGTGCACAAAGCACCTCCCATCTCTGCATTCAAATCTTTCCTTCAGACCAACTTAAATGGAACTAGTTGAAATGAAAGTACTACTTAGTCTGAGTAAAGGTAGTAGAATCGGGCCCTATAGTATTATTTTATCATCATACAACATACCACAAGAATGGCCTTTTTTAAAGTGTTTTCCAGCATTTGCTTCCAGCCCCAAATGAGAGCAGGAAGTGCAGAGGAGCACGAACATTTTTATAAGCATTTAAGTAACAAACTTTTCCAAGCTTCCAGAAGGATTCATGTTTTGGCCTGGGCTCAGTTGTTCTTACTTGATTCCAACAGACCTTTTGGGCAAGGTGAGGAGACAGAACAAGAACACATGTTTATATACAGGAGAGGCTAACACAAAAGCTAGAATATTGATCACAGAAATTTTAATTATCTTGATATTGATGGAAGTAACCTTTGTGGAATCGGTAAGACAGCATCATTTTCTAAAAGATGGCTCTTTTTTTTTTTTTCTGGAGACAAACCATTAATGCAGGACACTGACCTACAAAAAAAGATTAATTCTACAACCCTTGAAACCAATGTAGAGCCTGCCACTGACACTTCAGTGGGGGTTGGATTGGGTCCTAAATGCTGTAATGTATACACAGCATGGGCACCTTATTTCAGGGCATTCTCTCGCCACAGTAGACAGCAGCAGACACTTCAAACATAGAGGCCAGCAGCTTCTGCTTTAACGTAGCATTTATAAGGAAATTATATTTTCAAAACACAGTATTTATGGTCTTGTTATGGCGTGCTCAACTTTTACACATTGATATTTTAGGTATTTTATAGATAATGTCATCATTATGAAAGACATGGTAGAGCACATAGTGGTAACGCTAGCTCTCTTCTGAATCAATCCATCATTTGACAGAGATCCGCTGTTGATCATTTAAAACTGTCACACATGCAGCACTTGCCAGAAGGATAGCCTTTTTTCCAGGCTAAATAAAGTCACTTTCTACTTTATGTAGAGTAACTCTGAGCATGTAGGGTCAAATTCATTCCTGTGAAGAGAGCAGGGCCGGCTCCAGGGTTTTTGCCGCCCCAAGCAGCAAAAAAAAAAAAAAAAAAAAAAAAAAAGCTGTGATCGCAATCTGCGGCACTTCGGAGGCAGCTCTACCGCCACCGCTTCAGTCTTCGGTGGGAATTCGGTGGCTGGTGCTTCGCTCTGAGAGGGACTGAGGGACCCGCCTCCGAAGAACTGCCCCTCTCCGTTGGCCACCCCAAGCACCTGCTTGCTGGGCTGGTGCCTGGAGCCGGCCCTGGAAGAGAGCCAACACAAGGCCTATGCGCCACTTATGTCCTTAGAATACAGCATTTTGAAGACATAAGTAGTGAATAAGCCTTGTACTGACACATGGCACAGAAGCAAATTTCACCCCCAATGATAAATTTGGCTACCACCACCTCCTGGGAAAGTTCTGTGATGGTTATCATCTGCTGTAGTACCCATTCTTGTATTTAATGCATCACAGTGTGAATTCTGGCAGAGGTAAGGGGTGAGGTTAAATAGCCTCTGCAGCCTGGTATTCACTTTGTTTTGTGCCCATATAAAACATCCTGTTACTATAATGACCAATAAAAAGTATCTTGTTAACCAATGTCTCACCCAAGATCATTGTTGAATCTTGAACAAACCACATTGAAAATTTTCCTCTAGAATTCAAAAATAGCTATTTACTCTTTTTGATACAGTGTTCAGGGAAAATAGAGACCTCCAGACTCCTAAAAATAACACCGGGTTACGGTGTTAAAGCAATAGTTATTTTCTATTGATGACCAATTTAGACATGATCCCATACTTCATTCAGAGGCAAAGTCTTATGGTCTCTAATAGAAGTTTTTACCTGCATCAGAGGTGTATCACCAGAAGTGAGACAATTCAGAGAAAATGCAGTCTACCAAGCTGAGGACTTACACAGGGATTTCACATTCAATATTCTTTTCCTGCATTAATTAACAACGGTCTGACCTGCTATAGCAACTCCTATGTTCCTACAATAACCGAAATGCTAAGCATTCACGTACAGCTCCTTGATTCTAAGTTAATGGATTCTCAAGTCTTTATGAATTTTTTCCATCTATTATCTAACTGCTGAAAGAAAGCTCTTTCCCCTTGTATTTTTGAAAAAAATACATTATAGACAGGGGAAGCCATAAGGGAATGGTGAGAAGTTATATTTGAATGGGGAAAGGTGTAGGAGCTGTCAGCAGCAATGTAAAACAATCATTGGATCTTAAATGCTAAATGTTATAGTAATAACTGATAATAAAATGTTCTTTTAGGTTTCTCAGTGGTCTAAATTTTAGCTAATCTAGTTTGGTTTCAATAGCCTTAAAAATAGAAATTTAGAATAGGACCCAGAATCAGCAACATATTAAATGGTAACATTTGTGTATTTGCATAGCTCGATGGAGAGTGACAGTTACATTTAGACAGCTCTCTTCAGTCAAACATCCCCAACTGATTATAACAAAGCAACAGAGGGTCCTGTGGCACCTTTAAGACTAACAGAAGTATTGGGAGCATAAGCTTTCGTGGGTAAGAACCTCACTTCTTCAGATGCAAGTCACTAAGTGGGAGAAGCTTATGCTCCCAATACTTCTGTTAGTCTTAAAGGTGCCACAGGACCCTCTGTTGCTTTCTACAGATTCAGACTAACACGGCTACCCCTCTGATACTTGATTATAACAAGAATCACTTGAACTATCACTGAAATGTAGTCAGGGCTCCAGGGCCGGCTCTAGGTTTTTTGCCGCCCCAAGCAAAAAAAATTTTGGCTGCCCCCCATCCCAGCCCTGGGCTCTCCCCACCCACCCACCCACACCCCCTGCCGCCCCAGCCCTGGGCTCTCTCCCCCCGCCCCCCACCTGCACCCTCCTTCCGCCGCAGCCCTGGGTCACTGGTAACTCGCTCCCACGGCAGGTCATTCAGCAGGAATTTAGGATGTGCACAGAACACAGACAGGATTGGTTCCCATATGGTTACAGAACTGCAGTAAAGTGGAACAATTTTCAGCTTGTGTGATTGCAGGATATCTGGATGCATTTTATAAGACTGTCCTACATAAATGAGGAAAAGTTGAGATGCCTTTATTATTCTTTTCTTCCACTCTTTCTTTCTATGGGGAATTTGCCAATGCAATATCACTGTCTTCCTTTTAAACAAACAAACAAAAAGGCAATGGCTGTTGAAAATAGCAATTCCAGTCCTAATAACCACTGGGAAGCATTTCTTGCTCAATTTTATCCTACTTTTTCTACAGCAAGTTACAGTGGATCAGTATATTTTATTTGGGAGAAATGAAGTAACAGATGCCCAAACTGAGCTTGAGCACTCCTGAATTTTGAGGTGTTCAAATCTGGAAGGCAGGTGCTGGTGGGGGGAAGGGGGCTGTGGCTCCGCGGGGGAGCACGGCAGCATGTATGCAGCAGTGTGTCTGGCGCTGCGCGGAGCCAGACATGCTGGTCTGAGTGGCACGGTAAGGGGGCTGGGGGGTTGGATGGGGCGGAGGTTTGGGGGGGCAGTCAGGGGCAGAGAGAAGGGGGGGTTAGATGGGTCAGGGGTGGGGGGGGCAGTCCGGGGACAGGCAGCAGCTGGATAGGCATTGGAGTCCCAGGGGTTTGTCAGGGGACAGGTAGGGGGTAGGGTCCTAGGGGGGAAGTTGGGGCGGTTTCAGGAGAGGGCAGTTGGGGACAAGGAGAAGGGAGGCTTAGATAGGGGGGGGGTCCCGGGAGGGGGTGATCAGGGAGCAGGGGGGGTTGCATGGGTTGGGGTTTCTGCGGGGGGCAGTCAGAGGGGGTGGATGGTGGCAGGGTGGGGCTACCCTTCCTCCCTGTGGAGTGTCCTGTTTTTTTAATGTTAAAATATGGTATCCCTACCCTTCAGAGTGCAGCTCTCCATTCATAGCAGGCTGCAGCATGAGGTCTCAGCTACCTCACTCCCTCCCCCTCTTTCCTGTTGGTAGTGGCCAAGGGAATGCTGGGAAATGTAGTTCTTTCCCTGCTCCAGGGCTGGCTCTATAGGCAGGGAGCTAACCAAGGAACTACAGCTCCCAGGACCCCCTGTTGGTTCTCAGCTCCCATGCTGGATTCCTGCCGCCCCTGCAAATGGGCTGCCCAAGCACGTGCTTGCTTTGCTGGTGCCTGGAGCCGCCCCTGCAGGGCTCCCTCTTGTGCACGGTTGACTTCCACCCAAAAGTTCAGGAGAGAAAATGACCACTGGCTTATCCAAATAGGACTATAAGGGAATTTTAAAAAGCATGAGAACACAACCAGGACACCAGGGCTAACATCCCCATACAGGACATTACTGAATGTGGATCATAAGATCTGTCATCTGTATTAGTTATTTCTAAAGCACCCATTATCCTACAATATATAGGCCCAAACCTGCAAATATGTTCATGTTTAGCTTTACATGTGAATAGTCCCACTGAGTTTAGTGGGGCTGCTCATATATGTAAAGTTAGGCACATGTTTATGTGCTTGCAGGATCAGTGCATATATACCAAGGTACGAATGTGTTGCTAGGAGTTGCCTAGTGAAACTGCTGTACATTTGTAAGGTGGGTGTGGTGACAGAGCTAACAATTGCATTATTTCCTAGTTTCACCATCTTATACTGCATTGCTTTTGTGGATATGGCATTTTGATCTGTGACCAATTTTTCACATATCTGCAAAGCTTCACAAATTTATTTTGTTCATGAGAGTTTACAAAGCATGGATTTCACACATCTCTACTGATGCAGATGAGAGAAAGTGAGGAGAGATGGGACCAGCTGGCTTTGAAAAGTGGTGCTAAAAATAGTTTTGTGGGGTGTTCTCTCATGTTTGCTGTTGCCCAATGATACCAAGGCAAGTTTATGTGGAAGAATGTGTTTTTTCTCTCATCCTGTAACCTCAACCTGAAAAACAAGAGTTAAGCTGGGTTCTTTCTGACATGTTCATCAATAAAGATTTTACTAGATAAACTCTGCCCATAGTTACAACTGTTTTTCTCCAAAGGGGTCACACAGGTGTAACTCTGAGAAGACTTTAGCCCAGCAGTTGGAATGTAGTTAACAATTCTGTTGGAGCATGAGCCAAATTGAATCCATCTCTCTCTCTCTCTCTCTCTCTCTCTGAAATAGCTGTGTTGGCTCTTCAAGGCTCTCAGTAGTAAAAACAAACATATTTTAGTCAATAACAAAGCAAATATGACTGAATATACATGGGAAGAAGACCGGATGAGGAAGAAGCCACCATATTTATAAAGTCACTTCATAGAGTAGAACCATGTTTCATCAGCAAAGAGTGAAGCTGAATGCAGGTTAAGTTGCGCAAATGGAACTTAATTAGACTCTGTGCTCTATTCTGTCCATGCGGCCCTTTGCTTCCAACCCAACCGCTCACTGTGACATGTATGGCAATTTCCTGCAATACCCTCGACAAACCTTACAAGTAAAACCTCAATGAATTAAGTTTATGTATCTAAGTAGTTCCTTGTATTATATATTATCCTGGGACTTTATGTAACATCTCTAGCAAGGAGACCTGACTAATGTAAACTCTGGAAAGTTTTATGAGCTTCAAAGGACAGGTTAAACAATGCGAACTTTTTAAGTTAAGGAAATCTCTAGCAGGAGGTATATGCAAATATGCAAATTCAGCCTTTTGAAGCTTTGTCCTAAGGATGGGGACCTTTGTCTGAGGTTTACCCTGTTACATGAGGACACATCAAAGACCCAAATGGTATTCTTGCGGTGTTTGTTCCGAGCCGAGGCAGCTGTGAACTTGGAACCACAGAGAAACACCCTCGTGGGGTCTGAAGGACTGATCACTTGCCAGAGCCCTTGTAGGAGTTGGAATGATTTCTGTTAAGCTTATTAGCAGGTGTGCACATTCTTTTGTCATTTTAATGTTTTCTCTGTAACGCTTTTACCTTAAAAATAAATGTGCTTGCTTAGAAAACCTTGTGGTAACTTAACTGTGGGTAATTACGCTGTTTATAGCCTCTGAGGAGAAAGCAAAACAGGCCTACTTAGGCAGTCTGACTTGCTAGGGAATTCATAGAGTAGGCAGGGAACTGTGCAGCCTGGAGATACGCTGGTCAGGTGGGAGAGAGACGTGGCTCTTCACCCAAGAGAGGTGACAGCTGATGAGCTGGAAGCCTGAGAGTGGGTGCCCTCGGGTGGACCAGAGAGCAGGAATACAGGTTCAGTTGCCCTGATCTGTGACACTCAGATGCCCTGTTTTCCTGGTGTCCCCACAATAACAAACTCTCCAAGGAAAAATGGCCCTCTGACTCCAGTTCCACTGATCATGATACATCTTCCCTATTTTACAAACATTTTAATACAAACATTAAAAAAAAAGAAGGAAACATCAAGTATCCCGCACACCTATGGTACTATATAAACAACAGTCCATGCACATATATATAATAATGTGAGGACTGAAGGTTTTATTGTTATACCATGTGATTGCTCCTTTTTCTTTATAAGAAAGATTTATGTTCATTGTACCCTGTATCTCCTTCTGCCCAATTCTCAGTATTCAGACTACGGTATGTTAGCAACAACATTCATAACTACACTGAAAATAGAGATAATACTGGACCAACAGATATATTATACACAAGCTCTTGGATCCAAAAGGTCACTTCTTCGGGTACAAACTGAAAGCTCCTGTAATACTGGAATTTATCTACCAGGTCCACCCAGTCCCTTCTTCTGGAAGATGTGAATACAAATACCCAAACGGCCCAGATCATAACCCCGGAGCATTTCCAAGTATAATAAAGCCCATTTTGCTCTTTCAGGGTTTTGACAAATATTAAAGTAAATTCTCTTCCTGCTGACTGCTCAGTGGAAGGGTCAGAGGCATAGGAAGTAGTGCAGAGAGTGCCATGTGCCTTTGAGGCTTGGGTTATGCACCGATAGTGCAGGAGAGCAGTCAAAGCTCTGCCCTGACTCTTCTCTGCTTCCAGGCATACACAGTTATGAGAGAGGATGTGGTTCTTCTGAAAGAAGCCAGCACCTCTGAATCCTTAAGCAGGAATTGCCCTGTCTCCTCTGATGGCTCTCTGGAGAGAAACTCCTCTATTGCTTCTAATAGGTCATAGCTGGTGTAACTTATGCTCCAGGATGGAAGGTTTGTGTGGGTCTCACTGAATTGGAGGACACCTATGCCTTCTCTCATCCTGGTCATACACCAGGTCCCCCTTCAATTTTCCTATTTCTCACACTGCCTTTCCCCACCACAGCACCACTGACCATCTGATCCCCCACTGAACTCACATACCCTGCCTTGTACACCAAACCCTATCACCTACTACCCATCTGGTCAGACTTCCAAGTCTCCTCCTAGCATCCCCTTCCCCTTCTGTCTATACTTTTGATCCCACAACCAGCTCCCCTACCAGCATGCAATCCACCCCATCAGCAACAGCTGCCTGATTCCTGATCCCTCCTGGCTCAGTGCCATTTCTCTCTGTTCCCACTAGACTGAATATGCCTCTTTCTCCTTCTGTTTCTCCCAGTCAGTCACCAGTTTGCTTCCTTTGACAGTTCTTCTTTACCACGTGCTGCATGAGGTCTGACTGCACAGACCTTAGGGTGACCAGACAGCAAATGTGAAAAATCGGGACGGGGGTGGGGGGGTAATAGGAGCCTATATAAGAAAAAGACCTGAAAATCGGGACTATCCCTATAAAATCGGGACATCTGATCACTCTAACTGACCTGGTCCTCCTGGATTTCCAGGCTCTCTACAGGCCTCCCGACTAGCTCCCTGAAATTAACTAAGTTTCCACCCCTTGGTTGTTCCAACCCTCCCAGTTCACCACACAAAGACCAGTTTCTCCCATTTGAAAGGTGCTGTACCACCCCTTCCTTTCTCCACAGCCCTCCCCAAAGGATGTGTCAGCCTGGGGCATGTATATGATAGGGCTCTCTGATTCCAGTCAACTCGTTCACTAGGGCACAGTTTCTGCAAGGAGGAGCAGCACATGGAGAAAATTCTACATCTCGCCCAGAAAGGGGTTTCTATGGGTTTGCTCCATAGACAAGCATTTTGTCCAAAGACAGATCTTTGCAAACATGAGAAATTGATAACACTGATAGGGTTCAGGAAATTAAAGGGCTTTTTTTAAAAATGTATGGAAAAGCAAACATTTCTTGTAACAAAGTGTACATGGAATTTGAGCAGAGGTAAACAGAGTCCTGGGCAAATATCTCAGAACTAACACTGTGTGGTCTTTGAAACATCTAAACCTGAACTGACTGTTTCTTTAGTAAAGCCTGAAATAAGCAAAATGTAATGAAGTTGCAGTACTTGAGGACTGTGAACTTAAATCAACTGCACCAGCTCATATGGGGGGGAAATTCATGGCAGGCCCAACTAACTATATTCTGGACCAAAGACAACCCTGTTCTCTTCATTCCATTTGTCATCGCAATGGAAGCATAGCAAGTATATGGTGACACTTGCACATAACCAGTTTAACATAACGTCAGTATCAGAAAGGTACATGCTGTTGCTGGGCTGGCTGTATTTTAATACCAAATATCTGTTCTGTTATGTCATGCTATAAAAAGTCAGTAAAATGAGTCAGGTAAGAACAGAATAATTCATACCACTGGAACTAACATCTGAGTAAAGCAGATGAAGGTTAAATGGCTGTTTTTAATTAGTTCAAAACTGTATTGATCTCCATTGGCAGTTCTATTCATTAGGTATTTGGAAGACATCATATTATAATGCTGATGCAGAGTTAAATCTTTGAACATGACCAAGCTGCACTGTACTGACACAAAATCACGTTTAATCTTGGCTCTCCAGATGTACAATTATTTATCTACCAGACTACTACTAAGGAAAAACTCAGTAAAATTAAATAGAAAATAACAACTTTTTTGCACCATCATATAGATTGGAGCAGAAAATTATATCCCTGCTTTTGAATTCTAGGGGATGGTTAAAACAAAACACCCTACAGAAAGGATCTCACTCTCCATTAAATTATACATGTTTTTTTAAATAATTTCTGTAGTGCACTATCAGCTCTCTATAGTGCAGGGGTCGGCAACGTTCGGCATGCGGCTCGCCAGGGTAAGCACCCTAGCGGGCCGGGCCAGTTTATTTAACTGCTGACGCAGCAGGTTCAGCCGATCGCGGCCCCCACTGGCCGCAGTTCGCCGTCCCGGGCCAATGGGGGCAGCGGGAAGCCGTGGCCAGCACATCCCTCACCCGCGCCGCTTCCCGCCGTCCCCATTAGCCCGGGACGGCGAACCGCGGCCAGTGGGGGCCGCGATCGGCCGAACCTGCCGCGTCAGCAGGTAAATAAACTGGCCCGGCCTGCTAGGGTGCTTACCCTGGCGAGCCGCGTGCCGAACGTTGCCGACCCCTGCTTTAGTGCCCCATTGATTCAAACCTACTTGAATATGCCCCAGCATAATTTATAGCAATGATAGGGTAACAAAGTCTATAGGGCTTTTCCATACAAGTGACAAGGCATACGGTCCATACACTTTTCCATTTATTGCTTGGGATTTTTTTTTTTTTTTTTTTGCTTTAGTGGTTCATGAACTCTGGGGTTTGTGTCTGCTGTAGTGCTAGGGATCAGGGCTGTGACACTTTTACAAGCGGAAGGCTCGTACAACATGAAACGTACACACGCGGCTTTCCCACTGATGGAGATTTTATATTAGTTCTTTTTTCATTGCTTTTCTTAATAGAAAGTATAAGCTCATCCTTAGCTGTGCCAAGCTTGCATTTGTTGCAGCTGAGAAGGAAGGAGGAAAGGAGCCCCTAAGCCACCTCTCTAATTCTAAGTTAGCTTGGGGCCAAAACAGCCCCTGACATAATTTAGAGCAGCCACAGGACACAAACCACAAATTTAATTAGCAGATTGGAGAACCTGACCCTATGTGGTTTTTTTCTATGAGGGTGGGAGTTTGGCCTAAATAAGGATTTGAACCTATGTGCGGAGGGCTTAGCAAATGTGGCAATGAGGAGCATAGCAGAGTTAACACACGATGAGTAAGGAGTAGCGAAATTGTGCCCTCTGTAAATTGTAGTTTTTGGATCATTCTTTTAGAACATCGTCTTGTTTTCATAAAGGGGCTAGTTTGTATTTTTAGAAACTTTTTAAAGTTCTTTATATATAGAATGGATCCATCACTGATCTTCTGTGCAATGCTTAGGTAAGTGAGCTGGATTGGATAGCATATAGATATTGGGTGCAGAAATGAGGTCTCTTCTTCACCCTTCAATGTCTGCTCTGTGGGGGGGGGGGGGGCATTTAGCTAGTGAGTTGCATAGTTTGTGGACCCACTGGCTACATCCCACTCCAACAGTCTATGTACCATAAAGAGAGAGCCACTGTGGACCACTGCCTTGGGACCAACAAGAGGAGCAGAGACCTCTGTGCACTCTCTATACAGAAGAACTGGTTGCCGTGTGTTCCAGGCCCTGCATGCCTTTGCATTAAAGTGCACTTTTGTGAGTAACTGATTGGAAGGGTATTTTTATTCTCTATCAAGCATCTTTGCTTCTGGTGGCAAACCCAATGCTGGCCTCACCAGGAACAACAACAGAACTGAAGGAGGGACAAGGTGATGCCCTCACACACTTCGGTTTCTGCTATTCCACACAGGTACATGCCCTGCCCTTGCTGCTAAAGGAAATAACAAGCCAGTCGACAAAGCCCCAGGTCAATGATGGCACCTTTCACGCTGATTTCAACAGGACTGTTCTAATTAAGGAACAATCTGCTGCATTTTTGTCCTGGGTTAATCAAAAGCACCAAGGCATCATGCTCTCCCCTCGGCCTACCCCTGCAATAAGGAGATTCTCAGATGGAATGGTGCATATTGAAAAATGCTCCTTGAACATTTGACATTTCTGCTAAGTTGCCTTAATGGATTTGGAAGCCTGAAACTCCCTAAAAGGTTGCCTTCGCAGGAAATTAACTCACTGAACAAAACAATAAAGGGGTGGAAGATTTTTTTTCCCAAACACTGATAAAGTGTTTTGTTTTTTCTGTTTATTAATTTTTTCTTCTTTCAGGTTAAAACTAAATATATTTTCCTTTAATTTCAAATACATGATTTCACGAGGACCAGCCATGAATTTTACACATCTTACTCTAACTGCGCTGGTAGTGAGAGAGAAAGAGGTGCTGGAGTCAAATTCATCCCAAGAACTTGGTGAACAAAGGACAGCTCAGCAGGAGAAAGGGGAAATACATTGCACCCAGCTGTAATATATAAATCTTCAGCACAATAGCCTGGCTACCTCACCACAACACTCGCTCTATCATTATTGATTTTGATAAGAAAATGAAAACTGCTATATTTAAAGTGACAAGCATTCCTAGTTCTTCTAATCCTATAAGTCAAACTAAATGTCTCTGTCCACTTTGTTCACTGCACCTGTATCACTGCTCACGTTTTTCTTAGCTGCCTTCAATTTTTTCTCTCTTTACTTTGTTTCTTTTCCCCAGTGGGGGACAGAAAGAAGACACAGCCCAAAAGCAACAGCATCTATACCTGTGAAATTAATTAGGCATTTCTAGTCTCCATATAGACCACCTCAGAGCCCAGCTCTGGCATTAAACTGTTCTGCAGGATGGCATCATTATTAAAATCTGATTTTTATATTATTCCCCAGGCACCCACCTTTACCATCTTGCTTTGGACAATAAACAAAATCTGTAGAATTAAATTAAGCCGAGTGTTCTCAAAACACCACCTATCCCCATCACCCATCTCCTCCCCCTTCAAACTGCTATGGGTCTTGATCTCTGATTACACAGGGTTTTTTTTAGAACAGCTAAACCACTGGAACATATTTTCCAAGCATTATTTGAAAGCAATTTTAGAAGATCACTCACATGTGTAATCAAAAACTTAGTGTAATAATAAGGCCACTAACACAGATACTAAGTTGACATACAGTGCAATTTCCTAGTTATATGCATCAAATACAGTCTAGACAGAATATTAAAGGAGAACATTTGTTTATTTTTAAATATCCTAGACATAAGTGGTAAAAATGGGCCCAGCTTATAAGCTATGCTTAGAATATAATTACTTAGCGCGTTTAACCCTCTGTGCCCATTTTATCATTTTTTTACGTCACAGGGGAAGATAATGCAGAGAAACAGGACTCTTTTCCACAAAAATGCAGCTATCAAGTTCATGTGCACTTTCCTTCCCCACTTCTGACTCTGCTGAGAAAAAGCAGTTCCAGTAAGGACTTGCTAAAGACACTAAACAATAATTTTTAAAAATACCATCTTACCATGACTAATGTTTTACCGGAGTTGAGGGACAGACTAATTTGAATCTTTAGGTATAACTCTGTGTGGGGTTTAGCAAACTCATTATATCAGCAGGAGCAGAGCAGCTAGAACTGAAGACAGCACTTGGAACATGTAGGGATTAATAGCCACGGTTTCCCCATATGCATCACTTGAACATGCAAACGGAGTAACTGAACATACAAAGGATAGGTATGCACTTGTGTATGTGCACAAATATGAAAATGTTTAATGCTGAACAGCCAGATTGTGAACCCCTGGCTTCCACTGGTGAGCAGTTACTCACACTTAGGGTACGTCTACACTGCAATCAGACACCCGTGACTGGTCTGTGCCAGCTGACTCAGGCTCACAGGGCTTGGGCTACAGGGCTGTTTAATTGCAGTGTAGACTTCCAGACGCAGGTTGGACCTCAAGCTCTAGGACCCTGTGAGGTGGAAGGGTCCCAGAGCTCTGGCTGCAGCCTGATCCCAGAATTCTACACTACAGTTAAATAGCCCCACGAGCCTGAGTCAGTTGGCACAGGCCAACTGTGGGGTTTTAACTGCAGTGCAGACACACCCTTAAAAGGATAAACACCTGTCTTTGATGGATCAGAAATAGCAATTTCTCTTACAATTAGGTATGAAAATCTAGGCAGGGAGCCTTTTCCGTGTGTAATACATTTTTTAATACCTGTGTATTTTCCTATTGAAAAAGTGATTCCCAAAAGTGACCCAGAAGGAGGCATGGAAAAGTGTTTGCACAAGCAGCTTTTTGACTCTACCAAGCTAACATTCCATATGCGCAAATATTGGTAATGTCTTTTAGTGTCCGAGTCAAACTCAGCACTGCCGTAAGAAGAGGTACCTCACTGTCACCAACAGAATTATGTGCCCACTTACACCAGCAGTAAATTTGGCTCGCTGGCTGACACTGCTGTTTGTCCCTACGCAGCTCCGAAAGACAGAGAAACTAGCTCCATGTTCTGACTGGATTGCCAATAAGATTACACTCTTCTTATACACTCTGGTTCCCTGTTTTGTATGAATAAGCATTTTGCTTTGTTTGAAGGCAGAAGATGCATCTGATTCTTATTGGTTGATGAAACTCTTTGAACAGCTCTTTACCCCAAAATTATGTTTGCTCATGAGCATCTAAACTCCAGTAATAACTACCATGAACCAGGCATGAGGAATACAAGAGCCACTCAACATTTATAGAGGCCTTATAAAGTGCACTCTATGAACTAATGTGGTTCCCCATGTCATCTCTGCAATAACTATGGCATCATGAATACTCCTGACCGATTTCATTTACAGAAGTTCTATTTCATTATACCTGTTAGTATTTTGATAAACAAATATTAATCATCAGTGGCCTCACACAGAAAGCCTTATGCTTTCTAAGGCATTACAAATAGGGTCAGAGCACCCTTTGTATTGTGTAGCATTTACCAAAAATGAGAAGCTAGCCATACCTTCTCAGGGTCTGATCCTGTAAGATTCTGAGGGTGCCCAGAGGGGTGCTGGGGCATCCTCATCCCTCTTGAACATAAGCAGGAGTAAGAGAGCTCCGCATCCTGTAAGAGATACTCTGAGCACTGCAGGATTGGGCTCTAGTAACTGGCAAAGCAATCAAGGAGAAATTACATTCGAATAATTCATAACCATTTGCCTTTCCATAGCACATTTTGTCTGGTAATCTAAAATTGCTTTGCAAAGGTAGGTAACTATTATTCTTCTTAATTTACAGATGGGGGAAATAGAGGAATATAGACATTATATTACTCCCTTTAGGTCACACAGCACGCTGGTTCCCATTCCCGGACTCTACCCACTAGTTTCACTGTTTCCCAATTTATCAAATTAATTAAAAATAAAAATAGTAGAAACTTCAATTTTCAGGAACTATTGAATTTCAATTATGATGTACAGTTCCCAAAACATGTTCCTGCAATTCAAATGCAAGTAGCCCTGTTTTAGTCAATGAAATAGAGCAAGGAATAGTAAGGATTGGACTCTTACTTTTTAGTTATAATGATCACATAAGTATTTAAGTACCTGGGCATGACAGAGTTCATCTAAGATAGAAAGATCAGATTCTCTAATGCAGTGACTAGCTGAGCAGGTCTTCAGTAAAAGGACACAAAAAGGAGTTACATGTTAAATGTCATACTGAAAAGAAAACCTGCAATGGTGCTCTAAGTGGAATAGCTGGTTTCAGGGAAATTGAACATTATTTCACATTAAATGTACCAAGGGACGTTTCCAGTACTGGGAAACTAAGCCTTTAGTCCATGTCCTGATAAGTCAGAACAAATGAACTGGAAACAGACATGACTGTCGTCATCTTGTCATAAAAGCAATTCAGGTTCGGCAGCAAGCGTGGGAAAATGGGGAACAAGGTAAAAGTCTCACAGCTGGAATCCCAGATGTTAAGGGACCTTAGTGTGAGAGTGGCTCAGTATAAAAACCAAAGACAAAAGTTAAACTGTACTGTACCAAGTTGAATACTTCAAGATGACTTTGCAAATGTTGATGGTGAAACAGTATGAAGACTACTTCCTGTAATAACTCTCAACCCCCAGACGATGAGAGAAGAAAGTCAGTCTTGTAGTTAAGGCACCTGACTGGTTCTTGAGTGATCGGGGTTCAATTCCCAGCTATTCTGCCATCTTCCTGTGTGACCTTGGGCAAGTTGTTTATTCTTTCAGTGCCTCATCTCTAAAATTGGGATAATACGACTTCCTTTCTCCCACCTGTTTGTCTGGTCTATTTAGCATGTTAAGCTCTTCAAGGCGAGAGCTCTCTCTTACAATGTGTTTATTCAGTGCATAGTACACTGGAACCCCTCTCTAGGATGTAATATCTATAATAAATAATAATACATAGATATATGTAACAGATGTGGGCATCATAAAAGTTACACAGCTTGTCTCTCTCACCAACAGAAGTTGGTCCAATAAACGATATTACCTCACCCACCTTGTCTCTATAATATATTGGGACCGACACGGCTACAACACTGCATAATGCAACACTGTTCTACTGACACTAAGAAAAGTTTACAGCGATATTCCTTATTGCGTCCAATTTGAGAGAGCATTTATTTGTGCATGCAAAATCCTGCATATGCCCGCATGGTTACAAAGCTTGCCTGCAGAAATATGATGGTTTATATGCTTAGGCAGATGGGCTCAATTTCTGCAGATGCAGCTAAGGAGGTCATCTGAAAATTTAGGCCTTCAAACAACTTTAACTTGAAGATCTACATTTTCAAGAGGTGTCACAACCCAGGTCCTAAATTAGCATGAGCAACCCTGCTTACTTGTGATCACCAAATCCAACTTGGGCATGAAAATGCTGTTGTGGGATCAAACTTGGAAACTGCTTTGGAAGATTTCAGCATGAACAAGAAATAGTGCAAGTCAAAAGAAGTCAAAAGAAAAGTCTGTTTTTATGCATTAGTGCCGCTGGCAGTTTTTGTTTTAATAAAAAAAAAAAAATCAACCTAGCACAGATCATTGATGCAGAAATGTGTAGGTAAAGGTCAACGCAAATACAAAATAGACATCTCTTAATATCATTTGATGTGGAAAAAATACCGATGGTTCTCTCTTTTGACTTCAGAGATCAAGATGATTACAAACCATGCCAATTTTTGATGCCAGAAAATTAAAGGAAAAAGACAGCTCTATTTGGAAATGGATGACAGAGAAACAGTAGATAATGAGGAGATGTGGCCAAAAACCACGATAGACGTAGATCGTGTAAAGACTGATAAGATCACTTAAGACCTACAATAATAGATGCCAAAGACAGTCCACCGCTTACACAGTAAACAACAGAATAATGATGGATTGGCTATGTCAGTATAACCCAAGTGAAAATGTGATTGTGAGGGGTGTGATGACAGTTCTGGGTTTCAAGCAATTGTTTTCTTTAGGATTTTGTTTTTATTACTCATAGTTTTAGAGATGTACTAGGCAGGTAGAGACAAAAGGCCATAAAAGGGGGAAGTTAAAAACAGAAGGATTATAAGGTCACATTAAAAGAATGCTGAGGAGTGCGGCTACGAGAAAAACTTAACAGCATTCTTGGTGTTATTAGGACACTTACAAAGATAAGTCTCTTGCATTCTCAGAGGCTATTTCTATTAGGTATTAGATGTAGTATCTAAATCATCCATGGCAGAGAGAAGAAACAAGACAACATACAGGCTATTGGCTCCCTCAATAAACAGGTAACTTTGAGTCTGGGGATATCTGAACAGTCGTCTTCTTAGCATATGCGCAACGTGCCTCAAGTGGCACTTTACCAGGATTCATCACCAAATCTGATCTGCTGGTTGGATCACTAGCTTTCCCGGCTTGGGCCAGGTACTGACAGGGAGTGCAACATGAATGCTGATCCATGCCCCTCACCTGAACAGTTACTAAATTGTTTAATTCTGTCCTTTGGAGCTAGTGAATAATATGCAGTTAACAAGTTATTTGGTGAATTTAGCCTTTAGGGGAACATGGCAGGAACCTTCACATTGGAGTCCTCCATTAATCCCCCAGGATGGGGAGCACCAATCCTGCAAACTTGGCCATTGGCTCTCTAACAATCTTATAGGTAAATATAGAAGGAATCTTTGCCCCCTAAGAATGATGTTTTTCAGCAGCAAGCTGCTAATATGATTACGAACATTTTAATCCTCCAAGAGGCCCTTTCCACCAAGTACTCTCAATTAGAGATGAGGGGTTATCGTACTGCAGCTACTATTCATCAATAGTTCGGAATTTGCACTTATATGAAACTTAGACTTAAGTTTCAAGTACTTGGACAATCTGAGGAAGGCAACATCGCCTGGCACTACCTACCTGTAAATCTCATGAATGTTTACTACCCCTCTTTTGAACAGTAGCAACATCCTCTACCTCAGTGTTTTTCAACCACTGTTCCGCGGCACACTAGTGTGCCGCGAGATGTTGCCTGGTGTGCCGTGGGAAAAAAATATTAAACCATGCTTGAATGTCGGAACTGGTTACTAAAATTTTTGAATCCCACCACTGATGTTAAGGACTATAAATAGCTCCGGTGTCACTGTTACACTAACAGGAGGAGGACAGGAGGAGACATCGCAGTAGATCGCCGATGAGCAGAAGAGCGCCAATGGATCTGGATTTGGAGGAAACATGAGCAGAAGAGCGCTGACTGATGGATCTGGATGGAGACATGCGCAGAAGAGTGCTGAGTGTGACGGACAGCGGCTATCTGGAGGAGACAAGCGCAGTAAGTACTGAGTGACAGTGAGATACTGCAGTGATGGACAAGTTTTTGAAAAGGAAAGAACTGGACTCTGAACAAAATTTGGAGCCAGATGAGAGCCCAAGTATGAGTGGGGATCAAAAGAAAGCAAAGATGGTTAGCTCAAGCAAATTCTCTGGCACAAGGCAATATAGCGAAAGCTATATTTCATTTGGATTTACTTTCACTGGAGATGCAAACAAACCAACTCCACTGTGCGTGGTGTGTGGTGAAAAGCTAGCTAACAGTGCTATGGTCCCAAGCAAACTTAAACACCATCTCCAAACGAAACACCCTTCGCTTCAAAACAAGAATGCGGACTATTTTGTTCGCCTGCGTGAAAACACGGAGAAACAGGCAACTTTCATGAGAAAAACCACAAAGGTAAATGAAAGAGCTCTTAAAGCTAGCTATCAAGTTGCTGAACTTATAGCCAAGTCAAAAAAGTCGCACACTGTGGCAGAGACATTAATACTTCCCGCCTGCAAAGCTATTGTAGAGGAGATGCTCGGACCTGAAGCAGCTAAGGAAATAGCCAAAGTCCCTCTCTCAGACAACACAATTTCCAGACGTATTAATGACATGTCTGCAGACATCGAAAGTGTGGTTTTGGAAAAGATCCGTATCAGTGAGAAATTTGCATTGCAACTTGACGAGTCTACTGATATCAGTGGACATGCTCAACTCTTGGCCAATGTGCGTTTTGTTGATGGTGATGCAATTAGAGAAAACTTCTTTTTTTGCAAGGCATTGCCAGAAAAAACAACAGGAGAAGAAATTTTTCGGGTCACATCAGAATACCTTGAACAAGGAGGACTTAAGTGGGAAAACTGCACAAGTGTCTGCACCGATGGAGCTGCAGCCATGGTCGGGCGCACCAAAGGCTTTGTAAGCAGAGTGAAGGAAAGAAATCCAGATGTGATTGTTACGCATTCTTTTTTACACCGTGAGGCCCTCGTAGCCAAGACTTTACCAGCAGACCTAGTTCATGTGTTGGATGATGTTGTGCGCATGGTAAACTTTGTAAAGTCACGACCCGTGAAAAGTCGCATATTTGCAGCTTTGTGTGAGGAGATGGGAGCGAAGCATAAAACCTTGCTGTTTCATACGGAGGTCCGGTGGTTGTCGCGTGGCAAGGTCTTGGTTCGTGTGTATGAGCTGCGGGAGGAACTTAAAGTATTTCTGACAAATGAGAGGTCAGATTACGCAAAGCTGCTTGCAAGTGATGAGTGGTGTGCAAGGCTGGCATACCTGGCAGATATATTTCATCATCTGAATGAACTGAACACACGAATGCAAGGCCGAAATGAAAACCTGCTTACAAGTACAGATAAAATAAATGGATTCCATTCAAAGGTGCAACTCTGGCATCAACACGTGGAAAGTGGCAATCTTGAAATGTTCACACTCACCAAGCAATGGCAAGGTGTTCACACTGCTGCACTGTGTGAGATAATAGTTAAACATTTAAAAACTCTCGAGGAGAAGTTGTCATTTTATTTCTCTTCAGTCTCCACTGAATGCCTTGACTGGGTTAGGGACCCTTATAGCTCAGC
This sequence comes from Emys orbicularis, assembly GCF_028017835.1. Taxonomy (NCBI): domain Eukaryota; kingdom Metazoa; phylum Chordata; order Testudines; family Emydidae; genus Emys; species Emys orbicularis. The sequence continues at coordinate 100,855,973 of NC_088690.1, forward strand.
ATCAGTTGGTGGAAAGGACATGACTTTACAGGAGCAGGAGGAACTAACTGAACTGAGACAAAATCATGGTTTCAAGCTAAGATTTGCTGATCTACCTTTGGACAGTTTTTGGTTGGATACTGCCAAGGAGTTCCCCCTTCTGGCAAACAAAGCTATTTTGACATTGCTCCCATTTTTCACTACATATCTGTGTGAGATGAGCTTTTCAAGCATGATTGCTATAAAAACTAAATACAGAGAGAGACTGAGAGCTGTTGACGAAGAGCTACGTGTGTGTCTTTCTTCGATTCCAGCCAGAATATCAGCTTTGTGTTCAGCCAAACAGGCCCAGGTTGCGCACTGAATAAAGTATTTTATAATTTTTCATATTTCTGTTTACTTACTATTTCATAATAAAGTAATTATAAAATACTTTCTTTGTGTTTATTTGATTCCTATTCAAGAGAATTACTTTATATATAGTCAATATAGGCACAGAGTTAAATTTTTTAACATTTTCTAATGGTGGTGTGCCTCGTGATTTTTTTCATGAAACAAGTGTGCCTTTGCCCAAAAAAAGGTTGAAAAACACTGCTCTACCTACCTGTAAATCTCATGAATGTTTACTACCCCTCTTTTGAACAGTAGCAACATCCTCTACCTACCTGTAAATCTCATGAATGTTTACTACCCCTCTTTTGAACAGTAGCAACATCCTCCACTCCCTTTTTTCCATATCTTGCAGTGTGCAGAGACTTCAGCTCACCTTACATGAATGCCGGCCATGCCACTGATTCTGCTGATGGTGGAATGCTTCTTGATTGAGCAAGTGCTCTCAATCTATCCTGCCTTTATGACCCCAAGCAGTTTCATACTTTCTACTTAAGCCTGTTGGGATACTGAGTCATCATCAGATCTTGTTTTCACCTCTGGGGATGCTCCACTTTCCATCTCTCAGCATACACTTGGAAATTTCCCACACTTTCACCATCACTGCTTTAACAGTGATAGCAGGGCTAGAGATCGTAGTGGCTGAAATATACCCGTACAAGAGATGGAAATTTCAGTGTGCCAACTGGGATTGCTTCAGAGAAGAACAGACAGACTCCTCAGAGTCAGGGAGTCATGGTTTGTGGCTGATGAGATGAACTTGGCTTACAAGGTCTTCTGTGAGACTTTGTTAAGCGTGGCTAAAAAGTCGATTCCACATGCTAAGGCATATATCTCCTGCTAGGATGATGTCTGTGACAACCGCGATCAAAAAGTCAGACAGTCTGCCTCTCCTGAGGGGACAAAACAAGCCACTAATAATGTTAATGGAATGTCCTAGTGTTAAGAAACAGGAAAGATGGCACAAATGTGTTAAAAGCCTGGACTTCACATACTGAAGCCATAGGACTTGGGACCTCCATCACCTTCAGGCAGAGAAGCCTAGATACCCTACCCATCTCAGCAAATGCTGTGGCAGCCCACCTTGTGGCAAACAGCTAACAAGTAACGACAGAGATCACAATCAGAAGATATAGACTGCTCTCAGAAAGATTTGGTCAGCCCCCTCAGACAACTCCAGCTCATCCCAACCATTCAGTAGGGAAGAACTGGAATCAGTGATTTCTTTCTTAAACAAGGGTCCTGGGCTTGACAACATTGATGTGGAGTTCCTGCATCACGTGAGCTCATCCTGTTGTGACTTTCTGCTAAGACTCTATCATGCTTCTCTGGAACGCTGTACAGTTTCAAAGGTCTGGCAAAGGTCACACATAGTGGCATGTCTTAAGCCTGGAAGGAAGGCTGATGATCCAAAGAACTATTGCCCAATTGCTCTGATCAGCATCACATTTAAACTGCTTGAGAGAAAAACTGATACTTAAACAACTGTTGCCCTTAATCGGCCCACAATTACCTCATTACCAGACAGGGTTCCAACCAAGCCATAGTGCTGAGGATCAAGTGATTTGACTGGCATCTTGTATTGAAGATGCCTGTGAGGCAGGACAGAAGGTTGTTACTGTTTTTGTTGACCTTTCGTCAGCATATGACATAGTTTGGCACCATGAACTAGTCCTAAAATTATATTCCATGGTCCCAGATAGGAATCCAATTACAGGATCGGCGCTCTAGTTTGAATTATTGTGCATATTGTTTCCCAAACCTATGAAATAGTGTATGACCTCCCGTAACAAAAAGAAATACCATCTCCGGATTTCTTCTCTATCTGCATTCTTTCCTAGTTTGCTTTCCATACTCAGATACAGGAAATTCATACCTCAGTGCATTCTGTAATCTCTCTCTCTACACCTCTTTGCAGGAAGGTTTCAGGGGAGACACCAGATGCACTATGCAGGCAGGGGTGATCCACATAAAATGAAATGGGAGTACCTGGAAGATGTACATAAAGCTGATTCTCCCTTTTTATTGTATTAGATTAACAAGTTAGACAAGACTGGCTTTTCATAGGAAAATCTGTTCATGTGGTCTTTTGTTATATATAATTATTGGCTACAAACATGTTCAGTTAGTGTGATCCTTCACAGTAGCATGCACTTGAATGATCAGCTATCATACCAGAGTGCTTCAATCTTCCTATCACCATCACAGAGGATTAATCTCACCATGATTACACACTCTGCTAACAGCTGTCTCTTTTCAAATGGGGAGGTTCTGAAATGTTGGCTTTCTGGGTACATGTGGGCATTAATGGAAAATATCTGCTTTCAATGGGTAACCAAACCTGTAAATTAATCCACTCAAAGAATAATAATAAAAAATTAAATCAATCATCATAACGACTTGTACTTATGCCAGACAGCACTTTTCATCCTAAGATTTCAAAGCACATTATAAACATTAATTCACCCATTGATGTAATTTTATCTTCATTTTGTAGATGGGGAAATAGAGGCACAGAGAGATTTCACAGCTTGATTTTCAGAGGTCCCCTCAAGTTGCCATTATTATTTTAATTGGGCCCACTATGTTTAATTGTCCTCTGCACTTTCATTAAGGTCACCTAAGTTCAGTTCCCAGTCCCCTGCTCTCCGAAATGGCAGGGGTTTAGAGTGATGCACAGCTGTTGTATTCAGTGCTTGTCAGGAAAGAAAAAACAATGTTCTGTTCAGCAGCCACTCCCACTCCCCCAGATAATTAAGGAGATGCACTGATGGACACTGACAGGATGGTAGCCAGGGTCTCGATGCCGCAAACAATCATGCACGTGCTTAACTTTTACTTGCTTAAGTACAGGGCCGGCTCCAGGCACCAGGCAACCAAGCACATGCTTGGGGCGGCACCTGGTAAGGGGCGGCGGGGGGAGCGCGGCGCGGCATTCCGCGGGGGGGGCGCTCCGGCGGCGCGGCGCTCGGCGGGGGGGGGGGGCCTCCGGCGGCGCTCGGCGGGGGGGGCGGCGTGGGGCGTGGCGCTCGGGGAGGGGCTGTTCCGGCGGCGCTCGGCGGGGTGGGCGGGCTCCGGCGGCGCTCGGCGGGGGGGGCGGCGCGGGGCGCGGCGCTCGGGAGGGGCGGCGCTTTTTTTTGCTGTTTGGGGCAGCAAAAAAGTTAGAGCCGGCCCTGCTTAAGTAGCCCCCATTCACTAACTGCTAGGGCATGTCTTCACTGCACAATTAGCCCAAGTGATTGGCACTTGGGTCTGAGCATCCAGTTTAGCCTAGACTCCGTGCAAGTGTTCCCACAGCAAAGCCCTACCCACTTTGTCGTGTCCTCACTGTTTCTACACGCATCAGGCATAACTCATGGTTCTTTGTGCCAAAACACTCTAGGACTCTCTTACAGCCCATCGTGCCAATTGCAGTAGATCCTGTCTGGCCTTCAGATAGAAGGGCATTAGAGGACGATTAGCACTCAGATGATTTTGCTTGAGTCCTCACCACACACTAGGCAGATTCTAGACCAAGTTAAAGCAGAGCCTGGGATTTAACTTATCCCTCCAGCCAAACCAGCTTGCCCTGGCTTAAAGTAACTCTAAACCTGGTCAGAAGTTCTTCAGTGTGGACGGTACCGGAGCTTGGGCTAAACCCCGGGTGAGAGTCCAAGTTAACTGTGTAGCAAAGACATACACCTAAAGTTACGTAGGTGCATGAGTGTGCCTGGCGAGTAGCTAGAGTAAAGGTGGAGGATGAGAACATTGCAATCCAGCACCTATACAGGCTGTGTGTGCTGGGGTTCCACCTCTGAGAAATTCTGCTGACTTCTGTGCAGGTGCCCGGCAGCCACTCTGGAAACTTGGCTCCCCATGTATGTCCTGGAGCCCACAGCCAGCTACCGTAAAATAAAAACGCCATCCTATTTCACTGCTGTAATAGCAACCAAAGATTGAATCGTGACTTTTATGTCTCAACCCAATTTTTAATGCTAAAATTATGCCTGGCTATTGGCTTTAACAGCACTTACCTGTGCTATTACTAACATTTACTTTTCATTTAAGGAAGTAATTGTTTGTTTAGTGGAACATCTCAATCATTTTAAGATAAAACATGAAAAGGTTGGAGGATTTCCTCTGCTATGAGATCTTTAGGAGTAAGGCGAGGAGCTTCAGCATGATTTTTCCTCATTGTTATTTTAAAACATCACCTGTCCATTTCCCTTACATTTCTTCTTCATGTTCCACACATTCTAGCCATTTCAAGCTGAATCCAGCCAAAGCTGAGTCTAAAAACTTGCAGCGAGAACTTGAACTTTTTTCCTCTGTTCTGAAGTGTAAAAACTGAACATAAAAATACTGTTTTCTAATTTCTGGACAAATTAATGATGTGCAGGTAGAGGCTTTGACTTAAGGAGTATTCACTCCTGATCAGAATAAGAAAAACAGAGCTGGAACAAACTTTTCAAACATTACACTGAAAACATGAAATTCTTGTGCACTCTAACAGTGCCTCATTAACCCACTATCGATTTGCTTTCAAGACACACCAAACTTGGCCAGAGCAACAGACACAGCAGAAACTCAATACAAACAATCATCTTCTAAGGAATATAATGAGTCCAATGATAAAGCCATTTTAACAGCTGAGACTGGGAAAATTACATTGCCGTCATAAATAAGGGCAGCAGGCAATGGGTCAAATTCTACCATTAGTTAAGTTGGTGTAAATCCGGACTAGCACTGTTGAAGTTATATTGTGGAAATTATGTTTTGAGTCAGTTAAAACTTCACATCTATTGTATGCTTTTCTCCCCCTTCTGATAGTTTAAATTATAAAGTGACCTTGAAGCTAATATGATTTTTTTCCCATACAGCTGACAAACCTGAAGACCAATATTTCTCCTTCAAAAACAACAATGAACACACAAGAGCAAATGCTGAAACTCTTACTCAGCGCAAGATGGTTGAGAACAGCCCAGGCTAGGGCAGCATGGCACCACATCACGCCAGATGGAGCCCAAAGAACTCAACTGCTTCAGAGAATGAATTCCTCCCCGTGTTCCCCAGAGCCCAGGGCAAATGTGTACATGACGACAGCTCTTTATGGGGTCCAACCTGCACTCCCCTATGCACCTGTCCTGTTCTGCAGGCTGGTGTGTAAGAGGGTCAGAGCCAAAGGCCTCACAAATGTTCATCCAGCCCTATTTTTCTTGCCCTGGTTGGGCATTATACACCCCCACAGCAAGGACAAAATAGTGGCTGAACTGACCTGACTACAGGGACTGCAATTCTATTTGGCCTTTATACAGCCCTTAATGAAGTCTTTAGGCCTTCCTCCGATCATTACACACTTGTGAAAGAGCCAAGTAGAATGCATCCCTGACTTTTCATTCAGTCTAAGGCTAAGGCAATGGGAATTTGCCAAAGTATATACCAAACATAAAGTAAGGACGGACCTCAGGGTTTGAACCATTATCAGACACATCCTTTACACCATATTTAAATTAAAGTAAGAGCCAGGATTCCCACTCGCAGAAGAATACAAAAAGTTTTTGTTTTTTTTGACTGTCTGCATTGTGGTTGAAAATCCACATAGGGATTGCCAGAGCTTATTAGCTGGCTTTAATAGTTGTATTAATAAATCCTCTAAATTAATTGTGTAGTGACAAAATTAATTACACTCAAATGTATATTTCTCTACAAACATGATAAAGAATTTACAAAGAGATACGCTGCTGTCTGGGAGTGTAAAACGAACATTCATCCACTAATACATATCCAGCTGTAACACACAATTAAATTGATGACTGTAGGGATAACATACAGGGATAAGGTAAGAGATTATGGGAAAATATTCACCGGCTGAATTACCCAAGGAAATATTGGAGGAATATTAAATTAGGGTCAGATCCTTCAAGGTGCTAACAGCCTCATCGCTTGCAGAGAGCAAGTGTCAATTGGAGTAGAGAGTGCTCAGCACTTTGCAGTATATGGCATTAAATCTGCCTTATTATTTGTATTGGTGTAGCATCTAGGAGCCCTAGCCACGGTCCGGGACCCCATTGTGTTAGGTGCTGTACAAATACAGATCAAAAAGATGGCCCCTGCCCCAAAGAGCTTACAATCTAGGTGTAAGACAAGAGACAACAGATGGATACAGATAGATGGGAGTACAAGGAAACAATGAGATCATATTGGTCAGCATATAGACAGTGTTCTCAGTACCACAGCAGCCTAATCATGGTCACTTTTTTTAAGCATCATGGCAAAGGAGAGTTCTAAGGAGGGATTTGAAGGATAATGAAGAAGTGGCTTTGGAGACATTTACAAGAAGTTCCTCCCAAGTGTAGGGGGCAGAAAGCACAAAGGTGCTTGTTTGAAAACTTTACAAGTGGGCAATGGAGGCTGGAATCATGGGCTGATCAGAGGCATAAATCAATCTTGCAATAGTGAATGAGAACTGATAGGTAGACTTATAGACTTTAAGGTCAGAAGAGACCACCATCATCATCTAGTCTGACTTCCTGCACATTGTAGGCCACAGAACTGCACCCACCCACTCCTGTAATAGACCCATAACCTCTGGCTGAGTTAGCGAAGTCCTCAAACCATGAGTTAAAGACTTCAAGTTCCAGAGAACCCATCATTTACTCTAGTTTAAAACCTGCAAGTGATCCATGCCCCATGCAGCAGAGGAAAGCAAAAAAAACCCAGAGTGTCTGCCAATTTGACCTGGGGGGAAATTCCTTACCAATCTCAAATACTGCAATTAATTAGACCCTGAGCATGTTGGCAAGACCCACCAGCCAGATCCCTGAGAAAGAATTTTCTGTAGTAACTCAGAGCCCTCCCCATCTATGTCCATAGGAAGGGTGGGGATAGGCCATGAAGAGCCTCAAAAGTGAAGACATGGAAGTTGCAGTAATTGAGACATAAGATGAGCGCCTGGACGAGGGAGGTGTAGCCGTGTGGATGGATAGGAAAGGCTGCATCTTTCAGAAAGAAAGAATACAGAAAGAATCTGCAAGAGTTAGGGTTTGTCTACAGGAACATTTAGTTTGTGGCAAGCTGGGATGTGAATCTACCCTCACTAGCCTCTTTGAAACAGGACTAGACCAAAGAGCATTAACAAACTGTTAAATGTGCATGAGTAGGGCCCAAATGCCCAGCTAGAGCATGGCTGCCTAGTGCACTCTGGCTTGCATCAAACCAGATTGTTGTGTAGGCAAGCCCTTAGACATACCCTGAATGTGAGAGAGGTCCAAGTCAAACATGACACCCAACTATCTGATCTAACACACTAACCATTTTTTCAGCTGGTCTTACAATCAGCTTCCAAACATCAACCCCAATTCACGAGGGTAAAAAACTTTGGTGTGGCAGGCCAGGATCCTTGGTCAACTCTTGCTCCTCATCTTTATTGGCCCCATCCACCTCCTAAGGCTGTCTGCTTGGCCCAGGACCACCATTCCATTGTCTACCTGTCTGCTGGGCTCAGCACCACGACTCTGGCTCCCAGAGGATGAGCCCTTACTCTCCCCTCACACAAATACAGATTTTGGTTTGCTTGTTGGCCCCGGGTGGTGTCAAAGCTCTTTAAGGAAGCACCAGGCTTTCTGAAATGCTTACAACTAATGAGCCTGTAGGAGGCAAAGCTATGGGGGAGTTCCAGGATGAGTAGCTACCCCTTTGCAGCAGCCACGCCTCTTTTCCAGGTCCTCTGGAGAGCTGACTTCCGCAAGTGCTACAAACTTCACACATGGCCCAACCCAGGGCCTACTGAAGGCAAGAGATAGAGTCACATTGATTTCAACAGAAGCTGGATTAGGTTCATAGAGGGGGTGGGGGGAAGGATTATATTGTATGCAGCCCTACATAGCCTGCCACTTTGCTCAGTTATCTCCATCCTAAATAAGAGACTAATCCTGCAAATACTTACAACTGAGTGAGTCTCTTGACCACACATTTTACCCTTCCAGAAAATTATGCACACAGAATACACAACCTCACAAAAAAACTAGCAAAGATTTTTCAAAAACAATAACCTAATGTTAAGCTTCTAAATCCATTCATTAGCTCTTAAATAAGTGATCTCATTTCAAGAGTACTGAGCATCCTATCAAAGGGAGATGTAAGGATCTCATCACCTTAAAAACAACAGGTCTCTTAGTTTGGAGCCTAAATATGGATTTAGGAGATTAATTTTGGCTTTTGTTTTTGAAGATATTGGTTCAGAAGGCTTACAAGTTTGTGCCCTAGAGGACCCATCTGTGGAATTTCCTTTATAGGATCACTGTATTTATGACACAGGTGACAAAACTCAAGATTTTAACTCTTTATTGGATTATTTTATCCCTAATATTGACAAACATACATCTATACAGAAACTCCTCACTTAACGTCCTCCTGCTTAACGTTGTTTCAAAGTTACGTCGCTGCTCAATTAGGGAACATGCTCATTTAAAGTTGTGCAATGCTCCCTTATAACATCGTTTGGCTGCCTGCTCCATCCACTGCTTGTAAGATTCTGTGGAAGAGCAGCGACTTTTCAAGGGAGCAATGCACAAGTTCCTCTCCTCCCCCTCTCTCCCAGCACTTCCCTGCCGCCAAACAGCTATTTGGCAGCGCTTAGGACTTTCTGGGAGGGAGGGACAGGGGGAGCAGGGAAGCACCGTGTCTCTGCTCCTCCGCTCCCTCCCAGAAAGTGTTTCGCGGCGCTTAGGACTTTCTGGGGCGGGGGGAAGGAGCGGGAATGCAGCATGCTCTGGAGAGGAGGTGGAGTGGGGGTGGGAAGAGGTCGGCCTGGAGTGGAGCGGGGACGGGAAGAGGCAGGCCTGGAGCATTGCCCGGCAGTCGGCGCCTGTTCTTCTCCAAGGAAGCTGCTGCGAAGGTGCTTCCTAGCGTCCTTGCCTACAGCGGGCTGCGCCTGTGTGAGGTAAGCCAGGGGCACTTCCCAACCACAGTACAGTACAGTACTGTACAGTATATAATGTCTTTTGTCTGCCCCCCCCCCCCAAATGTCCTTGGAACCTACCCCCCCGCATTTACATTAAATCTTATGGGAAAATTGGATTCGTTTAACATCATTTCATTTAAAGTTGCATTTTTCAGGAACATAACTACAACATTAAGTGAGGAGTTACTGTACACATGAGAGGTGAAGGGTAG